>NC_080570.1:10485576-11685576 GCF_030247185.1 Malaya genurostris
GGGCGTGTGACGCGACGATGCCTAGAAAGGCTCAACCGACGACCAACAGACCACCGGTCTACTGGTGGAACGAGCAAATTGCACGCCTTCGCGCATCCTGCCTCATGGCTAGAAGAAGGATGCAAAGAGCTCGATCAGCGGAGATGAGCATGGAGAGGAACACGGCGTTCAAAACGGCGAAGTTAGCACTAAACAAGGCCATCAGCGCAAGCAAAAGAGCCTGTTTCGACCAGCTATGCGAGGGAGCCAACTCCAACCCATGGGGCGATGCCTACAGGATGGTAATGGCCAAAACGAGAGGGGCATTAGCACCCCCTGAACGTAGTCCGGCGAGGTTGAAGGAAATCATAACGGTTCTCTTTCCCCACCACGACACGTCCCCCTGGCAGCCAGCTCCGCTACCAGCGAACGAAGTTGAAAAGGTGACGAACGAGGAGTTGCTCACTGCGGCGAGATCGCTCGATACAAAGAAAGCCCCGGGGCCAGACGGTATTCCGAACGTAGCTCTAAAAGCGGCTATAATGACAAAACCGGACATGTTCAGGGAGGTCATACAGAGATGCCTGGACGAGCGTATGTTCCCAGACATTTGGAAAAGGCAAAGATTGGTACTATTACCGAAACCTGGGAAACCCCCAGGGGTATAGACCAATTTGTCTGATCGACACTGTCGGTAAGCTCCTTGAGAAAATCATCCTCAACAGGCTAGCCCCCTTCATAGAGGAGGCAGGAGGACTGTCCAGCCAACAGTACGGGTTTCGCAAAGGCAGGTCGACGGCGGACGCCATAACATCGGTGGTAACCACGGCGGAGGTAGCTATACAGCGCAAACGACGAGCAATCCGCTACTGTGCGGTAGTAACGCTAGACGTTAAGAACGCGTTCAATAGTGCTTGCTGGGCAGACATTGCTGATTCCCTACTTCGACTAGGAGTACCGGAAGGGCTGTACAAGATTCTGGAAAGCTACTTCCAGAACCGAGTATTGCTCTACGAGACCGACGAAGGCACACGTAGCACTCCAATCACGGCTGGAGTACCACAGGGATCTATCTTGGGCCCGATCCTGTGGAATATAAAGTACGATGGAGTACTGAGTTTGAGGCTCCCTCCGGGTGTCAAGATAGTCGGGTTCGCGGACGACGTCACGCTGACAGTCTACGGCGAATCCATCGAAGAGGTCGAACTGAGTGCATCACACTCAATCTGCTTGGTGGAGGACTGGCTGCGTAGCAACTCGCGCACCACAAAACAGAGGTGATGGTGGTAAACAACCGCAAATCGGAACAGGAGGCGTTGGTACACGCCGGAGATTGCGTGATCCCCTCCAAGAGATCACTGAAGCAATTGGGTGTGATGCTTGACGACAAACTCAGTTTCAGCAAGCACGTTGAATACGCCTGCAAGCGTGCATCAACAGCGATCGCGGCGCTCTCCCGTTTGATGGCCAACAGCTCGCCTGTGCGCTCCAGTAAACGAAGGTTACTGGCAGGAGTGGCAGTTTCGATCCTCAGGTACGGCAGCCCGGTATGGGCGTCGGCACTAAATGTGAAACGCAACGCACAGATGCTGGAGAGTACGCATAGACTGATGTGTCTTCGCGTAATCAGTGCATATCGCACTGTATCGAGGGATGCGGCCTGCGTGGTTGCAAGTATGATGCCTATCGGTCTGATAGTGAAGGAAGACGCGGAGCGCTATAGCATGCGAGGAGACAGGAACGCCCGTAGGGCCTCCAAAGCCACTTCTCTACGCAGATGGCAACAAGAGTGGGACAGCTCAACCAAGGGCAGGTGGACACATCGGCTCATACCTAGGGTCTCGAGTTGGTTAGATAGACCTCACGTAGAAGTGAACTTCGGCCTGACGCAATTCCTCACAGGTCACGGGTGCTTCAGATGATACCTCCACAGGTTCGGCCACGCGACATCCCCTGTATGTCCTGGCTGCCCAGACGAGATCGAGACGGCTGAACACGTCTTGTTCGCATGTTCCCGTTTCGCGGCTCAAAGGAGTGAGCTACTGGAGGCATGTGGCATGGACACCACACCGGAAAACCTGATCCAGAGAATGTGCCACTGCGTAGAGAACTGGAACGCAGTGTCGACCGCGGCATCCCAAATTGCGAGCATATTGCAGCGGAAATGGAGTGCGGATCAACAACAGGCAGCCGCGACCGCTAGCCGCGTGCAACCGTAGTAGGCTCAAGAGGGATCAGCGAATAAACGTCGGTCCGGGAGAACCTTCTTCGCCGGGAAGCTCTTCGTCGGAGTAGTCTAGATCCATCGTCGGGGACTAGACGAGTAGTACGTAAAACTGCTAGGATCGTCAGGGCGCCTGTGAACCGGAAGTTACCCTCCAGCCGGAATCACTGGACCGACCTCGTCATTCAACTGGTCGATCCCTCGAGAGCAGGATGCTTATCCCCATTCTGCATAAATCTGGGGAGGCCTTCCACCCCGAAGTAATACCTAGCGGTGGTGCCGGGGAGGTAGGGTTGGAGATCCAAGGTGTTTTAGTGGGAGTTCCAATCAACAGTTGGGTAGTCCTGTGGAGAGTCCTACACTCCGTGCGTAAATGCATTTCACCTTGTAAAAAAAAAGACCACCCTTGCTTGGAGGTTGTGTTGTGCTGTGTGTTGTCGTTGACTGCACGGGCACGTACGCGGAAAATGCGTTGTAAACATATACGGTACACGCACCACCCGAACGCATGCACACGTACGCACTCACGGAAAGTGATTGTGTTGTGTTGTGTAAGTGTGTGTTTACTGTTGTTTACATCGCAACAAGGATATGGTACCACTGAATGATAAACAAATGAGGATACATACGAAACAGGTGAGATTATTGTCGGTTGCAATGTGATGCCACCCGGCAGTGTGGTCCCATGACCAAGACCGAGTGCCATGCAATCAAAGAGCGGGCCACATGCACGCTGCTGCCTACGACGGGGTGGTAGGTCAGCAGTGCACAGTGGTATAGTGTGCAAACCGGGTTACTTGACCAAGTTCCCATCTGTTGTTGATCACATCGACTCAGTGAAGTAAAGTTTTGGGTAAAGTATATGTCGTAAAAAAATATTAAGTGCACAAGTGTTTAAGGTATTCGATTGAAATTGGTGGTGGTAGAGGTTGATTGGTTGGTTGGTTGGTTGATTGAAAACGTATCGATGGCTAACAATACCTAGCAGCGTTGCACATACAGCAAACCGTTTCCGTATACATGCCCGTAGTTAATGTATACAGTGTGTTAACCGTTAACACATATCGATGCGGGCATAGACAGCGAACCGCCCATATACGTCTCCATGGTTGATGGTTCGTACCGAGAGGCATTTTTTTAAATCGTTGTCACGGCTTACTATGGTAAACGAACGTAACGACACATGGTGCGTTTTGGTAGTTTCGGGACGTACTTTCACAACGTGAAGTCCGTTTTGGAAAATCTGCGCAAAAATTTTTTGCTCCATACAAATGTGACCAAGTGGCAACCGGCCAACCAACGGCTGCATCATGCACGTGCAAAAGCAGCGGAACCACCTTCTACGCTACCATGCTAGGGTTCGCATGGAGGGGTGCCACAAAATGTTCTCGAATTTTTGCAAGATTCACATCCGAATATCAGATCGACATGAAATTTTAAAATTTGGGTAGACCTGAAAAAAAAATTTTTTAGCTGTTAGAGAAAAAATTTTTTTTTTTGGTCCGACATCATCGACATCATCAACAGTCACGCAGTATATATGTACCGTCGGCCGGTGTGCCGTGTCACGTAATGAGACTGGTTAACGCCTATCCATGCAAACACAAACCTCGTAACCGTCCATAGACGTTCCCATAGATCGGCTGCATAGAATGAAGGAATAAAGGAAACAGAAAAAAATTAACCCCCGTCACGCATGCACATCCATGGTACCGTACAAGGCGGTTCGGTCTCTAGCGTACACATCGCTTCGCATTGCGGACGCAGTGACGGAACCGTAGTGTACGTTTCGACTGGTGTGCTGCGTGTGATCGCATTATTTTTTCTCGCTACCTGATAAAGTCGGCCAGTTTTGGCCACCAATCTACCTATAGGGAAAGTTTTGGGTAAAGGTGGTCAGGTGTGTCAAATGTTAACTGTTGACTGTTGTCATATATGCAGTGGCTCGAAAACACCTAACTCACTCGGAAGGCGGTATTTTGGAATTTTTCTTTTCGAATGCCTGCCTTGCAAGCGCCAACCACGGCACGGTCCACTACGTGTCCGTAGGGTGAGCTCGCATCGGGTGGGTACGCCAGCCGAGCCATGGGACGGTGCACTACGTGTCCGTCAGTGGGCTCTGGTCGAGGGGATAAATTTTCGAACTAGTAGGTCGATGGTCGATCGGTTGGTTACGGATGAAGGAAGCGTGTTCCATCGGTTACGGATGATGGAAGCGTGTTGGAGCCGTTGCATGGGATTATCGTACAATAATTTTGGAATATCTTCCGTCTGACCCATATCTGGGAGCTCAAAATTGGACAGAATGTAGATCAAGTATTACAGAATAAGAATTTTGATATGTGGAGAATGTGTTTTTTGTAGTCGCGAACAACTTTTTTCCATCCACTTATTCGTTCCCATGACCACCTTCACTGATCTCATATTGATCATTGAATATCTTCCGTCTGACCCATATCTGGGAGCTCAAAATTGGACAGAATGTAGATCAAGTATTACAGAATAAGAATTTTGATATGTGGAGAATGTGTTTTTTGTAGTCCCGAACAACTTTTTTCCACCCACTTATTCTTTCTCATGAACATATCCACTGATTTCATATTGATCATCGAATATCTTCCGTCTGACCCATATCTGGGAGCTCAAAATTGGACAGAATGTAGATCAAGTATTACAGAATAAGAATTTTTATATGTGGAGAATGTGTTTTTTGTAGTCGCGAACAACTTTTTTCCATCCACTTATTCGTTCCCATGACCACCTCCACTGATTTCATATTGATCATCGAATATCTTCCGTCTGACCCATATCTGGGAGCTCAAAATTGGACAGAATGTAGATCAAGTATTACAGAATAAGAATTTTGATATGTGGAGAATGTGTTTTTTGTAGTCGCGAACAACTTTTTTCCATCCACTTATTCGTTCCCATGACCACCTCCACGGATTTCATATTGATCATCGAATATCTTCTGTCTGACCCATATCTGGGAGCTCAAAATTGGACAGAATGTAGATCAAGTATTACAGAATAAGAATTTTGATATGTGGAGAATGTGTTTTTTGTAGTCCCGAACAACTTTTTTCCACCCACTTATTCTTTCCCATGAACATATCCACTGATTTCATATTGATCATCGAATATCTTCCGTCTGACCCATATCTGGGAGCTCAAAATTGGACAGAATGTAGATCAAGTATTACAGAATAAGAATTTTGATATGTGGAGAATGTGTTTTTTGTAGTCCCGAACAACTTTTTTCCACCCACTTATTCTTTCCCATGAACATATCCACTGATTTCATATTGATCATCGAATATCTTCCGTCTGACCCATATCTGGGAGCTCAAAATTGGACAGAATGTAGATCAAGTATTACAGAATAAGAATTTTGATATGTGGAGAATGTGTTTTTTGTAGTCCCGAACAACTTTTTTCCACCCACTTATTCTTTCCCATGAACATATCCACTGATTTCATATTGATCATCGAATATCTTCCGTCTGACCCATATCTGGGAGCTCAAAATTGGACAGAATGTAGATCAAGTATTACAGAATAAGAATTTTGATATGTGGAGAATGTGTTTTTTGTAGTCCCGAACATAATTTTTCATTTTTGATTTGGTGGGGGAAATCCGGCTTAGTTAAAGAAATCACAAGAAGATGGCGTTTCGATAGAGCCGTTGCATGGGATTATCGTACAATAATTTTGGAATATCTTCCGTCTGACCCATATCTGGGAGCTCAAAATTGTACAGAATGTAATCAAGTATTGCAGAATAAGAATTTTGATATGTGGAGAATGTGTTTTTTGTAGTCCCGAATAACTTTTTTCCATCCACTTATACTTTCCCATGACCACCTCCACTGATTTCATATTGATCATCGAATATCTTCCGTCTGACCCATATCTGGGAGCTCAAAATTGGACAGAATGTAGATCAAGTATTACAGAATAAGAATTTTGATATGTGGAGAATGTGTTTTTTGTAGTCCCGAACAACTTTTTTCCACCCACTTATTCTTTCCCATGAACATATCCACTGATTTCATATTGATCATCGAATATCTTCCGTCTGACCCATATCTGGGAGCTCAAAATTGGACAGAATGTAGATCAAGTATTACAGAATAAGAATTTTGATATGTGGAGAATGTGTTTTTTGTAGTCGCGAACAACTTTTTTCCATCCACTTATTCGTTCCCATGACCACCTTCACGGATTTCATATTGATCATCGAATATCTTCTGTCTGACCCATATCTGGGAGCTCAAAATTGGACAGAATGTAGATCAAGTATTACAGAATAAGAATTTTGATATGTGGAGAATGTGTTTTTTGTAGTCCCGAACAACTTTTTCCCACCCACTTATTCTTTCCCATGACCACCTCCACTGATTTCATATTGATCATCGAATATCTTCCGTCTGACCCATATCTGGGAGCTCAAAATTGGACAGAATGTAGATCAAGTATTACAGAATAAGAATTTTGATATGTGGAGAATGTGTTTTTTGTAGTCCCGAACATAATTTTTCATTTTTGATTTGGTGGGGGAAATCCGGCTTAGTTAAAGAAATCACAAGAAGATGGCGTTTCGATAGAGCCGTTGCATGGGATTATCGTACAATAATTTTGGAATATCTTCCGTCTGACCCATATCTGGGAGCTCAAAATTGTACAGAATGTAATCAAGTATTGCAGAATAAGAATTTTGATATGTGGAGAATGTGTTTTTTGTAGTCCCGAATAACTTTTTTCCATCCACTTATACTTTCCCATGACCACCTCCACTGATTTCATATTGATCATCGAATATCTTCCGTCTGACCCATATCTGGGAGCTCAAAATTGGACAGAATGTAGATCAAGTATTACAGAATAAGAATTTTGATATGTGGAGAATGTGTTTTTTGTAGTCCCGAACAACTTTTTTCCACCCACTTATTCTTTCCCATGAACATATCCACTGATTTCATATTGATCATCGAATATCTTCCGTCTGACCCATATCTGGGAGCTCAAAATTGGACAGAATGTAGATCAAGTATTACAGAATAAGAATTTTTATATGTGGAGAATGTGTTTTTTGTAGTCGCGAACAACTTTTTTCCATCCACTTATTCGTTCCCATGACCACCTCCACTGATTTCATATTGATCATCGAATATCTTCCGTCTGACCCATATCTGGGAGCTCAAAATTGGACAGAATGTAGATCAAGTATTACAGAATAAGAATTTTTATATGTGGAGAATGTGTTTTTTGTAGTCCCGAACAACTTTTTTCCATCCACTTATACTTTCCCATGACCACCTCCACTGATTTCATATTGATCATCGAATATCTTCCGTCTGACCCATATCTGGGAGCTCAAAATTGGACAGAATGTAGATCAAGTATTACAGAATAAGAATTTTGATATGTGGAGAATGTGTTTTTTGTAGTCCCGAACAGAATTTTTCATTTTTGATTTGGTGGGGGAAATCCGGCTTAGTTAAAGAAATCACAAGAAGATGGCGTTTCGATAGAGCCGTTGCATGGGATTAGCGTACAATAATTTTGGAATATCTTCCGTCTGACCCATATCTGGGAGCTCAAAATTGTACAGAATGTAATCAAGTATTGCAGAATAAGAATTTTGATATGTGGAGAATGTGTTTTTTGTAGTCCCGAATAACTTTTTTCCATCCACTTATACTTTCCCATGACCACCTCCACTGATTTCATATTGATCATCGAATATCTTCCGTCTGACCCATATCTGGGAGCTCAAAATTGGACAGAATGTAGATCAAGTATTACAGAATAAGAATTTTGATATGTGGAGAATGTGTTTTTTGTAGTCCCGAACAACTTTTTTCCACCCACTTATTCTTTCCCATGAACATATCCACTGATTTCATATTGATCATCGAATATCTTCCGTCTGACCCATATCTGGGAGCTCAAAATTGGACAGAATGTAGATCAAGTATTACAGAATAAGAATTTTTATATGTGGAGAATGTGTTTTTTGTAGTCGCGAACAACTTTTTTCCATCCACTTATTCGTTCCCATGACCACCTCCACTGATTTCATATTGATCATCGAATATCTTCCGTCTGACCCATATCTGGGAGCTCAAAATTGGACAGAATGTAGATCAAGTATTACAGAATAAGAATTTTGATATGTGGAGAATGTGTTTTTTGTAGTCCCGAACAACTTTTTTCCATCCACTTATACTTTCCCATGACCACCTCCACTGATTTCATATTGATCATCGAATATCTTCCGTCTGACCCATATCTGGGAGCTCAAAATTGGACAGAATGTAGATCAAGTATTACAGAATAAGAATTTTGATATGTGGAGAATGTGTTTTTTGTAGTCGCGAACAACTTTTTTCCATCCACTTATTCTTTCCCATGACCACCTCCACTGATTTCATATTGATCATCGAATATCTTCCGTCTGACCCATATCTGGGAGCTCAAAATTGGACAGAATGTAGATCAAGTATTACAGAATAAGAATTTTGATATGTGGAGAATGTGTTTTTTGTAGTCCCGAATAACGTTTTTCCATTTACTTATACTTTCCCATGTCCACCTCCACTGATTTCATATTGATCATTTAATATCCTCCGTCTGACCCATATCTGGGAGCTCAAAATTGGACAGAATGTAGATCAAGTATTACAGAATAAGAATTTTGATATGTGGAGAATGTGTTTTTTGTAGTCGCGAACAACTTTTTTCCATCCACTTATACTTTCCCATGACCACCTCCACTGATTTTATATTGATCATTAAATATCTTCCGTCTGACCCATATCTGGGAGCTCAAAATTGGACAGAATGTAGATCAAGTATTACAGAATAAGAATTTTGATATGTGGAGAATGTGTTTTTTGTAGTCGCGAACAACTTTTTTCCATCCACTTATACTTTCCCATGACCACCTCCACTGATTTTATATTGATCATTAAATATCTTCCGTCTGACCCATATCTGGGAGCTCAAAATTGGACAGAATGTAGATCAAGTATTACAGAATAAGAATTTTGATATGTGGAGAATGTGTTTTTTGTAGTCCCGAACAACTTTTTTCCATCCACTTATACTTTCCCATGACCACCTCCACTGATTTCATATTGATCATCGAATATCTTCCGTCTGACCCATATCTGGGAGCTCAAAATTGGACAGAATGTAGATCAAGTATTACAGAATAAGAATTTTAATATGTGGAGAATGTGTTTTTTGTAGTCCCGAACAACTTTTTTCCATCCACTTATTCTTTCCCATGACCACCTCCACTGATTTCATATTGTTCATTGAATATCTTCCGACTGACCCATATCTGGGAGCTCAAAATTGGACATAATGCTGATTAAGTATCATAGAATGAGGATATTTCTGGGTAGAAAATATTTTTTTAATGGTAGCGGGCGTATTTTTTCACATTAACCTTTTTTTTGTTAGGATTAATACATTTGTTTGCATACTTACCGATAAATTTGCAACATCTGCGAAATTGAAATAACGAGTAGGTGTCATACAATATTGATTAAATGTGATTTATTATCTTTCTATTATACGGCACAGTGAAACTGCGAATCGAAGTATGTTCGTACGTATGGTAGATTTATAAAGTTATTAAATATAAACACGCTTGTAGTTATGTTTATTTACTCGAGAATTTATTTTCTGGTTTTAATAATTGTTCAACATACTGATAAAATTCATTAAAAGGACCATTAGGTGGCGCATCGACAACGATTTAAATTAATTTTTACTGAATACCTCCCTTAGCTGGTGGGGGAAATCCCAGCTTTTATTTATCAGAGGTAGGTGGCGCTTCGGTAGCTGTTTAGCAGGTATTCTCCTGAAAAGGTTCTTGTCTCGGACTGGTGGTTCAGCCAGCAGGTGGGCCGTTTCACGGCGGTTTTGCTGAGAACCTGACTAGAATGTTGCTGAGTACGTTTCTGGCTTTGGGATTGAATGTCATCGAAAGCGATGTTCAATTGGCAGATTTGATACGCTTTTACCGAGAACATCATCTGCCGCATAAAAATGTGATGCAGTATTTACCTGAGGAACTGGATCCAAGTTGTTACAAGGAAACATTGAGCGTTTTTCATAAGGGTGTTACAGCAATGATGCACAGCGAACTTCGAGAGTCGGTTATGGATTTGGCAAAGTTTCTGAACGTTAAACCAAAAACACCGGATCTGCTGAAACTTTGTCGTCGATATCTGGAAGAGCTTTGTCTGCCGATGGATTTACTTGTTTATATAAAAAGAATCATGTCCGCATTTCCTCCGGAAATGCAAGAATTTCGACCCAACCAGTTACCGAACTACGAAGGCCGAGCTATGGCTTTTATTTTGTTTGTTCTAAAATTGCTGTTCGGGATTAATGGCACCAGTGAAATGAAAATGTCAAAATCTGCAGCTAAATTGAATCGCACTATCTCCAACCTAGGACTGTTCGACACTTCCGTCTTTGTATTTACCGAATGGATCCGTTATGTAGAAATGAGGCGCGTTATTTTGGGTCAAATCAACAATGCTATCAACCGGCAGGTGGCCAACGAAGAAGGGGTTGATCAAGATGCTGATATATTTATAGATCACACAATGAGAAAAAGACGTATGGTAGATTCGTGCCGGGATCCTCACGTTCGACAGAAGGTGCTGCTTTCAAAAATCAAAGACGTTATCACAAACATTGTAGACACTCACCACCGGCACGGGTCTTCCCGTGACTGTCGATCAGATATAGAATTCGAGCCTAGTTTGACTCCCTACAAATCCTACCTGGAACAGTTTCTGTTGGCGTACAACAAAGATGGGAAAGTTCACATACCGAACTTCATGTCTGTCGATCATACCAATCGGATCGTGTCACCTTTCGTTAATTTAACAGATTTAAAGTATCTTCTTTTCTCCAATCATCAAATTCGTTTGATTGCAAAAAAGGTGCCTTCAGCTTTGAAATTGTTCAAATTTACCGACACTACACCGATACACGTTTTTGTCTCCGTGCAGCTTCTAAACGAAGATCCGGTCATGTACGCAGAAGATTGCGATGATGATGAGTGGGACCCCCCAGAGAAACCACATGCCCAAGAAGGAAAAACTCATGAAAAACTACTGAATCAAATTATAATTCGCAACGAAATCGAAAGACAACGAACCGAACAAATTGTTCAAGATCAATCCGAACAGCAGTCATCATCTGCTGCTGCCGATACAGTCGAGGAAAATGAATCGTTTTCTAATCACTCCGAAGAAATGTTCTCGCAACTGTCGGACGAAATCGCACCGAATCAAGCGGCGGAGAAATCAAACAGAAAATTGCCGATGATGAGTTCCGTTCATCTGCTGACTCCAAGCTACGATTACTGGGTGCGGTTTTTTGGCCGCGGGGAAGTCATTTCGTTTGAAACATTCGATGAACAGATTGTCGACGGACTACCGGATAATTTTCGGCTAGTGCTGGAAGAGTGTGCCCGAGTTGTGGAGAACCGGCCCCAGTTCCTGTACCAGGAATTGATGACGCTGGAGACGTACTTTTTCTATGCCATACAACCAGTCGAAAGGTTCTTCCGTCCGGATCAGTGGCCTGCCCAGGTCTTATACGAAAAGGTTAAAAAGGATCGACGAGTGACGTTCGCTACAAAGTACTATTAACTAGTCGATATTGTGCATCTTGCCGTCCAATCGTTTCGGAGGTCACGTTTAGTTTCTTCTTTTTTTAATATATAATATTCCAAATACAACTATCGTGCTTATACATTATTCTATCACATTCTCAGCATATTAACTCAGGCCCCAAGAAGATCCTTGCGATGGGTCTTCTGTTATGCCGATTAGCTGATCTCCGTCTAATTTCATCTGCAATGCTATCAAATTCTGCATTGCGGTTAGGGATGTCGTATTATCGATCGAGTAATCGATTAATAATCCAGATGATCGAGTAATATTTAATCGATTAGTTCAAAACTAATATTCGATTTTTTAACTAATCGAATAATTTGAAAAATTCAATAGTAGTAATCGAATGATTAGTCGAGTAATCGATTAAAAGCCCAGATAATCGATTAAAATAATTGAATAGTTTTATAATTATAATCGAGTAATTCGAAAAATGCAACATCCCTAATTGCGGTATTTCCCACGTTATCAGATCCGAATGAATTCCGATTTGGCGAGAAATTTTCAATCGGAATTCCATGTGGAATTTCGAATAAATTCCACCTCCAGTGCAACAACCGATTCCGAATGAATTTCGCCTACAGCCGGTTGATTCGGAAATCTGTCGGAATTGCGGAATTCGGAAATCTGTCGGAGATACGGACTGAATTGTCAATTCGTTTTCTTCTTCTTTCCCGTTTTTTTTTGCGTTTTCGCGCAGATTTTCAGCTTATTTCTAAATAAAATTTTTTTTGCAAGAGAAAAACAACAAACCGAACCAGCAAACTGAACGAATATTTCATGTAGTACGTCGTTCAAGAAAGCGCTCAACGACCAACAAAATAGAACTGCTTGCTGAAGGGTTTCTTCTACTTATTGCTGATATCTATTTGTACTATTGAATAAACAAAAAAATCGTTGCAATTAGTTGTTAGTTGTTAGTTGTTTATTTTAGCCCGGTTTTAACCTATCGGTCATTCACCGGGGGGTAATTGAAATTACATTTCATATTGGTCGATCTTCAATTATTTATGATTTATGAAATTCCCATTAGATTTTGATGTTACTGAGCTGGTGATTCTTGTAGCAGTACTTGTTGACAATAGGACGTGGAAAATATCCCCGTCAGTTGAGCCGTGGACTTGAAGCAAAGGAAACGGTCGATATTAAATTTCGTGAAACTTGTTGGCGTCTTTAAGAAAACTGAATAGAGTATTCTCTGCAACTGGATCGTTGGACAGTACGTCCCTGATGGATGACGGAAGTTGGTAGTATTGACGTAAATCTTGAAGTTCGATGCAATCGATAAGAAGGTGTTCAACCGTGTACCTGACTTTGCATGTTGAACAGTATAATGGCGGAGATTTTGAAAAAAGGTGAGAGTGCGATACTCGTGTATGTCCGGTGCGCAAGCGAGATAGTACGCGCTGTTCTACACGTTTGTCACGATCAGTCCATTTCGCAAGGGATCCTTTTATTTTTTGTGTGTGGCCCGGCTCCCTGTCACGACGCCATCTTGATGAGATCAAAATCGGAACTTCAAAATCAGCTGATTGCAACGTAAACAAACAAACGGTAATACATTTGTTTTACGCTTTTACCTTGTTTAGTGCACGAAAATTAGTGAGTTTTGGGTCGACTCTCTCACAATAACTTGTCGGTTTACCTAAAATACAGCAGACAGTGTTTTGGGACATCAAGAGGAGATAATTTTCACAATTCGAGAGTCGCGATGAGTATCAAAACATCGCAGTGTTTGGGGCTCGAAACGCGAGGGGCTCAACGTAATCGGTATACTTTCAAATGGCTGGTGCTCACATACCAGTGTCAGATGGGTGGTGTGGCCTATTTGGTTCCTCCATGTATGCGTGAAGTGGTCGTTAATTCTTGATGAAAGATGGCGGACTAGATCTACAGAGGGAATTTTCTTATATAGGGTACTATGAGAAATCCGACCCAAATTGGCTAAACGATCGGCATCTTCATTACCACTAATCCCGCTGTGTCCGGGGATCCAACAGAGAGTAGTATCATTATCACACTGGTTTTCGATGGCCTGGATAAATGGATGACGAGATTTTCCAGTATTAAGAGCGGTGAGAACGGATAGGGAGTCGGATAGAATCAGTGTTGGTTGATTTGATGGCTTCTTAGTAACGGCGTATAATATTGCTGCAGCTTCCGCAGTAAATATTGAGCAGAGAGAGGGCATCTTTAATGCAATTCCATTTTCGATTCCGCTGATTCCTACTCCAACTCGATTGTTAGCACGGGACCCATCGGTGAAGATTTGCATGTGGTAAGGGTAGTGATACATAATCAGTTGTAGGTAGTTAGATCTAGCAATACTAGATGATGAACCAGCTCTCGTTGATTTAGAAAGACACAGGTCGATGTTAGGAGCTCCCTTGTGCCACTCACGTTTGCGGACAGAGTGTAGGCGTGCTAGGGGAGGCATGTTTGAACCGGTGTAGCGGTGGTATATTTCGTTCGCCAATCGGGATAGAAAACATTCGCCGCCTGAAGTTTTTTCCAGGAAACTTATTGAACTTTTGAATAACATGAATGCCACCAACCATTGAAAAGGCAGAATTCCAGCTTCAACGCAGGCAGCACTAGCTGGTGTACTCGGTAGTAGGTTCGACGCAAGACGTACTGATCGGTTATATAAAGGTGCGAGTATGGATATCATACCGCTCCAGTTTTGACATGTTAATTCACTTCCATAAAATATTCGGCTGTTGATCAAAGATCTGCTTACCCCTAACGCAGTTTGACGGTTCCATTTGGGGTGACGGCTACTGATAGTCCGTATGAGCCGTAGACGGCCTTCACAGTCCTTCCTGATATTTTGGAAGTGAGGTAGAAACGATAACTTTCTGTCGATAGTTACTCCGAGAATTTTTGGTTGACGAAGAAAAGGAATATTTATATCATCTAACTTAACGGGATTTCCTTCGGCTCGATGATTGGAATTGCAGCAGTGTGAAATGCAACACTTGGAGGCAGATATATTAAATCCTGAAGATTGTGCCCAAGTACTAATGGCGTTGACTGATGCTTGTAATCTACGTCTGATCCGTTTGACACTTTTCCCAGTAACAACTATGATGATATCGTCTGCATACACAAATATGAAAATTCCTTTAGGCAATACAGCAAATAGAGAGTTCATTGCGACTAAGAACAGTGTAACTGCTAAAACTGATCCTTGTGGAACGCCGTTTACTTCCTGGAAAGTTTCAGATTGGCAGCCGCCTATTCCAACCTTAAAACGTCGATCATGAAGGTAATCCTGTATGAATTTTCCCAAATTTCCAGTTATTCCCCACTGCTGTAATTGCCGCAGCACACCTTCTCGCCACACTGTATTATAAGCTTTAGCTAGATCTAGTATGGCTAGATCGACGTGTAAATTATCATCTAAGGCTTGGTGTAAAATCTCTCCAAATGATCCTAAATGAATACCGGTTCCCATACCTTGACGGAAAGCAAATTGACGTTGATCAAGTAACCTATTTTCCTCAAGAAAAGCCATTAATCTTCTATTAATGATTCTCTCCATTGTTTTACTGATACAGGGCAGAAGTGAAATTGGGCGAAAGTCTCCAGCCTGTCTTGTACCTTCACATTTCTTAGGAATTGGAATAACGAGTGCAGTCTTCCAGCTGATAGGTAGTTTACCATTTTCCCACACACCATTCAAGCAATCTAATAGCGCCTTTTTACCTTCTGGAGGCAAGTGGTCTAACAAGGGATAGCCAATTCCATCAATACCTGCTGACTTACCGTGGGCGGTTGAAAGAGCGAAGTTAAGCTCTATCCCTGTGAGGGGTTTATTGAAGATTTGTTCAGAGTCAGGTGGAAATATCGTAGGGGTACTGTCTGCTGTCCTTTTATGCTGAACGAAAGTCGGATGTAGTGCCGAATCTTCAGACAGCGAAGCGAAATATTTGCCCATTTCGTTGGCAATTGTGTATGGATCATTTGTGTGGATACCGTCTATCTCAAGGGTGAATCCGCAATGTCTTCTTTTTCCATTAAGTGCGTTTACCTTCTGCCAGATCTCAGCGGTAGAGGAATTGGGAGTAATTCCATCGAGAAAAGCGTTCCAGCTATTCATTTTTGCATTGGCAATAATCTTGCGAGTACGGTTACGAGCATTGCGAAAATTAGTCGCTCTCTCTTCTTTACGGGGGTCATCGATTGCGGTTTTTTGGAGTAATCGAAGTGCTTTCCGTCTAGATTTTACGGCAGCTGCCACTTCAGGGCACCACCAGTGAACGGCACGTTTTGGAGGAACACCTGATGTTCTTGGTACACACTGTTTGGCTGTTTCGTTGATAATTTTGCATAAACTTTCCGGGCTGTAAACAGTTCCGTATTCGATCGCAATGGCTATTTTTTCTTGATAACTGTTCCAATCGGCTTGTTGATACAGCCAACGAGAACGGCGGGATGTGGTTTGAGGAGACCAATTGTAGTGTAGAACAATAGGGTGATGGTCACTATTACAAATGTCATTGAGCACCGTCCATCCGCAGTAACTTGCTATGGTATTCGATATAATGGATAGATCTAGAACTGATTTCGTGGTACTCCGTATGAAGGTCGTATTTCCATCATTAAGGACAATAGCGTCATTGTCTTCTATAAGTTTAGCAATTTCTTTCCCACGGCAGTTATCTTTTTTTGATCCCCACATGTGGTGATGGGCGTTAAAATCTCCGAGTAGAAGGAATGGACCTTTGATCTGGTTAATGATTCGTTGTAACTGAATTCCAACGTTTCTTACATCGTTTGGTATATAAATAGAGACTATAGTTAGTGTTATTGGTAGATGGATCATTCTAGCTACAGCAATCAATCTTGTGTCCAAGTTCACCGTTGATGAAGGGATATCAGTACGGATGCCAATTCCGACTGTTTGATATAAATTGTTCCCTTGGGCTGCTTCCCAGGAGTAATTGGATCCAAGCCATGGGCTAAGGTTAATATCTTGTTTTATGTGAGTCTCTTGTAGTGCTAAACATATAGGATTCCACTGGTTGATCAATAACTGTACATCAGCAAGATTATTTCGAATTCCATTTGTATTCCACTGTAGCGCTAGAGTGCATCTGCTATCTGGTAGTTGATTTCGTATGAAGGTCTCCTCATCAGCCTCTGATCCCTCCGAAACTGGTAGGGGGACTGATAGGGGGTTCGTTAGTATCTGAGATGAAGGATTGAAAGGTTTGTTGGCGTTGAATTCTGCTTCCGAGACTATGTTTTCATCAAAGGTCTCCGGAACATGTGAGAGAACTGGAGGAGTATTAATCTCGAAGGGTTGGAATAACGGTTTATTTTCATACATTGGAACAGTAGAGCGGCCTGAGGAAAAACCGAAAGCAGCAAATGGTTCTTGTAAGTCGTTAGAATGTTGTGAACTTACCCGGGAGATGCCCGGGCTCCCTGCACCGGCTGCCACCTGAGGATCATCGGATGACTCCGGAACAACCCAGGATGGGGGCGGCGCAAGGAAAGGGCTCAAGCTGCAATCAATGATGGAGGTGGAAGTGCTGCTCCTATATCCAATATTATGGTTACGATTATTGAAACGAGTCTTGACACTGGTTTCAATTTTCTCCAAGATCGGTAAGTAAGTCAATGAGGAGTCATTGAAGATTTGTTGGGATGTCGAATGTGGAATAGTTTCGTTTGTCATATCAGAAAAATTTGAGTGTCCTGTGGGTGAATTAGCGGCAGCAAATGGATCTTGTATTTCGATAGTATTTAATAAACTTACCCGGGAAAAGCCCGGGCTCCTTGCGTCGGCTGCCGCCTGAGGATCATCGGATGATTCCGGCACAACCCAGGACAGGGGCGACGCAAGGAATGGGCTGTTATGGCTATTCTTGAGGTTGATGTTTATTATTACTGAATAATATTTTTGCTGCAAACGTCAATTTTCGGACTACTACTTTGTTTACTTGATGTTGAGTTTATTTGTGCATAGGAATCTGATCGTCGCTCAGAAAGAAGTCGTTCATTTGATCGGTGTGTATAATAGAATTAACATTTACAAACGAACTAGAGCCGGCACTATCGAAGTTAGTATTACTTTGAAGAGGACTGCGAGATTTAGCATCTCTTCTTCGTTCCGAGGCTTTATTACGTCGACGGTCAGCGTAAGTAGAATCCAGTAATTTGGGGGGTAAGATTTTCGTGAGGGGATTCTGTTTTGGTGTTTTTGTAGGATTAGTTAGAGCTGTACTATGGCTTGGAGAATGATTGTTAGTAAATTCAATGAATGCTTTACGAAGGGCTGCCATTTCTTCCAAAATTTCTTCATTGCGTTTCTTTGCTTCCGCTAATTCAATGTTTAGTTTTTGTATTTCTGCATTTTTACAATCGATTGTTTTGGTATCGGTTATCTGCTTTTGTTTTCGAAGAACAATTATTTCCTCGCGAAGAATATCGATGGTTCTGTCTCGATCGTCCGTTCCTTGAGTTATTCTTGTTTTTAAGATTTCAGCGTATGGAACTCTACTGTGCTCTTTATTTACCAATGCTCTTGCTTCGCCAAAAGAGATGTTTTTCTCAACCTTGGTTTTGATAATCGCTTCCTCTTTAATATAAACCGAACATTTCTTGAATCTAGCAGGATGATTCTCTCCACAGTTTATGCATTTACTAGGAGATTGACACGGTATTTCACGAGATGTTTCATGACTGACACCACAGTTGAGACAAACCTCCTGTTGCGTGCAAGTTTTTATACCATGTCCAAATTTTCCACATTTAAAGCATTGCATGGGTACTGGGTAATACTTGCGAACAGATATACGAACAAGCCCTAAGCATATTGTTTCTGGTAAGTAAGAACCCGAAAAAGAAAGCACCAGCAGAGGAGTATTAGTAATAGCGCCATTTATAATTTTTGTAATTCTGCGAACTTCAACGACGTTTTGTTCCGTAAGTTCTCTAAGAAGGATGTCTGTCGAAATATTTATTGTGTCAAGATCGTAGATAACACCTTGCACCTTGTTGAGTGTTGGGTGCGGTATTATCTCGATTGGTGTTCCATCACTAAGTTGTTTTATATTGCAAAGGGCATGGTACACTTTTCTTGATGTTGTGCGCAGAACGTACCGAGTACCACGTGCTTCTTTCGATGCTGTTATTACTTTGGTGGGATCCGTTCCGAGATTCTGTCTGAAGGTATTTAAGATGATGAAGGGATTGTTAGGTAAGGAACGAGTGTTTCCATCAGTATCATTGATAGCATGCATCAGCAGCGTTTGCGAGTCAATTACATCTCCAGAATTTAGATACAATGGTAAAGACTGGCTGGGACAGGGCGGTAGGCCACCTCCAGGTGGTAGATGAGTTGATGACATCGTTGAAAAGTTGAAATCCAGGTGAATGAGTGAGTTCACTCTGAATAAATCGTTGTCTAAAACTGTTTGTTATGGAGAAGTAAACAACGCTCAAAGTTTCTTTGACAACCGCGTTCGGTATCTGGATACCCACCGGGTGATGCAACACCAGCGGCGGGTTTTTGATGTATGGTTTTGTTTAATTAGTATCACAGTACACAGTTCTTGAATAAGAAAATCAGTGGATTGGGAGACGAGACGCGAGTACACTCGCGACAGACGAAACCCGATCTTTTTAAAATAAAGACGAGGTGGCGAAGTCCGACCAACAAGTATGTCCGGGAGGCGTAGGCTAAGCAAAAAAAAAATACTCCAAGAGACGCGGAGCTATTTTAAAAAACCAACCGAACACAGCAAACGCTGAACACGAACTGAATCGTTGCAATTCTTAACTGCCCATATGAAAATTTTCGGAAGAACCCTCTTTTTCTTGGTTTTAATTTTCATTGGCAGATATCGCTACCGGTAATTCAGTTTTGCGAAAAGGCACCAATCGCTGAAAATTAATAAAATGACCTACCGTAGTCAGCTCCAGCTTGAGTGTAATAAAATGGCGTAAGTCGCCTAACTTTTGCATTAACACATTCTTTTACATTATAATGTCACTGTCAATCGGGTTGATCGAGCACCTTACTCAGGTGAAAATTCTAGCACTGGACCGATCGAGCACTGAAAAATCATGCAGTCGAGTAAGAATTCATTACTCATTCCGTCATTTCGATAGTGTGGGTGGTAAAACTGTTTTGAACATTTTTAGCGCCTTGGTTTTATTTTTTTTTAAAAGTACATATGAAGGACGATCAGGTGGAAAAAATACAAATAATTAAGTCTAATTTACTTTGTCTTAAGATTTGTTTTTTTTTTTTTTGTTTGTATATGCAGGATTGACGAATATCAAATTAAATCTAACAAAAAATTTCAACAAGAACGACACGTACGGCGAGAGAATGATACATGGGCAATTTTGACAGCAGTCGGAATGCAGGTTTCTGTCGGTTTCCAGAATTACCCACAAGCGGGTACTAGTTCTATATAAACGAAAAATTTAGATTTAAATTATTATTTTCAGTACTACTACATTTTTATTTCGAACTTAACTGAAAATCAGCACAACCAGTAAAATCGGTTAAGGAGAAAACGAATTGACAACTTCGTTAACCTTCCCTCTCAGCAGGCCGTTCAATTTTGTTGATTTTTGATCGCTTGTTGAACGATATATTGCACGAAATATTCGTTCAATTTGCTGGAACGGTTTGTTGTTGTTTTTTCTCTTGCAAAAATAGTGTGAAAATTAAGTTTTACCTTTACATAGAAAGAAAATTTGTTGTTATTCTACGTGAAGTAGAAGTATTGTGCAGGTATGTATTGTTAGTTTAAACAAATGAGTGGAGAAAACTTCAGAAATTCTGCAGTAAAACTAGTCCAACGGGGCTCCAACTCCTCATGTTAAAAATGGCTCAACAATGGACCTCTGTCTGCCGGGTTTGTTGAACGAAAAAAATAGCATTCGGTTCAACGGTCTGTTTCAAAATCGGCAAACGAAGGACCCGTGTTGGCCTCCCGTTGAACGATTGATTGGACTTTCATTGGACCAATGATACAACGTATTGGACCAATGAAGGACCACCGTTGAACGTTTTTTTCTAAGTGGGTAACCTCAATCGGATGAACACTTTTTGACAGTACAGCAGTACTGTTTGTAAATAGAAATTTCTTTTATTTGTTTATTGACAAATTGGATCAGACCATTTACGGTCCGTATCGTCTAAATAAAGTTTTAAAAACATTTGTTCACGATTGAATACGGTTCGTTTTTGATATTTATTAAATAAAAGAGACTAGTTGCAAAGTGTAAAGATGATTGTTTTAGATGTGCTCTTCGATTTTTGTTTAAGCTTCCCTCTCAGCAGGCCGTTCAATTTTGTTGATTTTTGATCGCTTGTTGAACGATATATTGCACGAAATATTCGTTCAATTTGCTGGAACGGTTTGTTGTTGTTTTTTCTCTTGCAAAAATAGTGTGAAAATTAAGTTTTACCTTTACATAGAAAGAAAATTTGTTGTTATTCTACGTGAAGTAGAAGTATTGTGCAGGTATGTATTGTTAGTTTAAACAAATGAGTGGAGAAAACTTCAGAAATTCTGCAGTAAAACTAGTCCAACGGGGCTCCAACTCCTCATGTTAAAAATGGCTCAACAATGGACCTCTGTCTGCCGGGTTTGTTGAACGAAAAAAATAGCATTCGGTTCAACGGTCTGTTTCAAAATCGGCAAACGAAGGACCCGTGTTGGCCTCCCGTTGAACGATTGATTGGACTTTCATTGGACCAATGATACAACGTATTGGACCAATGAAGGACCACCGTTGAACGTTTTTTTCTAAGTGGGTTTTCTCACTCAATTCCGACAGTTTTCCGAACCAATCGGTTTAAGGTGAAAGGAATCGGTTGTTGCACTGGAGTCCGAATTGATTCGAATTTCCACATGGAATCTTGAATGAAAGTTTTTCGCTCACTCAGTTTGGTAATTTGACTTCTTCCCATCTTTTCGGGATTCTTCACGTGGGATATTTTTAGAAGTAAGGTACACTTTTCTTGGGCCAATCCTAAATTGAAAACGGCATGTTTCCCAAAGTAGCTTACTGAAGTCACAATTCGACATAGCTCTTAACAGTGATAACTGATGTTTTAATAAAATGTGTGGGAATTACGAAGCGTTCGATTTTCCATAGCAATGCACACTGCCTGCTGTTGTGTTGCGTGAACATTGAAGTGAAGTGGAGTAAAATTTTCTATTTATGTAAAGTTCAGCTGGTAGCATACGGGGAATGCACAGCTCTATTTCCCGCATATGCATGGCTGTTAGACGGCTGACTAAATGCTGCCAGCTGGTAAAATATAGCTGGCAGACATTCTGGTGACCGACTGCCTCACCGCTGGCAGTTATACAACTCAAACGATACAACCGTATCCACCAGGATTTTTCCACATTGAAATCTTTGACATTTTCAGCGAAGGTGAGAAGATGAAAACGCTCGGCTAACTTAGATACAGGCGACATTGTTTTGTCAAATAGGATTTGACAACCGTCACTGAATCAATTTTGGTAGCCGTCTGGTGGCCATGGCTGCCCAGGTAGCCAAAACGCTATGCGGGTTACTTCTTCACCCCGCGTAAAACTGTACGCGAAAGAGACGGAGAAGAGTGCCAGAGAGTCTTCGGCTGAGAGCCGGTCGCCGTTGCATGCCGGCTCGGAAAAAGGATACTACACTGAGCAAAATACCATAGTAACCGTAAACTGTTTTCCATTGTCATTTCAACTATACGCTTAAATAGTAGCAACAACCATGATATATGACTATTCACCATCTGTATTGTATAAATTACTAGACAACAAAGACTACGACTTGACTAAACTATTTGTATTTATGACTTTTCTGGCATGGTCATCCTGACAATGGTAGTCATCTCAAATATAAGAACAGATAGTTAAAATCACAATTTCTAGTAAGGTGAAATTGCTCTCGAGCCTTGTATATATGAGGAGCTAAATAGTTATCGCTACCATGTAAATATGTCCACAGTTTAATAATGTTACCATAATTAGATACATGGTTTAAAAGACGATTATGAAGTTTGAAAACACTATTCATGTAGTCCATATCAACAGAATTTATGTAGTAAGCACATTATCGTATAGTGTTTTTCAACCTACTATGTATTACATTTGTGCTGACTATACAAATTGTCAATGAACGGGTGTACTGTTATTGTCACATAAAGTTAATCTAATTTAGCAGAAAATTTCGTACCTGGGTGATGGATTTGAACAAAATATTCTATATTGTGACTGTGTACTTTGGTAGGTCTTGCAGCTAGGTAAAGTTTGTAGCCTTACTAGTTTCCGAGGTTGAAATTCAATTTTTCAACAGTTTTTCCGGCAACTGTTATGTTTTCCAGTGAAATCAACATCTCGTATACGGTTTATTATTCATTATCGGTCGCTGTAGAAACAACATCAAGCGATTGATGAAAAGGAAGATTATCATTTGATTCCCGGATTCAATTCGCTCGTATCACAAGGAAAGTCGCAGGTGAGTATCGAGGTTTGCATCTGGACTTGGCTAATAATTTCTTTCCTGCTGCCAATTCCTGCTTCAGGAAAAACTCCACCGGACAGAACCTTGAATCAACTGATGCTATCAAGCAATGCTAAGCAATATTCCACCAGGAAATATTCCACCATCAAATATTAATCGATATTTGATATTATCATTTGATTTAATGCGAAAATAAAATAGAGTTTAATGAAATTATTTTGTTGTTCTTATTTTAGAATTTAAATTCATAAAACTTTTTACCATTAGCTCATGTTTTGCTGATCTTCAGCATCGTTGAATCAACCAATGCCTTTAGTTTCGAAATAACTAGAAGTGAAATGTCAAAAATACCATGACTCTGGTTATAGCAAGAACTACAATGTAAAAAAAATATTAGGCTAACCATCTCAATCGTATTAGTTATTCATACAATACACTGTTCAATATTACTATTCTAGAGCCGATACCATTCATAGTAAACATGAACTTGACCATTGTTGAAATCATCTGATTTCATAGTCGGCTGAAAACCACTATACGCTCATGGTCAAGTTGGCCCTCTATATAGTAACAGTTACCATTTTATTTTCCTGAGTGTATGTATTATTGATAAAGACGCTTTTGCGAAATGTTTAGTGCTCAATTTGCATCGCTTCCATCCGATGCTCATCTCGGACACGGATCGGATTAATCACGAGCAATTTAATCACGGGCGTTCGCGGTCATAGTGCAAAGGCCCTGTCGTGTGTGAGTCAAAAGACGTTTCTGTGTCGTATTTTTTTTCAGCCTCGCAGCAGGCGAGTAGTAACTATTTACGGTAACAAAATTCAAGGAAATTGTTGACATTGTGGGTAAACGAATCGTTTCGTCAGTGGATGTTGGCTGCATTCCCTGTGGAAGAAAGCTCCCAAGCAATTAGTGAACTAATGCTGAAAATTATGACGAGTGTATTCAAAACGGAACAGTGAAATAGGAGCAGTTCTATTTTTAGGTGCAAGCTACGGGGAAGAAAAGGGTTTGTACGTGAACGGGAACGGGTGTTCGTTAGCTCTATTATCCTGTCTGCGAATTAGATTTATCGTACTTTGAGATGTAGTAGGTGGTAGTGCGTCCTTGAACCTGACTGTTGATATTATTTGCTCATGGGTAATTAGGTTGAGTTTTATTGAAAACTTTTCCTTTAGTTTGGCTGTCCGTTGGTGCGACTGTCAGAGTAGGTAGTGTAGTGAGTTCGTTACTAGAAAACGTTACATTAAATTGAAAATATATTTTTCTAATAAGTACTGATTCCTTAAAAAATTCGTTTTTGTGGAATGAGTTTAAAAATAAAAGAGAAACTTCGAAATATTGGGAAATTTTGACAAAATGCACTTCTTATGTTCTTATCAACAATGGTTTGAAAGATTTTCTGAAGACAGATCCTTTCAAGTGGACTAGTCATTCTGCAATGTCAACCAATTGAAAACTGAGTAACTGTTTTCTTGATTTAACAGGAATTGTTCATTAGCTAGATGAAGTTATGCTTTCCACGCATGTTCTGCAAGCCTACGTTGAGACGAATCTGTATCAGCTTTTTTTAAAAAAAGTGAACAGCAATGTCTGCTTGTGTTTGTGTTCAGACAATCCTCTCCTGTTCAGGACTCAAGTGCAAACAAAGTCATTCTTGTCGAGACGCCCAATCATAAAGCATTGCTAAAGGCCAGCTTGGCAGGCTCTTTAATAATTCTGAGTCTCTTGTAGTGAAACTGAACAATCTGGTACTAAGCTATTCATCAACGATTGTCTGGTACGTCCCTGCTTACTGTCCTGGAATCAGGCGACAGTTGTTGGAAGGTGGCTACTGTTTCAAAGAGGCACCCAAGACTGGTCCATGTAAGTGGTGTTCATCGCAAAACCGTACCTCGTAGGGACATTATTTGTGTTTCTCGCGTCTTGTTTGCCCGTTTGCGTTATGGTCCATGAAACACGGTACGCACATTATCCTTTGTTTGTGTACGCTTCAACAAACAGCCAGACATTGAGTTGGCCTTCTGCTGGTAGGGTTATTTTTAGTATTTTTCTGTTTTGCAGAAAAATACTGCTTTACTTGTATATCCAACCCAGAAAAATAAATGCTTTACTTGTATATCCAACCCCCACAACAATACCGGAAAAAAACGATGGCATTCTTTTCACTCTGTTGTCCTGAACCGACTACCAGTAGCTGGAAACGAATCAATTTGCGCTTAAATCATGAATTGTTAACCAACCCGGTAAAGTTATTGGCATGCTTTTGTTGATCCATACGCTCCATCTTTCACGCAAATTGTTTTAAGTTTTATTAAAGTCTCATAAACTGTATTGCTGCATATACTTTTTTGTTTGTTTATAAAATAGTGTGTAAATGTGGGATCAGAGCCGCCAGAGCTTATGTTTACAGTAGTCAATTTAGAATCTTTTCTAAGTACCCTCGATTTAAGTTGGGTTTTCCATGCAGAAAATGCAAATTGCAATTCAACATTTCGGGTATTATTTCATGCAAAGAGTTGCGGGATAAACGTGGAAACCGCTTGGTAATTAATAGAAGAGAAAGTATACAAAAAGAAACTGTCACTTGCTTATACGCCCTCTTGAAAAATTAACCGAGATATATTGTAAAATATAAGTTTCCTTATAAAAACTGGTTTTAATTATCGAAATGATGGAATGAGTAATGAATTCTTACTCGACTACTCGATTTTTCAGTGCTCTATCGGTTCAGTGCTAGAATTTTTGCCTGAGTTGGGTGCTCGATCAACCCGATTGACAGTGACAGTATAAATGCCATTGAGTTTTCGCTCATTCTACGAATGTGTTAGTGTAAAAGTTAGTTGGTTCACGCCAGTTTATTACACTTCAGCTAAAGGAATGGATGATGCTGACTAAGGTAGGACTTTTAAGTAGATTTCCAGTGAATTCCAACAATTTATAGTGGAATCATAAAAGAACTGGTTATTTACTAGTTGTGTATTCTGGAGTGTGAAATTTGGCTTTTGAACCACTGTGTGATGCGACTCGACAAAATTTACTGGGATGCGGGAACCTACCCACTTGATAGGAATCCGGGCAGAAACTTAGAATGATTCCGACAGCGGTCTAAATTGCTTTGGCAGATTTGCGTCTGCTTTATTTTTTCTAGTTTTCATAATTTTGTTTTCTTCGTGGACATTTTAATGATCCAACTAACGAATACTTCAAGCAA
Organism: Malaya genurostris; assembly: GCF_030247185.1. NCBI lineage: Eukaryota > Metazoa > Arthropoda > Insecta > Diptera > Culicidae > Malaya > Malaya genurostris. Next base: position 10,512,209 of record NC_080570.1, read on the forward strand.
TAAGGCTCCAACTAACGAATCCCGACTGTAAACCCAACGAATATGGAGAAATACACGGCGAATAACAATAATCTATAATAATAATTTCATATTCTAGGACATCTTTCCCAGAAAAAAAACATTCCTTCTAAAATTTGAAATGTTTTTACTTTCTTAAACTATACACTCCACTGTGACGCTCGCATTTCTATAATAAATCACATTCGAGGCAATTTCCTCCCCGCTTCCCTTCACATTTGTATTAACCCCTACCCTAATCATATCAGCCAGTGTGTGCCGTCGGCATACGGTCGGCGTCGCCGATCGAAGGAATGTGGCAACAGCTTTTCGCATGGCTTCCGGTATTTATTATTACATCACCGAATCAATATAGACCGACAACCAAGAATGTAATGAGAGAAACACCGAAAAGAAACATCCTTATGAAATGCTTTATTGGACCGTAACATTCCAGCATCGTAGGAGGCTGCCACCGGATAGTCTTCTTGTTTTGTGTTTTGTCGCCATCGGTCACGTGGTAACCGAGTCTTAAACCGAATGGTTGCTGCGATATAGTCCACGTTGAAGAATGCCGTCGGTTGAGAATTATGACAACTTGAATTCATCTGCATTTTAAAGAAGGCATTCTTCATTTATTTATTACATACCAGTTGTCTCCTCAAATTAAGCTACAGAGCTGTTTTGGGTCATGAGGCCTTTGTTTCATTGTTTTATTATTGCTACTGGTCCGCAAATCAATATTTAATGTCGTTCATCTAATTTAGAGTAACCATTCAATTCGATTGTTTTGATAAGTAGACAAAACAAGACCAGAAACGAAAATAAAACATGACGTTCCGATTACGGCATAATCCCACTAAATTTTGCAGCCAGAATATGTAGATAAGGCACGTTCCAAAGTCCACCTGAGAACACAGCGTGCTACGATTTAAGGGTTATTCATGTTTGTCCTTGAAAGTGTTCTGCTGGCACACTTTCATTTCATGCTGTAACGAATTTTCATACTGCTTCCATCGCTGCTTTGGGCATAGAAAATCTGAAGTGGTGTTGCATATGCAATAAGCCCGCGCCAACAGTAATATTCTTATGGATGGATATAGTATGCTTTTTGTTTGCAATGATGTAGTTTGTCCTTGGGAATCGCTTGTTTTCTTTAAAGAACAACAGTTGAAAAAAAATTGTCTCGTCTTTCTCACTCTACCGCATAGCTTCGTTCAACATGGCTGGAAGTTTATTGTTGTTGTAACGCTTATTTCAATGAGTTCGAATCGGACTTTTAATCTCAAATGTGACTTTACACAAAACATCAATGACCAATATATATGTTACAATACAATATACAAGAAACGGACGATTTTAAACATAGTAGGCTAGTTGAATGATACTGTCATATCTCTTACCGATTATGTTATCCGCCTGCCCTAATCGAGACTATCGTGTCAACCCGAGGTTCGCGCCATAGCCTCTAATGGAAGCATTCTGATATTCAAAATGATCCGAACCACATGTTAATAGGTGCGTTTCTCTTTAAGATTTCGGATTTAAATTTAGCGGCAGCCATTGTCTGCAAAACTTTTTACCTGAAATAATAAATGCTCCTCTTTGTAGCAACTTTGCAGTTTAATATTTTTCGTTCCCTATTAATATATGTGTCTACAGCTTGTAAACTTTTTCACCTTTCCTTAAATCATCTTTATCCAAGCGGAGCAAAATCTTGGTACTACATTGCGATGCAGTACTAAACCATCGGCAGATCTATCACCTAACATCCATAACTTTTCAATTTGTCTATTTTAACGTAAAGTACCCACCCTTCAGAAAACTGCACTCATTCTACCGAGCTTCTCCATTCGATGACCCGCAAAATTATGATGAAGGTGAGGATTTTGCCTGTTTAAAATAAACTTGTTAAAGAGTGTTTGGATCTCTGCCTCAGCGATGACGAGCAGAACGAACACGATATAAAACTGATGGTTATGATATATCATAATAATTTGCAAGTGGGACTCCGGTCTATATACTCGTTGAGATACAGTCTCTGTATGCCTTTTCTCAATATTTTGCCGACATCCATCAGTCCGGGCTAGGCAAAAGGATGAAAGTTAATGTGTATATTGATTGCCAGACCTCGCCAGAACACTTCAACATGTATTCTTGGGCTAATGAGCCGAGGAAATTTGTGACAGAAATAGATGATAAAATATATTACACGGTAAATAGTTCTTCAACTAAACGATGGTTTACCCTTTGAATTGTGATTTTTGTTCATATTTTAATCCAAATGTTGGATCTATTGAATCTGAATTTAAGATGTTATAATCAAACATTGTACCCAATTAAAAATTCATGTTTTAGTCATATTTTACGATACGGGTCGAATACAACAGCCGACGGCAACGACATAGCCCTCGGGTTAAAGGTCCAATCGAACCATTTCTCTCAGATGTACCGTGCATGGAATCTGCTACTCACATTATCTCAAAATGTCATTGAATTTTCGCTCACTTAATGAATGTGTTAATGCAGAAGTCAGGCGACTTACGCCGTTTCATTACATTTCAGCTAGAGGAATGCACTACGCTGCTTAAAGTAGACATTTTAGTTGGTTTCCAGCAATTTTCAATACTTTTGCTTTTTGGAATTCCAGGAAGAGCTGTTCATTTACTAGCTTTGTATATACAAAAATTATTGAATAGCTAAGTTTATACATTCTGTTAGATAACAATTTTATTTAGAATTTAACTACAAATCAGCACGAAATCATCAAAAAACGAAGAAGAAAATGAATTGGTAATTCAGATCGTTTTTGCTCACTCAATTCTGACAGATTTCCGAACCATTTGGTTGGAGGCGAAATTCATTTGGAATCGGTTTTTTTTAAAATAACTATTTATTGGAATATGAGTTAAAATTAAATTATTAAGATTTAAATTGGGTGTTCAGCCACAAGTGGTGACTTTTCAGCCCTATTATATATATGATTTGGTTATTACCATGAGGACATTATTTGCTTCCGCAATTCTGAGATTTTTGTGTAGGGAAAATTCTAAACCTACTTGTATTGTGTAATGGGGAAAAGGAACTTATATACTAACTTACTAACTAATACAGAGAGCGAATCGATTCAATTGAAGAGTGCATCGATTTTTGTCGGAATTTGCTTATAGTATTATGTGACATTACATCTAATGGTTCTATATTTGTGAGTCTGTGTAACTCATTTGTATTAAACCAGGGAGGACGGGAGAATTTTATTCTGAATCCTTTGAAGCGTTTTCTTCCTGGTGGAACAACAACTTGACCAAATTGGTACTGCATAAAGCATGGCTGGTCTGAAAATTTGTTTATAAATTAACAACTTGTTTTTTAGACACAGCTTAGAATTTCTGTTTATAAGAGGATATAAACATTTAATATATTTATTACACTTTGCCTGGATTCCTTCAATGTGATCCTAGAAAGTGAGTTTTTTGTCATACGTTAAACCTAAGTATTTAGCTTGATAAGACCATGTCAATTCCAAGCCATTCAATTTGAGAATGTGATTATTGTTTGGTTTAAGAAAAGGAGCTCTTGGCTTATGAGGAAAGATAATTAATTGCGTTTTTGCTGCATTTGGTTTAATTTTCCATTTTGCCAGATAATCACTGAAAATATTTAAACTTCTTTGTAGGCGACTGCAGATCACTCTTAGATTTCTACCTGTGGCTAACAGACTTGTGTCGTCACAGAATAACGATTTCTGACAACCAACGGGTAGATTTGGAAGATCAGAAGTGAAAATATTATACAAGATTGGAGCTACGCTCGAACCCTGCGGAACACCGGCTCGTACGGGTAGCAATTCAGATTTACAATTCTGATAGCTAACCTGAAGAGTACGATCAGTTAAATAATTTTGAATCATTTTGATCAAATAAATAGGAAACTGGAAATCAGACATTTTTGCTATTAAACCTTTGTGCCAAACACTGTCGAATGCTTTTTCTATGTCTAGAAGAGCAACTCCAGTGGATAACCCAAAAGATTTATTTGCTTTTATCATGTTCGTTACTCTGACAAGTTGATGAGTAGTTGAATGCTCATGACGAAATCCAAACTGTTCTGGTAAAAAAATTGAATTCTCATTTATATGAGACATCATTCTCAACAAGACAATTTTTTCAAAAAGTTTACTGATAGAAGAAAGTAAGCTAATTGGTCGATAACTTGATGTTTCTGCTGGATTTTTATCAGGTTTGAGAATAGGAATTACTTTGGCGTTTTCCATCTTTTTGGGAAGTAAGCTAATGAAAAACACTTGTTGAAAATTTTAACCTGGAGTCTCAAGGCAACATCGGGAAGATTTTTAATAAGAATATTAAAAATTCCATCATTACCAGGAGCCTTCATGTTTTAAGTTTCCTAATAATTGATTTAATTTCATCAAAATTCGTCTCAATAATGTCATCGTGTGATATCACTTGGGTTGAAATATGCTCATATTTCAGTGAGACTTCATTTTCAATAGGACTCACAACGTTCAAATTAAAATTGTGTACACTCTCAAACTGCTGAGCAAGTTTTTGAGCTTTTTCGCCATTTGTAAGAAGTATTTGATTTCCTTCCTTGAGAGCAGGAATTGGTTTCTGAGGTTTCTTAAGAACCTTAGAAAGTTTCCAGAAAGGTTTAGAATATGGTTTAATTTGTTCAACTTCTTATTTTGGAATCGGTTGTTGCACTGGATTGCTTCGCATTGATTAGAAATTCTTACTGAATTTCACATGGAATTCTGAATGAAAATTTTTTCACCCACTCGGATTTGATTTGGAATGAATCCTGGCAACCGAAGCCTGGCTGCATTCTGGTTGCTGTCAGAATTGCCCAGACGAAATAGCGCCTTTCTTTCGCCGGACGTGTCTAGTTAATTCGATCTTCCTACAAATATAAAAACGAGTCTTGAGGTCAGGTAAATTAGATTGAATATCATGTTTAGTAGTCAGAAAGCCATATTATTGCCCTTCATTTATACTTCTTATGGGAAAAACCAAAGGCGCTAGAAATGTAGAACCGATTCAAAATCTGCCAGTCTGATGATCTCGTTTCTTGAACCGCATGAGCAAAAACCCCGAAAATTTGAGTAAATATTAATCATATTGTTTCAGTTATTCCTACATTAGGTTCAGTCATGTCGTTGAAAAAATTAATTGTCCGTGAGAAAATTTTGTACACGATCCAAATCCGCAGGCGTCCCACCGATGCATTGCTGAAAAGCTTGAAAATTCAATAGAACTGTGTTTCATGTGATAGGAACATCTGAGTGCCCGAAGGAAGAAGTGAACTAATCAGGAAAGTGATGCAACAGTTCAAGAAATGTCGGTTTTGTGCAGAAAACCATGACGTGAATGGCGTTACATGTTTACAAGGTACAGAAAGCCTCAAACGGGAATAAAAAGCAAAACATCATTTCAAAAATCTACGCACGGAAACCTCACACGAAAGAAGAAACTATCGAAATTTGTAAAGAAATTCCTGATCTGGCCGGCGATTTGCGAATTTGGTGAAATTAGTGCTCTCTTTATCATTTCTGGAACAATCAACGGTATAGTTCATATTGATTGAGATTTTGATGTGCGTTGAGCGTTTGTTGAACGGCATACTGGGCGAAATACTCGTTCAGTTTGTTGGAATGGTTTGTTGTTGCTTTTTTCCTTCAAAAATAGTAAACTGGAAGTTTAAGTATTCTACAGGTATGTAGTGTTTGTAGTAGTTATTAATTTCTGAAAATTCTTCACTAAAACTAGTCCAATCAGGCTCCAACTCCTCACATTGAGAATGACTCAACAATGGACATCTGTCTGCTAAGTTCTTTAAGAGAGAAAAATGGCGAACGGTGTAATGTTTTGTTTCGAAATCGCAAATGAAGGTCCCGATTTATTCTCCTTTTGGACGATTTATTGGACATTCTTCGGACCAACGGAGGACTTCCGTTGGGCGTTCTTTTTTTCTTACAGGGTAAAGAAGCAAACGAGATTAACTCGGTGTTGGCTTGATCTTGCACCCTGCTACCATGCTCGAAATGTGGTGGAGTGATTCCAAGCGAACGGGACCAATTTTGGGCTGAAAGATGGGAACCCATCGAATTAACCGGTACTTCGCGCAATAGGAAAATTCTGGGTGAGGTAATTCTGGGAGACGACATTCGGGAAGATAGACCAAAGGCTATTGCTGGGTAAGCATGTGAAATCTGCCGTCAAAGAAAATTTATATTGTTATACCACATTTGATTGGAGACAATTTTTCCAAAATTCTAACCCTTCAACTGCCAAATTGACGAAGCTGGGGAGGTCCTCTTGATTTTCATTTTATTTGATTTTTGAAGCAACCGTCGGAAAATTGAAAGAAAAAAGAGATGTTTCAGGTATTTAGTAATCGGGAAGGTTTACAATTTTTTGTAGATGGTTCTTGCATTAAGAATACTTACAAGAAAATTAATTTGAAACATATTTTTTTAAGCACGGTACACCGTTTCCTTCTAATAGAGCTTCAATGAATTTTTTCTCTCAAAGGTAAAATATTTAGGTCGTTTGCAGGTTCGTACGGGTCGTTTTTACAAATTTTTCGCTGGAGCGGTTACATAGAAAAACAAAAGAACCACTCTAGTTCCCTCAATAAGACAGTTAAAGAGATGAAATTTAGAGAAAATTGTCCCCAGTAGAAGCTCTTTCAAATATGGTGTAACGATATGAATTCCCTTCTTAAGAACAGATTTCTCATGCCTGCTCGACTATAACCTTTAACAATAATAAATTTTTCTATCATAACTCAGAATTGAATTTCAAAAAAATCCGAAAATCGGTTAATTTTTATGTTTAAATATGTGTTTCATTTTTGTCGAATGCATACTTTATTACTTCATATAAAATTTAAACACAATTAGTGCCTACTTAATATTCGAAACTAGAATACAAACTTAATCGTCAAATTTATTTTTACCGAACTCTCATCTTTTGACATTTCTGTGAAAAGTTATCACACCTAATTAAGTGTGTATATTCGGCAAAAAAAAATCGCTCATCAAATAACGGCACAGGATTTTAGCCAACGCAAATTTACCCCCAAATCGTTGGTATGACGTGGAACGAACAGATTTTTCCCTCGAATTCACTGTTTTTTTTTCGTTGGCTGACTGACAGACATTGCCTATATTTTCTTAGCAGATGTTTCCCTACATAGTGATCATTTACCCGGCGACTGCTTTGATCGATTGTGCGTCTCCATCATATGGAGGAAGCCCCCATATGATTGAAAGGCCCACATACCTATATAAAGTCGGTAAAAGAAAAGAGCAATGAAAGCAGGAGAGCGATTCTTTTCCGCTCGTTATTTACCGCTTGCGTGCCGGAGAAAACCATACTGAGAACAAACAGAGCGCGCGGCAGGCGGTACTCTCACTCTCCTGAGTGCAGGCTAGTGGCAGCATGCTGGCGATGATGTGAGCCCGAGTTCGCAGTCGCTAGTACACACAACAGCGGTATTCCTGCTAGAGGTGTGCAAAACAGCTCATTTTGGTGAACAGCTCCGAACCGATCAGCTCACCAAAGTGAATCGATTCGATGTATCAGCTCATCAGCTCTTTTGGTTTAAACTTAGGGTTCATCTTGTGCGCCGTTTTTCTTATGCACCGGTTTTCTTTCATATGCATGATCGAAATTGAATCATTGATTTGCAATGATGCAATGAATGCAATGCGAAATAACTTATCTTTAATTGATGTCGACTAAATTGAATCTCTTAAAGAGCCGAAGATCCGATCAGCTCGTAGCGTGTTCCCTTCGTCATAATGCAGTGAACTGGGTAGCAAATGAGTGAGCTGGTGAGCTGCGGTTCTTTTGAAAAGAGCTGTGAGCTGTCAGCTCACTTCAATGATTCGATTCACTGGAACAGCTCAGGAGCGAATTGCCCATCTCTAATTCCTGCTACTCCAGCATTGTTCGGTTGGAAGTGACTTGAGATCTGATTGGTTTGCAAACTTTTAATAGATTTTAAAATTATTAAACGGATCTCACATCCTAGTAACCGTCGAAGTCATAGAACGAAAACGATGGTAACGAATAATTGCCATACGCGCGCCGCCTGCTTTGATTGATTAGTGTAGTGGTCGGTTGTCGTAAAAGAAGAAGATAGTTCCAGCGATTCGGCGTGAGATGAGCGAAATAACAAACGGAGCCTGTGTACAGACAAGGTTGTGAATCTAAACGAAAACAGAATACAATACATAGGATAGGTTTTTTACGGTTGGACAGCTGCGTCGGAAGGGTGAAGAGTAGTGGCGTTCTATTAATAACACGCGTCATAATGGCATGCGGCAGTTTATGGGTAGGCGAAAAAATCATCCCATCACGGATAATTTAGTACGTATCGTAAGTGACAGAAACGACGACGACGACGTATCGCCGGATTATCGCGCTGTTGAGCAACAGTAATTGGATTAAAGCGTTTGAGTGTTTATTTCACATGTTCTACTATTTGCCGTACACGAATATTCGGTGACTGACGGGAGTGTTATGCTGAACCATAGATTATTAGTTCCAGTTTTCTCTAACCCCCTCTGCTCTCGTTACACCGACTAATCGTGAAGGTTTGTTGAGTTTTCATAGCACATTATTTCGCCATCGAACCCTAAGTGAGCAGCACCACCAGAATGTGTTACAGCGCAGAGCAGAAGCTTGCTGGTTTTTAGGATGATAGTGTTAATTATATTTGTTTCAAATTACGTTTGCCGTCATAATTGCTGCTGCTGAACTGCTGTCATTCTACGGGCTCTGTACCTGCTGTTAGTCGTTTGAATGAAGTTGGTGGCAGAGGTAACACGTAGATTACCCGTACCCGTGTGTCCGTCGAAATAGAGACCTACAGAACCGCACAAGATCCGGAAAGTGTGAACCGAACCGAAGTGAAGATAATCCTCTGAATCAGTTTTCCGTATTCAAAAACAATAACAGTGTCATATTAATCACAGTAACTGCTTGTGCGAAAAATAAAACAATTCAAGGGCCCGAAAGCGGAAAGGTCGAAGTAGGCGGGAGGTGGCGCAGTATTTTGAAAGGTACACAAAAACATCGTGCTGTTTTTCAATCCGGGTTGTTTATCCGAGGAAGTACCATCGTGAAGTGTCTATTAGCGCCTGCTGTGGTTTTCATCCACTGTAAACACAAAGCACGTAACGAAAACGGGAAAATCCCTAGAAAGGCAAGCGTTGGCCAACGCACAAGTGGAATTATTTTTTGCATCGTTTTTTCTCCGTGACGGCGTGGTTTTGCATTAAAAAGGTAAGCATTTCGAAATTAAACAGCGAAGTAGGTTAAGAAGCACTTCCCGCCCTTCCGCGGGCACGTGTCGACCTGGAATCTCGACCGAAAGACAAAGTTTACCTCTCGATGGTATCTCCCATCCATCGGTATCCATCTGTCACGTGAATACCCCGTTACAGATAAACGGACATTTCCATCCGATTATCCAGTTAATGTGCCAGGGTTCTAGAAAGCGCTCGACGGTCCGCTTGTCTGTGAGCAAGTATCAACCAATCCAATCATTGGTGAAACGTGTTTTCAATCTCTCACTTCCCACTTGTGGGTACCGATTGCGGAGAGGACAATGATACAGTCAGCCATGACCGTTACCTAGGTATTGGTTGGTAGGTCATTGATGACCTTCTCCCGGTGCTTATATGGAACGTTGCGATTGCAATCTGGCCTTACCGCGGTGTTTGCGGTGTAGACCGACAGACAGACAGCCCGCGTTGTTGGTCCAACTCTACTACAAGGACTTTGGGAAATAGATGGCTTAGCAGTCAACAAAGACGGCTAAATGTTGTAATACTCGGGAAGATTATGTAGCGATTATATTTACGGTGGTGTAATACAATGGAAAGCTTGATTACTTTTGAAGCCATTTGATAATTGCGTCTCTGGCTGTGGCCAGGTAAAGTGTTTACTCGATTGTTTGGCGCAATAAGACATTTGCAAAATTGATTTTTAAAGTCAGTGAACATTAACAATCATCTGCAAAAATTCAAAAATCTGCTGTTTTGAGTGTTGAAATAGTGCTTGTTACAAAGATTTCAAGCTAAAACGAATAATATATATTGTAAAACTCCATGGCTTCCTTTGCCAAGCCCTCAAATGCTGTTGCCATGATAACCGGGTTCAGTTTCCAAACGCATGTTTTTGGATACGATGTTTTGGTAAATAATTGAGCCTTTCTCGAAACCGTCATCGTCTACCGTGTCTAGCCGTGATAAGGAATTGTTTCGCACATTTACATGGATTACACAATGGGTCGGAATCCGTACCTAGGTCAGCTGATAATAGTTCCCAGATAGCGCACTCATGCTCTATAAAAATTTAAATTTCGAGTGGTCAATGAAATGTTTTTGCCGCCAAAAGTCATCGCATTTTAATGAAAGCGTATAGTGAGCATGCTAAGCGACCGTTTGCAAGGTTTAGAAGTGACAATTTTGATTTAGAATACGAAGAACGAGCCGGAGCACCACCAATGTTTGAAGCTGTAGAATTGGAGGAATTACTCAATTAAGATCCGTCGCAAACGCAAAAGGAACTTGCAAAATCACTCGACGTTGCTCAGCCAGCCATTTGTCAATGTTTAAATGCAATGGAAATGATCCGAAAGGTGGACAATTGGGTGCCTTATGGATTGAATTCAAGAGACGTCGTACTCCGTTGATTCACGTGCGTACAACTGCTTCAACGGATATTCATGGCCTTGAAGCCAGCTGTGTGTAGTGTATTATGAACGACTGCAACTGAGTGACGGGAGAGCTCTACTAACGATAATTGATGCGTTTGTGCCGAGCATTAAAAGAAGAACGGTCACAATACACCGATAGACACGGCAAAGCAATTTTGCAACAAGACAATGCTTGCCCATATTTTGCTCGGCTGGTAAAAGCATACTTAGAATCGCTCAAATGTGAAGTCCTACCCCACCCGCCGTATAGCCCAGATATTGTTCCTTCCGATAACTACTTGTTCCGGTCGATGTAGCTTGCCCTAGCTGTCCAGCACTTCTCCAATTACGATGAAGTCAAAAAATGGATTCGTGGATTGCAGCCAAACCGATCGAGCTTTTGAAAAGAGTATCCGTAAATTGTCAGAGAGATGGGAAAAAGTTGAATATTGAATTCGGGGAATTTCTCTGAAACATTCTTTAGGCCGATAAAATAAACCCGGGTGAGTACGAAGAGAACGAAATTTGGACACTAGCATTCGGCTGCGCCAATAGGTTTGAACTGTCAATCTACGATGTTGTTATTCTCGCTGCAAATAATATAGCGTTATTAGCCCTACACAGTTCGAAAAAATCATGTTATTTTACATCTTATAAGATGCTCTTATATTTCACACAAATTCATATTCGAGAACATGTAAAATTGCGTGATTTGAACGTTACATGGCTTGAAATCGAATTGAATAAAATACAAAAGAACGATAGCAACAGCGCGACTTGAACCAAGAGTCATCAGATCACAAAGCACGTTAGTAAATCGACTGAACCACAAAAGCCCATATCTGCTTGATGAATAACTGATACATATAAATCCATACAGCGGCACACAGTAGCCGAAGGAAAATTACATTCGGAGCCTGTAAAATTCTGTACGAGTGGGATATTGCATCATTTGAACAGTTAAGTATTTGTGAATTGTATCGTTTGCAAAATTATGTCACCTGTAAAATTCATAATTTTTTTCTGTGTAATAATCGGCAGTGTGATTCATATGGTGACAAGTTCGACGGGTTTGTCCAGCGTCAGCTTCCGAGGGCATTCCAAACCAAATGCCCAAATCACAACCGAAGACTCTAAGTGCGAGTCAAATCCCGAAAGCATAACGGCTGGAAAGGTTATGGCCTCGGTATTTTGGAATGTGCGTGGTGTTATATTTTATCGACTATCTTGAGAAAGGAATTACCAGTAAATATTATATAGCGTTATTGCAGCGTTCAAACGTTTTGGAAGGCTGAAATTGCAAAAACACGACCGGATATGGCAAAGAAAAAAATTTTGATTCATCAAAAGAACGCACCGTGTCACGAGGCAATCAAAACAATTGGAAAAACTACATGAATTGAACTTCGAATCGCTCCCACATGCACCGCATTCGCCAGATTTGGCTCCCAGCGACTACTGGCTGTTCACAGACCTGAAAAAATGTTCGCCGGTAGAAAATTTCGCACGAAAGAAGAGGTTATCACTGAAACAGAGGGCTATTTTGAGGCAAAAAATAAATTGTTCTACAAAAGTGATATTGAAATGTAAGAACTGTGCTGGAATGATTGAGTTGCTCTTGCTGAACATAACGTTGATGAATAATGTTAAATTTTAACCAAAAGCACCGTGTTCTCTTTGTTAGTCCCGGGACTTTTCAGCCCATGTGTTATTCTTGTTAAGATGTAGAACCGTCTTGAGGTAGTTTTAAATTTGATCAACAAGGAAAATAGATTTAAAAAATGTCATGTGATTGCGACTATGTAATGAAAACCGTGATAATGTTACCGTAGAGATGGGACTCAAACCCGTAGCTAGCTTCTAACCGTGGAAATTGGTTTGCCACTTAAACTACCCTGCATATGAAAACACATAAAGAGACAGCCTAGTTGACCAGAACATCCAAGCATGCTTCGCTTTACTTGGCCGCCACAGCATTCAATTATAGTCCTATCTCTATGGTAATATTTTGTAAATTTGAAACCCCACTACTTTTGCAAATATTTTCATTCAAACGCAAACGTGTCAAAAAACTCCAAAAAGATTTTAGTAGAAATATATAAAAACGCGGAAGAAGCTAGCGTTCATTGGTGGGCCCACGAGCTTTGACGAATGTGTCGAAAAATATAGGGCAATTGGATTGCTGGTTGATTGATATCAACTTCGTAGAATGGTTAGTATCGTATGCTATGTGGATTAAATGCTTGACCATTCAATGTTATCAATGTTTAATACATTCGTAACCTCAAACAGGTAGATAAGAAGAGATAACCTAGAAATCGAGCTTTTAACGGAAACACGCATTTGAACGCACTTTAACGACAATAAAACTGAATTCGGTTCAAAATGCGATTTTTAAGCGAGTGTTTCTGAAGGATCCAATATCCGTTTTACTGCTCGGAGGAAGTTTCTCTCTGTATCACGTTTCCTAACAGCTTCTTATGTATAGTGGTCCTTAATATTGCAGAGCCGTGATCCCTATGGTGATACAATTTTTTCGGTGCCCCTGTGATAAACATCAAACGTTACCAAAAAATCACAGTAGCCTAAGCCTACTAAGAGGGTAGTGTTATTGGTTTTTTTTTTCTCGAATGAGCGAGAGGCTCGCCTACTATCTATGTTAGCATGAGTTTAGATTCTATACATGACAGGAGCGATAGTACGAATGTGGATTTGGAATAAGAAAAAAAAAACACTAAATATGTCAAACACCAGACAATCGTGCTACACTCTCAGAAAGTTTTAATAGGAACAGAACTCTTGAGATTTGCGTTCAAATTCAGTCTCCCGAAGGGTACGCTTCATTCGGCTGGAATCGCATTCGGTGTATTGATTCCCAGTGGTCAGTCATTAGGATTGATCCGCTAAGTAGGTGTAGTACCGACAACCGGTACATATATGAAAAGATGCAAAATGATTGTTCAGTGATTCATGACTTCAACTTCGTTCGGGCTGGGTTGCGCACGGAGTGTGAAGTGGAAATTTCCATATCCGATATCCGACCGACGACGGTTCACTGGACAGCAAAAGAGTAACGATACTTTTTTCCTTCAATTTGCGCAAACAATTTTATCTTACGGAAGAGAACCTCTAAAAATTTTGTTTGAAACAGGCACGCTGAAAAATAGAGTGTACGGTTCTGAAAGTCAAGTAATCCGTTAAATAACATTGCGACTCAACTAATGTGATGACTATTAGAACAATAACCCCATGTCAATTGTGAGGACCAAAGCTTTGAGAACTAATGAACGTTTGTTTTGTAAAATTTTGAATACCAACAAAAGAAACATAAAAAAAAACAAGAAAAAATCAGCGAACTCAATGTCTAACGAGCTTGTTCGTATCAACATTACCCCGGTTCAGTTTCTCCGCGTAATAAAGTCTTATTCATAAACAGTGCTAAAATTACTGCACCTACGAGTTCTGTGAATCGATTCATTTGAAAACGCACTGAACGATTATCGTAAACACACATCTCGCACGAACCTACTCAAACACTAATTAAATCAAACCTTATTGGTCACTGTGAAGGTCGCTAAACCAAGAGCAACGATTACGCGTACACAGTACACAGTATAATCACGCGCCCAACGTCACAGTCAGACAGAGATCAAAGCAGGCTGGTCGTTGTCTACTGGTGCGAGCCACTTGATTATCTCTGTTTGAACGGAAAGCGTTTAAATGTGTTCTTTTGTCCGTCATATGGAAATTGTAACCTTTGTCGGTTGACACTTGTTGCAAAGTATTGAGGTTGTGGTTAAAAAAATGTTAGTCGGCGATGTATCTTCTGCAATTAGAACATCTCAATTGAAATAAGTGTCTAAACATGAGATACATTGGAAATGCAAATTCGCGTCGCAAAAGTATTACGTTATAAATTGATTTAAAGCCAATTTTAAACGATCCACACAAAATACTAGCCACATTTAGCTGATTATATCCCGCCAACTATTTGCTTCCGTGCACTGAATTCTCAGCGGCACAGTAAACACAATTAATTATTTCCATTACCTACCATCTGAGCAAAGATAGCATCAAACTGACAGAAATAATATCAGCTTTGAAGGTACGTTTCATTTGCATCGCTTTGCTCTGTCAATAAAAACTTATTTTATTCTACCTAATGCACAGTGAGAAAAAATAACAAACATGTGTAGAGCTAGAACCTTAACAAGGAGCCCAAACAAAGTGTTAAATCCAGTACAGATTTTGAGTTGAGGGATTTATCGGATCTGAAGTGAAAGAGCCCTAACAATTTATTAGGTCTGGATCAAATTGTCTAGTCATTCCACCGGAGTTGTTTCGTCGAAACAAATATTGATTTTATAACTTTATTCGATGGCCCAACAGCTACCTATGGCAAAGAATTTGACTTTAACTGTAACGGGCCGAACTAATAAACCTAGACAGATGTGACTTCCGAAGGCGAATCATTGACACTCGTGGTATATGCAAATACAAATTATAATACGGAATACTTCGACAAATTTCCAAGGACACATTTTGCATCGTGCGATACACTGTCATAATACACTGTCAGAGTGACAATGTACTTTAACGAGTTTTCTATAAAACTAGCAACACTGAAGGGTAAGAACAAGTTCACCATAGTTACTGTTTATTATAGTGAAAAATAAATAGACAAACAGTTTTTATCTGAATCAAGATCACAAGCAAAATGTAAGTTAAACAATAATCTAGAATGGTTAAGCCACCATGAATATACTACTAGCTGTATTGATATTTGTAGATTCGTGGGTGTTTGTGTTCATTTTTCATCTTTTGTGCTAGTGCCGGTGATATTTAGACTGATTGTTGCAGTTTAATACAGCAACGATAAACATAAACAAACAAGTTTGTTTTGCACCATAGCAACTAGCATAAAGCGTTGCCAGAAACGATCTCCTTCCACATTTTCAAACTATCGCAATGAAAGGGAGTAATTTGCTAGGCTTACTTGTTCAGGCTGTGAACCAAACATTGGCGGTTCGTTTGTATGGGACTTAGGGGTATTATTATTCGTATTTGGTATATGGCCGTCTTTGGATTGTGTTAATCCATTTTATTATTCTATCATTGCTTTTTCTGCGAAACACTGGATCACTTTTCCAGTATTTTTAGCTTCCCGATTGGTCAATATTGCTCGATCCTCAAAGGGCGAAATTACCCACATTATCAGATCCGAATGATTCGGAAATCATTCGGAATTGAGTGAGAAGATGCGGACTGAATTGTCAATTCGTATTCTTCTTCTTCTTTCCTGATTTTGCACGTTTTCGTGCTGATTTTCAGTTTATTTTTCAACGAAAACATTATATAACTGAATATACAAGTTTAAATCTTCATGTTTTTCGGATATACAGAACTAGTAAATAACCAGTTCTTCTTAGAATCCCAACATAAACTATTGAAATTCGCTGGAAATTAACAAAACGGCCTACCTTAGTCAGCATCATCCATTCCTCTAGCTGGAGTGTAGTGAAATGGCTTAAGTCGCATAAATTTCACACTAACACATTCATAAAATGAGCGAATATTCAATGACATTTAAAATGTCACTGTCAATCAGGTTGATCGAGCAGTCAACTCAGGCGAAAATTTTAGCACTGAACCGATCGAGCACTAAAAAATCATGCAGTCGAGTAAGATTTCATTGCTCATTCCGTCGTTTCGATAATGTGGGTAAGAGCGGTTGAGGCTCTTCCTTCCTCGTTATCACTATACCAATCAATGCAGAGATGGCTACCCGAATCTGGCCAACGCTTTACAGGACCTTTAAATAAAGGTACCGCTGTTGGTGTTCTCTCAGATACTCTTCTTTTTAGAAAATCAAATTCATAGACTCGCTCGTAGTGAAAACATGATTTTTTTTACATTTGCAGTTGAGAATCGCTTAAAACATCATAACTTTTTCCAGGGAATTTATGTACAAAACTAATTTTTTATCTGTTGGAGGCATATAACTTTTAGAGCATTGTTCTTACGAATTTGTAACTTCAAAATTAGTTATGTTTGGTTGACGGTGTTATCGAAAAATATGTGGATTTCTTAATCGAATTCATAGAGGCAAATGATTCAATTGTTTTGAAACACCTATGACTCACTAAAGCAAGCGTATGGCAACACTCAAAAACAAAAATAAATGAACACAAAACAAAACGAATCTTAAAACTCAAACAAAAATTAAAACTAAAACCAATTAAAACTCAAAACTAAAACTCAAAACTAAAACTCAAAACTAAAATTCAAAACTAAAATTCAAAACTAAAACTCAAAACTAAAACTCAAAACTAAAACTCAAAACTAAAACTCAAAACTAAGACTCAAAACTAAAACTCAAAACTAAAACTCAAAACTAAAACTCAAAACTAAAACTCAAAACTAAAACTCAAAACTAAAACTCAAAACTAAAACTCAAAACTAAAACTCAAAACTAAAACTCAAAACTAAAACTCAAAACTAAAACTCAAAACTAAAACTTAAAACTAAAACTTGAAACTAAAACTAAAACTTAAAACTAAAACTCAAAACTAAAACTCAAAACTAAAACTCAAAACCAAAACTCAAAACTAAAACTCAAAACTAAAACTCAAAACTAAAATTCAAAACTAAAATTCAAAACTAAAATTCAAAACTAAAATTCAAAACTAAAACTCAAAACTAAAACTCAAAACTAAAACTCAAAACTAAAACTCAAAACTAAAACTCAAAACTAAAACTCAAAACTAAAACTCAAAACTAAAACTCAAAACTAAAACTCAAAACTAAAACTTAAAACTAAAACTCAAAACTAAAACTTAAAACTAAAACTTAAAACTAAAACTTAAAACTAAAACTTAAAACTAAAACTCAAAACTAAAACTCAAAACTAAAACTCAAACTCAAAACTAAAACTCAAAACTAAAACTCAAAACTAAAACTTAAAACTAAAACTCAAAACTAAAACTCAAAACTAAAACTTAAAACTAAAACTCAAAACTAAAACTCAAAACTAAAACTCAAAACTAAAACTCAAAACTAAAACTCAAAACTAAAACTCAAAACTAAAACTAAAACTCAAAACTAAAACTCAAAACTAAAACTCAAAACTAAAACTAAAACTCAAAACTAAAACTAAAACTAAAACTAAAACCAAAACCAAAACCAAAACCAAAACCAAAACCAAAACCAAAACCAAAACCAAAACCAAAACCAAAACCAAAACCAAAACCAAAACCAAAACCAAAACCAAAACCAAAACTAAAACTAAAACTAAAACTAAAACTAAAACTAAAACTAAAACTAAAACTCAAAACTTAAAACTCAAAACTCAAAACTTAAAACTCAAAACTAAAACTCAAAACTAAAACTCAAAACTAAAACTCAAAACTAAAACTCAAAACTAAAACTCAAAACTAAAACTCAAAACTAAAACTCAAAACTAAAACTCAAAACTAAAACTCAAAACTAAAACTCAAAACTAAAACTCAAAACTAAAACTCAAAACTAAAACTCAAAACTAAAACTAAAACTCAAAACTAAAACTCAAAACTAAAACTCAAAACTAAAACTCAAAACTAAAACTAAAACTCAAAACTAAAACTAAAACTAAAACTAAAACCAAAACCAAAACCAAAACCAAAACCAAAACCAAAACCAAAACCAAAACCAAAACCAAAACCAAAACCAAAACCAAAACCAAAACCAAAACCAAAACCAAAACCAAAACCAAAACCAAAACCAAAACCAAAACCAAAACCAAAACCAAAACCAAAACCAAAACCAAAACCAAAACTAAAACTAAAACTAAAACTAAAACTAAAACTAAAACTAAAACTAAAACTCAAAACTTAAAACTCAAAACTCAAAACCTAAAACTCAAAACTAAAACTCAAAACTAAAACAAATACTGAAATTAAAACTAAAACTAAAACTCAAAACTAAAACTCAAACTCAAATCTCAAAACTTAAAACTTAAAACTCAAAACTCAAAACTCAAAACTCAAAACTCAAAACTCAAAACTAAAACTAAACCTGAAATTAAAACTAAAACTGAAACTAAAAACGAAAAATAAATTACAAAAACGAAAACCGAAAAAAAAACCGGCTATAAAAACAGAAATTCAAACCAAAGTTAGAACTATAATTTAAACGAAAGCTAAAACTAAATCTAACACTAAAACATTATAAAGGTACACGCAATTACCGCTAGATTGACAGTAAGGTAAAATATAAATTTCCATTGTTTGTGCTAGGTTCATTTTATTGTCACCACATTTTCACATTCCTTTCCTAATATAGTGCTTTTATTGCTAATGATAGTGCTAGGATTGGAGATATGAAACATCAGGCGCACGTCTTACAAGCCTTGAAAATGTCCTCAAAACGGTCGAAACGTCGAGCAGTATCCTGAACAAATCGTTCGCCTAAACGAATTCGTTTGGTGGACAATTAGTTATTGAAAGTTTAGCTAAAAAATTACTTCGTTTTTATACTTGTTAACTTATATTTAACATTAAAATTATTATTCGTGTAAATTGAATAAGAATTTACTTAAAAAATTGTTTATTTCTGTTCTTTATCTTAAATGTTAATCAAAGCCATCCCATTTCGTTCTCGTTTACAGGCTCGGATCAACTGACCGGCTGGTACCGACGATCACCAAAAAGGACAAACTCGTGCCGCACACATTCGGCTGGCAATTGCATCGCATGCATTCATTGCACGTTACCAACAGCAACGACAACAACAGCACCCGCGTGCACTGTCCCCAGCATTGCACTGGAGGAGAAATTGCTAAGAAAAGGCCAACGGCCAGCCCTGCAGTCCAACTGGCCGCCACAGTAGGACAACACGTTTCACAGCACCGTGACGACGGCTACTTCGACGACGGCACCCGGGCAACGTGTGCGACGACTGACAGCATGTAAACGATTCGCGCGATCTTCGTCTGAATGTCGATGCGCGCCTGAGCCGCTGTTTTCGTCCGACGGCCAACGGGCAAGGGGCCACGTCCTCCCCGCACGGAGAGGAATATAGATAATTAATAATTTATGGTACAAACAAACCGTCACCGGTGTCGAACAACTCGATGAAGTGTAAGTGCAAACTTATGAAACTTATAAATAGTTTATTCTACACGAACGATTTTCAGCCGATCTTCTGCACCGAACAAAAAATTTTCCTTGTTGACCCCAGCACAGACATCTGTCAAAATCGTCAAATCAATCAAATGTCCAGCGTCGCTTGGTGTTTGTAAAAATATTTAGATCGGAGACTTGCTGGGTTTCAAATGAACGTCCGGACGCGGATACCTCGGTTGCGCAAATTGACTGTCATTTTTTCTGATTTCGGACGTTGCACAAATCAGTAAACATGTTGCTTTTGGTCCCCGCTGCATTCAAGGTGTAAATAAAGAGAGCGAGTATTTCTAGAGGTGAAATATCCATATGAAAAATCCCACCGTACTAGTTTATCTCAGTACAACAAACAGCAACATGTGGACAAACCGACGATTCCTCTAACTTTTTCGAGTCCGAACTAGATTATTATTGGACTAATCCGGTGTGAAGCCGCCAGTAGGCAAACGTAACACACGCCTGCTAGGTGCAATCGGACCGCGTCTCCAGACAAACGATTATCTTGTCGCAAAGCTCTGTTTTCTAAATGAATTTACAACACTGCTCCAACAAAGCAACCGATGTCTTGCAACGCTTCTACATTGTCCGCGTCATTACAATGTAATCGGGTTGCCCCTTTTCGGAAGTAATAACAAAATAAGTGCCACTTAGTGCGTGCCCCCTCGCGTAGTCGGCTCATGCAAAACTATTCCTTTAGGCGCTCGGCGGCTCGCAACTTCACGCGGGTCATTGAGTGATAATTATCGTTTAGCTAATGGTTCAGCCTCCAGTACGAAATGCTGAGTTAATTAATCATAAACTACTTCGCACTGGTCTGCGATTTAGTTATGAACTCGTATAGCAGCTGGCGCTTTTTCCATTTATCACACGCAAACGGGTTTTGCAGCCTCCAATCAGAGGTCAACCGATTACTATTTGCTTCCAGCGTACAGTCAACGGGACGAAATTGTCCGTTCAGAACCGAGAAACAGCTGCTGATTGGATCTCGACAGAAGCTTGAGGCGAGCTTTCTCATTTATCGTTTGTTAATTCGTATATAAATGTGAAGATCGTTTGTGAATGTGGCAGGTGAATATTTACGGAATTAAAATATCGAAGAATTTAGAAAATACCTTGAATCAAGCATGATAACTTACTGCCGATTGCTTCCGTAAACACCACCGAAGCTACACAACCCATTCATCGGTTATTTCTACACACTTTTTTTCGCCGAATCTCTGTAAAATGATTGCCGAGATTGGCACCGCTAAGTAGTCGGTAATAACTTTACTGTCTGTTCGGTATAACTTTTACTAAATGGTCGGCAAAAGCAACGATGTGAAATTTATGAATAATTGAGCCTTGAGCAATTGAAAGTCAAAAAGTAAACATTCCATTTATTTATTTTACCAAAGGTGCCAAAAATGTAGAACCGATTCAAAACGGTTCTGCCAGTCTTGTATGGCAAGAATCCGATAGAAACAGAAGCGTTAATAACAGCTAGGCAAAATTCTCTACCTGAAACGGTTGTTTGTTTTGATGTCGACATACATCCTAGTTTGCTGTGTGACGATTACCGCTGGAGAAATCTATTGGAAAATAATGGAAGCAAAGTTTGGAACCGAGTACACACGAAAAAATATAATTTCTATTCCAATTTATTTTTGCTTGTATTAAATATAAATAAATCTTAGGGGGTCAAAGGTGCACGACATCCTGGAAGGAGCGACAAATATCATATCTTACTGTTTGTATCGGCAGTTTGATTGACTTAGCTCTGGTCGTCACAAGCCCCGACCTCATGCCTACACGGTGTCAAATGATGACTGGTGACTCCTGTTTTTAGCAGAATGAGGAGGTGCGGAGTATTAGCAAGCGGTGGGACAGAGTGCAACTGTTGATAAGGAACTAACATCTTACTATAGATGTCTCGATTATCAACCCACTTTGTGACTCTTGCTAATATTCTCAACGTGGGAAGTGTGCAACAAGTAAACTTTTATTAAAAATTATAAATTTTATATTATTAATAGTAACTATCCTATTGCCCTGAGCTTAGGATGATAAACTACAGGGCGCGTACCCTGCTTGGCGGATGAGGGTGGGAGTCAATTTACACTACGTGTTGACCAAGTCGGATCATACCGAGATCGATCGCTCGCTTAAAACGGTAAAACGAATTTATTATATCATCTGTATTTATCACAGAGTTGACATGACTGATACTGCTTGAAATTGACAATGGGCCATTGGGTTGTTTCAGGCATTACTGATGCAATTGGGATGCTTATTCACCCCGGCTCTGTGTTTCGTTCGAGTCGGATTGTTTCGATCGGGTGTGAAGTTTTGCGTTCTGTAGCTCGATCGAGTTCTCCATACAAAGGCATCACTCGATCGAATTACAGAGTGCAGGTTTTTACATTCGTTCGACGGGGTCCGACTCGATCGGTATGCAGAATGGGGGTGATTAATATATCACATTCGTCCGGAACAGGTGAATTAAATTCAAAAAGTGGACTTATTATTATCAGGAACAGAGATGCCAGATAAAAATTTCAAATATCTTCAGACAGCGTTGCAAAAGTCTGTATATCCGAAAACAAATCTGCTGTTAGCAAATATTGCAGAAATTTCTCTATGATGTATAACTAAACGAACTTGGAAAAAAGGTCGCGACAATTTCAAAAGTCTGTAAAATTTGCAGATTTACAGACATATCTGCAGTTCTGGCATCTCTGATCAGGAATAGGAGCGGATTGACATCTTATGAACCGTTAAGGAAGTTTCAAAACCCTTTCCGATCCGGTTCGATATCGGTACTGATGTTATGCAAATTGCATTGACGGCGAGACTGATTCGGGCAGGTGTGAAGACATTTTAAGCAATTGTGCCATTGTGTACATACTGTGGCTTCCGTGGACGGTCTGGTGTTGAATGCGCATCCTTACCTTACATCATATAGTCCAACAAACTTACTAACGCCTGACTTTATTTTATCTTATTTCATTTCATGGTGGGGGCGCAATGAAACGAGAATGTTGAAATGGGGAACTGTCATCGAGGGCCTAAGAGCAAGGAAATTTTTAGGAAGAAGAACCCTGGGGCGTCTCTGGAGAATGACGAAAAGGTGGTACTCTGAATGAAAACTTGACTTTTGTTAAGCTGAGGTAAGGTGGGGAGAGAGGGGTAAGTGCGCTATTGTTTTTAATGTCACTTTATTATTATTACCATTATTGTAGTTATTGTTATTGTAATTATTATTATTGTTCCATACGCTTTATTTTCAGCCACAAACACAGTAGTTAGTAGTAGTTAGTAAACTTCTAAATGCTATATTTCCCTATTTATCTCCACTATCCCTAACCTAATGTATCTGAAACCAGTGGGACTCAGAGCAGCGCCTGCTGGTGGAGGAAGCCGGTGTGCTATACGGTCTAGTGCATATCAACGGTCAGGCTTTAGTAGGCTCACAACCAGCTTGAAGTGAACCTCACTCAAGCAGATGGGCGGACACGGTCTGCCAGGTTGTGGGCTGATAAATTACAATTACAATTACAATTACAATTAAATATAAATAAATCTTTTTTCAGATCTTTCCGATTTTGTATCAGATAATTTCATTTCTTTTCTTCTCACCGACAGCCAAAGTGCAAACTAGTATAAGGCAAAATAGTCCCTCACTAGGAAGATGGGGACGGTCAACGACGGATCCTGTCATCATACCGGGAGGTGGCGGCGGAGGTGGTGGCGGTAGTACTGACTATTTCAGTGGAGGATCGAGTCCCCCGTACAGTATGAACTCACCGCCACCGATTCCACCGCGGCCTGTACTGCGTCAGTCCAGCTTTACCAAAATCGGTTACATGATCAACACCGCCGTCAACGGAACCAAGAAGCAATTCATCAGCGGTAGTAGTACGGGTGAGTATATTCTTGTTTTTGGTTTTTTCCCTGTCTTATAGATGGCGAGTTGACGCCGGTTACAGCACAGTTTGACGTTTACACTGTCAGTTAGGTTTGGATTCTAGACCTAACTTTTTTGACTTAACATCGTCGATACATCGCCGTAGTAAGAGTAAGAGCAAATTCAGCAGCGGGAAGCGTTATGTGGAAGATCTATAATAGAACTGAAACTGACACAAATTTATCCCCAGTCATCCGTTTTAGTTTTAGCTTAGTTTAGTACTGTCTGATTCAAAACTGGTATAAGCTACCGTTCTATTATCCATATATTTGAAACGCACGAATAGATCGCTCCATAGCTTATGCTAGAACTAGAATGAAAAAACTAGAACTAAAATGAAAAAAACTATCGAACTGTCAAAAATAGGCATGCACGGAGAGGAATGCACTTAATTTTAAGCAATTAGTTATATGCTTGAAGTTCAAACTCAATTTTTCTTAAATCAACATTTAAAATTGTTTGTCCCAAATCAATGGTTTAAGTTGTCCCAAATATATTTTGCCAATCGGTTTCAAATCGTTTAATCCAAACGCAAACGATCCCGATCTGCAGTGTTCTTATGGGAATTAGACACAAATTTTATACAGGGTGGTTTTTAGATCGCATACAGATTTTTTTTAACACATGGCCTGGCATGCTTGCTCGAGCAGGTTTTATTTTGATAACGTCAAAATAGCTACTCGACTTTCAAATTTCAACTAATTGTTTGAATAGTTTGCGTGATAGTCAATAGCCACAATTGTAAATAAAACAGACTACTAATTTCCAGTGAAAACTCCGTCTATTTTTTTTAAAAGCTTAACAACTCATCGAAGGCGTAACACGCATAACGAAAGACGCACTGTTTTGTTTCCAATGTTCGTTTCAAGGCTAAACGACATTGACCAGGTAACGCCAAAGATAAACTCTAGATGAAGTGGTCTGTGATTTTTCATGTACCATTTGATAACGAAAACAGCAAACAATGAATCACACGACATCGAGTTATTGAAGAATATGCAGTTGTTCGTCTGCTAATATGTATTGATGGCAACTTCACGTTTCGTGGTATTGTGGATCAAGCAACACTATTGAACAGTTAAACGTTTGATTAGCATGATTATTAGACCACAATCACATTCCAAAGAATTTAATAAGAAGTGGTTGATATAACTACATTAGTGACTCCCGTAGCCCAAAAAGTGTTGATGTAGAAAAAATAACTCTTATTGGTCAAGGGGAGGAAAAAATACAAAATTACTTATGCACTTAATTTTAATTTACAAACTAAAATATTCAACTATTATTGAGAAATAGCAGTTCTCTTCGCTGAGATTGAGTCAAACAGAAGAAAGTTTACTAAAAAAAAAATCAGCTCATCGAGCACATTGTAGCAACTGAAATGATGTTCTTTTCTAGGAAATTAATTCAGCAGTAGCAGAGAAAATTGCTATTTCGTTTTGCAAAATGGTTGCTTTTCTAAGATTGAAAATTTCACAAGAATTTTGTCACTAATTTCTTTCTCATCTCGAAATAAATACTAACAAACAGATACAATCAATTTATCAGTTAAAAATGAATTTCTGATGTACTATCATCCAAAAACATCAAAAACTTCAAAAATCTCCATACACGTACCCCTTGAGTTAACCCGTCCATTCAAAACTCGTCTAAAATCGGGCAGCAAACCACGCGCTGTCATCGGCGTAGTTCCCTCGCTGACCACCGTGGATCCTGTGGCGGCGCCCGAGTCGACAGCGTGTGTCATTCGCGTCGCGCATTTTCGCACCGACATCGACGTTGCTGGTGTTCGTGAGAGTGCTGGTGCGATCAGAAACAGCAGCAGCATGAATCGTCGTCCTCCATCCAGCAGCAGTCATTAGTAGGCAAAATTTGCGGTAATCGTCGTCGCCGTCGGTCGGTCGTCTTTTCGGATTTTTCATTCTCTGCTCGCACTGGGCATGAATTAATTGTTATCGGGGCGAAAAATACGGTAATAGTGTCCGCTGGTTGCGCGTGTTTTACTGGTGATTCCATTTCAAAAGCCGAACTATCCTGACAGGCCGCAAGGAATAACGCGTTTTTCTCGTTGGAAGTTCCAAGGCGAAAAAAAATGTGCTGCAGCTGAAGCGCTCCTCACCGAGGCAGAATTATTGTCCGAGTGCTACGAAGTGCAAGAAGAAGAAGAGTAAGCACAGCGAGAAGTGTGGTTGAAGGTTGGCATATTTGCTCGTTCTGCAAACTTGCGAACTGCATTCGTTCGATTCCGGGTTGGTGCGCTGGAGTATTAAGAGAAACAATTTTCCTCCGGAACAGTGCGCCGAGCCGACATTTCGGAAAGTGAGGAAAAACATCGCTTTACTTAATTCTTCGGCTCAAGAAAAGTGCGAATTTCGGTGGTGGTGTTGCTCTTTCTTGTTTCTCCTCTTCTCGCACCGTTGTGTGAGTGCAAGAGACTGAAGGAAGGTGAAACGAAACAGCACTAGCTAGTCGGTTTGGTTTGTAGTAGTGGTAGTGGTAGTGGTTGTGTGGTGATTGCAGTGGTGGCAGATTTGATGTTTCCGTTATCGATATTCGTAAAGATGAATATTTCAATCAGCTGTTTTTCAACTTGAATTTAATTGGTGGAATTATTTCCTCCCCGCAACGAAACACGGTGTCAAACAGTCATTTTTCACATAAATATCAAGAGATTTCAATGAAATTCGGTGTGTTAAGATCATTAGCGATTAGAAACATATTTGAATAAAATTTCACGTTTTCTATGATTTTGTTTAAAATTTAGAATTTATGAATTTGTGAAATAGTTTTTATGCAGTATGTTAAAAGGGATATTGAAAAATTCTTATCTGTACTTCATTCAGACGAATTTTGGGAACACTGCCATCGCTGAATTCAACCACTTTCCTATTCGCCTCTGTTTTGCTGAACATTGAAACTAGTAGTAGCAAAAAAACGCACTACATACCACCACCACCATCATCATCGCAGATTTTCAGGGTGAAAGAAAGAGAACACTTTGGACAAGTCTCATGCGAGAGAGAGCGAGAGCGAGAACCGTAATCCCCTTCGCTGGTGATTGCACGGATTGACCTCGCGCAGGTGTGCGTGCGAAAATACGGCAGCATAAAATAACGCCATCGTATGACGTTTCGTTTCCCCATCGATAGCAGCGGTAAAAGAAAACAACAGAAACAAAAAAAGTCTGATCTTTCGTTCGTGCGAACAACGGAACAGTGTGCTATAGTGAAACGGTACAGGAAACGCGAATAGTTTGCTGATATTACCGTGGATTTGGTGCGTTTTTCATCCGTTCCCGTCCGAACGGTGGAGTAGTGTTGGTACGTTAGATAAGCATACGGCGTTGTTCTAATAACATTAACAAAGAAAAATTTGCTCAAAAGTGTCGAACGGAAGCAGCTGAAAGGAAAGGAAAAGGCATTTGGCAGCAGAGGAAACACCAAACAGAACGTTGGCAGACGAAGAAGAGTGAAATATTCGGAAAGTCGGTATCACAGAATTGTCACCACCTTCCTCTATCACCGGATCACCGGCTTCGCTGCCATTCGGGAGCTTTTGTTTTTGTTGTTCTTGTATGAAGGAACGCTCTGGTAGTGGTTGCGACGCGATTTGACATGGCCGGTGAGTAATCGGAAGAAACAGAAATTTATCACTTTTGCTCGAAGGACCGGGAGAGATTTAGCTCCTGAGTGATGTGACCGTAATTTGATAGATGATGTCACACTAGTTTCTGTATTGATTGTTAGTTAGTTCCACTTTAAAAGCTTCAATAACGAGGTTAATTTGATTCCAGTGTGAAGAACGGGGCCCACACAAATTTCCTCGAGCTGTTCTACATTTGATGATCTTGCAAAGCCCAGCAGTCACTAAATCTGACTGAACTCAATAATACTGCAGTATCCTTTCCTATTGAAGTCTGTTCTCATACGAATCAGTAGTCCCTGCACCATCTAAACACTTGTACCCGTAAAACCCCGAATTGATAAGATGCCAAAACTCGGTTTAGTGTGTTGATGAATCAAAATTCTCTATCTTTGCGGAAGCCATGACGGTTGCCAGGATTAAAACAGTTTATTGGACAGCGTTTGGCTTTCTCTTGCACGAACAGTGTGTAGAATGGAGGTAAATTGTAGAAATCTAAACGGATTTAAAAATAACGTCTAAACAACAAACTGTGAACAAAAACCAGAGTAAAGCACGTACGGCAGTTGGCAATAAAATCTTTGCTGCACTAACTTTGCCAAATAAAACCAGTCCAATGATGCTGAAAATTAGGATTATAGCTCCGGGGTCCCATACTTTTGTTTCAGTATTCAAATAGTCCAACAATCTTTCACACAATCGATTATTTTTCATTATCTGGCTAATACAGATACAGTGCGACATAACCCCAATGGTAATGCTTGTCAACGCCTTACATGGTTGTCTATCTACTCGCTACGAATGGAACTCCCTGCCAGCGTGTGTAGTACCTACGCGAAACTAGTAATTTCCTTCGCTAGTAGCCATTCACGGCACATGCATTTGAACACACGTGTGCTCGTTGCGTCGTTGCAGTCGCTTTCGCTATTGGTCTAGCCTTGGGATGGCAAGCACTAGACGGATTTGCTTTCTCAGATCTCGATCTAACAGTGGTAAAAAAAAAACTAAGAGTAATTTCAAATTTACTTGAAATGTCAACTGTTGTGTTCCTCAAGGAAGTCACTTGGAGTCACTGGTGTTTGATTTCTTCATCAACGATCTCTGCACTTTTAAAATCAGAAAAAAAACTAAAACTTCGGCTCCCGTGTGCTTCTGAGAGACATGTAGATTAACACTAATGTATGTTAGATGATAAGCTTTAGATTAATTCAATTTAAATCTTTGTTGTCATTCAGGGGTTATGGTTGCTTATGGTAACAGGTTTATGCGTCTTCGACTCATCAGTACATTAGCCGTTTATGTTGAACTAACATTGCCACGACCAGATAGTTGTCACTTTGTTTCATTCGACACGTCACTTCGTCGTGAAAACTGTGTTTAGCTGCAAGAGTCTTTTCAGATCGATATGCAATTACAGGGTCCGCCATGCAACTTTTTTTTAAACATGCAATAAAATACAAACGGTTCATCCGATTTCAAAAAAAAAATTTTTCATATTAAACTACAATCCTTTCGGTTAATTGTGGAATATAATTTCATTCGAATGGCTGCCTCGGCTGGCCTTGCAGTACGTCATACGGTCGGTCCAGTTTTTTAGTACATTTTTGATTGTATGCGGCTTTATTTCAGCTATGGCTGCACGAATGTTGTCCTTCAAGACTTGAATTGTCTCTGGCTTGTCCACATAACACTTATCTTTGACAGCCCCCCAAAGATAATGGTCTAACGGCGTCAAATCACAGCTCCGAGGCGGCCAAACGACATCCGAATTTAGACTGATAATTCGACCTTAGAAGACTGTGCGCAGAAGATCGATCGTAGCGTGTGGCACGGAGCGCCGTCTTGTTGGAACCAAATGGTGTCCAAGTCTTCAAGTAACGGAAAGAAGCAATCGCCATTGACCGTGGCGACGGCTACTGCCTCATTTTCGAAGAAAAATGGCCCAATGATGCCGTCAGACCAAAATCCGCACCACTCTCTGAGGATGCATCGGCTTCTCCATGATAACGTGCGAGTTTTCCGTCCCCCAGATGCGACAATTTGGCAAAAAAAAAGTTAGATGGCGGACTCTGTATACTGAAGTCTTTTTTAATGGGAGTTTACGTACCGCATGAAAAAAAACCGCATAACTCTGAACCTTGGCATGACAAAACCGCATAACTCTGAAACTTCGCATAAAAAAAGACCTTAGTGTATACGACAAAACCAAATACCTTATGATGTTAGAGCTTTACCTTCTGAACCATCGTTTCAGACGAAAACTCAGATCTTATATCAGTTCAAAACACTTATTCCGCTACTGATATGCAGTAGTTTGGTGAGTCGGTGTCCTTCTGTTACGTAAGTTCATTTCTATAGACGATCGAGACGCGGGAATGATTTTGATATTTCACCTTAACAGTCGGAGATGGCTGAATCGATTTTCACAAACTTAGATTCGAATGAAAAGTTTTATGGTCACATAACCTGTTATTGAATTTCATTTGGATTTGACTTCCGGTTCCGGAGTTATAGGGTAATATGTGAAGATTAGGTATAAAATGTGTATTCAGCTTTTTCGGAAACGGCAAACTAATATTCAATCGAAAGGTCTTGAAATTATTTATTGAAAATTTCCTAGAATATTTTTCCCGTATTCGACTTCCGGTTTCGGGACTAGAGTGCGCTAAGTGGCCAATTTTTAATTTCATGAGTATTTCTTCACAAACGATGGCAAAAACAAGTACAAGCCCCATACAACTGACTTATAAATTCTTCTGATTGGCAGAACTTATTAGTTTTTGGGCAAATAAACTTGATTCGGTTATAATAGTTCCCAATTTCTTGTTCCGGAAGCACCGAAGGTGGCGAAGAAAAACTCCAAAAGTAGAACGCACTTCAATTTCTCCGCAATGCTTGAACCGATTTTCACAAATCTTGAGTTAAATTGAAACGAATGTTGTCAGTGAAATTTCGTCCCGATTTGACTTCCGGTTACGCATTTACAGGGAATGACCGAAAGCCGTTTCGCCGAAAGCCATTTCGCCGAATCGGCCACTTCGCCGAATGTCGTTTCGCCGAAAGCCATTTCACCGAATCCCGAAATCGTCTTAATATAGTAATTGAAATTGATTTAAAATAAAGACAAATGAAATATGATAGCGCTAACGCCCGGTTTGTTGACCGAAAATTCTACTTCTTGAAAAAGAATGATTTTTGTCCTCTTGAAAAAAGATTGATTCAGGCCGCCGTGCCATCTTGGCTTCGGTTATGAGGCTGCGCCACATCAGTTATGCAGGAGACATAAAAGCACACACAAAATAATAATATGATATATTCGAAATTATACTTTTGACGAAAATGTCCTGTTCGGAGAAATGACCCTTTCGGCGAAATGACCCGCTCCACCCGCAGTCTTGATTCGTAGATTTTGCTAGATTACGTTCCCACCAAGGATAGCTTTTATCGTGTCAAAGAACGCTCTCTAGCAACTGTTCACACGATTCAATCAGTGCCATCAAAGAGAGACGGATATCATCGCAGCAACAAAAAAACGGCATGGTTCATTTAACATAGAATGGACACCAGTGCGAGAGCGAATTTCTCTCGATGACCTGTCTGAGAATCAAAGGTTAGCACGCTTCTGTGGGGATTCTCTCTGAAGCAACAAACGGTCGCTTATTCTCGTTTCGCGATCCGATTCTGTTTGGGCAGTGGATAATTGCAATAGATTCATTTTACTATTGCCGTTTATTCTAACTATGTGCTTATAACCTTTGTATAAGTTGAAAATGTATGTGAATGCTCCACATCACAGTTTTGAAATATTGCAACCTAGTATGAGAATCAAGTCGAATCGTCGATTCGATTTTCTGCGATAATTGTCAACTTGCGATTCTTTCTTGGTAAATTTCACACAGCATTATTACCAGGCTGTTAATTTTTTTAAGGGCCGTGAAATACTCAGAGTATCAAGTGGAGCGAAGATATGTAGAAATATTTTCTCACGGTTCATGGATTGAGAGACACGAGTTCTTGTAGCTACTTCTACCGGATTGAAAATATTGTATACAATATAGATAAATATCGAGCAGCTTCTGTCAAATTATCGGCAATCACCGTCGGGTCTGTTGCGTGCTTGATTAACTCAAGTGTTTTCCTCATTATTTCTACGAGTTTAAGGAAACTAAATTTTTGAATTATTTATGGTTATCTCACACTGTTTAAAATTGCTGATCATATTTAACATTTTCGTTCAATCATTTATTACGATTTTCGTCGTGGATTATCAACACAAGAATGCTTCAATCAACTTAGTTCGACTTTTGGCAGTGTAGCACCATCCTATGCGACCGTAAAAAACAGCCATTCAACCGTGGTCGTAGTTCGCTTGCCGATGAATTCAAAGAAGCTCGTCCAAAATCAATTGTTTTGCCAGAGAACATCGATGCTGTGAAAAATCTGATGCTGGACGATGGCCATAGGACGTACCGTGAAATGGAGGCAAAAAAAGTACGGGTGTGTAATGTCAGAGACATAACTGGATGTCGTGAATACGAATAAAACTGACACGATTTCTTTATACTTTCGAACTCGAATTGATAGTTGATCGATTGTGTGAATTGTGAAACTTTCCCCCTTTTCACTACTAGAATTTTTTTCGAACGATTTTCGCACAGCGAAAAGGGCACCAAGCGAATCAAATTATTTTGGATTTTCATTAAACTGATGATTTATACCTTCGATTTGCGAAGAAGTAATCCCAATACAGGGTCCGGCACTCGAAGTGTAACCAATTAAAAAGGCCATAAATTCAGTTTGGAAAATTACTTTTACTTAATTCAAAGTACAAAATGTGTAAAAATAATACAAAATTCAGAATCAATTCACTTTTGCTCGATATGACCACCTTTTGCCTTGACTATGGCCTTGAGACGGTCAAAAAACGAATCGCAAGCTGCCCGAATGTGACTTGCAGGTGTATTTTGGCCCACTCGCGGACAATAATTTTTTCCAGCGCCTCGAGACTGGTGTATCTTTTAGTTCGGACTTTGCTCTCCAAAATGGCCCAAAGAGAATAATCCATTGGATTCGCATCTGGTGAATTCGAGAGCCATTGTGTGGACGTGATGAAGTTCGGAACGTTGTTTTTCAGCCATTCTTGGTTCACTCGAGCTTTGTGAGACGGTGCCGAGTCCTGCTGAAACGTCCATGGCCTGCCACCGAAATGTTTGTCTGCCCACGGCTTCAAAGCAACCTCCAGAATACTTTCCCGATAATATGTCGCATTTACCTTGACGCCAGGCTCGAAGGTCTGAAGTTGGTTACACTTCGAGTGCCGGACCCTGTAGTTTTCTAGATAACATTTAGAGCCGTTCTAGATTTTATACAATGTTATCCACTTTTCGTTTTCTTTCTCTCTAATGCAAACGACCGGCAGCTCTGTATGACGCACTCGCAACTTTTTTGAATTGAAACTGGCTTTGCGAACGAACCGCAACACAGTCGCTCGCAGTGCCAAATGATGCCAAACTGGTTTAATGCGTCTTCTCGCCCCGACGTCTGCTTCCATCCAACGAACAAGAAGAAATGATCGATTTTCGACCACGGTTCCCCACGTTATAGTTCAGTAGAAGTACCTCACAATCGTCATCCTTGCGCGAAAAATCCAAGCGAAAGTAAAGAGTTTTCCGCGCTGTTTTCAAAGTTTGAGAAAACTTAATTTTTGAGTTGTTTGTGGTTATTTCACACTGTTCAAAATATTATCCTAAATTCCTGTCATATTTTGGATGAAATGAAATGAAATTATGTTGCTCCCGTAATACAAGTCGAGATATTCACGATTAAGTTCGGCCCATTCTTCCATATGGCTAATTATGAAAAGGCGCCCCATAGTAAAGTAAGTCTTATTCACGACAATAAAAGACTCGTGTCGATTGGTGCAAAGAAATGCTGAAAACATTCAATCATGGTGCTCAATTCAAATTTGGTGTATAACATCTACACAGGTGACGAAACATGGATTTACTCATATGAGCCCGAAACTAAACAGCACTTGACTGTACGGATGTTCCAAGAAGAACCAAATCTAACAAAAGTTGTTCAAGCTCGAAGCACTTCAAAGAAGTTTTTTCGACATAAACGGACGCATATCACATATCGGCTCGAACCACCGAATATTTGAGCCCCCAAAACGTCGAATTGATGGGCCACCCGCCGTATAGTCCTGACTTGGCATCTAACCCTTCCGTGAAGAATAAATTGCGTGGAGAGTTCCTGAAGAAACTGTTGAAGCGTTCAAAAACCATGTTTTGGAGGTACAAACTAATTCGCACCCTCTCATTCTGCTACTAACGCAGAAGACGATAGCATTCAGTCGACGCCGTTCTGCTGACCAAATGTCGTCATAGACACACGGGAAGGCATGAGATAGGAACTTGTAAGCTCACATTTTGTACATAATCATTGAATTATTTTTCTCAACTATCACCGCTAAATAGTATTCATTTTCGTATTGTAGGATAACCATTGAAATCGGATAATGTTTTGCACAACTTGGTTCTAATGGCGATTGTGGCGAGCGACGACCCCACGACAACCCACCGGAATGTCGACACAGTCGGAGTTACGCTTTCCCAACGATAGACCGCTTATCAGGTTACCGTCCCTACGTGCGTGATTTGGGTGTAAACAATTTAGGACTTGCATACGGAACGATTCTGCAATGGAAGGTTCATGCCAAAATCACACTCGGAACCAAACGATGCGGGATGGAAAGCAGCCGGTTCAGTTTATGACATGACATCGCCTCCCTCTTGTTTTTTGTTGCCTTCCGCTGGTTTCGAATTCCAAGCAATCGGGATCGATTCGATAGATAATTGAATCGTTTTATTCACCCCTATTCTGTACGTCGATCGATTCGAAATATTCCGATCGAATGTGCAATTTCCATTCTGCATTCCGTTCGAGTTGGGTATGAACTCGAATATCATTCGTTCGAGTTGTTAAATTCTCGAACATTACTCGATCGACTTGCGTTCGTATTACTTCTGTTCGGTTTAGAATCGTTCTAATTTGTTTGTACAAGTGTGATCGTTTTCTTTTACCAAGAAATGAATATAAAAAGAAAAAGAACGTGTAAGTAATGTTGATAGCTTTGACAGTTAGTGTTCGAAATTTCAAGTGTTCCGAACGAATCATACAAATCGAACGGAATAAAGAATGCAAAATTCGAACTCGAACGAAAGAATAGAATCGTTCGTATCACAAATCCGTCGGATTGCAGAATCGGGGTGATTACCTCCTGTTTCACGCTCCGGCCCGCTCGGTGGCTCCCTTCGATTGCCAGAGCCAAAACGAATCCAATCGATTGTGGGTTTGTGAACGAATCTCCAGGTCCAAATGTGAGCTGAAAAGACCACCCTAGCCAAGCCTTGTTTGAGCTGTGCAGTTGAAACCACTTCGCACGAGCTCCAGTACACAAAAAGACAAACAAGGTCTGCTTCACCTTCATGGCCTATCAGTCACTATCTGCAAGACGTACGTCGACGAATACTACTACTACAACTACTACAACTAAACGACTAGTAGTACTACTGATACTGGAAATACACTCCATGGCTGACACGCAACGAACTGATTTTCAACCCGACTCGAGTAGTTTATAATCGAAACAGCTAACAAGTCAACCTCGGCAGTTGGGAGATTGCTGTGAGATAAGATATCTTATCAACTTATCAGTTGACACAGAGAATGAAACCGAAAGAATTTATGCTGCAGGTACAAAGTCATATCGTCCTATTCTTTTGAAACAGTCTCGAAATAGGGGTTTAAACATTCGGCACCTGTTCGAATGACAATCGAAAGAAACGAAAACCAAAGAAAAAGCCAATTTATTCTAAACGACATGGCACAATTTCTTTCTACGATATTAAAAAAAAATAATGTACGCTTTTCTTTTCGATCCCCCCGATCGATACGTTTCGGTTCACTTGGGCTCTAGCGAAAACTGGTCAGGACTCCAGGTCCCAATTTGATTGCATCATCTTTGCTCTTTTCGGCTTCGGCTAAGGCTAAGGGACAGCACAGCACAAATGCGGTCGTAACGGACGGCGTCCAGTGTCTGTCTCAGCCGAGCAGCCTCATGAAGCACGCTGACGAGAAGGGTGAGTGAGTTGTGGTTGGGGTGTGATGGTGATGGTGCTGCTGATGGTCTGCCGGCAATAAAAGCTGTTATTTTTGAACGGAACAAAAAAAAAGACAATCACTTGGTGACTACTATTAATAAACTCTATCACTCTTTAGACAGACGTCTCCTTCTTCTCCTCCTCCTCGTCCTCGTCGTTCTTATCGTCGGATCAGACACCAATTTCACGCTACGTTCGCGAGATGGAAACTGTTGCTGAAAGTGAACGAAATTCAACTTTTGGTTCAGTGGTTTTCCGCGTCCCATCGAAACGCTAATCGACTAGATTGACTCCAGACTGTCTGGCTTTGATAATAACCTCAATTCATTCAAGCCCCGATATTAATACCATTGCGAAGAGAAAACTAACGCGATGGTTTTACGTTTGCATATAACCCGTGCTAAAAGATTGATGATATTATTCCTTTTTACGACTGACTCCCTTGGCCAGAGTAACCCACAGAGGAGAAAATGAATATCACTCACGACCGACCACAATGACATTAAATATGCAGTAAATTGAAATTAAGTTATGGTATTCAAGCATTATTCAATAAGGAGCTGCATTCCCTGCATTTTTAACCATAACCATCTTGAGAGCATTCGGTCATTTGAGCGCTATTTGTTTTGTTTACAGTGAGTTGAAAATTTTTGTGCAATGATTTATTACGATTTTCGTTGTGGATTATCTCAACTTAGTTCGACTTTTGGCAGTGTAGCACCATCCTATGCGACTTCAAAATACTATCCTTCTTAATCCACCTAGTGGTGTGATAATGCCTTTCTCTTTCTTCAAAACAGTCTCATGAAAATATTTTTTATGTTTTTTATTAAATAATCTCTGACACTAATTTGGGCTTATTTTTGACACCAATTGATTCAATTCGATATTTAGCACAGTTCGGAACATTTATTTCGAACGATTTTCGCACAGCGAAAAGTGCACGAAACAAATCAAATTATTTTGGATTTTCACTAAACTGATGATTTCTACCTTCGATTTGCAAAGAAGTAATCTTAATAGTTCTTTAGATAACATTTAGAGCCATTAGACCGACTGATTTTATATAATGTTGTCAACTTTTCGTTTCTTGTTTTCTTTCTCTCCAATGCAAACCATCAGCAGCTGATGCAATCGTTCTTGCTTGAATTGAAACTAGCTTTGCGAACAAACCGACACATCCGCTCGCAGTGCCAAATGATGCGAAACTGGTTTAATGCGTCTTCTCGCCCCGACGTCTGCTTTCATCCAACGCACAAGAAGAAATGATCGATTTTCGGCCACGGTTCCTCTTTTATAACGTTCAGTTGAAGATATGTGCCTGACTACCTCAAAATCGTCGTCCTCGCGCGAAAAACCCAACCAAAAGTAAAGAGTTTTCCGCGTTGTTTTAAAATTTTCAGAAAACTTAATTTTTGAGTTGTTTGTGGTTATCTCATACTGTTCAAAATATTATCCTAAATTCCTGATCATATTTTTGATGAAATAGTGAAAGAATTATGTTGCTGCCATTAATACAAGTCGAGATATTCACGATTAAGTTCTGCCCATTCTTCCATATGGCTAATTTTGAAAAGGCGCCCCATCTAAGAGTCGATATTTTTCAAAATTTTGTTGTTTCTAGAAGACTCGACTTTTCATGCAATTCTAAGACGTTTGGCATCAGAAATATTTTTTTCAATTTCGGGAATCTCATGTCTCCCCCCTTTGAAGATCGAAAATTTTCAAACCTTAACCGCCGGGTAGCACTCCTTACCCATATCCGATTTCAGTGGCGTCTCGTGACAAAATTTATATGAGCATGAAATTAGCGAGGCACCCCTCACCGATGATAACGCAAATAGATGAATAATTTGTTGCTTATTTGTTGCTAATTAGTTACGGTAATTTTGAATTTGTTGCTCAATTTTTTTAAATTTTTTTTAGTACTCCGCTAAGTTCATATGAAGTTAGTGAAGCCCCCTTCCAAATATGCTTCAAAACAAATCAAAGGCTAGTGAATAATTTGTTGCTAATTATTCACTGGGCTTCGATTTGTTTTGAAGCATATATTGGAGGGGGGCTTCGCTAACTTCATATGAACTTAGCGAAGTACTAAAAAAAATAAGAAAAAAATTGAGCAGCAAATTCAAAATTACCGTAACTAATTAGCAACAAATTATTCACCTATTTGCGTTATCATCGGTGAGGGGTGCCTCGCTAAGTTCATGCTCATAAAATTTATGGATTGTGCAATTCTTATGTGGTATGATATCAGATGTAACAGTTCGTTGTAAGTAATACTACAGATTCAGGAATGGATATTCGCTTGTACCTTTCAATTCAATGAAATAACGATGTACTATTGGATGGGAATATTTTATTAAACTCATTTCGAATCATCGATACTATATAAGAATACGGTGCTCTGTACGTCGAGCAAATCTGTCAATAACTTATCAATAAACCTCTTCGACGAGACAGACAGCAATTTGTCTTCAACTGCCATAAGCATAAGCAATGAAATCTTTGCTGGCAATGGGCATACAAGTTCTCACAGAGCAAAACGTGACAGTGAACAACAAATCGCAGAGCTAAGCTTAGTAATCCCTTCTCTTCTTGAATCTGTGCTGTGACTCATGTGCACGCAAAAAATACTAACAAGGAAAACTTGAAATTTTGAGTTGGATGTATAACAGGTCGGCTGAAAAGTTCGTATCGTTTAATAGAAACACACATTTTTTGCCAAAATTCGTTTTTATTATTCAGCATAATTGCCATCAGAGGCGATACAGCGATTATAGCGATCTTCCAACTTTTCGATACCATTTTTGTAGTACGATTTGTCCTTTGCCTCAAAATAGGCCTCAGTTTCAGCGATTACCTCTTCATTGCTTCTAAATTTTTTACCAGCGAGCATTCTCTTGAGGACTGAGAACAGGAAAAAGTCACTGGGGGCCAAATCTGGAGAATACGGTGGATGAAGGAGCAATTCGAAGCCCAATTTGTTGAATTTCAGCATGGTTTTCATCGACTTGTGACACGGTGCATTATCTTGATGAAACAAAACTTTTTTCCTCTTCAAATGAGGCCGTTTTTTTTAAATTTCGTCACTGTTGATGGTTTTTCCCTTTTCAAGGTAGTCGATGAAAATTATACCATGCGAATCCCAAAATACAGACGCCATAACCTTACCGGCCGATTGTTGAGTCTTTCCACGCTTTGGGTTCGGTTCATCGCGTTCAGTCCACTCAGCTGACTGTCGATTGGACTCCGGAGTGAAGTGATGGAGCCATGTTTCGTCCATTGTTATATATCGACGAAAAAATCGGTTTTATTTCGATATAACAGCTCCAAACACTGCTCAGAATCATCAATTCGTTGTTGTTTTTGATCGATTGTGAGCTCACGCGGCACCCATTTCGCACAAAGCTTTCTCATATCCAAATATTCGTGAATAATATGTCCAACACGTTCCTTTGATATCTTTAGGGTGTGAGCTATCTCGATCAACTATTTAACAATATGAGTCTCTGTGGCTCCGTTCGAAAGTAGGGGTTTTCAACAATGCTATTACCTTTCTATAGAGAAAGTTTCCATGTTCAACACTATTCTCATTACAAGTAGCGGTATTGTATGAAAATTGTAGTGCTAGTTTTGTTCAGTTGGAATTCTTAAACTTTCTTTACGTTGAGATGTGTGTTTGCTTCTACAGGAAAAATTTAATTATCGTTTATTGCAAACCCTTGAAATCAAGCGTCCAATGGGGGGGGGGAGTAAATCAATTGCTGCTCATTTGTTTATTAAAAGTCGACAGCAAATTGACACTTTATTCTGGAAAACCCCGACGTCCTTCTATTCTGCTGTTTACAACGGTTCACTCCGGCAAACGGCTAACGTGTGGCAGCAGAATTCAGTAAATATTTGATGGTTTCTTATTCCAACCACAAAACGTTTCCCTTGGCTGAATTATCCATCGTGTAATTTTTTTTTCTCTCTTCCTCGTTGGCTCAACCAGTTTTACAATTGCGAGCGATCCAATCCCAGTCTATTCGACTGTTTTCTCCATTTGGCATTTGACAGTGACATAAACATTTCATTTAGGAACCTTCCCAGATGAGTATCGAATTTCGCCGTTCTTATGGTTCATATTTGAGAATTTAATTCCATAGCCAAATAATTTAATTTGAATTACAATCGCAAATTTTACATCTAGAAACCAATAAATGTGACCACCCCATCGACCAGCAAGTAAACAACGTCCATCTGATGTAAACACGCTGATAATCGTGCTTTTCCAACCTTTTCTATCTCGTCTACTGCTGCACTGTGGAACAGCATCCGATGCTTGTTATCACGTTGGATTGGACTTCTGGCAAATGGGGGGAGTGGGGTGGCAGAAACTGTGGAAGCAAGAAGCGGGGTCACTGCTAAATTGCAAAAAAAAACATCGTTCGTGCGTACGATCGCGCCCGTGCTTGGAAACTCAATGGTGCAACAGCGAATAACTTACGCATTCAAGTAATGCTGGGTGGAAAATCGCATCGAATCGATGTTGTTGTTGTTTTTGTTAGTTTTCTCTGTGTTCTCAACGGTTGACTAGACTTCACTGGAGAACGGTTCGCCGTTCGTCGTCCCGGAGAGCAGCATATACATACATATTGATTCAAGATTTTTCTAGCTTCGCCAAGTCTAGCGACGGATAAAAAAAAAGTCGCTGTGAACCGAATCCATGTGAGATATTGATTCGAGGTTACGGCAAAACAAGTTTCGTGTACAAGTCAGCAAAACAGTAAATGCCTTCTGTCCACATACGGGGTGGTGTTCGGTTACTGTGAAACGGTGAACCTACCATACCCTGCAGCACGTGTCCACATTTTAACATACGATGATTATCTGATCCGAATCAAATACACTACAATTAACAGCACCATTTTTTTTCTCTTCTCTTCCCACACAAACACACACACACAGGCAATGGCGATACGTCCTGGTGCTTTTCACAGATAAAGGGTGCCCTCGATGACGATGTGACCGACGCGGACATCATCTCCTGTGTGGAATTCAACCACGATGGCGAACTGCTGGCCACCGGCGACAAAGGCGGTCGAGTTGTCATATTCCAGGTAAACAATAGTGTACACACGCTGTCAATCAGTGGAATCTCGGTAGGGATGTTGAGTCGTTATGAAGGGATGGTATGGAATCGGAGGAATATTGCCAGAAAGGGAAATGAAAAATCCGTCAATGTAGGACATGGTGTTAATTAAATTTCAAAAGTTATGCCCAACGTTTGGCTATCTGTACCACAAAGCAGTGGATATGATGGACATTCGAGGGGTGGGGTAGAGTAAACTAATTGAATAAACCACCGGATTGATGGTTGCTACCGCTTTTCGCTTTGTGGATAGTCAAATTGATTCGATTGGGACGATGGATAGGAGAGTTATATTTTCAATATGCTATTTTAAATGCGATGACAAAGAGCTTTCTGAAACTCATAAGTCACTAATGTGCCCTGAACTCAAGAAATCTGTTCTTTAAGAGCAATAAATGATGGAGTTGGAAACTGAGTATGAACAAGCATTTGGGTTTGAAAAATCGCATAACTTAAAAAATTCGCATAACTTTGGGACCGAAAATTTTTATTTTATGCCGAATGTCTTAGAAAAGTGTGAAACGCCGGGATCTGGTGTAACCTCAAAAAACATTCTTTTGAGAAAAATCGAAAATTTTCTAAGTTACAGAATTGTCTTAAAAAAATCGTGCAAACACCAGATCTCAGTGTTTCATGCACTTTTAAGGCAAAACAAGACAAAAACGCTTAACTTCGGAGATCTGCGTAAAAAAAAAAGAAACCTCGTAGCTTCGGAAATCTACGAAATAAAAAAGAAAAAGTGTAACTTCGAAAATCCGCGTAAAAAGTCACGTAAAAAACATAAAAAACTGCGTAGAAAAGCTCAGTGTAGTTGAAATATCTTCCTAATGCAATCATTTTCTAAATAATTTTCAGGCATGATTTGTTTTGGGTTAAAAAATCATTGTGAAAAAAGTGTTTTTACACTACCAGCAAAAACCAGGCAAAAATATATCACCTATCTCACAATCTTTAAGTTAAGGAGAGTTGCTTTGAAATATCGCATAAAGAAAAACTCGAACAACTTTGAAAATTCGCATCAAACAACCGCATTACTTTGAATATTTGCATGAAAAATCTGCATAATTTTAAAAATTCGCATAGCTTCAAAAATTTGCATGATAAAATCCGTACAAAAATTCTAATAAAAAATCTGCATAACTTTGAAAATTCTCATAAAACAAATACGCAGTACTTTGAAAATTCGGAGAAATAATCGGTATAATTTTGAAAATTTGCATAAGAAAACGCATTACTTTTAAAATGTGCATGACAAATTTGCTTGATTTCGAAATTAGCAATAAAAAAATCTGCAAAACTTTAAAAATTCGCATAAAAAATCCACCTTATTTTCAAAATTCGCAAAAAAACCATTACTTTGAAAATTTGCATGAAAAATTCGCGTAATTTGAAAAATTCGCATTGAAAAACATCTTCCTAAGTTTGAAAACTTGCATAAAAAATCAACCTAAATTTCAAATTTCGCATAAGAAAACGCATTACTTTAAAAATTTGCATGAAAAATTCGCGTAATTTTTAAAATCATGGAAAAATCTGCCTAATTTTTACAATTCGCATAAGAAAACGCATTACTTTGAAAATTTGCATGGAACATTTGCGCAATTTAAAAAATTCGCATTAAAAAAAACGCATTACATTGAAAATTTGCATGAAAAATTTGCGTGATTTTAAAAATTCGCAATATAAAAATCTGCATAACGTTAAAAATTCGCACAAAAAAACGCATAACTTTGGAAATTCGTATGAAAAAATTCGAATAACATTGAACAATTTCCATGAAAAAACTCTCATAAAAAATCGGCATAGCTTTGAAAATTCTCATAAAATAAATACACAGTATTTTGAAAATTCGAAGAAAAAGTCCGCATAACTTTGAAAATTCACATAAGAAAACGCATTACATTGAAAATTTGCATGAAAAATTTGCGTGTTTTTTAAAATTCGTAATCAAAAAACCTGCATAACTTTAAAAATTCGCATAACTTTGAAAATTCGTATGAAAAATCCGTATAACTTTGAACAATTTGCATGAAAACATTCGCATAAAAAATTTATCATAATATAAATACACAGTACTTTTAAAATTCGAAGAAAAAATCCGCATAACTTTAAAAATTCGCATAAAAAAATCCGGGTAATTTTCAAAATTCGTATAAGAAAACGCATTAATTTGAAAATTTGCATAAAAAAATCTAATAAAAACGGTTATGTGCCCTAGCACAAAATTTGGCTAACCCCTAAATGATAAAAAAATCGCATAACTTTGAAAATTCGCATGAAAAAATCCGCATAGCTTTGAAAAGTTTGCCTGGAAAAATTCGCATAAAATAATCCCCATAACTTTGAAAATCCTTATAAAACAAATAAGCATGACTTTGAAAATTCGCATAATTTTGAGAATTTGCATTAACAAAATCAGCATTACTTTGAAAATTTACGTGAACAAGATCCGCATTATTTCGAAAAATTCGCAGAAAAAGAGACTTGAGTTTATGTTGTTTTTTTTTTTACGTTTCTTCGTCGATTAGAACTGCTAGGATATGCTTAACAATTCATGTTAAACTACTAATGCACGGATGAGTCGAAGACGAAAGGTAAAGTAAAACACATTTTCATGTTTTTTTTTCTGTCCATTCTGAGGAAATGGTCATACAGTTTGAAAATGTTCAAATAATTCCCGAGTCAATGTGCTCAAAATAAGACCTGGAAAAATGTTTTTAAAAACGGGAAATTTTTTTTCACATATTCAGTAATATTTCCACTGAAAGCAGGGTAGGATCTTCGAAATCATCCTTCATTAAACTTTCGACTTTTTTCGCAATGTAAGGGAGAATGCATTTCTCCTCTGTGAACCTGTGTTCCTTTGATTAAAGTTTTGCGCAAAATTAGTGATTTTTTTGCTCGCCAGATGACTTAAACATGAAACGTCGGAATCTGAAGCTTTGTAACAAAATTGCTTAATGAAAATGAAAATTTTTGACGATCTGGAGAGTCGACTGAAAAATGTTTTTTTTTTTAGATAACACCAGATCTCGACGTTTTGTGCGTTTCAAATACAAAACAATAAAACCGTAAAAGTTTGAAAATTCACATAAAAAATACACATAACTTTGAAAATTTGCATGAAAAATCCACATAACTTTGAAAATTCATACGAAAAAAGCAAAGAAAAGATACGCATAAAAAAT
The DNA here is from genome assembly GCF_030247185.1 of Malaya genurostris. Lineage (NCBI taxonomy): Eukaryota > Metazoa > Arthropoda > Insecta > Diptera > Culicidae > Malaya > Malaya genurostris. Next base: position 10,556,170 of record NC_080570.1, read on the forward strand.
CTACACAACCTTGTAAATTCGCATAAGAAATCACATAACTTTGAAAAAAAAAATCTGCATAATTTTGAAAATTCGCATAACTTTGAAAATTTGGATTAAAAAATCCGCATAACTTCGAAAATTCGCATAAGAAATCACATAACTGAAAATTCGTATGAAAAAATTCTCATAACTTTGAAAATTCACCTAAAAAAATGTGCATAATTTTGAAAATTCGTATAAGAATTCAAAAAGCTTTGAAAATTCACATAAAAAATCCGCATAACTTCGAAAATTCGCATAAGAAATCACATAACTGAAAATTCGTATGAAAAAATTCTCATAACTTTGAAAATTCATCTAAAAAAATGTGCATAATTTTGAAAATTCGTATAAGAATTCAAAAAGCTTTGAAAATTCACATAAAAAATCCGCTTAACTTCGAAAATTCGCATAAGAAATCACATAACTGAAAATTCGTATGAAAAAATTCTCATAACTTTGAAAATTCATCTAAAAAAATGTGCATAATTTTGAAAATTCGTATAAGAATTCAAATAGCTTTGAAAGTTCACATAAAAAATCCGCATAATTTTAAAAATTCGCATAAGAAATCACATAACTGAACATTCGTATGAAAAAATTCTCATAACTTTGAAAATTCATCTAAAAAAATGTGCATAATTTTGAAAATTCGTATAAGAATTCATAGCTTTGAAAATTCACATAAAAAATCCGCATAATTTTGAAAATTCGCATAAGAAATCACATAACTAAAAATTCGTATGAAAAAATTCTCAACTTTGAAAATTGAAATAAAAAATCTGCATAATTTTGAAAATTCGCATAACTTGGATGAAAAAATTCGGAAAACTTGGATGAAAAAATCCGCATAACATCGAAAATCCGCATAATTTTGAAAATCGCATAAGAAATCACATAACTGAAAATTCGTATGAAAAAATTCTCATAACTTTGAAAGTTCAAATAAAAAAATGTGTATCATTTTGAAAATTTGTTTAAGAAATCAAATAACTTTGAAAATTTGTATGAAAAAATTCGCATAAAAAATTGCATAACCTCGAAAATTCTCATAAACCAATTATGCATTACTTTGAAAATTCGGATATAAAAATCCGCATAACTTAGAAAATTCATTTAAAAAAATCCGCATAACTTTGAACATTCGCATAAAAAATTGCATAACTAAGAAAACTTGCGTCGATATGTTACAATGGATGAAACATGGATCCATCACTTTACTCAGGAATCAAAATGATCATCATCTGAGTGGACCTCGTCGGAGGCGTCCAAAGGCATAACAATCAGCCAGGAAAGTTATAGCTTCAGTATTTTGGGATGCACATGGTATAATATTCATCGACTATCTAGAGACAGGAAAAACAGTCAAAAGCGAATACTACATACCGTTGATCGTTCGAATGCAGGACTCAAGAAAAAAAAACAACCTTTAATGCCGAAGAAAAATCACTGTTTTACCAAGACAACGCATCGATTTACAAATTGATGGCAAATGGACGGTTAAATTGGACGAATTCAACTTCGGTTTGCTTCGGTAAGCCATCGTATAGTCCAGATCTGGCCCACAGTGACTACTGGCTTATCGCTGATAGTAAAAAAAAAGTTCTCCGATAGGAAATTCAACTCAAATGTAGAAGCAATTGCTGAATGTGGAGCCTATGTTGAGGCAAAATTAAAACCCTGCTACAAGCGCGGTATCGAGAAGTTAAAGAACCCTTAGAATGATAGTATTGCCCTTGAAGGAGATTACATCGATGATTAAAATCAATTTTAAAGAATAAAATGTTTACTTAATTTGTCGAACGACTTATTGAAAACCTAGATTGGCATAGTGGACAGGCATTCAATTTCGATTTTCGATACGTTTGAGCAGCACATGATTCAGTAATATGAAACTGTGTTCTTCTGATTGAGGCAAGGCTCTCAAGATGGAACCATCGCTCTCAGCCAAAACCATGCGCATCTCCCAAGCACCATCGGCCATTCGGGTAATTAGATTCCTCGAATGTTCCCATGTATGAAAGTGTTTCTATAAATTCGTAATTGTAGTTTGAATGCTTTGTTTTGTAATGAGAATTAGTGCGCTGTTAGTACTAGGTGTCACTCCAAATACAAATCATGACCGACGAAAATGGTATCCAAGACTGAGTTGAGGTTATTTTTATGCTTTTGTGTAAGCCAGAACCATAAAGCAGCACTCCCACCAATCGGGAAATATCCGAGGATGTGCTACTGTTAGCATCCATTCACGACTCTCGAAATGCTTCGATACGCCTAGATTGACAAATCCGGAACTAGCTAAAGTCAAGAGTCAGCCTAGAATATACATCTAACTACCGGGTACAATAGTTAGGCATCGCGAAGAACCGACAAATGTGTTATAAATGTTCGAACACGCGCGCGGCTGATGCGTCTTATAGCTGTAGCTATTGCCTTCGGGTGGATGTGCTAATTTCAAAGCGATAAATGGACATGTAAATATCAACACTTTCGTTTATCTACACCCGCACTGTGCAGTACTGTGTGAGACGACTTCCCGTACTGGACTGTGCGAAGGCATGGGCATTTGGAGTGAATCGGGGTAAGACATTCAACTGGATATTATTGTCCGGTCCTACAATGAAGCCGTTCTCTATTTGTCAAACACTCAACAGATCTGTTTCAACCCAATTGTCCACGAACCTTTCCGAAGTGCTTACCATCCATCCCGTGCCGTCCTTTTGTCGGTATTCGTACTACTGTCCGTTGAATGAAGACCATTCAATGTGCGCCTACATTGGAAATACAATTTGTAATAATCAGATAAATCTACATTCGCTGCCTTGAAGCGATCTAAATATTCTACGTTTGAAACAAATTCAAACGGGCCCGAACTTTGTTGCGCTGGCCGTTGGTGTTTGCATATGGAATATATGACCTACCGATAATTCCGGTCAGAATCGGTCCATTACCTTACCGAGTTTAGGTTGGTCACGTGTTTTACTGACCACCATGCCACCCGTCGTAAATGGTGTAACTCTATGCGAATATTCTCGATTGGAAATATCGAAGCGATTTTCATTCACTTACGATGATTAAATGAAAAATAAATGTACAAAAAAGCTAGTTTATATTTTGGTTAGTTACAAAAAAAAACACAATTAAGCTGCAGTAGCTTCATTTTTTAATGTGCGAAGCACAAACATGTATCACATTAGAAATCACCAATGCTTCAGATTTGGGAACGATAAAGCTCCTGTCTCGTGAGAATTAATGAAGTGGGTCACATCACTCGACTCTCAATACTCTGCGACTTATTTAACATAACGAAAAGAAGAAAAAAAACATCACGCTTCGACCTCAACAGTAGTAAACAGAGTGCGCGAATGAATACTGTGAACAGCCAGCATGTGGTCAAATGTAAATAATGCCAAAATACAACCGTTGGCTGGTAAACGAGGAATTTGTTCCGTTCCGAACAACTAACTGGCTTTACTGTATTTGGTACGGAGGGGAGGTAGGTTTGCATTGGCGCTACCCTTAAAAAAAACTGATACGATTGCCGTTTGATGTTGATCGTGTTGATCTAGTCGAATGTTGTTTACAAATTGTTGGTAGTCGGATCTTGTTCAGACATTTGTATTTTACGTAATCAGGGTTTTTTTCATGTTTGTGTGTTCGCGTTGATTGAACGCTATAAACGTAGAATTTATCCACTTTTTTGTCCTTCGAACATTCGCACGCAAGAAGCATTTCACGTGCGCATTATTTATGCAAGTCTGAAAGAAAGCAGTTGCGGTAACCGTACTATCGTTAGCTCCACAAACGTTGAGCTCGGGACGACCGCTCCCTTCGACATTTCAAAGATTTTTTTCTCCGCACAATTCTCTTGGAGATGACTGAACCGATTTTAATAAGCTTAAGTTAGTTTGAAAGCTACTTATAGGATATGAATGAAGTTCGAAGTTCAATTGGCTGTCATTTTCAGTTTCAGAGATATAATGTTATAAGTGACGTAACCGATTTTTTTTCTTCTTTCCGCTATATTTTCTCACGGATGACTGATCTGATTTCACCAGGCTTAGGCTCGTCTGAAAGCTACTATTGTATCATTGATCAAGTTAGAAGAACTAAGTTCAGATACTTGCGGTTCCGGAGATATAGTCGTTAAAGTGACTTAACCGACAAATTGTGTTGATCAAGTTCAAACTGATACTTTTGGTTTTGAGAATGTTGTCGGATATGAGACATAAGCGTTGTATCTCGCTCATGTGGACGACGCGAATCAATCTGATTGAATTTGAGTAAAAAATTTCCCAATGAAAACCTAATCAAATGATACCTACTGTTCGAGTATTATCGCAGCACTATGTATTTCATTTTTCAGAAAGCAGTCAGTGAACTAACCCAAACAATTTGAATGAATCTGTATTAAAAATCAGCCCGAATTCGTATCAGAAATTATCCCAATTAAAAAAGTATGTTTTAATGAGATTGTAACAGATCGGCTGAAAAGTTCGTATCGTTTCTATGAGAGGGCGCCACTAGAATTAAATCCATACCTTTTTCAGTTAGTACCAACCTTCAAAAGATACGTGTATAAATTTGACAGCTGTCTGATTATTAGTTTGTGAGATATTGCATTTTGAGTGTAGCTACTTTTGTTATTGTGAAAAAAAGGAATTTCGTGTGTTGATGAAACACTACTTTTTGATGAACGAAAGTGCCGCCGATACCAAAAAATGGCTTGATGAGTGTTATCCAGACTCTGCACCGGGCGAAGCAACAATTCGTAAGTGGTTTGCAAAATTTCGTACTGGTCATATGAGCACCGAAGACGATGAACGCAGTGGACGTCCAAAAGAGGCTGTTACCGATGAAAACGTGAAAAAAATCCACAAAATGATTTTCAATGACCGTAAAGTGAAGTTGATCGAGATAGCTGACACCCTAAATATATCAAAGGAACGTGTTGGACATATTATTCGCGAATATTTGGATATGAGAAAGCTTTGTGCAAAATGGGTGCCGCGTGAGCTCACAATCGATCAAAAACAACAACGAATTGATGATTCTGAGCAGTGTTTGGAGCTGTTATATCGAAATAAAACCGATTTTTTTCGTCGATATATAACAATGGACGAAACATGGCTCCATCACTTCACTCCGAAGTCCAATCGACAGTCAGCTGAGTGGACTGCACGCGATGAACCGAACCCAAAGCGTGGAAAGACTCAACAATCGGCCGGTAAGGTTATGGCGTCTGTATTTTGAGATTCGCATGGTATAATTTTCCATGCTGAAATTGAACGAATTGGGCTTCGAATTGCTCCCTCATCCACCGTATTTTCCAGATTTGGCCCCCAGTGACTTTTTCCTGTTCTCAGACCTCAAGAGAATGCTCGCTGGTAAAAAATTTAGAAGCAATGAAGAGGTAATCGCTGAAACTGAGGCCTATTTTGAGGCAAAGGACAAATCGTACTACAAAAATGGTATCGAAAAGTTGGAAGATCGCTATAATCGCTGTATCGCCTCTAATGGCCATTATGTTGAATAATAAAAACGAATTTTGGCAAATAAATGTGTGTTTCTATTAAACGATACGAACTTTTCAGCCGAACTGTTATGTCATTTAACATGTGTTTCCGTGGAAAACAAAAAAATTGAACAGTGACATATTCACCACAGATAAATTACCACCCGTAGAGGGGAAGCGATTTCGAATAGCGCACCGTGAACATCCGCCCACGTACTGTTGTACTGCTTACGTAATCGATTGACACAATGAATCACCATTTATTAAGTGTAACATTTTCCATTCCAACTCCCAATTGAACCGCCGACTGAAGAAAATCTGGTTTACATTTCACCTCCATTTCCTAAATGACATCGCGTGGCGTGGCGGACCGCCAGCGTTCGGAAGACTCGGCAATTATTAAATGGTTTTGTTCGTCCTTGTTCTGAATCGGGTGCAATAAACCGCAACGACGACGGTGGTGGTCGCATGTCACCGTGTTTTGAATGGCTGACATAAATTGATTAATCAATTTTCTTTTTTGTTTACTTTACAGAGAGATCCTGCCTCAAAATCGTCCACTCCGCGGCGCGGAGAGTATAACGTCTATTCCACCTTCCAGTCACACGAGCCCGAATTCGACTATCTCAAATCGTTAGAAATCGAGGAGAAAATCAACAAGATCCGATGGTTGCGACGCAAGAACCAGTCCCACTTTCTGCTGTCGACCAACGACAAAACGATAAAATTGTGGAAGGTGTCGGAGCGGGACAAGCGGGTGGAGGGCTACAACACGCGGGAGGATAACGGCAGCATACGTGATCCGGCGATGATCAGCTCGCTCCGGGTGCCATCGATAAAGCCAATGGATCTGATGGTGGAGGCATCGCCCCGTCGGATCTTTGCCAATGCTCACACCTACCACATCAACTCGATATCGGTCAACTCGGATCAGGAGACGTACCTGTCGGCGGACGATCTGCGGCTTAATTTGTGGCACCTGGAGATCACCGATCAGAGCTTCAACATTGTCGATATCAAACCGGCCAACATGGAAGAGCTGACGGAGGTCATCACGGCGGCCGAGTTTCATCCGACCGAGTGCAACGTGTTCGTCTATTCGAGCAGCAAGGGTACAATTAGGTTATGTGATATGCGCTCGTCGGCGCTGTGCGATCGACACGCGAAGCTGTTCGAGGAACCGGAGGACGTGGACATCACCAACAAGAGCTTTTTCCGCGAGATTATCAGCTCCATTAGTGATGTGAAACTGAGCAACACCGGACGGTACATGATTTCCCGCGATTATCTGAGTATTAAGGTGTGGGATTTGCACATGGAAACGAAACCGATCGAGACGTATCCGGTAAGTGTGGAATTATTTTGTTTAGCTTCCTATCGATTTATTTCCCTATTCCCGCGTTTTTTATTTTCAGGTACACGAATATCTGCGCACCAAGCTGTGCTCGCTGTACGAGAATGACTGCATCTTCGACAAGTTCGAGTGCTGCTGGAACGGCAACGACAGCTCGATCATGACCGGCAGCTACAACAACTTCTTCCGGGTGTTCGATCGTAACAGCAAGAGGGACGTCACGCTGGAAGCGTCGCGGGACATCATCAAGCCGAAAACGGTGCTGAAGCCGCGCAAGGTGTGCACCGGGGGCAAGCGGAAAAAAGACGAAATCAGTGTCGACTGTTTGGACTTCAACAAGAAGATACTGCATACCGCCTGGCATCCGCTCGAGAACATCATCGCCGTCGCCGCTACCAATAATCTATTTATATTTCAGGATAAGTTTTAGCTAATAGTAAGCGTAGTAGTAAAAATCAATTATAAATGTTTAGGTTGAGAACTGGAGCGAATGATGAAAGGAGGGGAACAGGGATTGAGTTGAAACAACACAGTTAATTTTGGAGGGAACAGATTGAATTTTTTTCGTAACGTTTGCTACTACTAGAAGAATCAAGCGGTACATTTCGATACCGAAATAATCCAGAGAAGAAGCAAGCAGGAGATGAAACTAAGAAAGGGGAATGATTATGAAATTAGAAACAACAAAACAATGTGAAAGCTTTTATAATATACCATACCTAGAAGAAAACAGAATACACAGGAAACAACAAAAAAAAACAAAACACACACACAGCAGAATAAAGAAAAACAAGGAAGGAAAGTATGAAACAAAACAAAAAACAAATATTATTACTATTATCCTTAATTATCTAACGAAGTAATAATAATAATATTAATATACAGCAGACAAGCGAACAACAGTGCCGGAATGTATGCGTTTAAGTGCTGTGTGACATTGTGGTTGCGAGTGCAAGTGTTCAGATGCGGGTACGTATCTGCGTGCGCGTCTGTAAGTGTGCAGGATCCAACGAATAATACAAGGAACGGACAAAAGTGGGCAACCGTGCGGATGCGTGCGTGCGAGTCAGTGAAAAGTCATATGCGATGAATGGAATGGAATAATAACAGAAACAAAACAAAATGATAGCAGCGCAGCCGAAGCGATTGCGATTATTATCAATTACTTGATAGTTTAGACTTAAATTTGACCATCAGCAGCATCCATCATTTTCATGCAGAATACAAACAAACAAAAAATCATCAAGCGCAGCAACAAAAAGCATGCAAGCAAAAGCAGCATCATCATTTTATAGTTTTTATTAAATAATTCGTATCAATTATAGAGAGACAGTGAGACAAAAAAAAAATGCGGAAAGACGACGTAGGGGTGGAAAAGAAGAGCGAAAAAAAAAACAATAGGAAAAAAATAACAAAAAATAATTGCTACAATAGGTTAGGGCTAAGCAAGCAAATTGATTGAAACGAAACATGCCAAGGAAAATGAAAGAGGAAAATTCCTAATCAAAAGCGCAGTAATGAGAGAGAGAGAGAGAAAAAAAATCACAGCTCGATTTGGTCGCAGCCGGAAGACAAATGCAAAACAGGTCAACTTGTTGCACTCATTGATTGCGGAAATGAAAAAAAAAATACAAAAAAACACTCGAAAGCTATTTGAATGATGAATTGGCGAAGCCATCCTTTCCTCTCCTTTTTTCCAAGAAAACTCTAAAGAGTGAGTGAAGGAGGCAAGCATTTTTTTTGTTTGATTATTGTGAAAACATCTAGTTATATAACACACTTGGAAATAACACGAAAAGGAAAAGTAGTTTGGCTTGCGATGGTGTGCAGTGAAGGGAGAAGGTGCTTTTCTCATCCGTCAGCATCCGACCGAACGCGTTTGTTGGAACAAAAAAAAAGCAAGACTGTGTCGTTGTTTTTTTGTTTTTAGTGAGTGTCGAAAGCCTTGACAACAACCGATTCGTACGGTGAGGTTCGTTCCTGTCATCTCAGGGTTTTGTACTAAGAGTACATGATTGTTTTTCGATTTTTCTCGTTTCATCTTCGACTCATCAGTGCATAGCAGTTCTTGTTGCATTGCCACGCCACTCAGCTGCCCTCATGGAAAGTTTAGTCTAAAAATATATATATTAATCTTTTTTCTGCAGCAGCCTTATTTTTTGATTTATTGATTTATTCCTAGTAACCTTTAAAATTTGTTTTTTCCCTTAAATACTGAATATTTCATTTGTAAAGAGGTTCTTCGATGTAACCAAACATCACATCTCATAGGTTTTTTACTTTTGAGAGCCCAAATTACTCGAACCATACCAGCTTCGGGGAACGGTATTCAATGACATCAATATTTTGGCATTAAAATTCGATTATACGATTCTTTCCATAAATCTATGTCGATTTCGCTTGAAGTCAAAACCTACCCAGTTTCAACCTCAACTCCATGCATTTGACAGCAGTTTGGTATCGAAACTGGGTTGGGTTTTGCTTCAAATGGAAATGAAGCCATTGAAGAATGGTTTGATATTTACCAGCAAGGCATAAAACAAAGGTAAGAGAAAACAATTTCTATAAAGTACAATGGGGTCTCCTATATCGCGGATGGCCGGGGGGTGAAAATCCGCGTTTTAGGAGACCAAGAGCTTATAGGATTTCGACTGATTGGGACTGTCAACAATTATCTCGCTATTGTCAACAGATAGCTTTCAATAGATAAAATGGCTTGAACATAACCTATCACAAATTCCACTACTTGTTTCCATTTGTTTTGTTTATACATGCAAATAATTTCAGTCCTCGGGGAGGACTGAATCGAATTCCAATGACCCATTTCGTATACAGAGCAAATCGTGTTTCGAGGTCACCGTTCCTCCAACCAGCCCCGCTTAAATGAAATGTTTGCATCAAATGGATTCAAACATTACAGAAAGACTTTCGATTCCTTGCATTGACAAGCAATATACACGTATCTAGTTTATGTTCTTCAGTGTTCTGAACTAGCCAATTACACCCTTGGAATGTAATATTTTACATTTCTAAGTATTTTTTCTATAGACGCTTCTGCATAAAACACTAATAATAAAAATAAAAAAAAAATTATACCCGAACAGTTACTTTTGTTCACAAAAGGTCGATATATGTAAGGATGATATTAAAAATATTAATATTTGAATTACAAGACATGCTGCAGACGGCTTTTATGAAAACAAGTTAACAATTGAAAGTTACATTAAGGGGTTTAACACACTTCAGCAATGGGACGTGAAGGCGAAATACATGACCTATTTGAAGGATTTTCAATAATTTTCAAATTCGACTTCTGTCACGGTTATAGGTATTTAAGTAATTATTCCGTTCGAATACGAAATTTTGCATTCTGTATCTCTATCGAGTTCGAGTTCTTCATACAAAAGCATCACTCGACCGAATTACAGAATGCAAACTTTTACAATCGAACGAAATAATCCGATTCGAACGAAATACAGAATCGTGGTGAGTATCTATACACATGTCGAATACCTAAATCTCGCGGTTATGTTTCTTGCATTATCTACTCCGACTTTCATTTAAATCATTAATTCAAGCTAATTGGAACTCGAATCTCGAGGAAAACCGACAACATTATACGAAAATAACTGTGGTGTGGTAATTTGCAACTTAGCGACAAACAAAAATCAGCCGGAAGAAGCCTTCGAATCGTTTGGTTTGGTAGCAATGCAAGTAAAGGGTGATTTTTAAGAGGTATAGGTTTTGATTTTAAAAAACTAAACAATTCAAGCCTTTATTGGAATCGATAGAACGATCAATATAATTTAATGTTTAAAGATTGTTTCATGCAAATGAAACGCGGCTCCACTTTAGATGGCCCATGCGCAAGGTTCAATTTTGACACACTCTAACATATCAGCCGGTATTTCACGAATACTGCCACCGGCCCATAATCCTCATCATACAGTGACTTTTTTGGGTTGCATTGGTATTTCTTGCAATGTTTTTGACTGGTCTTCACTCCAGATGCGACAATTTTTTTTTTGTTGAAAATGAGCTTCGTCACTAAACACGAATTTTCGATAAAAAAGTGGATCCTCCTCCAACTCTGCCAGCCTCCATTCATAGACCAAAAATATAATTCCATAAATTATAGACTAAACTAAACAAGTTTTACAAGACACAACACACGATTCACGCGTGATCTGTCAAAAACAGTGTTGCCAAAAAGATACCAGCAAAAAGTACGGGTGTGTAATGTCAGAGACATATCTGGATGTCGTGAATACGAATATGACACGCTTTATTTATGCTTCCGAATTCGAATTGGTAGTTCATCGATTGTTTGAATTGTGCAACTTTCCCCTCTTTCATTACTAGAAATTTAAACGATGCGCCTAGACTAAATTACAGATTAGTTACATTAAACATTCTGAAATGCAATTAAATATTATGAAATAAGTAGTATAGTTCTTTATAATAAAAAGATGGTGACGATTTGAGTTAGTTCAGCACGCAGACTCTGAATTCTAAACCCATATTCCAGAACTAAGCTCTAAAACATGAAGACGATTTTTCGCCATGACTACCAGAATGGGTTTTATAGAGTACAGTAAAGTAAATTTGTGCATAATTCTTTAGGAGTATTATTATGGTTCTAAAAAGAACCGAATAGAAGAAGTCTGGAATGAAGAACTGGATCCTGAGTTCATGAATTAAATTTAGAACCAATAACAGACTCAGAATCCAGTGTCAGTTCTAGAATTGCAATTTCGAAACTCAAATTAGTTCCGGAATACAGTTCCAGAATCCAGTTTCAGCACGCAGGCTCTGAATTCTAAACCTATATTGCGGAACTAAAATCTGAAATCTCGTTACGACTACCAAAAACCAAATGAAGGCATGTGCTCTCTCCGTCGCTGCTGGTTTAACTCTCGCGATGGCAGTCTGCTCGTCTTGAAGGCCAGCAAGCGAATGAAAGTTGCTACCTGAGCGTTTGAGGTTTTAACCACGCAGAAGGCGCTCTCTCCGTCGCTGCTGGTTGAAGGTTTAACTCCCACGACGTCTGCTCCCATCGAACGCACGAAAAGAAATGATCGATTTTCACCACGGTTCCCCTTTTATACGCATTCAGTTGAAGATATGTGCCTGACTACCTCAAAATCGTCGTCCTTGCGCGAAAAACCCAAGCGAAAGTAAAGAGTTTTCCGCATTATTTTGAAATTTTGAGAAAACTTAATTTTTGAGTTGTTTGTGGTTATCTCACACTGTTCAAAATATTATCCTAAATTCCTGATCATATTTTTGATGAAATGGTGAAAGAATTATGTTGCTACCATTAATACAAGTCGAGATATTCACGATTAAGTTCTGCCCATTCTTCCATATGGCTAATTTTGAAAAGGCACCCCACAGTAAAGTAAGTCGTATTCACGACAAAAAATCACACTTTAGAAGAGCAAAAGAAATTTCATTCCAATTTGGGAGATTTTCTACAAATTCAACCGAAAAAGACTATTGACATAGCTTGTTGTTTATCTGAATTTTAATCACTGAAAGCCCAGCATCTGCTCGAGCAAAAAACGACATAAAATTTTTGTATTTCTGTCTCCATTCCTGTGCAACTGTTTTCTTTCAGGCGACTGCAGTGGCACCCGTGAAACCGGAAAATGGAGTGCTTAGTACCGGATCCTCAGGCAAAGGCCAGTACGAAAACGTATCTACGAGATAAAAATGAACGACAAGCTCCTCAACTAAAGTATAATCAGGCATGAATAACGTATTTCATGACCTTTGGATAGTTACTAAAACAAAACACGAAATTCATCATCAAACATGTGTATGCCAAGATCGGAATAATGCGGCTGTGTAATTAACGATCACTGATCCTGATTACGTGTCTGTGCATTTGCTTGCTCGACAAACATTACAGGTCAAAAACAATCCCAGACACTGCATTTTCAATGGTAGAAAATATCAGCACAGATTGTGCAAGACGAAAGTAGCAAAAAAAAAAAAACTTCGAAATAGTACTATCTTCGGGATAGACAATTGTCTTAGTCCGGCATCATTCGCATGTCAGAACCAGCAACACCACGACGATTAGTTTTTGTTTTTTGCCAAATAATAAGACTGATAAGACCGTGAGCGAAATTGTTTTTATCACGACAATAAATTTTCGGTATTTTGTTTCTGTAAGAAAAGATAGTACTTTTATTGGGTTATCTATAAAAGAAAAACACACGAACACAGATAGTAAAATAAAAATACTTTTTTAGAGCGATTAGTAGTATGAACTAATAAACTAAACTAAACTGATACCCTGATAAAGGTTTAACTCTTTCTTAACATTAGTGGCGAAATAATTATGTAAATAGTTAAGTTAATGCAACGGAATTTATCTTTTTGAGAAACGATTCACATAAAATCTACAAGATATCCTAAAAAAATGTTTTAAACTCGTAGTATTTCTCAAACTGTCAATCCAAAGCTTCAGCTTCTAGAACTCACAGCACCTTTCCGAACAACCGAACCCGTGATATTCCGCCGTCCGGTGCCATCGTGATTCTTACGTGACTACACGGACGCCCAAATTGCAGCATTTCTCCTTCGAACACATGTTCCCGGTGAGCCGAGAGTTTGGCGTTATCCAACATCAGCTGCCACTGCACCGACTGAAGGGTACGGTTCGGTTCCAGCAATGTGGCCTCGATTTTAACACTATCCGGAAAATTACCCTTGAAGTGGTTCGTATCCACTACGATCTTGTCCACTATTCCCTTTGAACACAATCGGAATATGGCCCACTCGGAGCCTGGTACTTGCAGAATACCGTGCTTATCCAAAGTCAAAATCGAAGGTCGATCAAGTCTTCGTGCCGTCTCCCAACCATCGCCCATGTTGATACCCCGCTTTGGTTTGATAAGATTCCGCGGATGACCGTAATGTGCGTTGGAATAGCTTAGACACTGGCCCCCATTCAGCATTCCAATTAAATCCACCTGTCGTTCGCCGGATACTAATTTGGCATCCGGTTGTACTTCGCCAAAAACCCGAAACCGTGCAATTCCTCCGTCCGGATAGATGTTCACTCTGAGATGAGTAAAGGCTTCATTGCAATCGACCAGAAAATATTGCTTACTAGTCGCAGCATAGCCCGGTTTGAGTGGAGTCATCCCAATCACTTCCGTCCATTCATCACTTTTCAAAGCGGCCATATGTTTCAGATCTTTCTCGCCACAAGCGCTTCCAATCATATCTTGGCCCCGGTCCGGTATCAACTTCTCCTCCTGTGGACTCAGTTGCGCTCCCTGTACCGAGAAACGGGGAGCAAAATTCCCCGTGAAATGTGCTGTGTCTACTACGATTCCTTTGACTTTGGTCAGTGCTGCCAGCCGAACGATGCACCAATCATGGCCGGCTATTCGTTTGCGCCTGGTTTCCCAACCATCCATCCATTTACCATACACTCAGGCAAAAAATATATGGAATTTCATAATGATTTCGTATGATTTTTAGCCACAAGAATATCGTAAGCGAATCATAAGACCGCCTTATGAAATCCCGAAAATAGGAATTCCAATAAAACGCCTTATGAAATTCAAACGAAATTTTTAGGAACATTGTGCGAAATTTATATGACAAACATAACTTCTCTCATTAATTGTGAAGTTCATAAGTTGTTCGTATGAAAACTATAATAGTGATAGATGAGATGTATATTGAAGAGGTATATTTTTCATATTAATCTTATGAAATTATGATTTTGATGATTTTTGATGCATCATAAGATTTGCCTTATGATTTTCACTACTCAATTTGCTTGAGTGTAGGTCGTGTATTTGTCCGCAATGAACACTGGTTCGGAGTCTTTCAGCATCCATTCTGCGGGAGCAAACCAATCGTCCGTTGCAAAAAGAATTCGTCCTCCACTCTGGGGAAAATTAAAAACTAAAATTCTTAGAATTTCTGGATTCAGTTTTGGTCCAGAATGGAAGAACTTACACTTTCCGAGGCCAGTTCGCAAAGCTGTAGAAATGCGGGCTCGGCTATTTTCTGTTCGGACATCTCGTGGTCAAATTATCTGCTTACTCACTGCTGGTCTGTTAGTAACTAATCTGTTGAGTGCCGGATGGCACCTGTTTTGTACTGTTAAAAAAATATGATGATGATAATGACGAGTGGTGATCCTGTGTTATTACACAACGCAGATACCCCACCGTCTCCGTTCTTATCAGTTCGAATTCGAGAAAGAGAGTACGCCGCGTAAATTCGCGCGAAACTGTTCCAATGCGTAAATAATTACGCCGGTGATGTTTATTGTTATGGTGCGAGAGAACGATCTTAGCTAGTGGGCCAGTTCCTAACAAATATCTGTGAAAACAAGCGTCGAGTTGTTTATTTGTCTACGTGTATCGATTCGTTTACTTCCCAAGAAACCTATTTGAAGCTGACGTTATTGATGCGCTCGGTTCTAAATAATATCAAGACAAAAAAAATTCCATCATAATCGAAAGAGAAAAATTCCTTTTCGCCGACATTACTTTGCCATTGCTGTATTCTAGCTGAGTATGTTGGAAAAGAATCATCTGAAATAAAAAAATCAAAGCTCAACAGTTTTCCCCAAGTAATGTTTAAAGCGTTTGTCGCCATTAGATTTCAATTTTTCACTTTTTTAGAACTTTTTGAAAAGGGGGAAACGCGACATTTTGCGATAAAAGTTGTTAATTTAATATTGTAAAGTAAAAATGTTGAAAAATAAAAAAAAACTAATCACAGTTACCTCGTAAATTATTGGTAGGTTTCTCCAAACAATTTTCAAAAAATAAATTGATAGAAAATACTCTTAGAAATGAAATAAAATTAGTCCCGATGGTACTTACGACAACTTCTCGGTAGAGAAAAGGTACACACCAAATTTTCTACTCAATAATTGTATTTCGCTTCATGTCCATTTGTCCATTCATATTGTTCAGCTGTGGAGTCAGGTTTTATTAGCAGTTGCTAATCAATGACAAAAGTTCACTTGATTTTTGAATCAGCATGGCCAAACACACCCTCGATGTGCACTCGCGTTCGTGATTTTGAACAGGAGTTAGCATGACTGACACCAACCAGTAGAATAAGTTTTCCAACAGCAGAATCTCGTCCAAAACATTTCTTTGCCTCTCCAATATAATGTGCTATGAAAAAATGAAATTGGTTTTTCATATTCAATCCAATGCCAACCAAATAAACAAAAATTGGTTGTCATAACATAACAAATGGCTGTATCAGTGTGAAATTTGGCAGCTTATGTTTGTTGAGTGGATGTTATCAAGCGAATGTAAAAAAAATGTTTATTTTAGTCAATAGAGTAAGAGGTTCCGTTGCCGGCACCCCACCGTAACTTTTGACAGAAAGCAGATAGTGTCATTCCGACAAACGTCATGAGTGTGTAATAGCAGCTCGTTGTTTTTGCGCCGAATACCAAAGCAAACAAACGCTTGTACTTTTTGCTGCGCTCATAATAAATTTTAATTTCGTGAAAATCAACAAAAAAGTATTTTAGTATCAATTATTGTATTGAATATTTATGAATTAAAATCGATCTATTTCGTGATTCAATACCGAATGCTATCAAAATTTTCTAAACCAAAGTTTTTTTTTCGTCATTTTCAAAATGTTTACCGATTTCGGTTACCGGTACCCCATTTTTTTCGACAAATCACGAAAAATTGTCAGTGATATGCAGAGATGCCAAGTCTGCAAAGTCTGAAGAAATCTCGCGTTTTTTTGTGATAACAGCCAACTTTCAACATTCATTTTGCAGAGGAATTCCTTATGACGTACTCACTGAGAGTAAGTCATAATAGTAAACGATAGAAAAAAATTATCTCTTTCGTCTGGTGTTAAAATTAATACTTTTTTTTTGCTAAGAAAACTGGCTTTTTTTTCTTACTAAACCAACGATGGAAGCGACAAATCTTCCTAGGAACGCCACTGTTGCCTAAGTAGCTGCTGCTCATAGCCTTGACACTGAACTCACATATGATGTAGTAATGAAACAATAGATTATCATTCTCAAGGTTGAGTTATCCAGCAAACTGTTCATAGGGCATTAGGAAAGTTTTACTCCACTTGCAGGATGGCTCGCTGGAAGAGCATTTCTAATTCCGTTTTCAAGCATATAGCTGATAAGCCTAAGGCTAGAGGTGCATTTTCAAGAAAACACAACTAGCACTGCTTCACTTCAGTAGCTTCAACCGTACACGCTTATAAAAAGTTACACAGAGTTTGAGTACTAGTTACTCATTATCAAATGAAACATGAAAAGTCAAAAATTGAGTAGTTACCATCATCTCTTACTCTACATTTGAGTTTAACGTAAAACTCCTTTTTATTCGAGAGATCAGTCTAAAATTCGTAATAACCATTTGTAGCAACAGGCGCCATTTTTGGTTAGTGGGATCGCATATTTTTATTTAGCTGTTCATCTGCATCTGTTGCAAGGATGAGTCGCTTAACACGAACGATTTTGTGTCTGCAAAAATCAGAATGATAAATTGTGCTCTGGGTTGTTCCAGCGCAGATATTGCGCCCAGGAGTGCTCCGTATTGTGCTTCGGAATGGAAACGAATATGCTCAAGTGTGTCATTTATGAGGAATAAGTGTCTGATTGATGCCTGAGCATTACTGACATGTTTGTTAAGGTTCGATTGCCACACTACACCAAGCGACCGTCACTTTATATGATGTCTCGAAGTTAGAAATTAATTATAAACGGGATAATAAATTAACACAGTAGGGTTATTTTAGGTATTGAGTGTCAATTACTTAATATTTAAATACAATATACTCAGAAAAGAAGCCATTTTTACGCATACTTGACATATGTGAAATGTCAAAATTTGAGTGCTAACTGTTCTGTGTTTTGTTCATGGACAACATCGTTTCTAGTGGAAGAATTCAAATTTGAGTAACTAAGAAGTTACTCTAAATTAGAGTTGTTCCATGTTTTCTGCTGATGAGTGGAATCTTACTCATTTTTGAGTAACTATTTTTAAGCGTTTCGTTAATTACGTTGACATGAGCTGTCCGAAAATACATTACTCGCAGATGAAATTAAAACCTTTTATACTGTAGGAATATCTATTCAGTACATGGAAAACTTGTTTAACAATTAAATCTTATGTTCTTCTGCATACTTTCACTTACATGAAACGGCCACTACGTTACTGACATAATTGAGGTTCCATTGCAATTGAAAATTTTTAAACATGAAACATTTCTGGTGAAATAAAGAGGATTTTTGTTCTACGACAGCATACCAATACGGCAATTTTGTTTACCTGAATGGTTGTGACAAAATCAACAGATATGTTAGTTAATCAACAACACTTTAGTATAAACAATCAGGGCTTGAAACAACAATTTCAATATTTTAATTTTGTGATCTGTGGATTTTCCGTGCAGTTTCCGAGCTCACTCCACTGATAAAAATTGTACGATCGATTCATATGTAAACAGCACTTCAATTTAATGTGCTTTTTCAAGTCAATACATAACCTAAGCGATTTGTTTTAAGATTTCATGTGCAATTTCACTAAGACGAGATTACTAAATATCAACAGGTTTTACACTCATTTTATGAGTTAAGTGTATGTTTCCGCGAATTTCATGTGTTCTACAAGCAGTGATAGTTCAAATGCTTTGCTACCGTGCAAATTATTTTCAGTGTCCGATTCCTCAAAGATGGTTGAAAGGTATTGTAGTAAAACACAAAACTTGTGAATTTTATCTGGATACGACTTCCGGTTCCGGAATTAACAGTTCGGCTGAAAAGTTCGTATCGTTTAATAGAAACACACATTTTTTTGCCAAAATTCGTTTTTATTATTCAACATAATTGCCATCAGAGGCGATACAGCGATTATAGCGATCTTCCAACTTTTCGATACCATTTTTGTAGTACGATTTGCCCTTTGCCTCAAAATAGGCCTCAGTTTCAGCGATTACCTCTTCATTGCTTCTAAATTTTTTACCAGCGAGCATTCTCTTGAGGTCTGAGAACAGGAAAAAGTCACTGGGGGCCAAATCTGGAGAATACGGTGGATGAGGGAGCAATTCGAAGCCCAAATCGTTCAATTTCAGCATGGTTTTCATCGACTTGTGACACGGTGCATTGTATTGATGAAACAAAACTTTTTCCTTCTTCAAATGAGGCCGTTTTTTTTTAAATTTCGTCCTTCAAACGCTCTAATAACGCTATATAATAGTCACTGTTGATGGTTTTACCCTTTTCAAGGTAGTCGATGAAAATTATACTATGCGAATCCCAAAATACAGACGCCATAACCTTACCGGCCGATTGTTGAGTCTTTCCACGCTTTGGGTTCGGTTCATCGCGTGCAGTCCACTCAGCTGACTGTCGATTGGACTCCGAAGTGAAGTGATGGAGCCATGTTTCGTCCATTGTTATATATCGTCGAAAAAAATCGGTTTTATTTCGATATAACAGCTCCAAACACTGCTCAGAATCATCAATTCGTTGTTGTTTTTGATCGATTGTGAGCTCACGCGGCACCCATTTTGCACAAAGCTTTCTCATATCCAAATATTCGTGAATAATATGTCCAACACGTTCCTTTGATATCTTTAGGGTGTCAGCTATCTCGATCAACTTCACTTTACGGTCATTGAAAATCATTTTGTGAATTTTTTCACGTTTTCATCGGTAACAGCCTCTTTTGGACGTCCACTGCGTTCATCGTCTTCGGTGCTCATATGGCCAGTACGAAATTTTGCAAACCACTTACGAATTGTTGCTTCGCCCGGTGCAGAGTCTGGATAACACTCATCAAGCCATTTTTTGGTATTTTCATCAAAAAGTAGTGTTTCATCAACACACGAAATTCTTTTTTTTCCATTTTTTTCACTATAACAAAAGTAGCTTCACTCAAAATGCAATATCTCACAAACTAATAATCATACAGCTGTCAAATTTATACACGTATCTTTTGAAGGTTGGTACTAACTGAAAATGGTATGGATTTAATTCTAGTGGCGCCCTCTCATAGAAACGATACGAACTTTTCAGCCGATCTGTTACATGCGAAAATCGGAAGAAAATATCTAATTTTGCCTGAACACTGTTTACATATAGAAAAGGTTTCGCTATTTTCTACCCAAATAAACTTCCTTGTTTTTATGCAGGATTCAATGAATTTTTTTTAAGTATCCCTTAGTAATATTTATGGTAATGTGAGTAATGAAAGAACCATCAAGGTGGATTAAAACCGTTGTTTTCTTATGAAAACGAAATAAATCTCAACAACTTTTTCTATAAGTCGGTAAGTGAAGTTATTGTTTTCGTATATTTATTGACACGTGATTGTCGAGATTTTTAACGGGGAAACGGTGTTCTAATTAATAAAAGTTTACTGTGGTGTCCTGAGTTATTCGATAGCTACAATAAGCTGAGTATGATTGGGTTAGGGTGTAGGCTGTGTGGAAGTGTGTAAGGGAATTCCCTCTCAGCAGGCGGTTCTATTTTAATGGTCGTTGAGCGCTTATTGAACGACATACTGCACGAAATATTCGTTTAGTTTTCTGGAACGGTTTGTTGTTGTTTTTTCTCTTGAAAAAATAGTGTGAATCTAGGTGTTACCTTCATATAGAAAGAAGATTTTTTGTTATTCTACGTGAAGTAGATGTATTGTTCAGGTATGTAGTGTTAGTTTAAACAAATAAGTGGAAAAAAATTCAGAAATTCTGCAGTAAAACTAGTCCAACGGGGCTCCAACTCCTCATGTTAAAAATGGCTCAACAATGGACCTCTGTCCGCCGGGTTTGTTGAACGAAAATAAATGGCTTTCGGAACAACGGTCTGTTTCAAAATCGGCAAACGAAGGTGCCGTGTTGGCCTCCCGTTGAACGATTGATTGGACTTTCATTGGACCAATGATCCAACGTATTGGACCTACGAAGGACCACCGTTGAACTTTTTTTCTAGGAGGAAAGAGTGTTTGCATTTAGTTTAATATCCAACAATAGGCGAACATCACATTAACAAAGATCAACTTTCCATTCGCTTACTGAAAAATGCATTTTTCTATTTCCGAGTTACTCTAGCGCGTCAAGTCTGAAACTCTATGAGACTTTTTGTTTTTCGACCACACAAACGACGCATTGAAGTCACTCAAATCGGGTACCAGATCGTACAGTTACCACCGAACTGCTCGAAAAAAAAGTCTGCTACCAGTGACAACACGTCTATGTTGGTGGTTTGCATAGTATTCGTCTGAACCGGAACCGCAACATCACCAACACAAACCTATGGTATGGCGGCATGGAAAAGTGCATCGTTGTGTCACTCACCGGTTCCACATGCTTTCAGGCAGGCGGTCAGTCAGTGTACAATGGTAGACCGAACGGGCGTTCACCATCGATGGCGGGGCGATAGTGGCCGAAGTAAATGAAGAGAAAAAAATAATATGAAAGGCCTTGCGAAAAAGCGAACCCACGGACGGTTATGCATGTGTGCGAGAGAGTTGTGCGAATGAACCCCCGCGTCAAGCAAGATAGGTAATATCCAACGAATCAAAGCAACCAGCTCGAAACGGCTACGTCGGGGACGGCATGGACGACGGCAAAGACGCAAACAGCGAGCCAGTTTGGATTGGAACGGCTTGCTGAGACATACGTGTGTGAGAATACGTACGTATAACCAAAACCTTGATCTGCTTTCTTTGCGTATCGCGCTTGGGTGGTTCCTGTGTGAAGTGATCGTAGTCGTCGTCGTTGTCGTCATAGTCATCGTCGCCGTGAGTACATCCGGGTGTATGGAAACTGATTCGCAAGTCCTCCAAAGTTCGATATCCGTGCAGGAAGTGATTATCGTTCGGATTTTTCGCAAAAGATATTTAGACCAGTATCAAACAGAAGGAGAAATGTGAAACGATACACAAAGTGAGAGTTACAAGTTGATCGAGTCACAGCGCTGTACCAATACACATTCACTCGGCACACGCAGCAAACGCAAGTGTGCTAGGTGCAAATTAGGCGATCGGATAGCAAAGTGGTGATCGGATCGGAAACGATGACAAGCGTTCCGTTGTCGCGGAAATTCGGCAATCGCAACAATGTAGGATGGAAAGTTGCACTGGGAAAAGTTCCACTGCAACTCGGTCTAGTCTTCGCAGCAATGCTCGTCATCCTAGTAGGTGAGTCCCTCGACGATCAAGGCGAGAAAAAACAACGATCTGCAGTGAAATTACATTCATTCAAGTTTTGTTTCCCGAAAAAAAAATAGTTATCGATAGACTTTCGAGCGACTAAACAGTGTGTTACGGCGCACTGGCAGACAGACGGACTGGTTAGTTTAATTATTATCTATTCAAACTGGATTTGAAACGAAAGACGAAAGAAAAACAGAAGCAAATTGGCTGACCGTGATTAATTCCACCTCAGCTATTTACCGTGCGCAATGTTTCCTTGTCCGTAGCGTCGGGGTTCGAATTCCGGACACACGAGAGATGGTTGCTCAAATTGGAAATTAGCGAGACAAAAATATTCTCTATTAATTTTTTTTTGTGGTTGGTCTCTTCACGAAAAAGTCAAATGGTGCTTCTTTTGATATGAAAGGTCAGAAGGGTGGTCCATGTTTAGATTGAAATCTGGAATCTAAGCTTCTCAAATAAATTCAAAAATTAATGCAATTTTCATCAAAGTTGGGTGAAATTTTATTTTAAGCAGCTTTGCCGAATAAGCTCGTAATTTGATCGAGTAATGTTATTTTCCCGAGTAAAAGTAGGGCTCTTCAAAGTCACTTTTTTGAGACCAGTTCTACAAGAAAGATGTTTCCAGATGAGTTATGCTAATTATTGCGCACACATTTGCTGAACTTAATTAATATAAGCTACCATTAAAAAGTAATGATTGTTTTTCCACCAAAAACTACTCAATCATAAAATATCAGCATACAACAGATGCCAGATTGATAAAAATAAATCCTATGCGGTTACTCAAAAGTCTTCAAATAAAAAAAGTTTGAAGGGGAATCTGAGAGGTGTTATTTTTGTAACACATTGGAATTAGTATTAAAATTGTCATAATCAATTAAAAACCTGTTTTAATCCACCTAGTGGTGTTATAATGCCTTTCTCATACAATTCAGGTTTTCATCAATACTAAGGGATTCTTAAAAAAAAAACATTTCTTTGAATATTGTATAGGAACAAAAAAGTTTGTTTGGGCATACATTAGCACAACCTTTTTAATTTTAAACATTTTTAACCCAAGTTAATAGGAATTCTGCAATTGTTGCATTTTCTCTCTAAATAAAGGTTTGAAATTTTAATTTTTGTTTTATTGGAAAAGTAACCAAAAATTCCATTTTACGATAACTTCTAGAAAAAAAAATTGATGATCATGCTTTTATATAGACTCAAATTATAAATTTAAATCGTCATTTTTTGCAACGATTTTACAAATTTTTACTCATCACCAAAAATGAATTAGAGAGAAAAATGTTTGGAAAGTTCATTTTGACACAGACTTTGAGTTAAATCGTAACACATGGGCTGAAAAGTTCCGGACCTAACAAAGAGAACACGATTTTCTTGGTTCAAAATTAACTTTATTCATCAACGTAATCTCCATCAAGAGCAACGCAGCAAATCATTTCAGCGCCACTCTAACATTTCAATACCACTTTTGTATAACGATTTATCTTTTGCCTCAGTTTCAGCCATAACCTCTTCATTCGTGCGAAATTTCTTTCCAGCGAGCTTTTTTTTTTCCAACAGCCAATAGTCCCTGGGAGCCAAATCTGGCGAATACGGTGGATGTGGGATCCGGTTTGTTGCGTTTAAACATGGCCAAACACTGCTCAGTATCATCAACACGTTCTCGTTTTTTGGTCAACAGTGTGCAAACGCGGCACCCACTTTGAACAGAGCTTTCTCATAGTCAAATTCTCATGCATCATAAATTGCTTCGCCTGAACGGTATTTTTCCCATCAAGAAACAGTGTAAAATTAAAACACGAAATTATTTTTGATCCATTGTTCTGAAAATAACAAAAGTAGCGTCACTCTTAGCACAATAACTCCCAAACTAATGAATGGAGTATCATGGAATTTTAACAGCTGTCTTTTAAAGGTTTTTTAACTGATTTACTGTTAACTGGTTGCTACAATAAAACTAGCGCCACCTATATGTTAGGCCTGGGATTTTCAGACCATTTTTTCCAATCCTCGAAATAGTTGTTGAAGTCAATTTCCGGAATAGCGTTCAATGCGCGTAGCGATTTACGTTTGATGTCTTCAATTGACTCAAAACGATTTCCCCGTTGAGTTTAATGAATAGCCAGAAACCACACGGAGCTAAATCAGACGAATTCGGTGGTAGCGGAACGATATTGGTTGAATTTTTGGCGAAAAATATCACGAAGAATCTATGCAATATGCGACGGTGCATTATCGTGGTGCAAAAACCATAACCACGCATAACACTCAAATAGTATCCCTTGTTGACAGTTTGGCCGGTCGGAAGGAATTTGAAGTTCACCACACCTCGATAATGGTCGAAATTGTTGTTGATGGCCGTCCTGGACGTGGTTCGTCGTCAACGCGTTCTCAACGTTCTTTGAACAACTTGTACCAAATCAAAAACACTTGCTCGCGACATAAAATTATCACCGAAGGTCTTTTGCAATACTCTGAACGTTTCGGCACCAGAAATTTGATTCCGCATCCAAAATTTAATGGAACTTCTTTTTTGAATAATTTCGCTCATTGTAAAAATCGCCGATTGGACTTAAAATACTTCAGAAAGGCAGTCGTATATTAAACACTAATGAACATTTGGCGTGACACTTGACACAGATGTCACTGACAGTCATACCAACCTAGAAAAAATGTTTCGATGAATAAGGTTTCCGCGGGAAATATAATTGAAAAGTCTTACTACTTTTTGCCTACAGTAGGGTAACAGAGGTATTTTGGCCCACTTTTGGATTTATTTTATTATGGCCCACTTTGTAAAAATATCCACCGAATGTGGTAACATCTTTGAAAAACCCGTCCGTAATAGGTAATGTAATGTGATAAGCTTCAAATTGATGGGTTACTCAACATCGTGTATATCCATAAATTTTGTTACGTGGGCCAAAATATATGAGGTGGCCAAAATACACTCTGTTACACTAATATAACACAAGGGGTCTCCGGTTCTCCGTGCAAAAGTCGGGTTCTTCAGCAATTTTATATCCTTTCTATAAAGGGAACGGTTGAAAATGTTCGATAAGAAGCAGAAATTTCACATCTGCTCAGCGGTTTATGTTGATCCACTGAGTGGTATAATAGTCAAATATAAACTGTTATGTACTGACGAGTATAAGACGAAACGTTTACTATTCAAATATTCAAAGCCCAAGTGACTACTATATGTTTGCGGGT
This sequence comes from Malaya genurostris, assembly GCF_030247185.1. NCBI lineage: Eukaryota > Metazoa > Arthropoda > Insecta > Diptera > Culicidae > Malaya > Malaya genurostris. Next base: position 10,581,482 of record NC_080570.1, read on the forward strand.
TGTACTTTTTCTTTTCGTCTGAGACATCAGAATAGACATTGCACTTCGGTGCAAATAGCAATAACTTTACGACTTGTTAGCGGATTATGTTGATCCGCGAGGTGGCATTAGCAGTCGATGCTCTGATTGTTGTGTAATAGTGCCAAGATGTTGTAGATGCCGGAACCGGTGTATTCGGTGACCATAAAGTGCCACACGATGTCCGTTTTCTACGCGGCGTGGTGCTTTTCTTCTTCTTCTTCTGGTTGGTGTCACCTCACTTGAGATGACGACGATTTGATGCTGCCAGTTTGCTTTCCAATGGCCTTTCTTTTCATTGGACTACAAGCGAAAATCTCGCTGTGTAGCTACGTCGAGTCGTCAACGCGTGGATAAAAATCCTTTCTTGCGAAATACTCGAATTTTCTCCGGACTAACACGATACAACAAGCTCACCCGTTGAGAGTTTCGCCGAAAGTATCTAAACGAGGTTGCTTCACTGTTTTAACCATCACGGTTAGAGTTCGACTGATAGAGCTGTCAAATTTTTCTGCTGACTAATGGGTTACTATGATTGATGCTGCATTGGCGAAAAAAAAATAGAAAAATAGACAATTTTTGTCCATTTTGTTAAATGCAAACTTTAATGCACTGATAAGCCAAAGGCGAATCGTAAAAAAATTATGCAAATATATTTGACATTGACATTGCAGAATTTTCCTACCTTCGATACGATTGTCGTGCTTCTAGTGTAACTAGCCATACTAGGAAGCTTCAAACGTATTACCAAAATGGCTTAGAACTGTGTTAATTTCGTGTTAAGCTCTGTATTCCAGTTTCACACATTCGTATGCTCAATTACTCAAGAGAAGTAATATTGGCCCATTAGTCAGACGGACTCTTTTCTTTTTCTTGGACCGGTAACTTCAATACTCAATCAAGTGACGAACCCTAACGATCGCTACGTATCAGGATTGTAAACGTTTTTGCCTTTCTCGTATATAAAGGCTATGCAATCTTTGTTAAAACGACTTCTTAACAGAGGGCTGAATGTCATATTCCATTCGACTCAGGTCGACGAATTGAATTCCGAAACGGAAGTCGTATCCGGATTAAATTCGGTAGGGTTCAGTTGCAGTTTTGGCTCGGAATCCAAATCAAGCAATCAAGTAATGAATATAGTTCTAGAATTATGGAACTGAACTCATTTTCAGAATTCATGTTCCGAATTTAGTTCAAGAATTGAGTTCTAAACTTCAATTTCGAACCGTGATAAAGGAACTGAATTCAGTTCCAAAATCTAACTCCATAATCCACGTTCCAAATTTAGTTTGAGCATGCATGGTACTGAATTCAGGAAATAATTTCTGGTTAGGAGGTCAATTTTAAAATTCAGGTTCGGAGCTCAGATCTAACATTTAGTTCCAAAGTCTAGATTTAAAATTCATATCCTGAAATTTGTTCATGAATTCTGAGGTTTAAATCCTAAATCAGAACTCTGGATTCGAGTCCTGAACATAAATTAAGGAAGTGAAATCAGCCCCAAAATCTAGTCAAGAAACCAGTTCCAGAATTAGCAATTAGGATGCCGTTCCAGAGTCACAGTTTTTAATTCTGAGCATGTTAATCTGGATCTAAAAAAAAACATGTTAAAACTATATTCTAAACCTAAAATTAAGTTCAGAATTCAGATGCATCGGAATCCAGGTCTTCTGCATCAAACAACGAATCGAGGTAATCACCCCTATTCTGCATTTCGATCGAATCGAATTCTTTCGAACGAATGTAAAAATTACATTCTGTAATTCGATCGAACTCGATCGTGCTAAAGAATGCAAAATTTCATATTCGATCGAAACAATCCGATTCGAACGAAATACAGTATCGGGGTGAATAATTGATTGCAACAAGTCGGATGGTATCTGGATTATAAGGCGGGTGAGATAGAATGGATAGACTGACGGATATCAGCATTAAATTTTCATTGATTTATGATAATCATTGTTATTAAATTACAAAACTTATTCAGTGTTTGCCGTTAGTCAAGTTCTGTCAAATGAATCGTTATTCCTCTAAAGCGTCGATCACTCGCCAGTTCAATCTTTCTTATTCCTCTCATTATAATTTTCCTTTTAGAATCTCAAAAACCGGAAGACGGTCCCTATCGGGGCAAGTACATCGGTAAGTTTAATTCCTACCATCACCAGGCATCCGGCGAGGTGTACGCCGTCGATGAATACACCTTCCTGATCACCGGATTCAACTACGATGGCAACGGAGTGGATACGTTCTTCTGGTCCGGGGCCAGCAACCGACCGGGACCTCAGGGTTTCATCGTACCGGATGAGTTCGGCAAGTAAGTAAAACATTTCGGATGATGATGATGATGATGATCGGTGTCATTGCGCCGCTTTCCAGAACCAACATCCTGGAACGGTACTTCAACAAGGACTTCACGATCCGTTTGCCCGACAACAAGAAGATTACCGAGGTCAAGTGGCTGGCCGTGTACGATCTGAACTCGCAGAACAACTTCGCCGACGTGTACATTCCGGAAGATTTCGAGCCACCCGTTTCGCAAATGGCCGGAAGTTTGTCTCGGAATAGTCACGGCGTGAGCAGCGAAGGGATCGATATTCTGGACTCGAAAACGATTCGTATTACGGAGTTCAGTTACGATGGCAAGGGTAAAGAGGTTCACTTTTGGGTTGGTGTTGGACCATCGCCGTCTTCTAAGGGTCGCAAGGTTCCGGATGAGATGGGATAGTGAGTGTTGTTCGATTGATAGTAGAAAATGTATTTAACGTTACTCCTCTGCTTTTAGTTTGGACACTCTGCGAATGTACGATCGCGAAACGATCACATTGGAACTACCGGGCGACATGACCATATTCGATATCGATTGGTTCTCCGTGTACGACGTAGAAACGAAGGAGGACTGTGGTTCAATACTCATTTCGGACGATTTGAACGTTCCGCCGTCTTTGGTAAAGGTGACGCCTCACGCCGAGTCTCTTCCGAACTGCCGGCAGCTTCATAAGGACTACCGGATGTCGTGGGAGGTTTTCGGGCCACAGATCACTATTCAACTGGCGGCGAATGTGAAACAGGACGAATATATGGCGTTCGGAATCAGTGGATCCGACAGCCAGAGTCAGATGTTGGGAGCGGACGTTGTCGTGGCTTACATCGACGGTCATCAGGGATATGCGGTGGATTACAACATAACCTCGTTGGCTCCATGTGTGCAGGTACTTGGTCAGAACAAAGGCGTCTGCCGGGATGATGTGGTTGGAGGACAGGACAGTTTCCAGCTGCATACTTTCGGGCGTGAAAATGGAATTAACACAATCACTTTCCGACGGATGCTGATTTCACCGGATCCGGGAGATAAAGAGTTTGTGCTGGATAGACCAATTTACGTGATCTGGGCTCTTGGCCGACTGGACTCCAACAATGAACCCACCTATCACGATGTGTATCCAAAGAAGGATACCATGATTGCATTCAACACGTCCGAGGCAGTGAATGATTGTTTCAGCTTCACGCGCAGTGAAGTCAATCTGAAGGACGTCTGGGAGAAAGCGCAGATTTTCGATCGTTCGATTCGATCGTTTTCGGTGACGCTGGGTCCGGCCGGAGGGAAACGTGGCTACCAGGGAATAACAGGACATGTCTCCAACGGGTTGGCATGGTACATCAACGGGTTAATGGTTCCCGAGCTTTGGCTTCGAAGAGGGCTGACGTATTCGTTTAAGGTAAGTTGTTTCCTGGTAATCTGTTCAGTGAAAAGATCCATTAAATCCTTTGTTTTTAGGTTCGTGGAGGAAATAACCCACACTCGCCCGAATTTTACCATCCTTTCGTAATCACGGACGAACCACGAGGTGGATTCGATCGACTGTCGGACGTCAAACAGAGCGAAATTCGTGTCCTAGCTGGTGTGGAGTTCACCCGCCGAGGCCGTCCGAAACCGACGGCTGCCGGTCCGCTCTGTTTGGCCCGCCATCCGGACAATCAGGATCGCCGACTGGACGATAATTTTGCCACGTTCAAAAAGTTCAACCGGACGCTTCGGTGGAGCTGCGAGTCCGGTGATCCCGCAATTCTGGAAATCACTCCGAATTCGAGCTGGCCGGATGTGGTGTACTACAACAGTTTTACCCATGCCAACATGGGCTGGAAGATTCATATCGTCGATAGCTACAGCAATTCGGCGCGGAACGGTGCCGCTCCCGGTCGGTACGACGATACAAGACTGTTGACGGTGTGCAGCTCCGTGCTGGTCGTGCTGCTGGCTGCGCTGCTGTCACCGGTGCGGAAAGATTGAACGGGCGAGTGTTTCTTTGGGTTTGTTGTATTTGAAATGTGTATGCACAACGAAAGTAAAAAAAAAGTGTCTGAAAGTTATACAAATTAGTGCGTGAAGCGAAATTGTAAAAAACATTTTTTTAATTGAGAACTCCATGAATGTATCGTACCTTTCCGCTTTCTGTTCTGTTTTTTTTTCATCGTTCCCAATACTAAAATATTTTTCCAATATTCCTGAAACTTATATTTTGAATTTTCCGAATAAGTTCTTTGTTATTCGTGAGATCCTAACAGTTCGGCTGAAAAGTTCGTATCGTTTAATAGAAACACACATTTTTTTGCCAAAATTCGTTTTTATTATTCAACATAATTGCCATCAGAGGCGATACAGCGATTATAGCGATCTTCCAACTTTTCGATACCATTTTTGTAGTACGATTTGTCCTTTGCCTCAAAATAGGCCTCAGTTTCAGCGATTACCTCTTCATTGCTTCTAAATTTTTTACCAGCGAGCATTCTCTTGAGGTCTGAGAACAGGAAAAAGTCACTGGGGGCCAAATCTGGAGAATACGGTGGATGAGGGAGGAATTCGAAGCCCAATTCGTTCAATTTCAGCATGGTTTTCATCGACTTGTAACACGGTGCATTGTATTGATGAAACAAAACTTTTTCCTTCTTCAAATGAGGCCGTTTTTTTTGAAATTTCGTCCTTCAAACGCTCTAATAACGCTATATAATAGTCACTGTTGATGGTTTTTCCCTTTTCAAGGTAGTCGATGAAAATTATACCATGCGAATCCCAAGATACAGACGCCATAACCTTACCGGCCGATTGTTGAGTCTTTCCACGCTTTGGGTTCGGTTCATCGCGTGCAGTCCACTCAGCTGACTGTCGAAAAAAATCGGTTTTATTTCGATATAACAGCTCCAAACACTGCTCAAAATCATCAATTCGTTGTTGTTTTTGATCGATTGTGAGCTCACGCGGCACCCATTTTGCACAAAGCTTTCTCATATCCAAATATTCGTGAATAATATGTCCAACACGTTCCTTTGATATCTTTAGGGTGTCAGCTATCTCGATCAACTTCACTTTACGGTCATTGAAAATCATTTTGTGGATTTTTTCCACGTTTTCATCGGTAACAGCCTCTTTTGGACGTCCACTGCGTTCATCGTCTTCGGTGCTCATATGACCAGTACGAAATTTTGCAAACCACTTACGAATTGTTGCTTCGCCCGGTGCAGAGTCTGGATAACACTCATCAAGCCATTTTTTGGTATCGGCGGCACTTTTTTCATCAAAAAGTAGTGTTTCATCAACACACGAAATTCCTTTTTTCCATTTTTTTCACAATAACAAAAGTAGCTTCACTCGAAATGCAATATCTCACAAACTAATAATCAGACAGCTGTCAAATTTATACACGTATCTTGTGAAGGTTGGTACTAACTGACAATGGTATGGATTTAATTCTAATGGCGCCCTCTCATAGAAACGATACGAACTTTTCAGCCGATCTGTTAAGATGGACCGATTGAGGCTTTGGATACCGGAAAAGGAATATAAATTTAGCACTGATAATATCATAATACTGTCAATATATTTTTCTAATGATTAAAGCTTTTTTCCGCAAATGATCAGAAGCGTAAAAGTAAAAATGGCTCCATTACAGAAATGCGCTCTGTTTGGATTGATTCAACAGTAAAGAAACTTTCGTTTCGTGCTGCCTCATTTCTATTAAATCGAAAAAGGACAGTCCTAACGGCCACAGAGAGCAACAAACAAAATTTTTGTTGGTAATTATATTGCATAAAGGTCTTTGAGATCGATTCCTGGCTCTGAAAAGGGCTGATTAGTTGAATATCTGTAACATTTAACACTTTTTAGTATTGTTTTCTCGAAGCCAAAAGCAGCTGAATGTAGGTTTTATTAGCGCTTTTCTGGAGCGAGGCTCACACTGCAAACGGTGCCCTGAACAGATTATTTTATTTCCGACTTGTTTTTTTTAGTTGAAGAAAGTTTCAAAATACTCTTTAAGACTGATTTCTGCTACAAAGAAAGGCCGATTCGTCGAGTTTCTTCGCTATTCAACATTGTTGGATTCAGAATCAGTAGCAAAAACGAACAATATTATAACAGTAAGCACAGTAAAACATTTTATTTCTCTTTTGGCGTAGTTATCTAGCTCCGTTTTATTGTCGGATGTATGATTCCTTCATCTTCTCTGGGTTACGTGCCTCAATAACAGCGACATTGGTAAAACCAAATATTTTCGGCCGGGTAGGTGGTTCAATGTATTGGACGCTGGACTTAGAATCGGCTACCAAGTCTGTTGAAACAGGTCAAATTTCACTGTGGCTGTGCGGAACAATTGAATTTGCTAAAGACAACAGCAAACATTACGTGGAGCATGAGAACATCAGGTACAACATATCAGTGTCCATGGATCAGATGTGCATCAGATTTTCCTTCAGCCACTACCAACAAGTTTAACCGTATAACCATGGTGCAGTACGGAGAGACCGAACAAGAAAAGTGGAAGTGGAAGAATTTTTTTACCACCCTTCTCAATGGTGTACGTTTGTTACGCGGGCGCCTAATGAAGGCTATACCTTTTCATGTAACTTTTGATCAGAACACAAGAATTCCATGTAAAACACTTGTCATTTGTGATTGCAATCAAAATTAGATCCGTTTCGAGGATCTGTTTACAACACGGGAAAACCTACTGATTTTGAGCTCATATGTTCTAACAGATATTTATGACGATCCACCTAGCGACAGCGAGTAAATTAGCTTCAGCATTTTTCAACAATGTGTTATTTCTTTTTGATTTTTAATACACTTCAGTACTACGACGAAAAAACCGAGCTACTTGACCTAACTGAAAGAGTTTTTGGATTGATTCCGCACTTGCATACGAGCTCCAACACATATACGAATGCGAGCATCCTAGTAAAAATTAATACCAAGCAGCGATTTAATTAGCTCCAGAATTTTATAACATTGTCTGTTTTTTTGGCAGAAATTTCAAGCGAAGTTTTCAATGCACTTCAGTACTACATCAACAAACCGAGCTAATGGACCTTATTTGAAAAAGTTGTAGGATTAACTTCGCCATCCCAAATGAGCTCCAACACACAAACTGATTTGGACCCTCTCATTCTACTACTACCGCAGAAAGTAATGGCACCCAGTCGATACCGTTTTGTAGACAAAACATTGTCGTCTGATTTTTGTACGCTCCCACAGATTTTATTTTAACACCACAATTTAGGTCTAAATGAACGGGAAAAACCAGTTCAAGTTTGAGTACATACGACTGTTTGCTACAGTACTAATGAAAATGCCTGCACTAGCATTAGTAGTAATAGCTTTATTTCGATTATTGTTGTCTTGACATTGCCTCGTTCCTACAAGTTAAATAACGTACGTCTAGTAATTATCGGCTTTCTATCATTTGGTTAATATTCGATATTATTTAATTAGAGGGCTTAGTTTTTTATGTTCTATAGAAGTAACGCACTACGTGTCGACACAACTACGCATCAGGACTGTGATTTTTTTTTGTGAGCGAACGATTATTTCTGTGTTTTTTTCCTTTATCATCCATGAGCAATTGCACAGTCTGTTACAACCTATCAATATAGATACCAAATTTTGAATAATATTTCGACATTCGCTAAAACGTTTCATCAGAGTTTGATTCGGCACAGTAAGAAAAGGGGCCTGTACTTGTTTTTTGGATTCTATTTACAATCTACATACACTGTGTGAACAACAAACCATGGTGTCCCCATGGAAACCAGTAATCGAATTCAGAATCAAAGCAGTCGGCGAAAGGGCGAACGAAACGGAATCATGGCAAAAGTTTTTTTTGTCGCTAAATTAAACTGAGAAAAAGAATGCCATTGGAAAAAAAATGTTCATTGGACTACAAACGGAAATTCAGGTGAATTCTGAAGCGACGCCTAACAAAAGAACGATTGCCGGCAATTCTGCTAATTCAAAAACTCAAACTCATGTCGTTTTCGCTTGATAAACCTGAGTCCAACGCAGAGTAGTTACTTCAAACAAACAATTTCGCATTTAGCAACGGTAGTGTGAGTGAATCCGATACAAACAATAGATTCGTAATTCAATGGCGTTGAAACTGATTTCGAAACAGGCTTCAAACAGTTCGATGACAGTTAAAATGGTACCTGAATTTGGTTCAGTCATTTTCAGATCTAGTTTTAACGCCATTAAAATGAAATTCCACGCTCAATCCACCATTGCTAAGTTTGATTCCAGCTCAATTTCGTGGAAATATTTTGTATGAAGCACCTTCCCTGGATTGGTTTCAGTTTTCTCAAACGATATGGACAGAAAAATTATCAGAATTGCCTAGTTCTGACCATAAACCGTGGCCCCTGTCACGACGCCATCTTGATGAGATGAAAATCGGAACTTCAGAATCAAAATTGTACAATTTACCAAGCAAGAGAAAATGAAAGATTTTTGGGTCGATTCTCTCACAATAACTTGTCGGTTTACCTAAAATACAGAAGATAGCGTTATGGGACACCAAGTGGAAGTATTTTTTTTTTGAGAGTTGCGATGCGTATCAAAACACCGCAGTGTTTGGGGCCCAATTAGGCTCTCTGACAGCTCACTTACAACCACAAATGCAAATGAGATTGGTTTGTTTTTCAGGAAACGCATGCATTGAACACGATTCAGACGATCAATCAACTTCCGTCGACGTCCAGATTATTTTTATTAATTTTTTTAGCCGAATATTGCTCACGTATCCGACGTTAAAATTTTCCGTGAACTTGACGTAGTGTCCTTTCATATGAATTGCTTACAATTAATAATCGTTCCAATCGTTCCATGCAGGCGATAGTCGCTTGATGCTGCGTGTAAATCGCTTTTACATATTGTTTTGTTTTCATCAGAAAACGTGTAGGCCACCCATTTTTTAGTAGGGCCGCCGTTCATTTTTCACCGGGCATAGAAACCTCAATGTAATCGGTGTACTTTCAAATGGGTGGTGCTAACATATCGGAGAAACTAGCCTTAGGGTGAAGCCAGAGAGAAAGCGACACGCGACGCGTTGCGAAACTTGACAGATCGAGCTCCGTCCATTCAAGTTCAGCAGAAAAATGACAAGTATGTCAGAGTGAACTCGATGCGTTGCCAAGCGACTACTGACCGATCGCATCGCACTCACTCCACAGGTTGAAGCCAGAGTGGGAGCGACAATGCTACATAGTAGCCATAGTAAAAGCAACTAGAAGCGATGCTTAAAAGCACCAGACGGAAACAAAACTTGACTTTCTCTTTCGTTGTTAAAGTTTCAATAGAATGGATTCGGACGAAGAGTTTTTTGTCGTGAATACGGCTTACTTTACTATGGGGTGCCTTTTCAAAATTAGCCATATGGAAGAATGGGCAGAACTTAATCGTGAATATCTCGACTTGTATTAAAGGCAGCAACATAATTCTTTCACCATTCCATCAAAAATATGATCAGGAATTTAGGATAATATTTTGAACAGTGTGAGATAACCACAAACAACTCAAATATTAAGTTTTCTCAAACTTTGAAAACAACGCGGAAAACTCTGTACTTTTTCTTGGCTTTTTCGCGCAAGGACGACGGTTTTGAGGTAGTCAGGCACATATCTTCAACAGACTGCGTATAAAAGGGGAACCGTCTTCAAAATTCGATCTTAGCATTCGTCATCTAACACTCGATGTGGATAGACGAATAACCTACTACGACTAATTTCGATTTTGTTTTATTTTTATTCGCAGTTGTCTACCTACCCAAGCTATGGGTAAAAACCGCCATAGATCCGAGAAGGATCCAAAGGATGCTAAGCGTCTGAAGCCAAGTGATGTACAGGTAAACGACCGTTTGCTGAGTAAAAACCAATACGCTGATCTGCCAGTTGATGTCGAAGAGGAACTGCAGAAGAAGGAAAAAATGCCGCCTTTCTACCTGAAGGGCTTCCCACCAACTCTACGCTCGGATTTCAACACACTGATCAGCAAAGGACTACAGGCAACAATCCGTTTATGTACTGAAGGCTACAAAATAACTGTTCCGGCTTTGAACCACTACAAAGGAGTGGAATGTTATCTGAAGCAGACAAAAGCGGAATACTTCACACACGATATTGCCGCCAACAAACCTATGAAGGTTGTACTTCGAGGACTACCCGACATGATGGAAGCCGAACTAAAGCAGGCACTGTCGGAGGCTGGACTAAAGCCTTTGATGGTGTTTAAAATGAAGCGACATAATACGGACAAAAAGTTTAGAGATCAACTGTACCTGATTCATCTGGAGAAGGGCTCCATCACCATGAGTCAACTGAAAACGATTAAATCGTTATTTCACATAATCATCGAATGGCAAAAGTATAAACCGGTACATCGGGACGTCACACAGTGCACGAACTGTTTGAACTACGGCCATGGAGCGAGGAATTGCCACATGAAAAGTCGGTGCGGGAAATGTGCCGAACCACACAATACCAACGATTGCCTACTAGATGACATCGCTGTAAAATGTGTGAACTGTGATGGCGACCATCCATCTACTAGCAAATCGTGTCCCAAACGTGCTGAGTTCACAAAAATTCGACAACAGGCGTCCCGCAAACAATCAACGCGTAAGAATGTTCCACAGAAGGATGAAGTTAATTTCCCACGGCTCCCACCGAAGAGGGATATTCCGAATTTGCCGCCACTTCCTCGCAGCAATCCAAACGATTCAGCCGCTGGATCACGAAAAGAATCTTCTTCAAAAATCCCTCCTGGATGGGGCAATAATCAACCACAAGCAAAGGATGACTCTGGTGATTTATTCTCTGCTGAACAACTGATCGTCATTTTTGAAACAATGACAACAAAACTTCGAAACTGCAGAACGCGGTTGGATCAAATCAACGCCTTAGGCAAATTCATCATCGAATATGCAATATAATGAGTTGGTTATAGTAAATTGGAATGCTTGCTCACTCAGGAGCAAAACTGCTGAATTGTCCGACTTTCTTCAAGAGAAGAATGCCGATATTGCTATTTTAACTGAAACTCATCTTAAACCTGAAATTTCTATTTTTATTTCCAATTACAGGATTCACAGGCTCGACAGGACAACTATCAGAGGAGGGGGAGTTGCCATTGCCGTTGAACGATCCATTCAGCACAGGCTTCTGTCAGCCTTTAAATTGCAACTTATAGAAGCCATAGGAATTGAGATTACAACGACGATGGGACCCATCATCATCATAGCAGCGTACTGCCCCAAACAAACCAATCTTCGAGATGGTACGTGTGCATCATTGAAGCGAGATCTGGCTATGCTCACTCGACGACAGAACAAATTCATCATTGCTGGGGACCTGAACGCACGGCATGAGCTGTGGGGAAACAGAAGACAGAATCGAAACGGATTCGTACTTGCCGAAGATTACGAAGCTGGACAATACAACATCTTCGCTCCGGATCAACCAACGCGACTTTCCAGATCGGGAGTTCATTCCATTTTGGATATATTCATCAGCAACATCGCCATAGACAGCTCTCCGGTTGTCTTCTACGAGCTCTCTTCTGATCACTTTCCAGTAATATTGACGTTGGGATCTTCACCAGAAACAGTGCCTATTCAACCACGGAGGAACTATTATCGCACCGATTGGGTCCAATTTCAACAAATCGCCGACCAACTTATTAATATCGATTTGCCACTTGATTCCCCGATGGAAATCGACGCGGCCCTATATTCCTTCCAGCATTCAATCACAGTCGCTCGTGATAGGACGGTTCCAGTACAACATATGCCGAGTTCCTCTCTTCAAATCGACAGTGTCACCAAGAAACTCATCCGACTTCGGAATATCTACCGGAGGCAGTATCAACGAACTGGCATCCTAGATAGGAAGACTACTTATAACAACTTAACTAGGATAATCCAGGAAAGGATATCTGAGCTTCGCAACAGGAACTTCCAGCAAAAGCTTCGAGAAATTCTCCCACATTCAAAGCCCTTCTGGTCCTTAACGAAGGTGCTTAAGAAAAAACCGAAGCCTATTCCTCCTCTGATGTCACCCCAGGACGCAGCTGAAGGAATACCTTTAATCACACCAGTAGAGAAGGCAAATGCGCTAGGCCAGCAGTTTGTGTGTTCTCACAATTTAGGACTCAACATTGTTAGTCCACATGAAAGAGCCGTTGCTGATAGCGTAGCTGAGGTTGACCAATCAGACAGCTTAGTTCCTGAGGAAAGTAGAATCACTGCGAATGAGCTGATGGCTATTGTGAAAAAATCCAAAAATATGAAGGCCCCCGGTTTCGACAACACATTCAACATTGAGCTGAAACATTTGAGTATTCGCTCATTTGTCTTCTTAGCTAAAATTTTTAACAGGTGCTAGGAGCTTGGTTACTTCCCTTCAATGTGGAAGTTAGCTAAAGTTATCCCAGTTTTGAAACCGGGGAAAGATCCTTCCTTTTCCAAGAGCTATCGGCCCATCAGCTTACTCTCTGCCCTATCCAAGCTGTTTGAAAAGTCAATACAAAGGCGAATTCTTGCTTTCGCAGATGAACAGGATATATTTCTGGAAGAACAGTTTGGGTTCCGGAAAGGAAGATCCACCATCCACCAACTCACAAGGGTTAACAACGTCATCCAGCAAAACAAATCAGTGACCAAAACGACTGCCATGGCAATATTGGATATTGAAAAGGCATTCGATAATGTGTGGCACGATGGACTGGTGTTCAAACTGCATCGGTATAATTTTCCCATGTATCTTATTAAAATTATCAAAAATTATCTTGCAGATAGAGCATTCCAGGTTTCTCTGAATAATGCACTTTCAGAAAGATTTACTATTCCTGCTGGTGTACCCCAGGGAAGTATCCTAGGTCCCATTCTATACAACATTTTCACATCAGACATCCCACCTCTTCCAGGTGGTGGTGTTCTGTCACAATTTGCTGATGATACTGCCATTCTTTACAAAGGTCGTGTCATTAATGCTCTGAAAAATAAACTACAGACAGGTCTGGACGCTTTAACGGAATATTTTACAAGCTGGAAAATTGTGATCAATGCAGCAAAAACTCAGGTCATCTTGTTTCCACATTCAAGATCTCCAAAACTTGTTCCATCAGACGAATGCAGAATTTGATTCGTTGATGAGGTCATTCAATGGTCCGATGAAGTTATCTATCTAGGACTCACCTTTGACAGACATCTGATATTCAGGTCACATGTTGACAAAATCGTTCAAAAATGCAGCATACTCATTAGGTCTCTGTATCCGCTGATTTGTAGAACATCTAAACTATGCCTGAAGAATCAGATGGCTGTCTATAAACAAATCATCTACCCCGCAATTGAATACGCAGTCCCTGTTTGGCGGGGCTGTGCACGAACACACAAACTTAGGCTTCAGCGCATTCAAAGTAAGATCTTAAAGATGATTCTAAATCTACCCCCTTGGACAAGGACTAGTGAAGTACATGAGATGGCCTCCCTGGATATACTAGAACAAAAATTCGAACAATACTGCACGAAATTTGAAGAGAGGTGCTCAATCTCTGAAATACAAATAATTCAAAATTTGTACGTATTAGGTTAGGGATAGTTATAAGTAGGTAGATATTTTATTAATAATTAAAATAAATATTATGATTAAACATTAGTATGTAAAACAAGAGTAACTAAAACACCTATTATTAATAACGAATCGTATGAACAACAAAGATGAAAGGCCAAAGGGTCAAAACACTTGTACTGTAAAATGTTGATGTAATACACAAAAATAAGATTAATAAACAGATATTTATGCAAAAAAAAAAAAAATATGCAAAATTCGATCATTTCTTCTTGTGCGTTGGATGCAAGCAGACGTCGTGGGACCAGCAGCTTCGGAGAGTGCACCTTCTGCGTGGTGCCAAACCTCAAACGCTTAGGTCGTGCTCTCATTTGGACTTCAATCGTCAGGTGGAGCAGTCGTCGATGAAAGCAGACCTTTTGCGTGGTATAAAACCTCAAACGCTTAGGTCGTGCTTTCATTTGGACTTCAATCGTCGGGAGCAGCGGTCGTTAATAATGAGAGCAGATCTTTTGCGTGGTGCCGATCGTCAAGGCGAGAAGACGAATTAAACCAGTTTTGCATCATTTGGCACTGCGAGCGGATGTGTCGGTTTGTACGCAAAGCTAGTTTCAATTCAAGCAAGAACGATTGCATCAGCTGCTGGTGCTTTGCATTGGAGAGAAAGAAAACAAGAAACGAAATGTGGACAACATTATATAAAATCAGCCGTTCTAATGGCTCTAAATGTTATCTAAAGAACTATTAAGATTACTTCTTTGAAATTTGAAGGTAGAAATCATCAGTTTAGTGAAAATCCAAAATAATTTGATTTGGTTCTTGCACTTTTTGCTGTGCGAAAATCGTTCGAGATCAATGCTCCGAACTGTGCTAAATATCGTAGAGAACTCCACAATTTGGTCCTTCTAATTGTCAGAAATTAATCCTGTACAGAATCTTAATAGTTTCTTTCAATGAAATATGCAAATCCGAAATGAGACAATCGTCGTCAAAACTCGTTGAAAAGTTTAGTAGTGAAAAGGGGGAAAGTTTCGCAATTCACACAATCGATCAACTATCAATTCGAATTCGAAAGTGTAAAGAAATCGTGTCAGTTTTATTCGTATTCACGACATCCAGTTATGTCTCTGACATTACACACCCGTACTTTTTTATGTTCGAGGGCGTACGCAACTATTTCTTCGAAAATCATAAAGAGTTCGGAATTCATCCCATTAATCGAAACAGTAGAACAGTAGTTCGATGAATATCACCATCTGTACAAAGAATTGGTCAAAGATTCTCAAAAATTCCATGACTATACTAACCAGTAGTTCTTAATACTTCTTCTTCTTCACAGGATCCCGTTTCCGGTAATTACGATATTGTTGATCCCAGAGCGCATTTTGTTTAAAAATAGCACCGATTAGCGCTTCAACATCAATCGAATTTTCTTGTTCCGTCATGACAAAAATTAATTCAACCTCTGTTCGCTCGCAGATCGCGTAAAAACTTTGCACGTGGTGCTTGGTCGATGGTCGCGCTGAAAATCGCTCGTTGCTACGCAACATATCGTGTTTACTGTGGCATTCATGTTTATTTTTTTGAAGTGGACGAAATTCGGTCGTGCTTCGCCGTGCGGTCCTTTAATATTCGCATAGCATCGCTTCGCGTCGCTTGTCGCTCCCACTCTGGCTTCACCCTAAGTGATAGTAGTAATAAAACAATAGAAGATAATTTTATTGATAACAAAGCACTAATCGAAGCAGTTTCAACGGAATGCGCAAGTGTTGGAGATTTGAAAACATTAGAAATTTAATTGTATTCCTATTTAATGAAAAGAAATTTCTGATCAAAATGAATCAAAATCATCTGATCAAAATGAATCGAAATCAACTCTTATTCAAGCCATCTACATGCTGTAGTGTTAATCGCCTGCAGCTCTATCCAAAGTTGTAGCTTTTTTTGCAGAATGCAAATCTTTCTCACGCGACAATGTTTTTTTTTCTGCAGTAGTTTCAACTTTCGTAGCCCGGGTTGGCGGTTCAATGCATAGGACGCTGGTCTTACAAGCCAGTTGTCGTATGTTCGAGCCCCGACCTGGAAGGATTCTTAGTGTCAGTAGGATCCATAGTACTAGCCATGCAATGATTCTGTACACTAAGAATCGGCTGCGAAGTCTGTTGGAACAGAAAGGCCAAATTCCACAAAAGGAATGTAATGCCAGGACTTTGCTTTGCTAGTTTCAATTTTCGAAGTTCTATTTCCAGAAGTAGTGCCGATTGGAAGCCAGCTTCTTAACATTTTCAACTTAAAATTTATGGAAAACGTATGAACTTTTTCCTTCGGCATAACTCGAAATATTCTCAAAACTCATTTAATGCACTTTTATCGGCTGTACATGCCAGTAATTTCTAATGTTTTCAAATCTCCAACACTTGCGCATTCCGTTGAAACTGCTTTAATATAAATAAAATTATCTTCTTTCGCCATAACGAAAAATTATTTAGGAAACCTTTGGTCGCTCGTTAATCGCATGAAAAACTGGGCACGTACTGCTTCGTTGTTTGTCGCACCGAAATTCGCTTGTCAATACGCAACGCCTCGTGTTTACTCTGAAATACATGTTAATTTTTTGCTGTAAACAAATGAATGAACAACAGAACTTTAATGATCGCATCGCATCGCTTCGCGTCGCTTTTTCTCTGGCTTCACCCTAACATACTTGTAATTTTTCTGCTGAACTTGAGTGGACGGAGCTCTGTCGCGCAACTACGTGCGAACTATCAAGTTTCGTATCGCGTTGCTTGTCGCTTTCTCTCTGGCTTCACCCTTAATGAGAAAGCGTTTTCTAGCTCCGAATAAAAACTACATTTAGTTTGTAAAACTCCGACCCAAAATCATTTTTTTAAATCCAAGCTCATAAAAAATATCGGTTTTCGCACAAAATATGATTGATTCACAAGCTTAAAGGACCGAAAAATGACCAATAAATTTTTAAGGCCTGTTTTCACATAGGGTGATTCGTAAGTAGAATGTTCAATTATACACAAAAACCATTTGAGAACAGAGTACCAAAGCCCTTCTCTTTCTGTGCTTCCGCCGTTTAGTAACTCTCCTGATTATTGATTATTTATATTACCCTAGATAAGATTGGATCAATACTGTCGACAAATACTAGAGTTATTCACAATTGACAGCGTAGTACACAAGCCTGTATCGTCACAGTAATATTTTTTCTCTCTTCTTCTTGTTCTAAAATCAAACCAAGCACTGAAAACGAAACCGAGAACGAAAAAAAAACAACAGTCTGCATCAATTCCGTTCGATAGCAAACCCAGTTATTTAGGCTTGTACACACAGTTCAGTGCCGATCCCAGGACGAATCGCATCCTATAATCTCATCTCACTACTCGCGGCGTCTGAAATTTCGATTCAGCTATGAGACTCGTCGTAAACTTTTTTTTATCTAACAAAACACGAAACTAAACTCATACACACTAGACGAAATTTAAAGCAAAGGAACAAACGAAGGTGGATCATCATCAGTTCGAATCTCGTGGAAGGCGGGTTAACGGGTGTTGGACGAAAAGTGGATCAAAAAAAAACCCTCAAAGTTTACACCGAAGCAGACGGGAAGAAGTTGCGCCCCGGTGTTCGTCACTACGGTTCGTGCCATCGGACAAAGTCTTCCAGCGTCCGCGGGATCTGGTTGCGATACGGTATGCCGAACTTGGTGATCACCGTCGAGCAAAGACACTTGAGCGTGATGTAGTTGACCAGCGGGATGTCGTTGACCGGATTGATCGAAATCAGCGACATCGGCCGGTCGTCGTTCCGGTTCGGCTGGTCCAGATGGGCACCGTACTCGAGCAGCATGAAGACGAGCTGTGGAAGGGAAATTAAAGTTATGAGTTGGTGTAAATGTAATTTTTTTTGCTGGAAATTATTCAATAACTGTGAACAACTGAAGTCAGTTTTGTCGTGAATACGACTTACTTTACTATGGGGCGCCTTTTCAAAATTAGCCATATGGAAGAAGGGGCAGAACTTAATCGCGAATATCTCGACTTGTATTAATGGTAGCAACATAATTCTTTCACCATTTCATCAAAAATATGATCAGGAATTCAGGATGATATTTTGAACAGTGTGCGATAACCACAAACAACTCAAAAATTAAGTTTTCTTAAAATTTGAAAACAACGCGGAAAACTTCTTACTTTCGCTTGGGTTTTTCGCGCAAGGACGACGATTTTGAGGTAGTCAGGCACATATCTTCAACTGAATGCGTATAAAAGGGGAACCGTGGTCGAGAATCGATCATTTCTTTTCGTGCGTTCGATGGAAGCAGACGTCGTGGGAGTGGAATCATCAACCAGCAGCGACAGAGAATGCACCTTCTGCGTGGTTAATAAAAACCTCAAACGCTCAGGTCGCATCTCTCATTCGCTTGCTGGCCATCGAGGCGAGAGGACCTTAACCAGCAGCAGCAGCGAGAGTTAACCAGCAGCGACGGAGAATGCACCTTCTGCGTGGTTAATAAAAACCTCAAACGCTCAGGTCGCATCTCTCATTCGCTTGCTGGCCATCGAGGCGAGAGGACCAGCCAGCAGCAGCAGCGGGAGTTAAACTTTCCACCAGCAGCGAGAGAGAATGCACCTTCTGCGTGGTTAATAAAAACCTCAAACGCTCAGGTCGCATCTCTCATTCGCTTGCTGGCCATCGAGGCGAGAGGACCAGCCAGCAGCAGCAGCGGGAGTTAAACTTTCCACCAGCAGCGAGAGAGAATGCACCTTCTGCGTGGTTAATAAAAACCTCAAACGCTCAGGTCGCATATCTCATTCGCTTGCTGGCCATCGAGGCGAGAGGACCAGCCAGCAGCAGCAGCGGGAGTTAAACTTTCCACCAGCAGCGAGAGAGAATGCACCTTCTGCGTGGTTAATAAAAACCTCAAACGCTCAGGTCGCATCTCTCATTCGCTTGCTGGCCATCGAGGCGAGAGGACCAGCCAGCAGCAGCAGCGGGAGTTAAACTTTCCACCAGCAGCGAGAGAGAATGCACCTTCTGCGTGGTTAATAAAAACCTCAAACGCTCAGGTCGCATCTCTCATTCGCTTGCTGGCCATCGAGGCGAGAGGACCTTAACCAGCAGCAGCAGCGAGAGTTAACCAGCAGCGACGGAGAATGCACCTTCTGCGTGGTTAATAAAAACCTCAAACGCTCAGGTCGCATCTCTCATTCGCTTGCTGGCCATCGAGGCGAGAGGACCAGCCAGCAGCAGCAGCGGGAGTTAAACTTTCCACCAGCAGCGAGAGAGAATGCACCTTCTGCGTGGTTAATAAAAACCTCAAACGCTCAGGTCGCATCTCTCATTCGCTTGCTGGCCATCGAGGCGAGAGGACCAGCCAGCAGCAGCAGCGGGAGTTAAACTTTCCACCAGCAGCGAGAGAGAATGCACCTTCTGCGTGGTTAATAAAAACCTCAAACGCTCAGGTCGCATCTCTCATTCGCTTGCTGGCCATCGAGGCGAGAGGACCAGCCAGCAGCAGCAGCGGGAGTTAAACTTTCCACCAGCAGCGAGAGAGAATGCACCTTCTGCGTGGTTAATAAAAACCTCAAACGCTCAGGTCGCATCTCTCATTCGCTTGCTGGCCATCGAGACGAGAGGACCTTAACCAGCAGCAGCAGCGAGAGTTAACCAGCAGCGACGGAGAATGCACCTTCTGCGTGGTTAATAAAAACCTCAAACGCTCAGGTCGCATCTCTCATTCGCTTGCTGGCCATCGAGGCGAGAGGACCAGCCAGCAGCAGCAGCGGGAGTTAAACTTTCCACCAGCAGCGAGAGAGAATGCACCTTCTGCGTGGTTAATAAAAACCTCAAACGCTCAGGTCGCATCTCTCATTCGCTTGCTGGCCATCGAGGCGAGAGGACCAGCCAGCAGCAACAGCGGGAGTTAAACTTTCCACCAGCAGCGAGAGAGAATGCACCTTCTGCGTGGTTAATAAAAACCTCAAACGCTCAGGTCGCATCTCTCATTCGCTTGCTGGCCATCGAGGCGAGAGGACCTTAACCAGCAGCAGCAGCGAGAGTTAACCAGCAGCGACGGAGAATGCACCTTCTGCGTGGTTAATAAAAACCTCAAACGCTCAGGTCGCATCTCTCATTCGCTTGCTGGCCATCGAGACGAGAGGACCTTAACCAGCAGCAGCAGCGAGAGTTAACCAGCAGCGACGGAGAATGCACCTTCTGCGTGGTTAATAAAAACTAGAGGCGTGCAAAACAGCTCATTTTGGTGAACAGCTCCGAACCGATCAGCTCACCAAAGTGAACCGATTCGATGTATCAGCTCATCAGCTCTTTTATTTTGAACTTAAGGTTCATTTTGTGCGCCGTTTTTCTTATGCACCGGTTTTTTTTCAAATGCATGATCGAAATTGAATCATTGATTTGCAATGATGCAATGAATGCCATGCGAAATAATTTATCTTCAATTGATGTCGACTAAATTGAATCTCTTAAAGAGCCGAAGATCCGATCAGCTCGTAGCGTGTTCCCTGCGTCATAATGCAGTGAACTGGGTAGCAAATGAGTGAGCTGGTGAGCTGCGGTTCTTTTAAAAAGAGCTGTGAGCTGTCAGCTCACTTCAATGATTCGATTCACTGGAACAGCTCAGGAGCGAATTGCCCATCTCTAATAAAAACCTCAAACGCTCAGGTCGCATCTCTCATTCGCTTGCTGGCCATCGAGGCGAGAGGACCAGCCAGCAGCAGCAGCGGGAGTTAAACTTTCCACCAGCAGCGAGAGAGAATGCACCTTCTGCGTGGTTAATAAAAACCTCAAACGCTCAGGTCGCATCTCTCATTCGCTTGCTGGCCATCGAGGCGAGAGGACCAGCCAGCAGCAGCAGCGGGAGTTAAACTTTCCACCAGCAGCGAGAGAGAATGCACCTTCTGCGTGGTTAATAAAAACCTCAAACGCTCAGGTCGCATCTCTCATTCGCTTGCTGGCCATCGAGGCGAGAGGACCAGCCAGCAGCAGCAGCGGGAGTTAAACTTTCCACCAGCAGCGAGAGAGAATGCACCTTCTGCGTGGTTAATAAAAACCTCAAACGCTCAGGTCGCATCTCTCATTCGCTTGCTGGCCATCGAGGCGAGAGGACCTTAACCAGCAGCAGCAGCGAGAGTTAACCAGCAGCGACGGAGAATGAACCTTCTGCGTGGTTAATAAAAACCTCAAACGCTCAGGTCGCATCTCTCATTCGCTTGCTGGCCATCGAGGCGAGAGGACCAGCCAGCAGCAGCAGCGGGAGTTAAACTTTCCACCAGCAGCGAGAGAGAATGCACCTTCTGCGTGGTTAATAAAAACCTCAAACGCTCAGGTCGCATCTCTCATTCGCTTGCTGGCCATCGAGGCGAGAGGACCAGCCAGCAGCAGCAGCGGGAGTTAAACTTTCCACCAGCAGCGAGAGAGAATGCACCTTCTGCGTGGTTAATAAAAACCTCAAACGCTCAGGTCGCATCTCTCATTCGCTTGCTGGCCATCGAGGCGAGAGGACCTTAACCAGCAGCAGCGACGGAGAATGCACCTTCTGCGTGGTTAATAAAAACCTCAAACGCTCAGGTCGCATCTCTCATTCGCTTGCTGGCCATCGAGACGAGAGGACCTTAACCAGCAGCAGCAGCGAGAGTTAACCAGCAGCGACGGAGAATGCACCTTCTGCGTGGTTAATAAAAACCTCAAACGCTCAGGTCGCATCTCTCATTCGCTTGCTGGCCATCGAGGCGAGAGGACCAGCCAGCAGCAGCAGCGGGAGTTAAACTTTCCACCAGCAGCGAGAGAGAATGCACCTTCTGCGTGGTTAATAAAAACCTCAAACGCTCAGGTCGCATCTCTCATTCGCTTGCTGGCCATCGAGGCGAGAGGACCAGCCAGCAGCAGCAGCGGGAGTTAAACTTTCCACCAGCAGCGAGAGAGAATGCACCTTCTGCGTGGTTAATAAAAACCTCAAACGCTCAGGTCGCATCTCTCATTCGCTTGCTGGCCATCGAGGCGAGAGGACCAGCCAGCAGCAGCAGCGGGAGTTAAACTTTCCACCAGCAGCGAGAGAGAATGCACCTTCTGCGTGGTTAATAAAAACCTCAAACGCTCAGGTCGCATCTCTCATTCGCTTGCTGGCCATCGAGGCGAGAGGACCAGCCAGCAGCAGCAGCGGGAGTTAAACTTTCCACCAGCAGCGAGAGAGAATGCACCTTCTGCGTGGTTAATAAAAACCTCAAACGCTCAGGTCGCATCTCTCATTCGCTTGCTGGCCATCGAGGCGAGAGGACCTTAACCAGCAGCAGCAGCGAGAGTTAACCAGCAGCGACGGAGAATGCACCTTCTGCGTGGTTAATAAAAACCTCAAACGCTCAGGTCGCATCTCTCATTCGCTTGCTGGCCATCGAGGCGAGAGGACCAGCCAGCAGCAGCAGCGGGAGTTAAACTTTCCACCAGCAGCGAGAGAGAATGCACCTTCTGCGTGGTTAATAAAAACCTCAAACGCTCAGGTCGCATCTCTCATTCGCTTGCTGGCCATCGAGGCGAGAGGACCAGCCAGCAGCAACAGCGGGAGTTAAACTTTCCACCAGCAGCGAGAGAGAATGCACCTTCTGCGTGGTTAATAAAAACCTCAAACGCTCAGGTCGCATCTCTCATTCGCTTGCTGGCCATCGAGGCGAGAGGACCAGCCAGCAGCAGCAGCGGGAGTTAAACTTTCCACCAGCAGCGAGAGAGAATGCACCTTCTGCGTGGTTAATAAAAACCTCAAACGCTCAGGTCGCATCTCTCATTCGCTTGCTGGCCATCGAGGCGAGAGGACCTTAACCAGCAGCAGCAGCGAGAGTTAACCAGCAGCGACGGAGAATGCACCTTCTGCGTGGTTAATAAAAACCTCAAACGCTCAGGTCGCATCTCTCATTCGCTTGCTGGCCATCGAGGCGAGAGGACCAGCCAGCAGCAGCAGCGGGAGTTAAACTTTCCACCAGCAGCGAGAGAGAATGCACCTTCTGCGTGGTTAATAAAAACCTCAAACGCTCAGGTCGCATCTCTCATTCGCTTGCTGGCCATCGAGGCGAGAGGACCAGCCAGCAGCAACAGCGGGAGTTAAACTTTCCACCAGCAGCGAGAGAGAATGCACCTTCTGCGTGGTTAATAAAAACCTCAAACGCTCAGGTCGCATCTCTCATTCGCTTGCTGGCCATCGAGGCGAGAGGACCAGCCAGCAGCAGCAGCGGGAGTTAAACTTTCCACCAGCAGCGAGAGAGAATGCACCTTCTGCGTGGTTAATAAAAACCTCAAACGCTCAGGTCGCATCTCTCATTCGCTTGCTGGCCATCGAGGCGAGAGGACCAGCCAGCAGCAGCAGCGGGAGTTAAACTTTCCACCAGCAGCGAGAGAGAATGCACCTTCTGCGTGGTTAATAAAAACCTCAAACGCTCAGGTCGCATCTCTCATTCGCTTGCTGGCCATCGAGGCGAGAGGACCTTAACCAGCAGCAGCAGCGAGAGTTAACCAGCAGCGACGGAGAATGCACCTTCTGCGTGGTTAATAAAAACCTCAAACGCTCAGGTCGCATCTCTCATTCGCTTGCTGGCCATCGAAACGAGAGGACCTTAACCAGCAGCAGCAGCGAGAGTTAACCAGCAGCGACGGAGAATGCACCTTCTGCGTGGTTAGTAAAAACCTCAAACGCTCAGGTCGCATCTCTTATTCGCTTGCTGGCCACCAAGGCGAGAACCAGCAGCGACTGAAACTGGATTCTAAGTCTGTTATTGGATCTAAATTTAGGTCTTGAACTCAGGGTCCAGTTCTCTATTCCAGACTTCTATTCGGTTCTTCTTAAAACCATAATAATACTCCTAAAGGATTATGCGGAATTTACTTTACTGTACCTCTATACAACCCATTTTTTATTCATGGCGAAAAATCGTCTTCAAATTTCAGAGCTTAGTTCCGGAATATGAGTTTAGAATTCAGAGTCTGCGTGCTGAATTGGATTCTGGAAAATGATTGTAGTTCTAGAACTAAAATCCAATTGAGTTCTGAGTCTGTTCTATGTTCTAAATTTAATTCTTGAACTCAGTTCCAGTTATTAATTTCAGAATTCTTCAAATCGGTTCTTTTTAGAACCATAATAATACTCCCAAAGAATTAAGCGAAATTTTACTTTTCTGTACTCTATACAGTCCATTTTTAAATTAGTTGCAGTTTGTAGAACTTCCTTTTGATTTGCTATATAAAATGCATAGCACCGACTCGGAAGCCATTCATTTCTAATTTGGCTGTCGTTGTCAACGTATCGATTATTTTATTATAAAGAACTATACTGCTTATTTCATAATATTTAATTTCGTTTCAGAATGATTAATGTAACTAATCTGTAATCTAATCTAGGCGCATCGTTTAAAATTCTAGTAATGAAAGAGGGGGAAGTTGCACAATTCAAACAATCGATCAACTACCAATTCGAATTCGGAAGTATAAATAAAGCGTGTCATATTCGTATTCACGACATCCAGTTATGTCTCTGACATTACACACCCGTACTTTTTTTCCTGAGATCATTCTGCATTGCATCGACATTTACAAGGGACGGGGTCCACTAGGAGATTGATGGTACCTATTATCTTTCTCCGGACAGGACCAACTTAAACAAGAATAGATCCACTGGGTTCCTGTTTTCATGTCGTAACAGGCGACAATTGCAGGAGTTTTTTTTTCCTCCAGTTATCAGATTTTTTTTTCAAGGTTTCACATTTGATTACTCCGTTTTACTAAATTTTCTCTTCATTCAACAAACATTTTTGTTCAAAAATATTTTCTCATTCAATTTCCGGCTAGCTGCAGAGAAAAGCTTCATTTGGTATTGTTCCCTTCTTCCATGTTACTGTTTGTCTTTCAAGATGGAAATATGTATATAATGACATGAAAATTTATTCAGGGTGGCAAGTGAATTAGTGATTTCAATTTCAATTTCCCGGTTTTTGCCCGGTTTTCCCGGTACGCGAGACTAAAAATTTCCGGTTTTTTTAACAGGCCCAAATAGCCTATGTTCAGGGTTTTTCAAATATTTTTCTCGTTCAAGCTTTAAGTTGAAATCCCATGTCAAAAAAACATCGAGAATTTAGAAATATGTATTTCTTGGGTATCTCCTTGGAACTACAATTGAAAATCTCATCCATAGTTTGTCCAAACGTCTTCTGAACTAACAGTACCATCCAGCCCAATGTATTCCATCTTTATTTTGTCTTTTATTTCGCCAGTAACTTCGATGTAACAATAGGATTAAAACAAGAAACATATCTGGCCAACGGTGATGAAAGTGATCAGTCTGAAACTTTGTATATTTCTTTGAACATAATATGAGAGCAACAAATTATATTTTGTAGTAAACAGATTCAATAATAGTGAGTGCTTTTTGCATGTGGTCAACAATCATTCTTCAAACCAGCAAACACATACTCAAAGAACTCGATTACTTTTATTTCCATTGAGAAGAATAGAGAGCTATCATTCTTCCATAAAGAACTCCAGTTCACTCAATCTTCGAGGAGAACTAGTTCTTTTGGACCGTTCGCGGACTGACCATCTCTAGTGTATTCCAATACTTTTTAGCCTGGTATAGTCTGGAAAAAGTATAAAGTTAAAAATTAAAAATGAATAAACTAAAGAACAACACTCCTCCCCGATTCCTTCTAACAATCAGTGGCGTCTCGTGACAGAGTTTACTGTTTATATCGTATGATATCAGAACCGTTTCGACGTTACAACTGAGACAGCAATTTGTTTTCAACTGCCATAAGCATAAGCCACTGAAGCCTCTCCTGAATGTGTGCATACAAGTTCTCACAGAGCCTATTCGACCAGTTGTGCAGTGCACGAGGTGCACATGAGGACGAGAAGCCACTGCTAATAACATATACCATATTCTTCCAGAGTTGGGTTTTGGCGAGAAAACAAAATCCTTCTAGAATTCTTAAAATGTACGCTTGTCACTTTTTGAAAAACAACAATCTATGCCTCGGGTGACTGAGATGATATAAATTTGGTTCTCCTATCATAGACAATCTTCGACTGCACATCAATATCCTTATCATAGCTGATAATTTTCGAAAAAAAATTAAACATAGATTCACTGAACAGGCTCTCACGAACTCTGAAAAACTAATTTCAGCTGTCAAAGGAGGAAATCAAATACTCCTTTCCTTGCAAACGATGGATAAAGTATTCTCACAATTTGACATTACTGAGACACATTTTGGTGAAATTAGGGGAATCATTAGCTGGTAACTAAAAACACGGCTTTTAAGAATTCTTTAAAAAAATTATTAAACATGTTACCTGATGCTACTTTTACTATTATGCATACTTATTCTGAAATTTGAAGACAAACACTAAAAAAAATCCTAAGTGCAAATGACAGTTCCTCTTTCTTTACTCTTTCTTTCGATTATTACGGTCCTATCGGCAATCCTTCTATCTTACACTTTGCAGAGAATAACGACTGAAACTATCAACTTTTGATCTGCTGTTAAAAAATGTTGAAAAATACAGGAATACGCCGTAATAATTGAAAGAAAAAATAAACAAAGAGCAACTGTCATTTGCACTTGGAACATTTTCTCATATTTGTCGAAATTCAATACAAATCCAGCAGAAGCATCCAAATTATCCTTATTTTTCAGTATGAGCATTCATTGTGCTGTTATTGATGACAACTAAGAGAGCTCTTATTGATTTAAAATTGCTGTCAAGCCCATACAAAAACCGTTGAGACATGGGGTGTTGGCCCCATTAAAACCAAATTCCCGACTTTTTCTCGGTTTTCCCGATGTTCCCGGTCACTTGCCACCCTGTTTATTGAAAAAAAGTCGATTGTTAAAAGATTTTCATTTTATAATTGACTTAAATATGACGAATTTCGCCCTAAATCATATTCTCAGTTGGCAAAATTTTCTCAGATTTGAAAGAATCTTTCTGGACATGTAGCATTTGTTCTAAAATGTCACATTGAATATTTTGTTTATCCCAAAAATGATCTAGATTGTCTTTTAAAAAAGAGGTAAACTTTTTTAACCATTTTCATTCGAATAGTTGACGTAAAAATGACAAACCCTACAGAACAGTATTATACTATTGATTTTCACAAAGTCAGTGATATTTTCCAATAAAAATACTGAAAAACGTCCATATCGAGTCTTACACAAAAAAATAACTTTAAGAATTAAAAATCAATTTACACAAAAAAAAATTTGTATAAAAATTGTTCACATTGTTTTTTTTATTATCAAAAACTAAACTTAACTGAAAGTCATTATCATCCAAGAATTGAACGAATCTTAATTAATACCGGTTGTGCACTGAATATATCAGATGAAACAGTGTATGGTAAATGAAAACTGAAGATTTTTGAATCGATATTCGTTTGTATTTTTCAATACAATGAAATAACAGTATACTTATGTAAGAGATTCTATATCATCGATACAATAGAAGAATTTGGCGCTCTGCACGTCGAGCAAATTTCTTAATAGCTTCATCAATAAAACCGTTTAGACGTTGCAACTGAGACAACAATTTGTTTTCAACTACCATTAGCATAAGCCACTGAAGACTCTAGTGAAAGTGTGCATACAAATTCTCACAGAGCTAAACGTGACAGAGAGAACAACAAATCTTAGATCTGAGCGGAGTAATTCGTTCTTTTCTTGAATCTGTGCAGTAACTTATGTGCATGGAAGAAACACTAACACATTGACAAGAGAAACTTGAAATTTTGTGAAATTGCTGTGGACAAAATCGCTGATTATTTTATATTCGATATATGCTTTCATCGAGAATCTAAAAAAAAATTTGACTGTATTTGACCGGTTGTGCAGTGCACGAGATGTAATGAGGACGAGACGCCACTGTTCGAGAGGAGATTTTACAGAATACTGGTTGCCCGATATTTGCAAATAGTATCAGTAATGGACAAGAAAAGTTTTAGTCAAAAACACTTTTTTTCCTAGAACTGCTCGCCTTACACACTTAGATTTAATTTCTTTCTTCTATAATCTATAGAAATGATCGCTATTTCGTCATACACTCACTAGACAAGCTACCTGCTTCGTTGACGGCTGGCTTTCTTCTAAAGTTAAAATTGTAAGATAGTATACGATGAAGAAGGGAGCGACGTAAATCCTCTCTATAGCGATCGAAGCAGAATTGCTACTATATGAAATTCGAGCTGTGAGCAACGATCGAAACCGTCGGCTGTGCGAGAGGAATCAAACGTATGACATCATGATGACATGCTGTGATTGGCTCGTGAAAACATAGGTCGATAGTATGAACAGAAAATGGTTACGCGGCTATTTTTGAAACA
Source organism: Malaya genurostris (assembly GCF_030247185.1). NCBI lineage: Eukaryota > Metazoa > Arthropoda > Insecta > Diptera > Culicidae > Malaya > Malaya genurostris. The sequence goes on from NC_080570.1 coordinate 10,609,779, forward strand.
TTCAATTGACAACTTCCGTATAGTGAAGAGTAAGATATTTGTAATGCCAAAAACTGAAGAATATCTTATTCTGATGGAAACTGCAGGGCTCGATAACGAACATATTAAGCTGTAGCTTTCCGTTCATTATTTTTAATCTGGTGCGTGAGCCAAATACGGCACGGTATAACCAGACTTCACCGCACCGTCGTAGCTCACGACGTCCGAAGCTGGGAATGATCGAAGAAAGTGGGCCACATAAAAAGAAGACTGTTGAACTCTCGAAATTCGAACATATCGTAAACTATTTCATTCTGTGTCAACAAAGTTTTCAATTTTCAGAAGAATTCTAGAGGATTTTGGAAGCCGTAGCATTCATTAGCGGAATTCAACATACGCACAAACGACGAAAAGAACGTACCTCTCTCTCGTAGTTGTACGGCATCGAGGCCACCAGCAGCGGGGTCGATTTGCTTTCGTTCTTCGCATTGACATGGGCCCCGCACTCCAGCAGCAGCTTGGCCACGTTCTGATTCGGGAAGATCACCCGCAAACTGCTGTCGTCGGTGAAGTAGCCACTCTTGATCACGTTCAGCCGCGAGACGGACAGATGGAGCAGGGTGTCGTTGGTAATCGCACTGCGGATGTTGTTGCGTACCAACGTCCGGACGGATTCGTTCACCAGTTCCCGTTCGTCTTCAATCTTCGCCGTCGCAATCAGCAGATACATCAGGTGGGTTAGGCATTTCAGAATCCGATCGAAATTTTCCTGCTGCTTTCGATGCACCGGTCGGATGTTGAGCAACTGGCGGGATGCTGCGGATGACAATTGAAATTGGAGTTCGAAGTCATTTAAGTCACGGAAAATCAATAGTTACCATTGATATTGGAAGTTAGCACCTGAAACACTTCGAAGACATCCTCGAATCGGGGCATTCCTTGCTCCACGAACTCATTTGGCATCACGTCCACGTACTTATCTAGCAAGTCTAGCATAAGCCTTACGATGGCCTGTGCCGTGAGGCAGGTGTCCGAATACAAAATGGAATACTTCTGCACTCGCACATGCAGTGCCAGCAGCCACAAATCGATGCATCGCTGGAAGCGCAAAGAATCAGCATAGGAAGCACCACGGAACATCAGTCGGAACAGCGTATCTTTGTGATCGATTCCCAGTATTCGCTCGTATATCAGCAAGCTCTGGATCCGCATCGCATCCACATCGGCCGCAATATTATCGAGCTCAACGATGGTGGAAAATTCGACCGCATTTCCGTAGGCATGTCGCGGAGGAACCTCCGGCCTCTTTCGAATGTAGTTAGCCTCTCTCAGACGAATGTGATGGGCCAACCGCCAGTGCAGTATAGCAACTCTCGTCTCATTGTGATCATCGATGAAGGTGGAACCGATCAGTTCGTGAGCATCGGCCAACCGTTCCGAGCAATAGTTGATCCGGTTTTTGAGATAATCGAAAATCTGATGTGCCCCCTTTAGGCACGCCGTCTGGAGAGCATCGTCACCGTAGCGACTCTTGGCAAATGGATCTGCACCGTGTTCCAGCAGCAGCTGAGCCGTTTCTAGCCGGTGCTCCTGAATCGCATAGTGCAGAGCAGTCTTGTCCTGAATGTCCCGAGCATTAACATCCGCTCCTTTGCTAATTAGATAACTGCACAGCTGAACCGATTGCACCGAATTGATCAGACAGGTGCCACCGTTGTAGTTTGGCTTCCGGATGTCCGCTCCGTTCTCCACCAGGTATTGAACTTGAAAAAGGAGGAAACAGAAAACAATGACAGTAAAACTTTCCACTACTTGTCGAGGCTCTCGCCCCTCACTCACCAATGTCGATGTGTGTCATGAAGCAAGCACTACGCAACGGGGTCGAACCCGTGTCCGAGAGAGCGTTGATGTTGGATCCCAGACGGACGAGACATTTGACCACCGGAAGATTTCCGGATACGCAGGCACACCACAGGGGGGTGACACAGTGAACCGATCGATCTTCGGACACCTCGTACAGACCTTTCTGTTCGCTGTTGGCATCGCAAACCGTGATCAGATACTCGGTGATTTCGACGTTACCCCGTCGGCACACGATGAACAGCGGCGAACAACCGTCCCGTGTTCGTTTTACCACTTCCTTGCGGACATGGCGCGGTAGGCTGGAAACAACATGAATCGATCATTGCCTTGTCGTGGCCGTTGTGGACTGTATCAATTTAATAAACGCTCTAATTAGTTACAGAACGCGATTTTTTACTTCCGGTGCTTTACCCTTCAAAGTTTTAATTATTACAAAATTTGACCTAACTTAGATTAAAATTCATTCAAGGTATCCAACTAGTGTCAAAACGAAGAGATGAGAATTCAATCTTGTTGATGGTAGAAGCACTCATTTCTATGCTTCACAATAAACAATCATTTTTTTCAGATTACTCAGAGCATGACTGTCGTCCTTCAGTACGGTAATTGTTTTTGATTTACTGTTCAAATCGCATTCGTCCGAACATGAATGCCGCCATCCTAGTCATCAAGGTAGAATTCAATACTGCTACCCTACCGTTTGTGCAGTGAAGGAAAACCAACGAAACTGCACTGAGATAGAGGAAAATCGATTACGAAATCGACCTTGAAACTGAATAAGCGACAATTGAATCCGATAGCCTTGGGTGTGCAAACCGTTTGACGGTAGGAGATGCCTTCCCACGTCCGCCCACGATGATCAATACGCGGACTTACCTTTCCAGTCGCTCCCGGAGACACTTGGACAGCCGACTGTGCTCGGTACAAGCCTTGCATTCCTGTATCAAATCATTGCTTACTTGCTCCAAGTTCCGATGATTGCTCAAATTGGAGCTTTGCGTGTATTTACCCATCGGTTGCAACGGGTGGTGCCGGAACTAGTAGTTCACCGGAAATTCGGAACGGATCACTTGTTTTCCTTCAATGAACGACCTATCTTAAATCCACTCCCACATACAAAACCCCGCTACAAAAGCGGGGCCACGTATTTATTTCCTACGGAGCTTGCTGGTGGAATTCGCACATATAAAGTACACTGTCACGAATGGCCACAAAAAAAGTGTCACACGGTCGCAGAATTTTCGTTTTCCAACGATCTTGCAGCGAGGAACCTGCCACTAGCCACTACTAGCCACCAGCAGCTAAATTTGGCCACATACAGAGATTTTGTTTTTATGTACGCTTCAAAGTGTCAAAACTGGAATGTTGCTACTCTCTTTTGGATGGCGTTGAGAGAATTTATGACTTAACTTTTCTCTCCGATCGATTTATTTACTCCCGTGTTCACGATGACAGTTATCCACTTCAAGAGAGCAGATGTCAGATTTGAAGAATGAATTTCCTACACCGAAGTGGAATGAACCATCTAAGGTAACAACGCCCATAATTGTCGTAGTTCGTCATTCACTCCATCCGAACACCACATTGATTCATAACAGCATATATATATATATATATATATATATATATATATATATATATATATATATATATATATATATATATATATATATATATATATATATATATATATATATATATATATATATATATATATGAAAAGTTTTTCTTCACCGAGTTATTGTTTTACAATTTTTAATGGAAAAAAATGTCAGAGTTAGCTTCTTAGGATGCTCGCAAAGCTGTTTCATTTCATATGATCTACGTCTTACACATGTCAATCGTGGCGCTGAGATCTAGTCCTATTTTTCGAGCTGCTCGACGAATTTGTTTCAAAAACCAATGAAAATTTGAAACACAAACTTCTTCTGACAGACGAAATGTCAAAGCGACGAATTACATTTCAGAAATCGAAAATTGTAAATAAAAGTTGCAAATGTTGTGCACTGAATAATCTTGTTTCATTACACCGAATTCTAGCTCACTTTCATGCAGAATCTCTTCTCGAAGCTCGTGATAAAAATTCGTATCATTTTCGGAAGCATTCAATTGGTTTGTTTGTTTCTGATTTGAAACATCGAAGTGAGCTAACACAACACCAATACATAAACAGAAAAATTTAGGGCAAAGTCCTGGCATTACATTCCTTTTGTGGGATTTGGCCTTTCAGTTACAACAGACTTCGGAGCCAATTCTTAGCGTACAGAGTCATTGCATGGCTAGTACTACGATCCTATTGACTATCCTTCCTTCCGGTCGGGACTCGAGAAAAATTTAGAAAACTTCGCGTTGAGATCATCAAGCTCGAGTTTTATTTCCGACAGTCTTAAATATACAACGACCCGTCATTTTAGAACAGCTATTCATCACAGCGTTGCAAATAGCTTTAAAATTGGTTTGCAGGTTCTCAAAATAACTTCGTTAATTGAACTTTTTCGATGTGTTCTAAAATATTGAAAGTATTACTACATGGAATGAGAAGTCCCGGTCCTAACAAAAAAAGTCGATTTTTTACCGCGAAAATTCTTATATTTTTCATTGATATTAATCTCCATCTACCCATCGGTCCTCCAACATTTTGCTGCCCTTTAAAAAAAAAGATTTGTCAAGGTCTTCAAAATAGGTTTCCGTTTTTGCAATGACCTTTCGAAGAAAATTTATTTTTCTGAAGAAACCTTTCCAGGCTTTGGCATATATAATAGTCACGGGGGGACCAGGACTGGAGAATACGCAAGATTATGGACCAATCCGTACCGCAAATCATTTAATTTCAACGTTGCTCGCCTTTTCCATAGATGAATGTTGGGTATTTGAATTACTACTTCTTTGGTTAAGCGTAATTTGCATTAGGGAAAATTTCATGGCCGCCATTCTGATGTTCTATGCCGTAGCATTTATTGACATCAAATAAACGAGACATATTTATACAAAAATGATGATGAATCACAAAAAAATATTTTTTCGAATTATGGAGTCATAAATGTCATGTCATAAATGTACTTTAGAACCATCAAATTTGCTCGGAGTGAAAGTGTCATCCAATGAACACGCACACACACAGAACTAGATTTACGAAAGAATTGAACTGATAATAATGTTTTAAAGAGAATATTTGAAAGCATTATTAAGGGTGTATGCATGGTTTTATTCTAGTACAAGTTGTTTTATTTTTAGTTCAGTTGTTAGTCCGGTAAAGGTTTTATAGAAGATTTAAAAACTGTCATATTACTTGTCAAAAGAGGCACTTATTACAGTTCTGATAAAACTAGCAGTGATTTCAGAATCAATAACAAAACTTTTATAAATTTTAATCAGAACCATAATGTATTCGAATTGTTACTTGGAATGTGGATAGATTGTCATGAAATGTGGTATGGGGCCATCTAGAAAGTTGTACTCAACAAAAATATACATGGTTCGAAACTATTCACGTCTTTCCTGGGACTTTTCTTTCCATGCACTATTAATCGAAGGATCAGCATATGAAACAATTGTCTCGTGTGCAGAAAGAACGAAGCACGAAACAACATCTTTCGCTGTCTATCGTCGAATGAGGCCAGTAATCCTACAAGAAAGTGCATTCATGGATTCGGTTGACTTTTTACTATTTGATCAATGATTACGTAATAAACGTGATATTGACAACAATCTTACATCATTTTACGATAAGTAAAATATATGATTTGTAAAATATATGATTTGTCAATCAATTGATTCGAATACATTTGACTTAAACATGCAATGGAAAACCCTTAAGGCTTTTTAATATTTCACCCAGTAATAGAAAATATTTCACCCAGTAATAGAAAATACATTTCGATTTAAAACTTGTTTTCTGGATCGAAATAGTTTAACGGTTGAAAACTAGTTCCATCTAAATTATCATGTTCTGATGGCTTCGGAAGCCAACACAATCGATCGGTAAATTAACTCTAGCAAGTCCGCAACCACAAACAAGGGTGCTAATCAACACAGTGCACACTATTATCATAACGGAGCATACGGGCGAGTGCAGACCGGTCACTAGACGAAACCACACGCAGACCTCGGTGAGTTTACACCGAATCAATGGCGCATGCACAAACAACTCACGGCATTCGTGGAAAATAGCATAGTGCATATCACAAAACGAAAAATTTCTGCAGACTATCCAGTTACGATACGGAGTGCGATTTTCCGTCATATTTGACTGCGTTTCCGATGGTTTCGAGTTGCTCGGTCTGCAGGAAATGAATCCGACTTGTGTTAACATCGGATTGGATCGAAGAAAATTTAGCACTATCACTGTGTTTTGTCAATTACCATTGCACCGTGCTGCTACCGAATCACTTTATTCAATCAACAGAAAACAAAAAAAAACAACAAATCACTCATACAAGAACTCCAATCCGGTTCCGTCAAAGTGTTTCCTGATCCAGGTGTCGAACCGTTCGGACAGTTCATCGCTCATGTGATTCTTCCAGTCCCCGATGGCACCCTTCCGGATAAATTTCACACTGCCGTTGGTATCGATTTGGGCCGAGTTCTGCATAAGTGGTTCCATGTTGACGGCCGGATTCTTTTGCATACGATCGAACTGAAGATGATCGCACAATCGTACGATTTCCTCTTCCTTAAGATCCCGGTCAATGTCCATGAAACGAGCACAGTCTCGAATCACCGTCGGTAAATTACGCTTCATGTCTTCGTACTTCAGGAACAGGACATTCGATTGGTTGCGACGTTTCCAAAAGCCAAGCATGTGTGCCCACATCGGTCCTATGGGAGCTTGATCGTCCAGAAAAATGTTGCAGAAATCTTCGAAACTGCCACTCGTCTGATGGATCAGCTGACAGTAGTAGTAGTACGAAACGGCCAGATCCTTCGGGTTTCGGGCAATGTAGATCATTTTGGGCCGAACGGTATCCATTTGGGTCGGAAGCAATTGCCACGGAAGGTGACACTTCACGTACCGGGGACTGGGAAGATTACGGACGCACGTCACTGAATTGACCTTCTCGTGTTTGCTGTAAAGAACAATCCCGGATTAGAGTCGTAAAGTGGTGAGCAATTTCAATCAATTTCGACCGCTTACGTTACAAAATCCTCAACGCTCTGATCCTCAGAAAATATGGCGGACAGCTCCAGCAACGGTGTTCTGACCTGCTGGACACTTTTGGCTCCTTCGTAGTCCAAATTGTTTCCCAACAACCAAACCATTTCCTGAGCCCAAGTAGATCCAGTTCTCGGATACGACAGCAACCAGACGTCATCGGTTCGTATCTCCAAGTTGAGAATATCCTCACCGATTTCCTGGAACTTAGTTGGCATAAACACCTTGCCCGGATTCACTTCGATGAGGGAATTTTTCTTGGAGAAAAATTTATCCAGGCGTCCGCTAAGCTCTGTCTCAAGCGTTCGGTATTCGATTGTCATCCTGTGTTGGATTTTCTTAAACTCTCACTTCCTTGCCGAACCACTCGGAGTCGACTAAAGCGCGCGTAAATTTTTCCCTCGATTGCACTGCTCGATGCAATTACCGTTTTGCAACATTGCTTGTCATGGGTTTGAGGTTAGAGTAGGAAACCAACGCACAGCAAACTGGCCTCGACTAGCGCTGTTTAGCTGTTTTACGATTTCACGAATTGTACGGGACCGAAAAAAAGAGGAAATGCGCACCGAAGAACTAGTTTTCCACTAGTTCACCGGAGAAAGTGAATGTCGATTTTCGCTCATGGTCGTACCTAGGAATGCGAAAAAACATCTGTCAGTTTAATTATGCAACGTATGAGAAAGCCCGTTAGCTCACGGGGCTTTTGATTTTTGTCTGCAGAAGAAAAAAAAACATTTTCCAATGTAAAACAAAACGCAAACCAATATCGTGAACGAAGAGAAAAAAGATAAATTCGATTCATTCTGGCATCATTCTACAACTTCCCACTAATTGGACATTGGAAGTTTATGCAATATCGCTAACAATGTCGGGAAAAACAACTTCCTGGATGGAGCAGAGCCCGCAAAACCTGATCTAAGCCAATCCTCTGCTGCTTCGTAACGGATAATATTCCAGCTGGATATTTTATTGCCACTATCGACTGTACGGAGCAAACAGGAAAAATCGGTGACAACCGAAGATCAAGATCGTGCATTAGCACCACACCGCAGCAGCATCAAACTAGACTCTGATCGAGTTCAGGCATAACTGGACGTTCGCGTGTTCGGTTAGTGGTTTTAAATATGTTCTGCAAAAATACTTTTCATCGACAGGAAGTTGAGGCAAAAGATTTATGTAAATAGGCTTTGATTATGTTGGTCTCGGATAGAACTGATGGAAAGGTTTTACGAGAGTGAACGGGGAAATTTCAGGTTGATCGGAGTCAATACGTGGTTAGCTGATTCCGATTGCCGCCTGAGGATAATTCCGGCGTAATTCCAGTTTAGCTGAGCTTACGCGCCATTGAATGATATGGTATCTCGATAAACACCGTTATATAGGAGTTAGATAATTCTAGTGTAGGTATGGCCGATATGGTAGGTTAGTTACTCTTTAGCTACGAAATATCTATCTGATAGTGATCAGACGTGTTCCGGCACGAAATAGAAAAGAAGAATAACGATGATTCTATACAAATTGGATTACATCGATGGGGAACGATTTTCAGAAGTGAAAGCTTTGAGCACCGAAGAATAGATAGAGAAACGATACAGAAAAGCAGAAACAAGTTCGTTCAAGCTAATTAACACTATTAAATTGGTGATCTATTGAAATAAGCCTTTCCTTCACGAAAGAAAGACAAACCAAACCAGAATTCTAACATATTGAAACCAGTCTGCGAGATCAGCCTCCATTTTCCTGTCCCACTACAAAAAGTTAATATTATACCAGAAGCCCAACGTAATTCTATTTTTGGCACCGAAGCCGGAATCAAGCAGAATAAACGAAAGAAAAAAGGATTATTTCAGCGTACTGAAAGCGAAACGATTGTCAAAACAAACCGACTGACATTCACTGTCCGATAGTGAATCACTAGAAAGGCCAAACCCGATTGCTTTTTTGGCATATCCCGTTTGTCCACTAAGAGTCGCGCCGTTCTCATTTTAGACCGATCGCAACCCGAACTTGTGCTACGATCGGAATGAATGGTTCGGCTCGTCAGTCCCAATCAAACAATCCATTTTTTTAAGCTTTCTAATAAATGTCCAGACCCGTCGGAGTGACTATCCCGAAGAACCACGCCGAGAAATTCTTTCGCTTTCACAGAATGTAGGCCACAAGCTGCTGTACGCAAAACCAGATTTGATTTTTTTTTCTGTTGAAACACTACCTGTGCCTCTAAATAAACCTTGATGTCGTCCTTCTTTCATGCTCCAAGATCGAGGTTGATGACTCGCCTGTTTCGGATACAATGAAAGAATTTTGATCACCAGAAAGGTACCCTGTTTCACTTCCAGCCGAACGAAAGAGACAGAAACCGGAGAAAGAGTAAACACAACCAAAAGAGACGGGAACAGCCCGAAAGTATTTTCGTCAACAAAGGATGACCTATTTGCGGATTTCGATGGGTTTGTTTATTCTTGCTGCCCGCGGGGAACACACGATGAACCATGGGTGAAAGTTGCAATGAATAACAATCTCTCGGGCAGACGCGGATGATTCTCGAACTCGGGCACTGGAGGGTTCGCAGCCTACTTCTCTGCTGTGTCTGCTCAACAGTTAGCTCGCGCCATGATGCTTATTGGAGCGCGTTCCCTATGGGAAACCCAACAGACCATGTGGGCCTTTGCTTAGAATGTGTGCAAAGCAATGGAACTGATTGCAAGTTTTTTTTTTGTTTTACATTCGCTCGTGAGCAAGTACACTTGACTTTGATTTCAAGCACGCAAGCAAGAAACCTCGTCTTCGGCTCTGGGCTGGTCCCGGAAACGACAGGAGGTAGCGAAAGCAGTACGAAGAAAGAATTACTGTTATAAAATTGCTTTTTTTCTTTTCTCTTTTTACATCAGTGCTTCTAACCTGTTTGGGAACTGCGGGAAGAGATGCTACCAAAGCCGAGGTAGCAACGTTAAGCGAGAAAGAAAACTTCTTGCACGACTTACGTGCCCCGGTGGGTTCAGTACTGCGATAGATCTTGATCAGATCGAATGGTGCTTCGGTGTTGGAGGCGCGAGTGGATCACAGTCGGGAATTTCGGATAACCAGTAGCCCAATGCCTTTGAGGGCAAGTAGGTCAGGAAAATTATCGATCGTGAAGCTCACTTGGTGAAGATCAGTGGTAATTCTGTGCAATTAAGGGAAACTGAAAAATTGCAGCCCTTCTGAAAATGAACGCAAACATATGTGTGATATTTCTGGTGATATTTTCGATCAGTGGAAGTGCGTATACGACCCAACGGTCGAATCTACACGATGATGACGGCAGTCCGTTCCTTGATATGGCATCGGAGTTCCTGCAATCGTTGGGGAATCAAAATGGAGGTGGTAATAATGCGGCAGCTGGATTGTCGGGTATCGCTTCCATGTTACTTCCTCTAATGGCTAATGCTAATTCAGGTGGCCCCGGAAAATCGAACGATGGTATGGGAGCGGTTCTGTCCGGAATCGGTAGTCTGTTGGCGAATGCAAACGGTGGAAATGCTGGTGGTGGCGGCGGATTTGATCCTGCTCTAATTGGGAATGTGATCCAAATGTTTGCTGGTGGAAATGAGGAACAACCGACCCAGAAACGGGCTGGTAAGCGACAGAAGCGACAAAAGGCGGAAGAAGGAAATCCCATCCTGGACACTGTTTTGACGGTGGCGCAAGCTTGGCTAGCTAACCAGAACACCGTTGATGGCACAGATGATAAGGAACCGCAGCATCCCGGAATCAACGGTGATACGATTGCAAATTTGCTCCCTCTCGCAGTTCAAGCCATTCAAGCTTTTAGCGGTCCCGAAATGCAGAAAACGCAGGAAAAACACAAGGATCACTCGTGGGTACTGCCTCCTTTCCTGGAGCACATACACGTCATGTGGGACCAGTTCACTCAGTCTGAACTGTTCGAAGCAATCTGGACTAAGGTTGGCCTAGATAAAGTTTTCAAGGGATTCGTCGGCCGCGACAGCAAACTGGAGTACGATAGGCTGTTCGATACATTACAAAACCAGTCTTTCCGGCGCCGGTGGATTAAGGCCGCGACGATCTACCTTGCCGATTGGGCCAATTATATCGCCAATCCAGAAGTATACCAGAGGTGAGTGGTGAGCGGGCCAAATGACACGGTGTAGTGTGCGAGTATATTACATCTGAAACGATGAACAGTGCGTAATGGAACAGTTAGTTGGTTTACTTACTTAGCTGTGCTGAAATGTTCGATGACAGAAAATAATAAAAACAATGAAAAGTAAAGTAAATCTAGGCTATTCAAATTCGAAATTTCTTCATTCACACCTTTAGTTGTTATGTTTGAAAAGGCAGTACAGGTTTGGGATACATTTCAAAAAATCGAATTCTGTGTATGTCTAGTCAATTTATACGTCATCCAGTTATTTTTCTTACCAAATTTGTTGATCGCTTGCCTCTTTCACTCTCAAACTTTGTCACGCTAAACGATTGACCTAAAAAGAAAAACGAAAAAGACAATCATATACGCGATCAATGTTTCTTTTTCAACTAAAATACTTGTAAGGACCATCATATATCACAATTCATGTGAGTGCTTAATTCGTCTTAATGTGTTTCTCATTATTCTCCAGATACGTGGCCACCGGACAACTGATGGCCAACGGATTCCTCCAGTCCAGGGGCTATCCCAAACAAACGATGCTGGATATCAACCGTCCCAGTGAGACCATTTCAAATCTGATCGATTACACGGCCAAAAAGCACCTGCAGGTGAAAATATCGTCCGTGACCTACGTGAAACCGGCGGTCAACTACGTCAAAGATTTGCTCAAACTGGGAAAGGCGAAACAAATTTTGCAACAGTACAACGCAACAGAACTGACGGATAAGCTGACGGATACGCTCAATCTGGAGGTGAGTCCCGCTATCCACTATTTGAAAGCAACCGCCAATTGCGATCGATGTATTATTGGATTTTTTTTCCTGCTCAGTCAGTGTTACATTTAATTCGTTTTTCTCTCATCTGCGTGCGGCTCAGGTGATTGAACCGGTGCTGAAAGTTCATCGCGCCTACCGGCAAGCAATCCAAACACCTCACTGTGATAAATACATTCTGTGTGAGATTAACTCGCACGATCCAAACGAGAAACTCGGACTCGGAGGCTTCAAGCGAGGCGTAACCAAGTTTGGCAGTATGGCTGCCTCCTGGTTCATCAGCCAGGAAACACATACACCTTTCTGGACGCTATTTGCCATCATTAACGATCCCCACAACTGTCAGGTTAGTAGAGTGTGAGAGGTTTGCTCACACCAATCGATTAAAACTGATCATCCAATGATTTATTTTAGGCCAAACATCCGGTTGACTGTTCGGAATTCCACGAGAACGAAAGTAAGGTAACCACAGAATACCCCCACAATGAACTGTAATCCGTTGAAGGCTGCCTCCTGGGAAGAATGCTTGTTGTTTAAAAAAATAAAACATAAAAAAGTGATTGTTGACAGAAAAAGGTCGAAAATCTGGTGATCCACCGAGGTATCTTGACTCATGCTCGATAGCGGAACTGAACAGTTTGAAATTTACATTTGATTATTACGAATAAGTAAGATCTAGGTTAGCAAACAAGACGGATGAGCACGAATCATAGGTGCAGAGCAGTTACGCTGTGCGAAACATGATTGAAGAAGAACTTGAAAACGTGTTATCATATGCTAGTGGTTAGTTATTCTCATAGGTAAATAAATATTATTATACTATTACAAGGTATCAATCGTGCATTTCCCTATTGAATGTAAATTTCAAACCGGTATTGTAGGGCGTTCGGATGAGCTCGTGGAAATCACATCCAAAAATATGAGAAACCCAATAAAAATGAACCAATTAAAAACCAGCCCCCGTTTGTACGCTTTTATTCGATTGAAAACTCGATTCATTGCAGATAATTGCACTTTTAGATGATATCGTGGGGATATCAATCAATCTTATTTTGATTTAATTTGCACTTTATTTAATTTATTAAATGATAAATGTTAATCAATTACTTTTTGATACAACTACAAACCCAGTCCATTCCATCCTTTCATGTACAGACATGTAAGATTTATGCGATATTAATCAATGCGTTAGGAAGTATAAAACCACTCACCTTGATACCGGTTCCCTGCAGGGCAGAACAGCTTTGTATCTGCCAGGTTCGATCTTTCAGCTTGACCAGCTTCAAACATTCAGCTATTTCCGACGCTTTGAGTGAGCCGGGAATGTCCTGCTTGTTGGCGAAAACCAGGACCGGGACGTTTTTTAATTTGTCATCCAACAGTAACTCGGCCAGCTCATCGCTGGTCTCTTCCAGACGCTTCCGGTCACTGGAATCGATGACGTAAATCTGGAAGTACAGCTAAATTGTGAAGGATTTCTTGACGAAGGGAACATAAAACAAAAACACTCACCAAAACGTCGGTGTTTTCAAAATAATTTCTCCAGTAGGGACGGATTTTGCTCTGGCCTCCGATGTCCCACACATTCAGCTTGAAACCATCGGATACTACGGATTAGATGTTGAAGCCTGCTGTTGGTGTGACCTGATGGATTAAGACGAAGAAATGTTCAATAGTGGAATCAAAATTTTCTATTAAAACTCAAAAAGGTGATTCAATCCATCTATTGGTTTATGGATACTATTCCAACAAAAACAAATGAACTGAAACATAAAACATAATTATTACTGAAACTCACAAATTCCTACAAACCTGTGCAACCTCTTCGGAAGCCAACTGTTTAAGTAGAGTCGTTTTGCCAGCATTGTCCAGTCCAAGCAGCAGAATTCGTAGTTCCTTTTCCGGTGTGGAACGCAATTTTCGCAGCAAGGAAAGCAACCCCTGAACTCGAACAAACAAAATATTCTCAATTTAGGTTGGTTCGCTAAATTGATTTGAAACCTGAACTAAAATCATAAAAATCACGTGCTCATTCAAAATTGTACCCACTGCCACGCGCCTGTAAGCTCACCAAAAGCATGCTCTCTCTTAGTGGGTACATCTCAAAACGACCAAACCATATTTGAAGTTTGTCGTTGCTAGGAGACAAGCTCCAAACAAATTTAATAAATTTGTTGAAAATCATTCCAAACAAGAATGGTTTATAGCTCTCAATCCTCTCATTTAAGTTTAAAAACTTCTTCGAACCCGGAAACTTAGCATATTTTTGAATATTTTATCACAATTTTAGTTAACTTTTCTGTTTGATTTCCAAATCAACAGGAATTAATTTTCCACGCGATAAACAAAACACGAGTATCTCTTCCCACACTCACACAAGTCTGATTTCTTTTTTTTGCGCTTCGCACGGATTGTGGGTTGATGTATTGCATAAGTAGATGGAATCTGCTTACGGTTAGATGATTTCTGTGAACGCATTCCAATTAGTATGACATTTCTCACAGTAGAGGCCTTTTGTTGATGAATGGATGGATATCAAAACAAGTGGAAGTTTACCGGATGCCTGGATCATCGGATTCAATCCGTTTAATTTAAAGACAAATGGATCACTTACAGGTATGTTATTGTTACCTGAACGACGCAATGAGAACTAATAGAATGTATTATTTTCCAGAGCTCAACCTGAACACCATTCTCAAATCGACAGCATCAACTTCGCTTACCCAAACATGTCTGATTGAAATAACATCAACCCATGCGCTGGTGACCTACGGTTGCAATCTCTACTCACACTCTGCCATCGTTGAGAGTACCCACGAGACGGAATTCAACAGTCCTATAGTGAAACTGTCGGCCAGTACCTGGCACTGTTTGGTGCTGCTGGAAAACGGCGATCTATTCAAGTACGACATCAACCAGCACAGATCTCGCCGATTAGATTTTCTAACCGTTGAAAACCGAGCCGAATCAACGGATCCAGATCGAATTGTTCACATCGCGTGCGGGGATTGTTTGTCGGTTGCTAGCACCAGAGGTGGAGAGGTTTTTACTATTCCAAACAAAACATTTACTTTTCCGCGACATGTACGAATTGTTAAGTTGGTAGCAGGATTAGAGCATTGTTTGCTCCTGACCGGAAATGGCGATGTCTACAGCTGGGGTGGTGGATTGTAATTAAACTGTTCATTGTTTAACACCGAATTATTTAATGTCTCACTATCTGCAATCAACAGGCGCGGCCAGTTAGGAAACGGTGAAATAAAACCCCATCAAGAGCAGCCAAAGCTGATCGAGGCACTGGCTGGACTGAAAATCGTGGACATCGCCGCTGGTGGGTGGCATTCGGGAGCCATTTCTGCCTTCGGAGATCTGTTCTGCTGGGGTTGGAACAGCAAAGGCCAGCTTGGTCAGATTGACGAACAACAGCAAAAAGCAAGTGTGTTTTCTTTACCGCAATTGGTCGAGATTAGCGATGGCGACGGAGAAGATGTCAGTTTCGAGCAGGTTTACTGTGGAATGTGTCACACGGTGGCGATCGATTCGAAAGGGTTGCTCTATTTTGCTGGCAGTAATCTTAGCACCCGTTTGGATTTTACGAAAATACAAAGATGTCCTAAATTAGGTGGATTTGAACGATTCGAAAACGGCTTGGACCGGGAAAAGAAATTCAAATTGAAATGTGGGGCGAATTCAATTATTTTGGTACAAGAGAGTTGAATTCATTTCGCCAAGAAAAGATCTAGCGCGGATTGCGCTAGCGACCGCCAGATGGCTCTGCTGTACAATCGACTTGTTTCCAGTAATAAATTCCTTGATTTGAAATATGACGTTTTTTATTTCTATTTTTAACATATAATCGTTGAAAAATTAGACCCTTTGTCAAACTGTTGTTCTGTATTTACGATAAACCACGATTGTTTGTGTACTGGAATTAGCTTATTATTGGCAATTACATTCTCCATGTTTACTCTTTCATTCAATTAGTACTTTTCGGTCAAGTTCTGGCGTAAAGAAATACAAAACAGAAAAACAAAAAAAGCCGTACTTTTTAAATTTTTTCTATTGAATTAAATTAGCATTTTTACCTGTAGCTAATATATAGTTTTTATTTTCACATTTCCGATGGCGCTGGAATAGTTTTTGAAGATTTTTTTAAATTTAGGCCATGAATCATTTCGCAAATTAGGCTGTGGACCATCTCGCGAACTATTTTAGTTATAATTTGACAGTCAAGCAGTTATTTTTAATCGAGTAGCTGAATTCAACTAAAAATGCCGCCCATTTTTCAAAGGGTAAAATGATATTAAATGGTGTAATATTGGCAATACAGAGAACTTCAAGAAAAACTTATTTCGTTTCACAATGTATTGAAATTTTGTTTGGGTTATTTTCTTTGATAGAAAGTATAAACAAAATTTTAATTGAAATTACTTAGCAAGATTTTTTTCCGTGTCGTAAAACAACTATCAAACTGTCGAAAATAACCATGCTTTCGAGCAGGATTATTTCTGACGAGCCAAATAACTGCTCAACTGTCAAATTTTATGTAAAAATTAAAATAATTCGCGAGTGGGTTCACAGCCTTAGTTTGACTTTTATTTAAAACTTGACAGTCTAGCAGTTATTTTTTAATTGGGTAGTTATTTGAGTTTATATCGATAAAAACCTAAAATAATTTTCGTACGTCCCAGTTGAAGGAATGGATGATGCTACCCAAAGTAGATCTTTTTGTAATTGGTATTCGAGAAAGAACTGGTATTTAACTAAATATGTAAATGCGAAAAACATAAAAATTCAAATTTTCATTTCTTATTTTCAAATCGAATTTAACTAAAAGTCAGCACGAAAGTCTGTGAAATCGGGGAGGAAGAGGTAGAAAACGAACTGACAATGCAGTTCGCTTTCCTTATTTTAATTCCAGGGAGATTTCTGAATCGAGAATCTTTCGCCCACTCAGATTCGAAATTCAATTCGAATTGGTAATGTTCGTTCGACAAAATTGACTGGTGCTCAGTGGGCAAAATTACTATGATAGTGAGTAACTTGCTGCCGGTGTGTGTTCTGTCTAAAAATTAAACAGTTTTTTAACATCTGTGATGAGAAAATCATTACCTTCAAAATTAACAACCGTGTACATTATGATTATACAAATCACGCGTTTTTTCGATAACGGTCAATAAGCCACCTTTCAACTTCCACTTTTGAAAGAAATTGCAGGCGAGCTATGAAAAATAGAATATTAAATTTAACACCAGACGAAAGGGAAAACATTTCTCTACCGTTTACTCTTATGAGTTACTCTCAGCGAGTGCCGAGTCATTCGCAATTACTCGTCAAAGTGAATGTTGATGCATGGCCGGACAAAATATTGATTTTAGCTCCACCAAACTTTTCCTGTTCCTTTTGGGTCCCATAAGCACCATGCAAAATTTTAGCTCGATCGGAGGAACTATATTTTTGCGCCCAAGGTTTAAAGGTTTTTTTCTACAAACGTCGGATTGTTTTGCGGTCTTCTTTCTCATTAAATTTCCTACGAAAATAACACATGCACTGATTTTTAGAGTTCATAGGTTGATCTCCAGCCGATGTTTTTATAAAAAGTGGATTTTCTCCATGCTAAATCTCATACAAACTTTAAACCTCGGGCTCGAAAATATAGTTTCTCCGATCGAGCTAAAATTTTGCACGGTGCTTATGGGACTCAAAAGAAACAGGAAAAGTTTGTTGGAGCTGAAATCAATATTTTATCCCACCCTAGTGTATATTCAACCGAAACTTCGGGATTCGATAGCGGAATCCCAATGATTCTCTTATTTCAGTAATTCCAAGAGAAAAAGGTATAAGATCTCTTAGAAATTCGTTTAATTGTTCTCCATCGAAAAAAATTAGACCCGTACTTTTTCCTTTTGCTGTTACTGTTAGCTATCCATGTTCATGTAGATCAAAAATGGAGATTTTGTGATTTTTTGAATACTTTTTTTTTAATTTATAGCTTGGTAACACCTGAACTAATTTTTTCAATTGTCGAATATGTTGTGAAAAAAGCCTCTTTCTTCCTTCATTATCTAAAAAAATACAAAGAATTTGATTTTTCTGTTTGGAAACTCTGATTTAAACTACTTACAGCAAGACATACTGGAAGAACAGAACACCTATATACCATTCGAATCAGTTCGTCGAGATCAGAAAATGCGTGTGTGACAAATAATTTCACTCAATTTTTTCAGAGCTGGCTCAACCGTTTTCTACAAACTCAAATTCATAAGAAAATTCGTTTACTCCCAAACAAGGTTCCTGAATTTCATTTGAATACGATTTTTAGTTCCAATAATATAACTCGCTTTTCTTGTGGATGACTGAACCGATCTAATGGCGTTTTCGTTTTTAATTTGCACTACACCGGTGCAGTGCTACACTGAGGCATGAATAAACGAACAAAAATGACGAAAACATAAACAGTAACCATTGACTACAATAAACGATTCCATTGCGCAGGGCTACACCAAACTTTTGATGAGTGCTACACCAGTGGTATCGGTGCAGAAAAAGTGTAGCACTGGTGTAGTGCAATTTAAAAACGAAAACGACATAAGATTGAAATAGAATCTAAGAATAATCTAAGATTCAAATGAAAAATTTTAAGATCATAGAAAACATCTTGCTTTTTAGTTAGATCCAAGTTCCGGTTTCGCGGATGCAGGGTGATTAGTATAAAAATGTCTATTTCACATAAATTAATCAGGTTCATCGGGTTAGCAGATTTGGATAGTCGATAACCAAATAAACTTATTTCAGTTTTAGCGGTAATCAGTTTTTGATTCGGAAGGTACCTAAAAATTAAATTCACACTACGATTTTTCAGAAATGTCTGCACACTCCTCAGGTTAATTTAACTGATTTCGGCTACACCGATTTTAGAATTCCGGTTTCAGTATCGTATCCTTTCTCAAAGCACAATCGTTTTCTCAAAAAAGGCCAAATCTAATTTCAAAAACAAAAATTCAAAATAAAGGTTTGACCGATATAGAAGATGACCATTCCAAAAAACTTCAAAGCTGGACTCAAAACTATTGCAATTTATTTGTCATATTTTTTTCTTTGGCCATACGAATCGTTTTGGGTTATGATGGTTCCTGAATACAGGTTCTGGACGTACCGTTGATAATCGTAAACTCTACAGTGGAACTCGACATCTCATGGAATGTTCAATCGATTGTCACACGTTTCGATTCAAATTCGATCCGATTTGCAGCTTCGACATTACAGGGTAATGAGTGATTAAAATCTCAAATTGCTGCTTGAAACAACGGTCATTAAAATAAAGTCATGAGATCTAAAATACCGAAGAATATTTATGCAAAAAACACATGCGGATTCATAAAAACGGTATCATCTCACTGCTAGGTGGATTAGGCACGTTTTTTTTTTGTGTAAAAATCGACTTTGAGAAAAAAAACGCAAAATGAAAGAAATTTTTTTTGATGCCAAATGTCTTAAAAATGCATGAAACTTCCAGATCTGGTGTAATCTGAACTTTTTTTTTAAATCAAAAATTTGACTTAAAAAAATTTTGGGATAACACCAGACCTCGAAGTTTCATGCATTTCTAAGACAAAACAAGAAAACTGCTTCTTCTTCTTCTTCTAAGACAACTTCGGAAATCCGAGTAAAAAGAAACCACATAGAAAAAACCGCGTAAAAAAGACCCCAGTGTATACATAAATTTTTCTTTGCCGTAGCATTCACTTTAAACCCAATAAATTCCATGAACATGAACTTAGCGAATCACCTAGAAGCAACTAATAAACAACAAATTGTCCACTGGG
This sequence comes from Malaya genurostris, assembly GCF_030247185.1. Lineage (NCBI taxonomy): Eukaryota > Metazoa > Arthropoda > Insecta > Diptera > Culicidae > Malaya > Malaya genurostris. The sequence continues at coordinate 10,629,525 of NC_080570.1, forward strand.
TTTCGATTTGCTTTAATGCTTATTTGGGAGGACTGCTTCGTTAACCTTCATATGAACTTAGCGAAATACTCATAAAGTTTCAACAAAATTGACCAAATCTTAAAAATTTCGGTAAATAATTAGCAACTAATAAGCAACATATTATCCACTGGGTTTCGATTTGCTTTCAAGCTTATTTAGAAGCGGTGCTTCGTATACTTTTTATGAGCTTAGCGAAGTATTTAAAAAAATTAACATAAAATGGAACAACAAATTCAAAGTTACCGTAACTAATTAACAACTAATAAGCAACAAATTATTCACTAGGTTTCAATTTGCTTTCAAACCTATTTAGTAGGGGTGCTTTGTTAACTTTTTTTGAACTTAACGAAATATTCGAAAAAATAAAAATAAATTGAGCTTAAAACTCAAAATCACCGTAACTAATTAGCAACTAACAAGCAGCAAATAGCCCCCTGGGTTTCGATTTATTTTCAAGCTTATTTGGAAGGAGTGATTCGTTAACTTCATCTGAACTTAGTGAATGACTAAAAAAAATTAAATAAAATGGATCGCCAAATTCCAATTTCCGCAATTAATTAGCAACTTATTAGCAACAAACTATCCACTAGAGTTCGACTTTTTTTCAATCTTATTTTGCAGGAGTGTTTCGTTAACTTCATATGAACTTAGCGAAGTATTCGAAAAAATAATAAAAAAATGAGCAACAAATTCAAAGATACTACGTAACTAATTAGTAACAAACTAGTTAGTTTCTATTTGTTTTCAAGCTTATTTAGAAAGGGTGCTTCGTTAACTTCATATGAACTTAGCGAAATATTCGAAAAATAAAAAAAATACTCAAAATCACCATAACTAATATATAACAAATTGCCCACTGTGTTTCGTAAATTTTATGTGGACTTAAGGAAGTATTCTAAAAAGTTATAAAAAATTGAGCAACAAAATCAAAATTACCGTAACTAATTAGGAACTAACTAGCAACAAATTATTATTATTTACCTATTTGCGTTATCATCAGTGCTTCGCTAAATTCATGTTCATGAATTTTGTATATTGTAATGTATTCAAAAGAAGCTACAAATTGGTCATTACAGACACAGACTTCAGCCTCTGCCAAAAACTCTACAACCATCTATGAGAAACAAGAAGAATCTGTGCTTTTCAAGAGTTATTGTTTCACGTCAAATTCGATAACTTTTTAGCCATATTTCACCTTCCTTTTGCCTTCCTCCCCTGTAACGAAAACACTCAACACCCGGATTAGCATGAATTATCTGTGTTCGTCAGATGCTAGTTTCACGGAAATCATAGCAATTGAACTTTCGACTTTCCTTAACCTTTGTTAGCTACACATGCCAAATTTTTCCGCTGAAAATACTTTTTGAACCTACTCAGAGACTAGAGTATTATCAGTACTGGTCAAAAAGTTTCAGTTCAGTTCGGTTTCACATCTCAACCAAGTCAGTCGATAAACCAAAACCGCTTACGTTCGGGACAGAAGAAACCAAGTACAGTATTGTGTAGTGAACATTAGAACGACCTCGAAATGAATGAACCAAACGAACAAAAGCTACCGTCGACACGAAAGAATACAATTGTTGTTGACTTCAGGCAGTGCAAAATTCGACCTTCGATACGAGAACTTGAAGGTTTGCTTAAGGAGCAAATGCATCTTGAAATTAAACGTGTGCATTTACTTCAATGCAATAAGACCAATAATGTTGTTTATATCCAGTTGTTGGATGCAATTCAATTCGCTAAAGACAATAATAATGTGCACTATGTGGAGCATGAAAATATCAAGTACAACATTCCAGTATATATGGAAGATAGTGCTATAGCAGTGCGTGTGCATGATCTTCCCTCAAGCGTCAACTATTCTTATATTTGCGCAACTATGTCCCAATACGGAGAGATTCTCTCTATCGAAAAAGAAAAGTGGAAGAACTTTTTCCCCGGTATTCTAAATGGGGTACGTTTGTTACGCATGCGCTTGAGGAGGCCTATACCTTCTTATGTGACATTCGGTCAGGATACAAGAATACCGTGCAAATCACTTGTTACCTATGACAATCAGATGGCCACATGTCAATATTGCCAAAAAGCTGTTCACTATGGTAAGCCATGTGATAAACCGGACAAGGAGACAACCACACCAAATGACAACGGTGCTTCCTTAACATCAACCCCTAGCAACCCCAGTACAACTGTGACAGTCACCAACAACAGTGAACGCTTCAACGAAACCATCTAACGTATCCTCTATAGAACAAAGTACACCAGCTGCAGTTAACAACTTACCATCCAACCAACCAGCAACTGCAAACAATGTACAACAAGACACATCTACAGCAACTAGCTACGAAATCAACAAAATCAACAACAATACCACGGCAATGGATGACGAGACGAACCACGAACAAACTGCCCCTCAATCCTCGCAGGAGGAAAATGGAAGCTCCTCTCCCCCTAGAAAAAGGGTGACAACGAGATCCAATACAAAAAAAAATTTATCTCAAAACTCAGCTAAATCGGCCACGTAAAGCTTGTACGCAAATAGTCCTGAATAAAATATCTTATAAATAAAAAAATTTCAGTTCTCGTTAAATCCGATCAGTTTGGCCTAGGAATCTCCTGCTAGGGGTACTTGCTACTCTTTTACCCCCCACTTGAAAGTACCCTTATAAAGAAGTATCTGTGCCAATTTATGAATTGTATAAATTTGATACAGAGGAGTCAAAGTGTGACATTTTGTGTAGTGGATTCCGGTGCTGTCACAGGATTCTGTACAAATGTTGATGTTTCTGAAAATACAGTATGAGCCAAAACTGATTTCGTCTTGTAGTTGAGGAACGAGCGGTCTTGTTATTGATGCCTCTCTTTTGTTGAAGTAAAGTAGAAGTGTTGGATTGGATTCTTTCATTCAAAATACTTTACAATACATTATACTAACAAATGAAAGCGATTTCGAACTTTAGAGATGTGATAGTAAAGACTTTAGACTTCAAACGACCTAAGGAAGTTTACGAAACGTATATCTTCTTCATTCAGATTTGAACACTTTTTTCCCCGGAAGACAATGGAAGAATTCCTTCAGGCTCTAGACCCGTTCCACTATGCTGTCTGAAATAAAAACCGTACCAAAAAAAAGAAACTCAAACGTTCCCAGACATATTGCAACATCAAGCCAAACACTTGGCTTCAACCGAAAAACGACGGCGACGCTTGTGACATTTCGTCAGAAAAACATCCCTGACCCAGTTTCCCAAATAACAGATCGCGGGCCTCAGAAATCCTCCGAAAAGAAAAATTGCGAACAATCACTTTGCCATCCATCCACATTATCGGGTTCGTACTTCACCGAAATGCAACAAAAAGAAGAGAAAAAAAAAATCTCCCTCCTTGCGTTGCGACAGCCGTAAATCATCGAAGGGACGACTCTCTCGTCGCACCCGTTCGTCCAGTCGAACGGGCTTCAGCGTGGCATTGAACACGCAGTGGATGTCCGTTTTCGGTGCACTGCCGCAGTCTTCATCAGCAGCGATAAAAAATAAAGAAGAAAAGTCCCCAAACGCGAAACACACAAAAGAAAACCTTCACTCGTTTTGCAGTGTTCGGTTCGGACGACGCGTTCAACCACCCTCCCATTCTTCCACCGAAGATGTCTGGGTGTGTGTGTGTGTGCGGTAATGCCAAAGGGGGTTGAGAGACCACTTGAGGAAGTAGGACCCTCAAAAAAAAAGCTGCGATCCTCATCGGCTGCAGACTGCATCGGTTACTGCATCGATGAAATAAGCCGAATAAACACATCAGCAGCAGCGCAGTGCTGAACTTGGTTTGTTGTCTTCGCTGCGTCTCTCGATGCATTCAGTCTGTCAGTCTGCGCTGCCCGATAGCCCACCGCCCGCTTCGTCCGTCATCCGTCATCCGTCACCGTGTGTCGGTCCACCGCCGAACGAGAGTGAAAATGGGATCAAGGCCAACTGGTTCTCTTCCCCCTTTCGGACGATTTCGGATGCATCGCGTTTTTTTGCCATTACGTTACGTTATGCTGCTGCTGCTGCAATTTGGAGTGCATTCGGGCCTTGTGTCCGTAATAAAAAAAAAGTGCATCGATCGGCAAAGATCCGAAAAAACCGGCACCGAATTCTACCGCGTCCAAGGGAAACGAGTGTTTGTTTGTTGGATGCGACGTGACGTGCCGTTTTCGTTTTTGTTTTTTTTTGTCTCTTGCTTTGCCGTTGTGCAGAACTGCATCATGCACATGTAAATGCACGTAGACTGGTTGGTCTGGAACCGGTTTCCGTTCCGTTTTTGTTTTTCGGGGTTTTCGTTGGTTGGTCGATCCGCACAATTGCCCTTACCTCATTGTGACGACCGATGGTTAAAATGTTACGCTGTTGAACAATTTCACTTTTGTTTCGTCAAGGTTTTTTTTTTATTTCGGTAATCGAGTTCTCCTGGCGGTGTTCTGGAGAGCATGAAGTGTGCATACTTTTCGGTGGCTGCAATTTCGCTTATTGCTTTCAATGTAATGCCATAGAAGTCTGGATGTTTTTTGATTTTGTTCGAATGAACGAATAGAGAAGGTGATATGGCATCGAATTAGGTTTTTGCGGTTATAAAATATTTGGTCTATAATTTCTTTGGTGAAATGATTTATAAAACAAAAAAATTTTTAGTTTTCTGGTCCAAAATTCAGATTCCTTTCCCGAATCCAGGTCGAAAAAATTGTGGTTCAGAATAATGGTCCAGATTTTGATTTAGAAACAAGCTTCAGTACCCAGAACTCGGGATCAGTTTCAACCACTGAAATTTGTTTCTGAACCAGAGTTATGAAAGTGCATTTTAAACTGAATTCCAGATCAAATATCTGGAATCAAATTCTTTAATTCAGGTCTGATCTCTAGACCTGGATTCTTGATTTGAATTGTGAAACCGAATTGTGGACCGGAATTTTATAAATGAAATGCAGGTTCTGTCCCGAATCTGGGTGCTGAACTCAGTTTCGACATTCAGAATTTTGGAATAGTAACTGAGTTTAGGATCTGAAGTCAGGAACTAAAATTCTGATTCAAATCAGAAACTGAATCTTGAGTTCAGTTCTATAATTCAAGTTCGGAACTCAATTCCGAAATTCAGTTCCTTTATTTCAGAAATTGCTTCGGAAATTGAACCTGAAGTCGGGATCTAAATTCTGAATCCGAATTCTAGACGGGAATTCTGGAAAAAAATTCGGGATCTGTTCAGACTCAACCTGCAGAACTCTGGTTCAGATCTTTGGAACTGGAACTTCGGACCTTGATTCTAGAACTACAATTAAGGTTCAAATCAGAATCTAAATCCTGAATTCAGTTCTAGAACTCAATTCTGAAATTCAGTTCCGCAATCCAGGTCTAAACTGAAAGTGAATTCTAGATCTGTATTCTGAATTTTGAAACTGCGATAAGGATCTTTGAACATGAATTCTGGTACTAAAATTCAGGATTTAGTTCCGGAATTCAGGTCCAGAATGATAGTAAATCCGAAACATTTGAATATTGTTTTGTGGTCAGTCATTCTTTTGCAGAAGAATCTATACCTGCTACATTATTCAGATCGTTTTATTTTGTTTTCTGGTTAAGATATGTGTAAAAATATTAATTATTATTTAAATTACTCGTTCTGCTCACACCTTTGTAGGGGTATGAGGTGGGACCATCATCATCATCAATTCTGGGGTTTGAACTGATTTTAGTAACTGAATACTGACACTGAATTCAGACTCTAGTTTAAGGAACTAAAATGCAGGTTCAGATCGGAATCCAGATCCCAAATTCAGACTGGACTTTCCATATTACTGAGCCTGGTCTAGTCTTGGACATAGGCTTCGAACTACCATATCCTACTAATCCAGTTTCTGGAAATGAACGTTCGAGAGATCATAAACCTTGAACTGAATTTCTCATATGACCAGATCCTGAAACTCAATCCGGACCTATTCCCGAACCCAGACCTCGATTTGGACTTGGATCAGTTCTATTCATTTTCATGTCACCCGGAAATGCCACTGTCATTAGCCACTCGATTTTTTTGTGTGATTGACACATAGATGGCGCTATAATTGTCAAATCCATATGACGTTTGTTCCGTTAATGACATTTCGATTAGTCAGAAAATGGTGATAGCTATTTAAGTGAAGCTAATTTTGTCAGTTTCAGAAGAATGGATTCAAAAAAATTTCGAGTATTAATTCATCGTAGCAGTGATAAAAAAAATTGTGCAAGTTCAACAATGGCTTCAAACGTGTTATCCAGACTTTGCTCCATCGGAAAGAACCCTTTATTTTTGGTTTTCTTAATTTTAACGTGCTCGTACAGTCCCGATTATGGTGAACGGTCTGGTCTTCCAATTGAGGTGGTAACAAAAAAGTCCACAAATTGGTTATATCTAATCCTTTATTGAAATCGCGTGAGTTAGCTGAGGCCTTAAAGCTCTCAGAAGGTACTGTGATTACAATTATGCATGAAAATTTGACCATGAGAAAACTATTTTCGAAGTGGGTGCCGCGTTTACTCACAGCCGATCAAAAACATATTTTTAGCTTCGATATGTGACAATGGATGAAACATGGATCCTTCACTTCACTTCGGAATCAAAACGAGCATCGCCTGGGTGGACTGCAACCGGTGATCCATGTCCGCAGCTTTCAAAGGTACTACAGTTAACTGAAAAGGTTTTGGTTTCCTTATTTGGGGATGCACATGGTATAATCGTCTATCGTCTTGAGAAAGGGAAAAACAAAATTTTCAATGTTATGATATCTGATGTTGTAACAAAACAAAAATCGTACTCAGAAATATCAATGAATGTCTTTCTGATTTCGGAAATCTCAAAATTTTGCCCGTCCCAAAGTCAATATTTGTGAGCTCTGTGTTTTTTTTTGTTTTGTCTTAGAAATGTACGAAACGTCAAGATGTGGTGTTATCTCGAAACAATTTTTTTAATCGAATGGGCAATTTTCGATTTGTCTAACTTTACTATGGGACGCTTTTTCAAAGCTTACCCTGTACAAGAATGGGTAGAACTAAATATCTTTTGTTGTATATAACGCAGCAACACTATTTCTATAAGTATTGACGGCTTTCTCAGTTCCAAATCATTAGGTTAACCAACGATTTATTTCTTAAATTGCCCGATGTTTCGGCCGTTTTTGTTGGCCTTTTTCAAGGGAAATTTAGTCAATTTGTTTTTGTCTCTAAGTAAATTTTCCTTGAAAAAGGCCATCAAAAAATGGCCGAAACGCCGGGCAATTTAAGAATTAAATCGTTTGCCTAGTGATGTGGGACTGAGAAAGCCGTCCATATAAAAAACTCATCTTCCAGTCGTTACAACCATCATACATAACATTATTTCTTCTACATGCCATCGGAAATATGTCCAGCAATTTATGATACAATTTCTTAGTATGAAGATGAGTATGAGACATAAAAAAAATCAGAGTTTAAATTTTCCAAAATGTTTGGTATGAACGAGCATTGAGGTGAAATTCAGTACCAAAATATTCCAAACACATGAATTGAACATAGAAATGCGGAATATTTTCAGTGTGGGCTGTGCTGTAGGGCTTACGACACGTTTTGTTTACTAGTAAAATAGGAACTAACAGGTAAATTCAGTCGCTAACAGGTAAATTTTCTCGTCCATAGCAAAATTCTTTGGCATGAGCTAACAGTTCGGCTGAAAAGTTCGTAACGCACATTTTTTTGCCAAAATTCGTTTTTATTATTCAACATAATTGCCATCAGAGGCGATACAGCGATTATAGCGATCTTCCAACTTTTCGATACCATTTTTGTAGTACGATTTGTCCTTTGCCTCGAAATAGGCCTCAGTTTCAGCGATTACCTCTTCATTGCTTCTAAATTTTTTACCAGCGAGCATTCTCTTGAGGTCTGAGAACAGGAAAAAGTCACTGGGGGCCAAATCTGGAGAATACGGTGGATGAGGGAGCAATTCGAAGCCCAATTCGTTCATTTTCAGCATGGTTTTCATCGACTTGTGACACGGTGCATTGTCTTGATGAAACAAAACTTTTTTTCTTATTCAAATGAGGTCGTTTTTTGAAATTTCGTCCTTCAAACGCTCTAATAACGCTATATAATAGTCACTGTTGATGATTTTTCCCTTTTCAAGGTAGTCGATGAAATTTATACCATGCGAATCCCAAAATACAGACGCCATAACCTTACCGGCCGATTGTTGAGTCTTTCCACGCTTTGGGTTCGGTTCATCGCGTGCAGTCCACTCAGCTGACTGTCGATTGGACTCCGGAGTGAAGTGATGGAGCCATGTTTCGTCCATTGTTATATATCGACGAAAAAAATCGGTTTTATTCCGATATAACAGCTCCAAACACTGCTCAGAATCATCAATTCGTTGTTGGTTTTTTGATCGATTGTGAGCTCACGCGGTACCCATTTTGCACAAAGTCATTGAAAATCATTTTGTGGATTTTTTTCACATTTTTATCGGTAACAGCTTCTTTTGGACGTCCACTGCGTTCATCGTCTTCGGTGCTCATATGACCAGTACGAAATTTTGCAAACCACTTACGAATTGTTGCTTCGCCCGGTGCAGAGTCTGGATAACACTTATCAAGCCATTTTTTGGTATCGGCGGCACTTTTTTTCATCAAAAAGCAGTGTTTCATCAACACACGAAATTCCTTTTTTTCCATTTTTTTCACAATAACAAAAGTAGCTTCACTCAAAATGCAATATCTCACAAACTAATAATCAGACAGCTGTCAAATGTATACACGTATCTTTTGAAGGTTGGTACTAGCTGAAAATGGTATGGATTTAATTCTAGTGGCGCCCTCTCATAGAAACGATACGAACTTTTCAGCCGATCTGTTATGTACTGCTCATTCGATTCACAAGCGAAAGATGTGAATGCTGAGTGTGATACTTGTTGTGGTCGACTGATCACCTATACATCTTTTTAAAAAATTCTGTATGACTCATATACGTGGAAGTTCTCATAAACAATACGAATACTAAAAATTTGGCTATTCATAACAATACACTAGAACTTTATGAGTTCACGAGCCCGATCAGCTATTATGAATCTCACAACATGTTTATTTTTTTCTAATATAAATTTCGAGTTTCAAATTCAAACAGCCAAAGCCGAGTAGGAGTTTGAGGAAATTTTTTTTATTGTTTTCTCTTATTTTTAACTTATGACTTATACCTTGCTTTATGTTCATGCAACAGTTTACCAAATATGTGTTGACACTTCCCAAAAGGTAGCCCTGAAAATCCAAAAAATACGAATGCGTTGCGTTATAAATTTTAAAATATTTGGTTTCAGTTAATTTTTTACATGTTATACGTCGGTCGTCGCCATCATTTTACTTACTTGCAGTTATTCCAATTTTTTGGTAAGATTCGACATTAATGTTATTTCTATTATGTTTAAAATAAATAGATATAACATTCGCTCAAACTAAAGAACAATTTTCCGAAGCGTGGCAAAACATGTCTGTTTTATTCGTACTCACGTCATCCAGTTATGTCTCTGACATTACCCATCCGTCTTTTTGGTATAACAGCCGATCTCGACGTTTCATGCATTTCTACAACATTTGGCATCAAATTTCGTTTGAGAGGAATCTCAAAATTTTCCCAAAGTCGTAAAAGTGTACTTTACCATGCGTTTTTCGTAGATTTTCTAGTAGAAGTATTATATTTATGACACGAGTCTTTCGTTTAGCTGCGTCGTTATAATTGTTCGAAATTTTCAATCGCGTGAAAGTTATCTCAAAGTTTTGCGGTCTTTTTTTATGCGGATACGTGCCGCATAAAAAGTTTCGAGTGTATTCATTGCTTAATGCTGTCGTGCCTGAGTCACACTGGTTTCTGTACTGTACTGTACTGAGGTACAGATTTTTCGATCGATTTTGGATATTATTGTTCTCAATTAATTTAACGAATGAGGGTTTAGTTGAAAGATTTTTATTTTGAGAATATTTGGAACCTTGTGCTCCGTTGTCTCTGTTTATGATGCTGACATTGCTTCTATTGTTCCCGGAATATTATATACAACTAGCCCATCTGGCCGCATCCTCAGATTGCCTGCCAAATCAAGAACTTTTTTTCAAAGAATTTGTGCACCATCTTCTTCCTGGTGTGCAAAGCTCTAACAAACTGTGATACAACTGTCGAATAAATAAGCTTCTGAAGAAAATTATCCCATTTCTCTGAACTTTAACCGGAGTGCAAAAAAGTGTTCGCTACCGACACGTACTTCTACCACCATTCAGTTTTTAAATAGTTGATGGGTCAAAAACTCATATCAGGTCAAAATACATAGATGATAATGCCTTTAAAGTGAGTGTCTTCAGTGCCTAACGAATTGTCATCGCCGGTTCGGTGACAGTTGTTCTTGTTTTCGTATTATTCACGCTAGAAAATGTCTGTTTATGTGCCCAATTCTCGCCATATGCGGGAAGTTTTACTTTTCGGTTATAATTCGAGAAAAAAATGCTACTGAAGCGCATCGAATACTCTCAGAAACTAACGGTGATGCTGCTCTGAGTGAAAGAATGTGTCGGGAGTGGTTTCAACGTTTTAAAAATGGTGATTTCGATGTCGAAGACAAACATGGTGGTGGAAGAGAAAAAACCTTCAAAGATGAACAACTAGAAGTATTGCTTGATGAAGATTCGTGCCAAACCCAAGAAAAGCTTGCCGAATCGTTGGGAGTAAGTCAGCAAGCCATTTCAAAACGTCTCAAGGCCCTGGGCATGATTCAGAAAGAAGGATTTTTACATCGAATCGTAACCGGTGATGAAAAGTGAGTTCGACACGATAATCCTAAACGTAGAAAATCATGGGGAAAGCCCGGGCATGCTACTTCGTCGAAGGCGAAACCGAATATTCACGGCTCCAAGGTTATGATTTGTATTTCGTGGGATCAGCTCTGTGTGATTTACTACGAGCTCTTAAAACCGGGTGAAACCATCACAGGAGATCGCTACCGAACGCAACTGATGCGCCTTAGTCGCGCGCTAAAAGAAAAGCGGCCACAATATCAAGAGCGACATGACAAAGTCATCCTCCAACACGACAATGCTTGGCCTCACGTTGCAAAAGTGGTCAAAAAGTACCTGGAAACGCTGAAAAGGGAAGTCTTGCCCCACCCGCCGTATTCCCCAGATATCACCCCTTCTGACTTCCACCTATTCCGTTCGATGGCACACGGCCTGGCAGATCAACATTTTCAATCCTTCGAAGAGTTGGAAAAATTGATTGCTTCATGGACAGCGTCAAAAAAGGACTTCTTTTTTCGAGCTGGGATCCGAAAATTGCCGGAAAGATGGGAGAAAGTTGTCGCTAGCGACGGACAATACTTTGAATATTACATCTGTAAGCACTTTTTCGCAATAAAGCTTTTAATTTTGAAAAAAAACGGCGGAAGCAAAGTTGTACACCTGATGAATTAAATATTTATTGAGGAACTCGCAGGAGTTTTGTTTCTGGAATCATGAGCTTTTCGAGAACAGAATAATAAAAAAAAATTAAAAAAAAATCATTAATTTGCATGCACTCTGCCACCAGCAGCTTGATGACATTCAGGTCAGGTGTAAGCGATATTTTTACCATCATTATTCTATCGAAATAATTTGAAAATATTAATTACAATGGAACGGCATTCGGCAACATAATGCAATTCCCGTTAGACAATTGAAGCCGTACAAAAAAAAATCGATACCACTGTTATTATGTCGTTACTCACCAAGGAAACCCACAGCCTGCTGTCCTACTTTAGGACCCCTCAGATATTTATATATTTTTTTGTTCAGTGGCAACCATTTGTAACGGGTGACACAAACTCCGTTTCTCTCTTAGGGATCATCGTCCACCCTTAACTGAAACGAACGGAATTGTATCTTCAAACCAAAATTAAAAAAAAAACAAATGCAGCAAAACATCTGCCTTTTGCAGGTTGCGTGCAGTGAACCCCAAAAATGGACAGAATAACGGCAAGTGTTGTGAGTGTCGATTTCGGCCGTATGTCCTGTGGCTAATCAAACTTAATGATAGCGAAATTTCGAAGGAAAAAAATTCGTTTCCCAGGTAAAAAGTGGACAGGTGACGAACAATGGCGCCACAATTGTTGCCTAAGTGAAACACGCAGATCGGTCAGTCTCGGATAGACCGAACCTTCCTAGATCAAATTTGAACAACGACAATCCAATTACCATTATAAAAAAACACGAACAAAGCAAACACAATGTGTCATTTGCCGTTTTGCCGGAGACTGCCGAAACCGAGCCTGCCCCAATGTGTTTTGAATTAGAGCAATCGACAAAGGCGCGCCATGGATGGACATGCGGCGTAGTAGAGTTCATTGAATTAGAAAACATTAAACAGACAGCAGACGACGGCCCTGTAAAAGCTGCCGTCATCATTCTTCCAGCGAGTCGAGCTCCAAAACAGACCACCCACCCCCCACCCTCTGAACTCCTCCGAGTCCAACACCCCGACTGCTGTGGCATCATATCGTTTCGGTTCGCAAATTTTGCTGCCCCCTTTCAGGGAACATTTGCTTCACCGCATTCATTATTTACACAAATATTCGCTCTCTCTCACACACACAAAAAAGGCAATTTTTATCTGTTTCTCTCTCTCCACCTCTCTCTCTGTCTTTCTGCCTCTGGTTTCGCAGTTTGACTCCAGACTGCAGCCATCGCACGCCATCGACGCCGAGTTCGGTGTGGCGGCTGACGCGCGATGTTCGATGTCCGTATGACGGTAGATGCACGAACTCAAGGTCGTCTGTGTTTGCATTATCGCCCCGCGTATTGCTGCTGGAGCGGCTATTTCCTTGTTTCGAGGCAGTAGGCACTGAGTGGTTTTTTTTCTCAGTTTTTTATTTTTTATTTATTTTCGGTCGAGTGTTCGCGATCACTTAACGACCCATTTTCTCTGGCAAGGTTTCGAAATTTCATCGGTTCAAGAACGGTCCCACTCGGGCACTGGTGGTCTGTCGGTGTCGGTGCTCAACCACTTCACTCTACACTCACTACAGATTGCGCCGAACTGAATTGGGTTAGGTCTTGGTCTGTTCGGGTGCAGTCATCGAACTGATAAGACAGTGGCTGCCGACGTGGCCCTGAACGACGATTGGGAGTCCGTAGCGATAAGCCACCGCGAATCTGCAAATTGAATGAGGTCAGGTTTTTTCTTTCGTTTCGCAACCATCGGGTGCTCGGTAAAGTTTACTGTCAAGGAGATCAAAGAAACGAAAATGAAATGCAGCAATGGAAAGTAGCATTGCTCATTAAGGACGCATTAGTGCAAAATAACAACAACCCCAAACAACATCGTAAACAACATCGAATGCATGAGCAACAACAGCAGCCCGAAAAAAAACTGCTAAAATCATCAAATGTGAAGTTCACAGGTTTGACACGCAAAACACTGTCACATATGGTAACATGTCAAACAATGTATGTTTTGCGGTCAAATTTGTCAAACAATTTGCCCCCTAGCCCCGTCTTGGTGAAGCATGGGACACGAATTTTAATGAGTATGAACAACGAAGCACTGTTGTTAGGGTCCTTCGCTGCTAACTAACATGCAATCAACGAACGAGAGAAATTTGCTTATGCTTATTGGCAAAATACCAAATTGTTCCTTAATAGAATCACTCACTCATGAATGATAGCGTTCGAATTTGGTAATTTTTAATAGCATCCTGGGGGTCTTTACGAGGTGTCTGGTAGTTCAAACGCATCCGAATCCAATTTTCATAAATAAACAAAGTAAATATAATTTGAGCAAAGAGCATTAATCCATCATTAACACCAAAAAAGTCACTGTTTGGTGTGGATTATTAGCCGGTGGCGTCATCGGGCCGTACTTCTTCAAAGGCGACGATGGGCGGAACGTTACCGTGATATGATTGACGATGTTTTTTGAGCAAAATGGAAGAATTTGACATGGCGGGCATGGGGTTTCAACAAGACGGTGCCACATCCCACACGGCACGTGAAACAATGACCAAATTGAAAGCCGTTTTCGGTGAACAGTTTATCTCACAGTTTAGACCCGTCAATTGGCCGCCTAGATCGTGTGATTTAACGCCTTTGGACTATTTCTTGTGGGGCCAAGTTAAGGTTCATTATTGAAACATTTATTCGTGAAATACCGGGGTCGATATGTTGGAGAGAGTGTGCACCAAAACTGGACCTTGCGCATGTCCCATCTAAAGCGGAGCCGCTGCTAACATCTTCAAACATTAAATTATATTGATCATTCTATCGATTCCAATAAAGATTTCATCCATTTTCTCAAATTCTCTGTGCTTTTGTCATGAATACGACTTACTTTACTATGGAGCGCCTTTTCAGAATTTACCCTGTACAAGAATGGGCAGAACTTTATCGCGAATATCTCTTGATGTACTTAACCCAACAACATAATTTCTTCTTCAAGCTATCGGAAATATGATCAGGAATTTAGGATTAAATTTTCAACAGTGTGAGATAACTGAAAAACAAAGTTTTCTAAAACTTTTCGAAATAATGAGAAAAATTTATCACGCTTGCTTGCCTTTTTCGCATCCGGACGACGGTTTCGAGATAGTCAATCACATATCAGTTCCGATTATCTACTGGAGTTTTGCGTGGTGTAAAACCTCAAACGCTCAGGTCGTGCTCTCACTTGGACTTCGGTCGTCAGGTGATGCAGTCGGCAATGAAAGCAGACCTTTTGCGTGGTGTAAAACTGTAAACCCTCAAACGCTCAGGTTATGCTTTCATTTGGACTTCAATCGTCGGGAGCAGCAGACGCCAGTAATGAGAGCAGACTTTTTGCGTGGTACAAAACCTCAAAAGCTCCGGTCGTGCTCTCATTTGGACTTCAATCGTCGGAAGGAAGAACTTAAGTTCCAGAACTGAATTCAGTTTCGAAACTAGTTCAAAAACTAAATTGCAGTTGAATTCTGAGCCTGTTCTAAGCTCTGTATTTAGTTCTTGAGCTCAGGTCCAGTCCCTTTCAGAATTCTTCGAAACAGTTCTTTTTAGAACAATTAGCATAGTCCCAAAGAACAATGCAAAATTTTACGTTACTATAATATATAGGGTCCTTTTTTCAACCAGTTGGAGTTTGTAGTTGTTGTAGGAACTTTCTGCTAAAATTCATAGCAGAGCAATTCCAGTATACGAAAAAGTGACAAAATCAGAATCGACCTTTTTTTGAGGGTATATTTTTTTCAGTGTATATTTTTTAGAGTGCCCAATCGATTCCCTACAACTTCTTCCTGAATGCTATTTTTGTACAATTAACGGTTTCCGAGTTACAACGATTTTAAAAAGGTAATTTTTGTGAAATGCAAAAATACATACGCCGTTTTTAGAAATCAGTCGTGAGTCGGATTAACCTCTCCATCGGTTATGGTTTGCCATACTGAAGCCATGGGCAAAGTTTCATCCAAATCGGAGAAGGTCGAGTCTGATGATCTGCAAAGCATTTCTGGACTCAGTTTAGGTGCATCCTTTCGCTGAGTTCCGCACTTATTGACTTCGAACCATAAAAATAAGAAAACACAAACGTGAGCGCATCTCTGATGCAGACGATAGATGATTTCAGGCGCCGATTGGTAGCTAATACACGCTAGAGAACATTAACATATGGGCTGGAAAGTCCCGTGCCTAACACATAGATGGCGCTAGTTTAATTGCAGTTC
This sequence comes from Malaya genurostris, assembly GCF_030247185.1. Lineage (NCBI taxonomy): Eukaryota > Metazoa > Arthropoda > Insecta > Diptera > Culicidae > Malaya > Malaya genurostris. Next base: position 10,645,269 of record NC_080570.1, read on the forward strand.
CTTTTTCCAGTTAATAAAGACTGTCCCAGAAAGTATGGATGCACTATGATTTCGCTGTAAATAATTCACAAGTGTTAGATATTCAAATTTTATTCGATATACTGATAATATTAGATTACAACCACAGAATATTATTCTCAACAATTGCTACTTAGCCATTGTAGACTAGCTGGCGCACCTTCTTGCGAACGTTCCTCATTAAATTCCGTACAGACTTCTTGGGGACAAGTTTTGACAATTTTTTCCAATCTTTTTCGACCTGTTGAATGGTTTCGGCTGCCGAGACATGTTTCCTAAGATGTGCCTTCGTGAATGCCCAAAATTCCTCAATTGGTCGAAGTTGTGGGCAATTTGGTGGATTCATGTCTTTTAGGACGAAAGTGACATTTTTGGTAGTATACCATTCTACCGTTGATTTCGAGTAGTGGCAAGAAGCAATATCTGACCAGAAGACAACAGGATCCTTGTGGCTTCGAATCATGGGTAGAAGTCGTTTTTGTAAACATTCCTTGATGTATATTTTGCTGTTTATTGAAGCAGTGGTGATGAAGGATTTCGAAGTCTTACCGCAGCTACAAATTGGTTGCCAGACCATAGCATTCTTACCAAATTTTTCGACTTCAATCGATGTCTCGGACTGGTTTAACACTTGCCCTTCTCGCACCGTATAATATTGTGGTCCCGGAAGGATTTGTAATCGAGTTTCACGTAGGTTTCGTTGTCCATGATTATGCAGTTCAAATTTCCAGCAAGAATCGTATTGTACAGCTTTAGAACCCTCGGCCTGATCGAAGCTTCTTGTTTCGGACTACATTTTGGTTGTTTCTGCTTCTTATGGGTTCGAAGATTCAAACGTTCTTTAGTACGACAAACATTTGACTTCGAAGTGTCCACTTTTTTGGCCACATCCCGAACTCAAACCTCCTTCTTTTACTCGAACGCCTTCAGTATACGTTTATCCAACTGAGGGTTAGCAGGACCTTTTTTTTGACCCATTTTCGGTTTATCCTCAAAGTGAGTGCTTTTCGCACGGCTTTTTCACTTACTCCTTCCATTTTTGCTATCTTTCTCAGTGACAGTCCGCGTTCTGTGCACCATTTGTACACAATTCTTCGATGTTGCTCTGCTGAAAGTCCACGCATTTCGAAACAAACTAATGAAAACGAATAAACAACTGCACAAGTGGTTGAAGAAGAGTGTAAACAACAGGACGCAGCCATAAAAATTGACAGATTCTGAACCATTGCGAAATGGCAGCGTCCATACTTTCTAGGACAGTCTTTACTAACCTTCGCCTCATCAGAAACAACAATATAACGTTGGTTTGCTGACTTCAAACGTGGTCACAGAGACAAGTCGTAATAGAAAAGTAAAATTGCATGAGTTAGCTGGCATCGTAAAGAGATCAAAGGAACGCGTTGGCTTTATATTGCATGAACATTAGACTATGAAAGCTCTCAATTTTTGCGTCGATATGTGACAATGGATGAAACATGGATTCATCACTTCACTCCGGAGTCAAAACGATCGTCATCTGAGTAGACAGCAACTAGTGAACTTCGTTCAAAGCACCCGGAAGCACAACAATCGACTGGAAAGGTTATGACCTCGGTATATTGGGATGTGCGTGGTGTAATATTTATCGACTATCTTGAAAATGAAGATACCGTTAACAGCGCATTATTGGAGCGTTTGAAGGCTAAAATTGCAAAGAAACGACCGCATATAGTACAGAAAAAATTGGTTTCATCAAGACAACGCACCGTGTCACAAGTCAATCAAAACAATGGAAAATGATGAATGAATTGAACTTCGAATTGCTCGCACATCCACCGCATTCGCCAGATTTGGCTCCCAGAGATTACTGGATGTTCGCAGACCTAGAAAAATGCTGACCGGTAAGAAATTACACCCGAATGAATCGCTGAAACTTAGGTAATCACCCATTGTTGAAAAACGCAATAGAAAATTACCCCTTAAAAGAGCTTGAGCTTCACTGGAAAACGTTTACATCCTCATCTCGACTTGAAAAAACACCGGTTGGCTGAGTGAATATTTAACGGAATGACCACAGGATTTCGGAAAAAAATATAACTGAACGAATTTTTAAATATATTTTTATTACAGTATAATAAATACTGGTTATATTCCAAATTCACATTATAAATATATTACAATAATTATATTCTTGTTGAATTATATTCCCATTCAAGTTTTTTCTTCTTCTTCTGCTTCTTCGTCTGCCGTACCCTATTCATGTTTTCACCTTCTCTTTCAGTTTACGCTGGCATTTGTCTAATCCGTTGATTCCCGAGCAAAAAAAAAACGGCGCTCTAAACAGTTTTCGCCTGTTTGCTGGTTTTTGTGTATGTGTGTGAGTGTTTTATTTGTTTTTTTTTTTACAATCCATACATATTTAGCGATTCGGTCTTGTAGTGTTTATTTTTTCGTCTTCTTCTTCTTAGTTTTGATTTGCTACTAGGAGCTTAGCATTTCGAATGATATTTCTGCATTTTTGTTTTTGCGGTTGTTGTTGTTCTCCTGTATGATAACAATCCTTCAATATTAATATGTGATTCCATTCAGGATGGCGCGCTACACACCCGGTTTTGATTTGATTTTTTTTCTGTTTTGCTTTCGCTGGCAACCCTGCCAGTTTTCAAGTCCTACGATAGCGCCCCCGTTTAGGTTGTGTGCGCGGTCTTTGTTGATCGATTGTTTTTTTTTAATTATTCTTCAATTTTCTTCGGAATAGTCAAGTACTCTAAAACTAAAACAATAGGTTTTTGTGTTTCTGTTTTTTTTTTCCTAACCAAAAACGAAACCAAACAAAACAAAACATGTTCTCCACAGACGCCGAGTGCGTCTGATCGACTGACTGGCTTAGACTGCGCGGCCGTCGGTCCGTCATACATAAAAGGCATTGAAGCTATCATTTCAAACGGATTCGAACGCTCATTGTTTTCTGGTTTTTGTTTTAGTTTTTTTTTTGTTTTTGTTCTCAATGTAAGTCGCCTCAGAAGCCTGGCTTTTGGTCCCAAAAATGATTTTTCTTGTAAGTTTTCCTGTGATGCAAACAAGATCATACAGAAAAGACGAATTTCGTGTAGCGTTTTTTAAAAGTTGTTTTTTGTTTTGTTTTTCCTAGTGGTTTCAGTCTTTTTTCTGGTTAGTATTTTTTTTCGACTTCACTTTCGACTGTTGGTTTTTCCGCGTTGCTTATGGCTTCCGGTTGGTTTCAGTTTTGCTTGAAAAGACTTAACTAAACAGGGCATTAAAAAAAATTAAATGTTCTGCTTGAAAGTTGAAAACATTTCCGAGCTATTGCTTGTCTGTTGTGGTGGTGGAATGTTGAAAAGACAATTCTGTTGCGATTTACTGCTCAGCGGATTCACCACGATCTCTGACAGCTTGCGAGTTGGTAGGATTTGGTTACATTTCTACGAGAAAATCTATCCGACACCTGTGTAAATGCTAATCGAAACTATAAACAACTAACTGAACTTACTTGCGTTTATTGTACTTGAGACATGAAATTAATATTGCTTAACGAATTAAAAGTATAACCTTATTGCTGTCTTAAAAAATAACCATTGGCTTGATTCATATGCTTACTAGTACTAGGCTAATTGCTAAAAAAAAGTAACGAATTAATTTGCTTGCTACTGATCCCGACACTTTGATTGTTACATTACACTGTTCCTCTGTACAACATCATCAACAACAACAACGAAAAACCTTCCTTTGCAATTGCCCTGCCTCGTCGTCCCTGTTTGCCTCTGTGGTGAACTTCGTCCAAGAATGTGCTGCCACACTATCTTCTACTTAGCTAAAAATTATAACATTATAGGAGCCTACTGCTTTGTCCTACTGCGTAATCCGACATTACCTTAGCTGAATCCTTCTCAATTATCTTTCTCTCTCTCTCTCATACTCTCTATCTCTCTCACTTTTTCGTTTTCTCTGAGTGTCTTTCTTATAACATAAACTGGCACAAATTAAGGCCTTACTTCGACTTGTGTTGTGTTTCAACCGATCGATCGAGTTTCCGGAATTAGTTTCCAGGCCGTTTGAAACGAAAGAAACCAAAACAAAACAAAAAATACGCTAAAATAATCTCCTATCTTGCTACCAAGGAAAACACAAAAGCCTCTTGGTTCGAACCAAAAATTTTTAAAATAAAAATAAAAAGAGAAACAAAATTGGTTTGCCAACACTGACAGAAGACGTAGTCCTACGTCAAAATAATAAGAAACAACATTCAACCATTCAACGTACGTATCCGTGGCGATCGCAAAGCTGTCAGAGCATACTGCGATGTGCATCCGCTTCGCCGTGCAACCTTCTGTCAAATCATATATTAAACATGCTGGACTGTTATTTTGAATTCATTTGTTTGTTTGTTTGTTTGTTTGTTTGAATATTGTTGGTTTTCTTTCAAATCAGGATTGTTGCCGTATGTGTGTGTGTGTTTGATTCTATTGCGCGTTTGCTGTTTTTTGTTTGGTTATTTTTATTTTGCTTTTTTTTGGCCTGTCACCATTCATCATCATCATCATCATCGCTCTCTTTCTCTTTCGGTTTTTTTTTCCTGTCTGTCTTTTCATCTCCGTCGATCTTCGAGTCGCGAAAGTCGGCTTAAAGTATAACTGGACTATTTCTTAAAATTGTATTGTTTCTATTGTAATTAGTGATTTGCTTTTTTTGTGTGTTTTCTTGTTCACTCTTGAATATGCAATCAATTGTAATTTTTTTATCTGTTTTTTGTTTACACTGCTGTTTGTAAGATATTTTGAATCGTTTTTTTTTTTTGCTTCTGTTTTGTTTTACTGCGCTATTTCATTGTAATTATTGATGCTGATTTTGCATATGAACTGCTTGAAGGAAAAAATGATCAATCTGTGTAATACCAATCGTTTTCTTTTCTGTTATTTATTTTTGGTTTGCTATATTTTTATTATATGTACTTTGTGGCAAATCAAGTTTGTTTTTGTTTTTTTAAACGAATTCGAGTTTCGACCAATGGCTGGCCATTCGCTCTGCTGTATGTACAATTGCCCTGCATGCTGCTTCGGTTTACGTTGGCGCGTGGAAAAATTGTTGGTGCTGAAAGGTAAAAACTGAACTCGGGACTCAAATCAACAACAAATTCTAACCTATCGAGCTTGCTTTAGCTAAGTTTCGTATATACATAGTAAATGATAGAATAATGGAACAAAGAAAATGGAAAGACCAAAGAAACGAAAAAAAAAATTAACGGTTGTTGTGAATTGTTTTATTTGCTTGTCTTGTTCATAGGGTTGTAGTACTATTCATCCTTACGTTATGCATTTCTTCTGATAAATCCTATTGTTTGCTTCACTTTGATCAGTTAATTTACTTTCTATTTTGTTTTTTTTTCTGCATGACTTACAATATTTTACATTTATATTTGTTTTCTTCTTACCGAGTTTGATAACTCATATGCCTTTTTTGTTGAACTCGTTCTGCTTCAAATCGGTCTGTCTGTCTATTTGTCTGGTTGTTTGTTTTGTCTCAAATTCTTCGATCATTTTTAGTGCTGTTTCTCCGCAGAACGGGACTGGTTAAGTATAAAATGCGTTTCTTTATTTGCTTTCCTCCGCGTTTGTATTGTGTGAAGATTTTGCTAAGAATATTGATTCATTTCGTTTGTTTTCTTAACTAACTTAACCATTGTTTTCATATTTTTCTTCCTTTCCTTTCTTTTTCGGACTCGCACTTTTCGTACATCCGTGAGGCAATTAGCACAGTTGTATGTATATATAAAAAAAACTTAACTAAACATGAACTATTGGCGAAGACTGCCAACCTCACGAGCGCAAGCGGAAGTCAACGTTACAAAGTAGTAACCTTATTGCTAGTAAGTGATTAAAATTATCCTTTAAAGTTAGTCGTTTTTTTTTTGTTGCTGAAAATCATTCGGCGCTCAACGGGGCCGAGCCCCACCGATCGCACCGGACTTATCGCGAACTAAATAAAAAATATAACTTTGTCTTTTGTAAATCATTAATGCTCCTGCGATAGGTTATCTAAAAATAAAATAAACGGGAAAACAGAGGGGAAGGGGGACAAACACGAGCTAAAGAATAAATGAACCGCTCTTTTTCTCTCGTTAGAGATAATATAAAAATCATTTGACAAAAAAAATATGAGCTTTCTAAAGCGATAAATATTTAAACGTAACAATAATGAAATTAATCAATATTCTTCTGGGTTTGATTCTTCTGTTCCGTTTCATCATACTTTCTTCTTCTTTTTAATAGTAACTTGTTGTAAGATTGTGTTTTTTTTTATTATTTCTTCTCGATATCTGGAATGACTTTACTGTGTTTCGTATTTTGTCTGTTTGATCGAATAAAGGAAAAAACTAAATACCCTTAAAACAATTTCATTTCCAAACAAACCGAAAACCGGTTTTTTGTTCTCATGTCATGAATATTCACTAGGAATTGTCCCCCAAAAACACGTACTGTTCGAAGCTAATGTCCCAAACAAATGAAAAATCGCCGCTGGATTTGATACTTGAAGACTAACATTTGGAAAAAAAAAACATTCCCATCGATAATCTATATTCACGAAATCCATCAGAAATAAGTTATAGGAGGCAATAATCTTTAATAACTTCGTTTCTAGAGTAGTCAGCTTAAAATTTAGTAATCAAATTCAACATTGAAAAAAAAACAGGAAATCGAATTCTTGAGGAAGGCCCAAAGGCGATCGAAACGTCAAAATTTTTATTTTAGGCTCATTCCAATGATAGTTAAAAATTACCATCTCGAGCTTAATGACACCAACCAAATGTAAACTAGGGCTAAAGCAAGGAGCGTGGTTGCTTTTGTTTTCTTATGATGAGCCAATTTATCAAAATTCATATTAAATTAAAAAAAGTTCCGATTGCACAACTGTCCAATTTAAAAACTTGGTTTAGTAAGCGAACACTCAAGTTTTCTTTGCATTACAAATTACAGGATTGTAAAAGAAAAACAAACAATAAACTGACTTCTTGAGGAAGATCCAAGAGCCGATCGAAACGTCAATATATTCGACCTAAGATTGTGGCTGGCAAGCTCAGAGTTCAAATTCGTGAGCGAGACAGTGCATGTTTTACCACGGTTGACCGATAAAACAATTTTCAATTAAGACCGATTTTCGTTTATTTTATTTTTTCTAAAGCTTGATTTAGAATGTTCAACTGCCAATTAGAAGGTTGATTGATATTTACTGTTTTCTTGCTTTTAGGTTCAATTTACGATGCTGATACAAAAAAAAACAGACAATCGGGCTCCTGAGAAAGGTCCAAAATCTATCGAAATGTTAGATAGTAGGATTTCGTTTTCTAGTAGTGACTTTAATTTTGAGTTATTTGTACCGAACATGATAAAACTCATTCTGCTACGAGTCGCAAGAAAAGAATCAAAATCAAGCTTGACGTTTGCCATGATTGACCGACGAAACCAAATGTAATTGGGACTGTTTCTATGAATTATCCAAAGCTTGAAGTTTACTGTTTGCTTGCTTTTGGGTTTAATTTACCCTGGACCCTGGTGAAAAAAAAATTAGACGATCGAACTCTTGGGGAAGGCTCAACAACGATCGAAACGTCAGATAGTAAGATTTCGTTTTTCAGTAGTGACTTCATTTTTGAGTTATTCGTCCCAAGCATGGTGAAGCGCACTCTGCTACGAGCCGCAAAAATGAAACATAATCGAAAATTAGGTAAGGTTCAAAATGGATGGAAACGTCAGGTAATCAGATTTATTTTTTCAGTTGTGATAAATGACACACTCTGCTACTAGTCACAAAAAATATGCAAAACGAGAGACGAGTTTTTCTTTATTTCTGCTTCGAGTCTTCAGTAATATTATTAAGTGGTCAATTTAGTAAACAAATTTGACTTAGACTTTGTAATCGACCTAGGATATTTTCACATAGACTTTGTTTCCAGTGGGTACGAGCTCAAATTTCAAAGCAATATCTATGAAAACACTATCCAAAATTGTCGGATCGTCTCAAACTTTTGAATGTTTTATGACTTTGTTACGAAAATTTAATTGAAAATGAGGAAATCGATTGAAACTTATTGCTTTCTTGCTTTCGGGTCCAATTTACGTCGCTAGTTAATTAGAACAAATGCGTATTTATTTCAGGAATGAATCCAGTAAACTAACAATCAAATTTATTTGTTTCTTTGCTTTTTGACTCAAATTTCGTAATAAAAAATTAAAATAAAAAATTGAGCTTCTCGATGAAGACTGAAAAAACGATCGAAACGTCAGTATATTCGATCTAAGATATTTTCACATCAAATTATGCTAAATACAATGCATATTTAGCAATAAATGCTCAAGGGAACTAGACTCGAATGAGCCCTAAACTCATGATTTTTATGACTCTGTTCGTTCCGAATGTTCACCTGGAAATCGAGGGAACGGTTGTAATTTATTGTTTTCTTACAGATGAATGCAATCAAAAAAAGAATAATCTAATACTCGACCTCTTGGAAAAGGACCAAAACAAGATCGAAACGTCAGAAAGTTTTGTTCGTAGTGAGCTTTTTCGCAGATTTGTCTAAGAAACTAATTTTGAGTTGGTTAGGCCAAATTCGTGACCATGTCAAAGTACATTCTGCTACGATTGGCCGAAAACTAGATGCGAAATTGAAATACGGCAATGCGGGATGTGAGTTTTTCTACAACTTGAACTGCAAGTTTTCCTACAAAGCTGTTTTTCTACAAGTTCAACTGAAAAATTGAGAGTAAACGAACATTCTGGTTGCGTTTTTAATTGCTTTTATGCAGTTGAACATAATCACAAAGAAGACTTCTTGTAGAAGGTCCCGAGTCCGACCGAAACGTCAGAAAAGGTAACCTAAAATGGTATTTTGTTTCTTTGCCTTTTGCCACAAATTTAGTAATAAAAATATAATCAGAAAATGAAGTTCTCGATGATGAAGTCCTTGATCGAAACGTCAGTATATTTATTCGATCTTAGATGTTTTCACATCAAATTAATAAATTTTAAAATGGTAAATTTCACTCAAAAAATTTGAATTTTTTTTGCAGGATTTGTAATGTTGGTAGATACGTTTCTTGAACAAAAAAAATTTGGTACAACTTGGAATATACGAGAAATTTAGTATGTCTGAAAAAATATGGGAAATGGTGGACTTGGGATTTTTTCTCGAATACAAAAAGTTTGTTGTCAATGAGAAATACGGAAAAAACTAAAATAAATCAAATTTGTAATATTAAACAAATTTTAATTTTTGATATAGACAAAACATGGAAAATTCATCAAATAAAAAAAAATGGGTAAAGTTGAAAAAATAAAAGTAAAATTTGGGAAATTTCAAAATTCCTAATTAGGATTAATCCCAAAATTTAGCAACTGATCAAAAAATTAAAAAAAATTACATCTCGTGGTTCAGAAGTACACATCCCCTCTTTTTTTTGTTTCGATTATAGAGGTTTTAATATTAAGGTCATTCACCTTTTCGGGCTAGAAAAACCTTCTGACCCTATGTGCGGGGTTGGGATTCGAACCCAGGTGGGGGTTGCGTGAAGGGCATCGATTTATCCATCATGCTATGCCTATCTCCATTAGAGAATTCGATACAATTGGGGATGTGTGCAAAATTTGGAAAATTAATAAAATATTGGACAGCTTCAGTGAATTAGTCAACGTCAACGTCCGGATTTTACTCACTAGATTTTACTTGACTTCAGTGGCTTTTGGTCTCCAAACTAAAAAAAAATACTTCATCGAATTTGAAAGGGACAAAATGGAGTCTCGAGAGAAGCGTCATTTGCCTTTTTACCAAAGAAAAATCTACGGTAATCGACTACTTTGATGAAATATATTTTGGCAAGAGCTAAAGCGGCTCGATTTCCACGTGGCCTCCTATGTTTTTAATGTAGTTTTTTTACGACTTTTTCGAAGCAAAATAAATTGTAGAAAATGACTCGTACTCAAGTAATCGAATCCAGTGGCGATTTTCACTCCCTCGGGAAATTTGCCTGCCAGAACTGTGAGCTGAGAGTTGCCCGAAGAACAATCCTATGACATGACACGAACAAACATAGTGAAATCAAATCACGTTGAATCTCCGCTTCCGGAAGGGCACCCGACCGAGAACAGTGCTGCCAGTTGTTGTGGGAGTCAGTTATCAGAGCACGTTTCACACAGTGCGTCATTTCTTCTTCGCCGTTTTGTTGTTTTCGAACGTAGGAATGTGATGTTCTTTGATCGAACCGTCGCTGCTCGATCGTCCCTGAATTTGTTGGTTGAATAGTCTAGTCGTAGTCGTAGTAGTAGTAGTAGTAGTAGTAAATGCTTAGCTTCGGAATGCTACCGTATTTGCTCTGAGAGTGGTTGTGTGAGTGCGTGCGTGAAAACGTTTTACCCAAATGACAAGCTCTCGCGCGCGCGCTCTTCCGGAGAACCAGGTTCAACCGTCGCTGTTTGTTTCGTTTGTTGTTTCCTCTATTGCTATTGCTAGTTTTCCTGGTGAATGTACCTGTAGTGTATCTTTTGTGTTTGTAAGTATAACCAAACGTATACCTGCTGACTGACTGACTGGCTGACTGACTGTTTGTTGGCTGTTGTTGTGTTGGTTAAAATTTGTAGTTGTATGCTGCTTATTAAGATTGTATCTGCTATTTTCTGTGTGTGTTTGTTTGTTGGTGGTGGTTGTGGCGGTGGTGGTTGTAGCTGTGGTAGTGCTGGTAGTGTGTCTGACTGTGAAGAGGTGGTGAAATAAAAACCTGTTTTTTTGCTCTTACTGCTGTCGGTTAATTGCCTGTAGTTGTGACTATTGTTTCATTCTTCATCGATTGTGTGAGACTATACTGAACTGATAAATGTACGAAACTAAATCGGAATATTTGAGAAAATTGCTTGAAAATTTTTTTTATCGTGCCAATGTCTACACTGAACGCAATCGTCATTCCAAAAAAAAGGGGGTTCCCCGGTCAAATCGCTTCAGTGCAGACCATTTGTTTGCTTTACTTTCGGTCACGATAAGTAGTTCGAAAATCTAGTACACCCTGTCTTTCTACTGCCTTGAAAAAAAAAGTTGCTGTACTAGAGCTGTGATGATTAAGTCATTAATCGTGTGTCGCTGCTTGTGATCTTGTTTAGTTTTAGGTTATCTCATTTCTTCCATACCTTCCAGGATGGTGATGTTTGTTGTTTTCTGCCATTTTGTTTTGTTTTCTCTCTCATTTCTTCTATGTCGGTTTGATTCTGCAATGCTTTATAAACATGTTACGTTGTTTGTTGTTTTGTTTTTGTTTTGTTTTGTTGTTGGACCACAAAGTTCACTAATCCATATGTGTTTTGATGATTTGTTTTTTTTCTCTCTCTTCTTCGCTTGTTCATTAGTTTTAGTTGTATATAATTTTGATAACTCTAAATAGTCCTTTAGTTTAGTGGATCTGTTTACATCTCGAATCGCCACTCGTTTCCGAAAAAAAGATGATGGTTTTGTTTTTATTTTTCTGCGTGTCTCGAGAGCGTTGGAATTTCGATTATAAAAGATACCTAAATATATTCCAGTTCATTTTGTTTTAGCTTCCTAGAAATTAAAATTAATTCTCCACCTTTTTTTTCATGTTTCGCTTTTATCTTATTTTTCCTCTTCTTTTGTTAGTATAACCTATATCACATTTAGACATTTCATGAAAATATAATGCTTCATATATATCGTTAAAGATTTCTGTTTTGTTCTCTGAAAAGTTTCCCCCTTGCATCGCACTTCTCCTTCAATGTATATATGTAAATTTGGACAGAAAATACATACATATCATTTTTTTTCTTATTGTGTTGGATGTATATAAGATTCCTTTTCTTATTGTTGCAACTTACTTCCGATGATGATTAATGACTATGTTCACACATCAATATTTTTTTCTGGGTTTTTTTTATTTGTTTTTGTTTTGTTAAAGGGATTTTGGTAAACATGAGTTACTTTCGACTTGTTTTCTTGAGAAAAAGGTAACAAAAATATATACAAAAATGTTTCCATAGCGTCTAAACAATAGAGTTTCCGTGTATGTATGTGTGGTTTCTTTTCCTAATATTCAAAGCACCATTTTGTTTACCTCTTATCTTATGTTTTTTTTTTTGTTTAACCCTAAACCAAACATCTCGAAATGCTTATTTTTTCCCCCGGTTTTTTTATTTTTAACATCATCGTATTTTCTTCCCCATTTTTAAACGAACAATTAACAAACAGATTTTTGCTATCAAGCTACACTATGTTCCTTTTGTTTTTTTTTTCTTTTTTGCACACGCCTTAATTTCGTAGCGAACGGAAAACGTAACGAAAAAGCAAACAGCGAGAAAAAAAACGCAAAATCGTATTAAGCCGATCGTCACGTATCACAATGTAAGAATTTTGATTCTGTGTGTAACACACTGAACCGAAAAATGATCGATTTTTTCGTGTTTTTCTTTTTCTTTCGCTTTTGTTTTGTTGCCAATTTTCGTGGAAGGGAAGGGGAAATTTTCCGACCGCGTGGGTATCGATATAATTTTTTTTTTCACTTCCCAATCACAGTTTCGGTTTCCGATTTTGCTCCAATCAGTCAGTCGACACACGGAGGGAAATTCTCCTGATCACATTTGTTTTGTTTTTTGTTGTTGTTGCCAATTGGGTTAAAGGGAGGGGGGGGAGGGTCACACGCGATTGCAATTCCACTGGAGTTCAAAAATTTCTAAACAAAACTGAACAAAAAAAAAATTTTTTTTTTTGATGCGATTTAACACCACTTTCTCCGGGTTACGAAATCGTGATAGGGCCAATGGAACAAATTTGCTCAATTTAGCGTTTAGGATTGGTAAAGTTCTTCTTCTATTTATATCAGCGGGAGTTTGAAACCTTTCTTCCGACTTTGCAGAGTTAGGTAATTACTTGTACTGAAAGAAAAGCCCCAAAGTGTGCGGTAAGTGTAGTTCAGTTTTGACGATTTTATTTTATTTTTTTGTTTGCTCTAGTATATATCAGACATTGAAATCAATTTTCGATAAATGGTTATCTCTATAAAAGTTTTAGTTGGTTGCATTCAGCGATGACACGGTTTTTTGTTTCCTTACGTTTTTTTTTCTTCTTTAATAACTTTATAAGTTGTAATTTTGATTCCTAACTTCATGTTTTTTTTGTTTTGGACATTTAAAACAGATAAATTCACACTGGTGTGCTTTTCTTCTTCTAAAGTCGAGGTTAGATGCCTAAAGTTACATCTATATATTTTTTTTACTGACCGCCAAAGAGTCGGTGTTCGGAATTTCCGAAATATGTCTACAAAATAGTTCCCGTAACACTGGCGTACGTGCAACGTTTTTTTTTCCAAACCCAAAAGGTGGAACCAAAAAGCAAAATACTGAACATTTAGAGGGGCCATACGATGGCCTGGTTTTACTAATTTAATGTTTCATTTTTTTCTTTTTCTCTCATTTTAATATGTTATAAGGCATTTTGCTAAACGCGATTTTTTCTCTCTCCCTTTTTCTAATCGTCGCATTCTTTCTTTTGATTCTTTTGTTTTAAATTATTTTCCGGGTTTGATTTTCAACTTCCGTTGTCGTCGTGATTGGTGTTGCCAAAAACGCTGAAAACGATGGATTGTTGCGGGATTGGTGGTAGTGGTGGTGGTGGTTATAACTAAGTTACAAGATACAGGTTTCGCGCAAAACACAATAGCCTACTACGATGCGTGTCACACTTCACTTCGGGCTTTACACGCCGGTGAAAATATATTGAAACCCGAACCCCATTTTGTTGCTCTCTATTTCTCTCTGTCTCTCTCTGCGTGTAGGTGTGTGTGAGTGTGTTCGTTCCTTCTTCTGGCACATTTATGGTGGTAAAATTTGTTTCATCATTTCTACCGAAACAGTTAAAAAAAAAAACAAACCAAAATCAGACACGGTAAAGTATGTCGAATAGTTTTATTGTTTTTTTTTATTTGTTTGTTTGTTTTGGTTTTTGTTTTATCTAATTAGAGGCGTTTCGGCGGAGAAGCGTGGAACCGAATGCGGCCCACCGCTCCATCGGTATTGGTGAGTGAGGTGATTGCAACTAGAGTGTGTGTGCGTGTTAGTTTAGTTTCATGTGGTGTCGAAGTGTTTGTGTTTTGCGGTAAAGAGCGTGTGGGAGTTTCTGGGATCTAATATCTATAGAGTTGTGCTATGATTTTATGGTTCTATGTTTGTTTTATTGTTTCAGGCAGCCATCTTAGATTGGTTATTTGTTTGTCATTTGCTGTTGTTGTTGTTATTATTTTTATTGTTGTTGTTGTTGTTGTTCTAGCAGATACTCAAGAGATTATATCGATCGATACCAACACCGAGGAAAAACTCGTAAAAACAAACGACTCGCGACGACGATTGCACGCGGTTCATTTACACACTGTATAAACTGTCTTGCCATCTAAAACAAAAGAAAAAACACGAAAAACTAGTGTTCAACAAGACAAAATATTTAACCGCTTCCCCTCGTCCGGGGTCATTCCTTCGTCTTTTTAATCGAACGAATAGAAAATAACTTACAACCTGTACAATATTTTACTCTGTCTGCCTGTCTGTCTGCTGTTTCACGCGTTCCCCATTTTACTGTTGTTTCTGCACAATTGCTCTGAAACGGAATGAAGACCACCGCAGTGCAAAACAAGTGTGGTGTTGGTTGGTGTATGGTGTGCGGCGCATTTTACACCCCATTGTCCCCTTTTTTGTGTTTTGCCTCCGGTCGGGGTCCGAAATCGAGAATCAATAAGCGACATTTATGATTTCGTTAGCTAATTGTTTTCTTTTTTTTTTTGCTTTTGCTTCGTTCCTACAGTTCTCATAGTCATAGCTTTCTTCCAGCAACATGTTCTCTTTCTGTCTCTATCTCTGTTTTGTTTTGTTGTTTTGCGTATGTTTTCTTTGCTATTGTAAAAGAATTGGAATTATTTTAACACGATTTGTTTTAGTACTTTTTAACCTTATATTTGTGAGTTAATTAAATTGAATTCTTACTGTAAAATTTTCCACATTTTGTGATTTTTTTTAAAGTTTTTTTTACAACTATTGTCAATCAAGGGGTGCCTCAAGCAAGCAAGCTGTAATGCTCGAGGGAACCCTCGATTGTTGGTATGCTTGTGTATTTTTTTTTGTTTCTTCTTCTCTTCCTTCTGTAGCGTTATTTTATTCTATTGTAGGAGTGTGTAATTGTTCTGTGTGTTATTGGATTTTTTTTCTTTTCAGGGGGATCATCATCTGAGTGTATGTTTGTGAAAAAGGGGGATTCTATTTTCCAGTTATAACGTCTTATAGTAATAATTATCACTGCCTTAGAAAAGTAACAGATAGATTGGAAAAAAATTGGTGTGCATTTGTTTAAATGTGTGAATATGCGTTAGTGTATGTGTGTGAGTGTATGTGCAGTGAAAAAACCGACGGAAGAGCCATGCTCTTCCGCGTATAACCAGGCTATTGTAGTATTTTTTTGTTTTGTTATTTCTCACGAAAAATCTGTGAATGATGTGATTAAATTTGTAGCTGTTATTTTTAACTATTGCGGTGAAGATTTATTCTCAACTTTGGTAGCAGCAATAATCATTTCAATTCGTTACTGTTTGTCTGTGTAGTTGTGAGAGATATCCATTGCTATTGTTTTGTTTACTATTGATGCATATGTTTGGTTGTTTTTTTTTTACTATTACTATAGCACACCGGAGAGCGTATTATAGTAACAATCGACTGTCGGCTTAGATTCGTTTGTGGGGAGGTTGAAGTTGGTTTCGTACGCTTGGTACGTTTCGCTTAGCCTTTGTGTGTGTCTGTGTCCAAACCGTCCATTCCGTACAGCGCCCCGATGGCAGTTGGCACTGTACGCTGTGTTTTCTGTTTTCTTTATTTTGTTATATATGTATGTGTGTGTGTTGAAAATTTACCATTTATCCCAAAATGTGTTATGTGGGCCAAAAAGTTGCAATCCAAATGTGTTGTTCCGGTTGAATTCAAAAGAAAATTGTTGCCGGAAGGCTTCGGCAACGCTATCGGCTGCGCTGTATTCCAATTCTAGATTGTTCTTTCATTCGGTTGAAGATTTTTTTTTCAAGCCCCTATATTGTTGCCGACGCTTCCAGCAGGACGGTACAGGTTAAAAGTTTGAATATGCTTGAGAAAAAAAAACAGAAAAATATTTAAAAAAGATCTACGTCATCTGAATAAAAATCACTATAGTAAGTTCATCGATTTAGAAATAATGAGATCCGAATGCTACAATCTTTTTATCAACAATATCCTCAAAAACTCAAAATTCTACTGCAAAGCTCTAGCGAAAATATCGACCGAAAAAAAACATGAATGAAAAAAATACCATCTAGGTAGAAAACTTCTAGCAAAAACACCGATGATGAAGCGCGATGGATGATAAAACGAGCCGCGAACCAATTGACCCTCAATCCTTGCTGGATGAAAATGGACCTCTCCTCCAAGAAAAAAGGTGACAACAAGAACCAATATTAAACATGTTTTTTTTAACTAACAGAAGATTCGCTCCATTTGCTATGTTAAGCTTGCACGCAGATAGGCCGGTATAAAAACTTTTTTGAAAAAAAAAAACAATCTAGTTCAATTGTGGGTCTGTGCGATCTAAATGTTCGGCTGTGGAACTCTGAAGAATGGAAAAAATCATGGATCCAAATCTTCGTCACTCTTGGAGTTCAACAATTCTAGAGTAAAAAATCCCGGACAAGTTTTCAGGAAACTGGAAGTCCATATATATCTGAAATCGGAATGCGGATCCGGATTTTTTAATTAAGATTTTTTTCCTATGAAACAATTTAAACTCCGAAACAAATAAAAGATTATCTCGTAAGCCCACACATTTTGTTACTCGCTATTTTAAATTCAATTTCTATAAAATTATCTACATGAACGCTTCGACGGAGTGAATTCATCCTCAAGTTTCACTCAAAGACCTCTCTTCGATGAAATCGGTTTCGGAAAAATAACTCATACGGAAAATGTGCTTACGGCGAAACACGACCTATTCAGTAAAGCGCGATGTCCGGAGCAATAAACCGTTCTGTAAATTGATTTCGGTGAAATGACCTATCTGGTAAAATGGCTTTCGGTGAAAAGGCTCATTGAGTAAAATTGCTCGTAGTAAAGTTATCCGTCGAAACGGCTTCCGGGGAAATGAAAATCTCGATGATTTGGCTCTCTTTAAAATTGTTTTCGGTAAAATAATTCATTCAGTGGTTCACTGTAAGGTCGTTCATCCGGAGATGTAAGTTATTCAGTAGAATGGATTTCGGCGAAATGACCCAGTTGGTGAAATGACCTTCGATGGAACAACCCATTCATGAAAAGTGGCTCGCGGCGAACAAACTTAATTCGTAAAATGGCTTACGGCGAAATTGCTTATTTAGTGCAATGGCCCATTCTATAAAATGACCAGTCAATTTTACTTATTCGGTGAAAATGCGTTCATTGAAAAGACCCTTTCTGGTGAAATGACTTTCGATGTAAAATCTCATTAGCAAAAAATGGCTCTCGATGAAAAAACGCCCATATGATGAAGCATGGCTTCAGGAGAAAAAAAAACCTGTTTGTAAAATAACCTTTCGGCGAAATGTACCATTCGGTGACATGACTTCAGGAAATTTGACTGTTTATGAAAAAGCGTCGTAAATATTCAACAGAATGGATGGTGAAATGGCTTTCGATGGAATAACACATTCGTAAAAATATGACTAACGGTGAAAAAATGCTCATTTCGTGACATGACTTACGGGGAAATGGTCCATTCGGTGGAATGACTTCA
Organism: Malaya genurostris; assembly: GCF_030247185.1. Taxonomy (NCBI): domain Eukaryota; kingdom Metazoa; phylum Arthropoda; class Insecta; order Diptera; family Culicidae; genus Malaya; species Malaya genurostris. The sequence continues at coordinate 10,663,102 of NC_080570.1, forward strand.
GGAAATTTGACTCTTTCGGTTAAAAAGGTGAATGTGAAATAACTCTTTCGGGGAAATGGCTTTTAGAGGAATGACTCGCGGTGAAAAAAAGCTCATTTCGTGACATGACTTACGGGGAAATGGTCCATTCGGTGAAATGACTTCAGGCAATTTGACTCTTTCGGTAAAAAAGGTGAATGTGAAATAACTCTTTCGGGGAAATGGCTTTCAGAGGAATGCCTCGCGGTGAAAATGCTCATTTCGTGATTTGACTTACGGGGAAATGGTCCATTCGGTGAAATGACTTCAGGCAATTTGACTCTTTCGGTAAAAAAAGGTGAACGAGAAATAACTCTTTCGGGGAAATGGCTTTCAGAGGAATGACTCGTGGTGAAAAAAAGCTAATTTCTTGACATGACTTACGGGGAAATGGTCCATTCGGTGAAATGACTTCAGGCAATTTGACTCTTTCGGTAAAAAAATGTGAATGTGAAATAACTCTTTCGGGGAAATGGCTTTCAGAGGAATGGCTCGCGGTGAAAAAACTCATTTCGTGAATTGGATTACGGCGAAATAGTCCATTCGGTGAAGTATGGTTCCTGGAGAAATAAGCCCCTTTTATAAAAAGAATTTCGGCGAAATGACCTTTTCGGTGGAACGGTTTTCAGAAAAATAGTACACTCGGAAAAAGTTCTTATGGTGAAACGAAACCGGCTCAGTGAATTTCCGGAGAAATAAATCATTCCGTAGAATGGTTTTCGGTGAGCTGATTCATTTAGCGAAATGATCCATTCGATGAAATGGCTCACTCGGGAAAACGGCTTCCGGCGAATTTACTCTGTCGGTGACATGACTTTCGACAAAATAATTCATTTAGAGAAAAGGTTTTAGGACACATTGGTGCATTCGGCGAGGCTCGGCTTCCGGAGAAATTAGCCATTCTGTAAAGTGGATTTCAACGAAGTGTCCCATTCGGTGAAATGACTTCCGGCGGACTCAATTTGTAAGTTTCATGGCTCACGATGAAATTGCTCATTCGTGGAAATGGTTGTCTGTAAGCTGACCCATTTTTTGTTAAATGGAATTTAGCGAAATGACTCGTTCGGTGAAATGGCATTTGACAAACAAACTTATTCGGAGAAATGGTTCACGATGATACAAAATTTGAAAAACAATCAGTAAAATAGTGTATGATAAAATGACCCATTCATTGAAACGAAATCTTCTGGGGAAAGGAAAAATTCGCTAAAATGGCTTTCGGGGAAATAACTCATTCAGTGGAATGGTTCACAACGAAATGGTTCATTTGGTTCAGACTCGAGAAAAGATGCCCAATCATTTGATTACTCTAGGAAGTGTAGAAGTGATTTTTTTTCAAGGAATTTTTGTTTTGTTAGGTTCGGTTAGGAAGTGGCGCTTAGTGAAATGACCATTACCGGCAGATGGCTTTCGACGGGATAACCTATTTGGAAAACCAACGCATCCAACGTCTCATGGTGAAATGACCCATTCTCTGAACCGGCTTCTGGGGAAGTGACCAACTCGGTGAATTTAAGCTCTCGATGAAATAACGCATTTAGCGAAATAATTCACAGCGAAGTGGCTTTCAGAAAAATAATTCGTTCAGTAGAATGGTGCGTGGCCCATTCGGCGAAATGGTCTTCGATGAAATATTTTTTTATGTGAAATGGCTTCCGACGGATTGACCAATTCGGGAAAAAAGAGCTTGCTGTGAGGAAACTCATTAAGCGAAAGATGTGTTTTAAAATTCTTTGTAAGTCGGTGTTCGCAATGTGAAACAATTGAGAAACATAAGAATTTTGATATTCATGATTGCTGAAATTATCAAAAAATTTTGAAGAGGACGACTTTTGAATTTAACAAAATCAGTAGCGATGCAATCTTAGGCAAACCGCCATTGTTGAAAAACGCAAAAGCAGTTTTCTTCGCTGTCGTTTGGCGGAAATTCAAAAGAGAAATATCACTTTGTTTGGTTCATTTTCCTAAATAAACTGGAGTTCTTTTCTTGAAGATTCATCAAGTAGTAGCGGAAATAACTGCTTCTGCATTTTTCAACAATGGCTGTTTCCCTAAAGTTGTAAGTAGAATCTTGACATACACGAAAAAGAGTGCTTACGAAATAAATTTTAATCTAAACCGGTTGAAACAAAAAGAGAATAATAATCCAGCGAACTATGTGAGTCAACCAAGTGGAGGAAACCCCAAGACGTATCCCGAAGTACCTTGAGTGCCTTGTTCCGAGCAGCTAAGACTAAGCCTGTTCGAAATGTATGTTCGGTACAGTAAAAGATACCGCAAAACTATTGCTACTAGGTGATAAAGTATTGAAAAAGCTGCCCAACGTGAATTTGATTTCATAAAATCGCGTGATTTGGCAAGCGATTTGTAGACGTGGTAAAATGAGCGTCGCAGCGCAGCAAAAACGACTTATGCGACCTGAAAAAATTGCAGTGCACTTCTCAAGTTTCCCCAATTGAAGTTGGGTTCAATGAGAAGAATCGTAAACCAAGAAAAAATGTATGATTTGACAAGCGATTAGTAGATGTAGTTGAAGCTTCGTCGAATTAGAGAGAAGGATCGAAATTTCGTCGAGAGTAATTTGAGTAGTTAAATGTAACAAAACAAAGACGCCGGGTTTTTTTTCTCTCAAGCATGTTCAAACTTGTACTCGGCACCGTTAGTGTAGTAGCAGTATTTCGATATTTAACGAAAAAGAAACCTTTCAACAAGAGATGTTGCTGTTTGTCTTCATTATCTTTCCTTAAGAGTTACTGAACTGTTTTTCATCATTTTCTGATTCTTGTTCCACTTCTTGTTCTTCTTCATACTTTGTTTGATGTTGCTGGTGTCATGTGTTCTTCTACTTCGATTGGGTTTGCATAATTCCTGCGTTAAAATTGTTGTTTTTTTTCGGTGTTTTGGTGGAAAAATTACCAAAACCAAACGAAAACTAAAAACGTTGTATTTAAAACTAAATACGGTATTTCAGGGTAGTCGCTTTCTGATATGTCGCTGCGGAAAAAGTGTGCCAAAACGTGTGTTTCAGAGTTTGATTAATTTCTCGATTCGTAATCTTTTTTTTTACTAACAGCTTTGTAAGAAAAAAAAAGTTTGTTTATGGAAATATTTGATTTACATTTATAAAAAAAAAGATTGCACTAGCTATTGGTAAGTTTTCGGTTCGGTTTCCGAACTTGTTGATTTTGATTTTCATTTTTGTGTTTCATGTTTCACTTGTAACATTGTTCTTATGTGCAACGAAAGACTTTACGTGGAGACTGCCGCCACGTCGGTTCTGAAAGTTTGGGACAGGAAGTGAGGGAAACGTCCAAGTGGTTTTTTTTTCTTCTGTTATTCTGTTTGTTTGTTTTGTTTTTCACTGATAGGAATTATCTTTTCTTCGTGAGAGAACCGAACTTTTGCTGGTATTTTGTTACGACGTAATCAATCTTATGTCTCTCCAATATGTTACTGTTTTTGTTTTAGTTTTACTTTTACTGTTGTTCAAAAAAATAAAAACACATACCCAGATTCGCTTTGCTGTTGTTCATTGAACCGTTTCAATGCTGTTCAAACGTTCAGATTTCATCGCATCTTGTCAATGGTTTGTTTTGTTTTTCTTCTTTTCTTAACTGTTCCAAGCTGTCACTTTTGTGTAAGTTTCTTTATTTGATTTGTTACCTATACAAAAACTGCTCTAGTAATTTTTCAGTTTTTTTTTACAATTTCAGTTTTAATAAGACTTTCTCTTGCCTCACTTAAGATTTCCTTTTGTTGTTTTTTTTTTGTTGTAAATATAGAATTAAATAATTTTCCCTATATATTTTAATTTATTTTTCACGTTTCTTCATTTTTTTCCTTCCTCACTTTTAATATAAATAACGAATATGTTACGGTTTATATCGTTCTAATTGCACTTTTTTATTATTTTTAATATTAAATTACTCCTTGTTTTTTTCTTCTTCTTCTTCTTCATCATCTTCTTCTTCCTAACAGAAACAAATCGGTATCTCCCTTCGGTTATTTTTTTTTCTGCCGTAACACAAGAAGTAAAAAGTAGTTCCTAGGATCGGCCATTTTTCTTCTCTCTTTCTCTTTCATTTTATATACCGCCGATCTCCGGTCCGCGATAGAGTGTTGGAAACAAAACCTTCAAACAAAGATAGTAATAAACAATCAATTCAATTGTGTTGAACAACCAAACGCCTGGTGGTTTGTCTGTGCCGCTTTATTCCGTGCATAGACGTATGTTTCTGCATGTGTTTGTGTTTGTTTATCTGAGTGTGGATGTGTGTGTGTGGTTTCACGTTTTCCAACGAAAAATGTTTTTTTTGTTGTTTTGGAACTTGACTTGAATTTTTTCTTTAGACGAAAACTAGTTTGACCAAACGAAACATTGATCTATCTTCTGGTGATTAATTTTTTTTCTCGCTCCCATTTTTTCCATTTTTCTCTTTTAGTTTTGAAACGTACATCATTCGCTAAACGACTTTTGCCCCTTTTTTGGTTTATTTCTCTCCTTAGTTGAGTTTTGTTTTTTTTTTCTTGTTTTCAGAGAAAAATATACATCAAAATTTTGGATTATCAATCACAGATAGTGTATAAATATACTTTTCAATAATTATAATATATTCTGTATAATTTTACCTTCATATAAAATTTTCTCCGTTGGTTTTTTTTCTGTCTTTCATCTCTGTGTATGTTTTTTTTAATGTTGTTCTTGTTGTTGTTGTTGTTCGCTTAATCTCGAAGATTGGAAAGAAATTTGTAACCGAGGCACAAAACGATAAGTCGAAAAAATTCTCTCAACGAAACCTTTTTGGGAGAGAGAAGGTTCGGAACCGAACGAACCAAAGAAAACCAAATCAGAAAGCTTCAAACGGAATTGATGTTTAAATTACTTGTTATTTGTTATCAATATTTTTGTGTATTTTTTTTCTTCTTGTTTTTTGAGGTATACGCGACGTGAAGACACACACATATATAATATATATTTTAGCTGTTTTTTTTTTTCTAACTTCATCCTCTTCTTAAACTTTTAGGTTTCGCGTTGGTTCCTCCACTTTCGGGCAAAAAAGCGAAAGTGTGTGGTGAGGTTTGCGTATTTTTTTTCTTTGTTCTTCTTTCACTATTTGGAGTAGGGGAGAGAGGGAATATTTCAAAGTGGTTCTGTTTTCGCTTTCTCTCTCTTTCTCTTTGTTTGTCTGTTTTTTTTCTTCCTTTTGAGAGAAAGAGGAAAGCGAGTACGCTTTCCGGTTGACGCTCTGCGATTTTCCGCTGATGATTATAATAAATTGTGAGGATTAATGATACTGAGACGCGAAACATTGAATTTTTATATCTTACTCACGCCTTAGCCTGGCATTTGTTTTTGTTTTTTATTTTGTTTTGTCACGTTAGTTAAAACATCGAGTTTACGCTTTGTTTGATATTTTTGGTTTTAGCCTTAAATTTTGATATTTCACGTAGTACACAAATACTTTTTTGGTGGATGTTTTCTTTAAATTTTGATTTATTTTTTGTTAAAGATAAAAACGTCGAAACATAGATTACTTTGATTTTAGTTTGCTGCCTTTAAAACTTTATCCCACATTCTGTCAAAGGTAAACAATAATTCTTTGCATCTCTCCTCGCTTTACCCATGTTTTTTTTTCTTTGACATCGCCTGCTGCGGTACGATATATCGATAGAGTTTATTTTTTTTGTTATTTTCTGGATAGAATTTTGAACACCAAATATGACTTCCGTAAATCGATACACTTTGTTTAACTTAATGACAAATATTTATTTTTTTTAGATTTTGGAATCTCTTTAGCCACGACATTGAATTTTGTTTACAAAATGTGCAAAATTTCTGACTAGTTTACGTTCGATTCAATTTTTGTTTTGACATCCAAACAAGTTTTATTTTTCTCATTATTCTCGCGTAATTTACATTTACATAAAAAGTTTTGGTTTGTCAAATATTTAACAGCTTGAAGGTAGAGTAAAAGGGATTATCCGTGTGTGGAGGGACAGTACTTCTTTCGGTTTTGCTTGGCTGGTGGGGGAGCCGCGTAGGTAATTAAATTATGAGGGTGGATTTATTTTTCTCTGCTCTTCCTACTAAGCAGAACGAGAACCGGTGGTTGAGGGTTTGGATAATTGCGTGTTTGATCGATTTTTTTTCTGCTCTACACGAGCTGCCTACCGAATTGGCTGTGCTTAGTCATTTAATCAATGTGTACGTGCGTGCGTTCGTGTGTACGTGTGTGTGTGAGCTTGTCGCTGGATTTGAGACCCCAACTGGAGATTGGTTTTAATTGTTCTAAGGAACGCGAAAATGCGCTAGAGTTTACAAGCGGTGGTTCTGCTGTTAAAAAATGAGGAAAAAAATCGAATCATAGTAACCCGCTGATAGCCGTTCCGGGAAAGAATGGCTGTCATGGCAACGCATAACCGTAGCTGTCAGCAGCAGAATTGTTTTATAAATTAACCCTATTTCGCATGTTCACGCAGTGCTTTTGTGTTTTGATGGTTATTACCAATTAGCCCCGTTGACTGCGTCAGAACAAGTTTGCTTTCTCCTTTTTCGAGTAGAGTGAAATATTTTGTTGTAGATTGCCTTCGAATGTCGAAAACCGAGGGCAGAATCCAGAGAAATACGACCGGTTCCATTAGATCCAGAATCGTTTAAATTTTTTTTCCAATCTTTGTTGGAAAATTGACGTTGGAAGCTCAACATTTTACCTACTCTGTTTGGTTCATTGTTAGACTCAGTCTCCTTCAATTTTACATCTAGAATTCTTTTCTTAGGGCCTAGTTTTTTCCAAACAAAGAATTCCCAGCTCCTGATGTCACCAGACAGTCAGGAATTCCACAGTAATATGGTTTTCGCATATGAAAAAAATGTTATGATTTGGCAAGCGATTTGCGAAATATCCTAATAAATTACGGTAATATTTGTTAAAACTGATATTTTCCAGGTATATACAAAATATGAAAGTAGATGAATACCACCGAAAACCACGATGCAGTTGTGGGGCCTGAAAAAGTGATCAACTAGGAAACAATTTTCAATGTCACTTCATGTACAGAAAAGAAAGATTTGCCAACTCATTTGTTCCGTAACCACAGTAGTCCACGCAAAGATACAACCCTGTGGCTAATCTTTCTCCAACGTCGTCGGATCATTCAATCCACAACACAACAATACTGCGTGTGAAACGATCATACGCAATGGCAAACGATCATCGATGTAAAGGGCAACTACAACCATACACACATGTAGGCATGTGGTGGAGAGTTCATCAGCGTAGCAACGGTAGAACGAGAGCAATGATCTAGCAATGATACCACCACCACTGATAAAAATGATAACCGAGTGAGCGGAGGAGAATTTAACCCGATCTTCAAAACATCGCAGCCTGATCAGAGGATCTGCTGACCTACTTTTGAGGATGCAGCAGGCAGTGCAGTACCAACTAGCTACCGTAACGGTCATGGTGGACCGTGTGTCCTGTTAATTTATTAAAAACCAGTAGATTAAGTATAATAAATGTTACACGTTAGAATAAAATAAATGTTTGTTCACTAAGCGGTGTTTAGTAATACGCGAGTGTTATGTAAATTCAATGCCCGAAACCCCAGCGCATAGCTACATCAAGAGAATCCGGAGGCAAAATCATACCAGATTCCCAATTGGCATTACGATCAGGATTGAGAGTTTATCCCGCACAGTGAAAGCCAGTCTACACAGGAACCACCGGAGTCGATGTTGGCCAGGACCTACAGGAGCCAACATTTTGGTCCTTCGAACCGGATCGTGGATTGGTTGGAATTTCGAAGGAGCGCCAAGTGGGACGTACTAACGCCATCTGCGCGCCATTATCATTGGGGGCATTGTTCTTCGGCGCCATCATTACTCAAACTTACTAACGACGCCAATAATCCGCCATCTTTCGGAGCGTTGCCACTCAAACTGGACATTAGCGCCAAAAGATTTTTCTCAGGTGAGTTGATCCACTACTATATGTCCAGCCGAAGCTGGCACGTTACTCAGTGCTAACACTCGTCATTTCATTTCGTTGGATTGTGAGCTGAAAATCCGTGCACACGAAATATCCTATCGCGGTCTACTAATTGGATGGTTAGAGTTTGATCTACGGTTAAAAATACACATTTCGGTTCAGTGCAAGGCAAGCACCACCTACTTATTTGAGCTAGTACTGCATGTATCAAAGATCATCGCAATCGGCACGATAGATGAATCTGGATCGTCCGAGTTAAGCAATAGTCGGCTATTTACGGAGCACGTGGCACGAAGAGGGCACGCCAAGTTAAGGTTTCCCAGGTTAGTGAAGAATAGTATATGCCAGCCGAAGCTGGTCTTTCGGATATTACTCGTGTTGATTATTGTTTATCCTCTTCAATTGCCTTTTTCTCCAAAAATTCACGGTCGACACACTGACACACTGTCGAGGCCCGTATTCAGTGTTATTCGATTTAAATAAAATGGTTGGAATGCTAAATTTGGATTTAATTACGATTTGAGCGCCACTGTTAGTTTCTCCAGGTGAGATACAACAGTATATGGCCAGCCGTGGCCAAGGTCAATTGATACTACATCCTGAGTTTTCTTCTCTTCTTATTCCTCTCGGACTGATTAAAACGATCTTAACGTCATCTTAAGAAAATTGTGATCTGCTGTTATTGGCTTAGCTACTCGGGTTAGAATTCCATTCAGCGCAGTATTTTTTCTGTCAGGTAAAATACAGAACAGTATATGCCTGGCGAAGCTAGGACCAATTGCAGTCTATACTACACAAATTTCATCCTCTTCCGCTTGTAACGCACATGTACGATGGCCCCAGCTGCATCATCTACTGCTAAGAAGCCATCCCTGAGGACATTGACGACCAAGTTGAAGGACATCCAGTCATCATTCAATGATATTTGGCAGTTTGTTGAGGATTTCACAGAAGATACCACCGTTACGGAGGTGGAAATTCGATTGCAGAAACTCGACGAGCTGTGGGAAAAATTTGGTGACACTTTAGTCGAAATAAAGTCACACGATGATTTCCCTACTGATGGCGAAGGATACGAGAAGGAACGAAAAGAATTCAGCGATCACTACTATCGTGCGAAATCATTTCTTGTGGATAGAGCTAAAGAACGACAGGAGCACTCGGTGTTAGAACAGTCGATGCGTGTTGGTGACAGCTCGATTCAGGGTACGCTCGATCATGTGCGCCTACCACAAATAAAGCTTCAATCATTTGATGGTAATATCGATGAATGGCTAAGCTTCCGGGATCTTTTTACTTCCCTTATCCACTGGAAGTCTGACCTACCGGAAGTGGAGAAATTCCACTACCTTAAGGGATGTTTACAAGGCGAACCAAGGAGTCTTATTGATCCTTTGCAGATCACTAAGGCAAATTACATAATCGCATGGGAAATGTTGTTGAAAAGGTACAATAACAGTAAACTTTTAAGAAAGCGACAGGTGGAGTCGTTGTTGAAGTTGCCAAATATTTCCAAGGAGTCCGCAGCTGAACTACATGTCCTCCTCGAAGGCTTCGAAAGAGTCGTTCAGACTCTAGATCAAACAATACAACCAGGAGATTATAAAGATTTGCTACTTATAAATCTTCTGGCCACGCGGCTGGACCCAGTGACTCGTAGAGGGTGGGAGGAGTTTTCGTCGAGTAGGGATGTGGACACTTTGAAGGATCTTACAGACTTTCTTCATCGCCGTCTTCAGGTGTTGGAATCACTACCGGCAAGATCAGCGGATAGCAAGGGCAATCATCAGATCCAAGCGTCTTCGAAACAAAAACCAGCTGCTTTGAAGGCCAGCTATAGCATAACACAAGCCTCAGGGGGGCGTTGTGTGGCGTGTGCGGCGAGCCATCCACTTTATCAGTGTGGTACATTTCAGCGTATGTCAGTGACAGAACGGGACGTTCTTCTACGGACTCACTCTCTATGTCGCAACTGTTTCCGACACGGACACCTGGCTAAGGATTGTCAATCAAAATTCTCGTGCCGGAATTGCAAGGGTCGTCACCATACGATGGTCTGTTTTAAACGGGAAAGGGATAGCAACAGCAAGGAGACTGCGGTTGCAAATGACAGAAATGCTGTTACTTCCAAGGAATCTCAAGCTTCTTCCTCTGGCTCTCAAGTGACCAATCTTGCTGCCACTAACGTATCAGTATCTAATGCTGCCCAACAGTTTTCATCCCAGGTGTTGTTGGCTACCGCAATAGTCATCGTAGAAGACGATGATGGCAGAGAGTTTCCTGCGCGAGCTCTTCTGGACTCCGGATCGGAGAGCAATTTCATTACAGCACGATTGAGTCAACGACTAAAGGTTAATCGAGAAACAGTGAATATTTCGGTTCTCGGGATTGGCCAGATCATTACTAAGGTTAAACAGCGCATTTCAACTACAATTAAATCACGAGTTTCTCCATTTTCACGTGATTTGAGTTTTTTGGTATTACCAAAGGTGACGGTGAATCTGCCGACCGCCAGTATCAATTCATCAGGATGGGAGATTCCAAGTGGAATTCAGCTAGCAGATCCTTCGTTTTGTGTTTCCAAAGGTATAGATATGGTACTTGGCATAGAAGCCTTTTTCGATTTCTTCATCACTGGTCGCAAAATATCTCTCGGGAAACAAGTTCCGATATTAAACGAATCAGTTTTTGGATGGGTGGTGTGTGGTGGTCTGTCAGGCCCTAGTCAATCGTTGCAAACTAGTTGTAACATATCATTGTCAGAAGACCTAGATACGCTAATGACACGTTTTTGGGAATGCGAGGAGATAGAAACAACCAGCAACTATTCACCGGAGGAAGCACGATGTGAAGCTTTATTCTCACAAACGGTTCAACGTGCACCAAATGGACGATATACTGTTTCACTACCAAAGAACGAAACAGTACTGGCACGGATGGGCGATTCAAGGGATATCGCATTTCGACGACTCCTGGGAACGGAGCGCAGATTGGCAAAGGATGCTAATCTGAGAGAGCAGTACGTCTCGTTTATGGATGAGTATTGTCGCTTAGGGCACATGCGACGGATTTCTATCACAGCCCAAGATAACGTAAAAAGATGTTATCTGCCCCATCATCCGGTGCTAAAGGAAGCTAGCACCACAACAAAGGTTCGAGTGGTTTTTGATGCCTCGTGCAAAACTTCTACGGGCGTCTCCCTAAACGATATGCTTCTAGTTGGGCCAGTAATTCAGGAGGATTTGCGGTCAATAATAATGCGATGCCGAACCAAGCAAATAATGATCGTAGCCGACGTGGAAAAAATGTTCCGACAAATCTACGTGGAACCGGAAGAAAGGCCACTGCAATCTATTCTGTGGCGTGAATCTCCTTCAGTAGAAGTAGAAACCTACGAGCTCAACACCGTCACTTACGGGACGAAACCAGCACCGTTTTTAGCAACGCGTACTCTGAAACAATTGGCTTTAGACGAAGAAAGTCGCTTTCCATTGGCCTCTAAGGTAGCCATCGAAGATACGTACATGGACGACGTATTGACAGGATCGGATGAGGTAAAAGATGCAGTTGAATTGAGAATTCAATTGGATGAAATGATGCTCAGTGGTGGATTCCATCTGAGAAAATGGGCATCGAATTCTCCTCTAGTGCTAAATGGAATTCCTGCGGAAAATTTAGCGTTACGTAATGAGAACGGAATCTCATTGGACCCCGATTCATCGATTAAGACGTTAGGGCTTACCTGGATGCCAAACACAGATGATTTTAGATTCCAATTTAACATACCAATGCTTGATACTACAAAAACATTATCTAAACGACAAATCCTCTCTATAATAGCCACGCTATTCGACCCATTGGGTCTCATAGGTGCAACAATTACTACCGCAAAATTGTTCATGCAACTTTTATGGACATTGAGAGACAATAACGGCAAAAGATTAGAATGGGATAGCCCTCTACCTCCAACGGTGGGTGAGAGTTGGAGAAAATTTCACCTAAAACTTCCGTTTTTGAACGAAATACGGATTCCTCGAAGCGTAATTCTACCTAGTGCTGTTACAATCGAATTGCATTGCTTCTCTGATGCATCGGAGAAGGCATATGGAGCATGCATCTACATTCGTAGTCAAAATACAGATGGTAAGGTGGCAGTCCGTCTTTTAGCATCAAAATCAAAGGTTGCTCCACTAAAATGCCAAACAATACCGAGACTAGAACTATGCGGGGCACTAATAGCTGCGCAGTTATTTGAGAAAGTTCGGCGATCCATCAGAATTGCAACACCGGTTTTCTTTTGGACAGATTCCACTTGTGTGCTACGCTGGCTAATGGCTAGTCCAAAGACCTGGAGCACCTTCATCGCGAATAGGGTGTCCAAAATACAAAATCTTTCAGACACTGGAAACTGGCGCCACGTTCCTGGTTCAAATAACCCTGCAGATTTGATTTCAAGGGGTTTGACTCCCGAAGATATTGTTGATAACGTGTTTTGGTGGCATGGCCCTGACTGGTTAGCAGAGCCACATGACCAATGGCCTCAGTTTCCGGGCGATCTGAGTAGCGAAGAAGGAAATGAGGAAATGCGACGAGTAATTGTATCTGCCGCAATCTCACCTATATCAGAGTTCAACGATTGGTACATCGGAAAATTTTCTACATATACGGATTTAATACGACGTACAGCGATTTGGTTGCGACTAATCAAATTACTGCGCTCTCCGAAAGGCAGCAACCGTTCCGGGTTTCTTGCAACCAACGAACTACGAGAAGCAGAGCATCTCTTGGCTCGGCGTGTACAATTAGAAGCATTTGCTGAGGAATGGAAGGCACTCAAAAGGGGTGAGTCTGTATCAGGTCAATCAGCGTTACGATGGTACAATCCAAGTATCACAAAGGATCACCTCATTAGGTTGGGAGGACGTTTGATGCACTCTCAGGAATCAGATGATACGAAACATCCAATACCACTTCCAGCTCGGCACCGGTTCACCCGAATGATGTTGCAGCATTATCATGAGCGTTTGCTTCATGCAGGCCCACAACTGCTTTTAAGCGTCGTTAAACTTCGTTTCTGGCCTTTACGCGGAAGAGACATGGCTAGACAAATAGTTCACAAGTGTTATAGGTGTTTTCGATTGAAACCCGTATCCATACCGCAGTTCATGGGAGAACTACCGGCAGCTAGGGTAACAATATCTCGACCATTTTCGAAGACTGGAGTCGACTATTTTGGACCGATTTATCTACGACCTGTACCAAGACGAGCGGCAGTAAAGGCTTACGTTGCAATATTCGTCTGTATGTGCACAAAAGCAGTGCACATAGAACTTGTTTCAGATCTCTCGACGGATCGATTTCTGCAAGCGCTTCGTAGGTTTATCTCGAGAAGAGGAAGATGTACCGATTTATATTCGGACAACGGAACAAACTTTGTCGGCTCTCGTAACAAGCTACTGGAGTTTTTCCGTTTGTTAAATGACAAAGAACATCGTGAACAGGTGTCCAAATTTTGTGCAGATGAAGGCATACTTTGGCATTTCAACCCACCTAGTGCCCCCCATTTCGGAGGACTGTGGGAAGCTGCGGTCCGTTCGGCAAAACACCACATTTTGCGAGTCATTGGGAACACTCCAGTAACACCCGAAGACATGAGGACATTATTGATTCAAGTAGAAGGATGCTTGAATTCAAGACCTATCACTGCTATTTCCAATGAGCCAAATGATTTAGAACCGTTGACTCCGGCACACTTCCTAATAGGAACTTCACTACAGTCCATTCCTGAACCCAGTTATCAAAACATCTCTATGAATCGTCTAAACCGGTGGCAATTAATGCAACGAAATCTTCAAGACTTCTGGGCAAGATGGCGGAGAGAATACTTGTCGCAATTGCAAGCTAGAGTCAAACGGTGGCGTCCTCCTATAAAAGTTGAAGTCGGAAGGCTTGTCATCATACAAGATGATAACCAACCACCACTGCGTTGGAAAATGGGGAGAATCCAGAACGTTCATCCGGGAGCCGACGGTGTCGTTCGAGTAGTAACACTGAAAACAGCCAGCGGCATATTGACTCGACCAGTCGAGAAAATATGTCTTCTACCAGCAGCTGATCTCGCAGACGACATAGAGTCAGGTGCTTCAAATAATTAGCTAAGATTCACCTTCCCCATCCCTTCCTACGTCGAAGAGGAGTTTATTTTCTTTCAGAAATTCGGCGATTTCTGGGTGGGTGAGGATGTTCCGTAACCACAGTAGTCCACGCAAAGATACAACCCTGTGGCTAATCTTTCTCCAACGTCGTCGGATCATTCAATCCACAACACAACAATACTGCGTGTGAAACGATCATACGCAATGGCAAACGATCATCGATGTAAAGGGCAACTACAACCATACACACATGTAGGCATGTGGTGGAGAGTTCATCAGCGTAGCAACGGTAGAACGAGAGCAATGATCTAGCAATGATACCACCACCACTGATAAAAATGATAACCGAGTGAGCGGAGGAGAATTTAACCCGATCTTCAAAACATCGCAGCCTGATCAGAGGATCTGCTGACCTACTTTTGAGGATGCAGCAGGCAGTGCAGTACCAACTAGCTACCGTAACGGTCATGGTGGACCGTGTGTCCTGTTAATTTATTAAAAACCAGTAGATTAAGTATAATAAATGTTACACGTTAGAATAAAATAAATGTTTGTTCACTAAGCGGTGTTTAGTAATACGCGAGTGTTATGTAAATTCAATGCCCGAAATCCCAGCGCATAGCTACATCAAGAGAATCCGGAGGCAAAATCATACCAGATTCCCAATTGGCATTACGATCAGGATTGAGAGTTTATCCCGCACAGTGAAAGCCAGTCTACACAGGAACCACCGGAGTCGATGTTGGCCAGGACCTACAGGAGCCAACATCATTTACGAAATATGTTAGTAAATATAGAATAGTATTTTCAATGCCTGTCTCTGTCATTTTATATGGCAATTTCGTGGGTGAATCAACAAACTATTGTTTAGTTAGAATTGTTTAAGAATTTTTAAAATGGAATATAACCGTTAAATGTAAATCGTATCCCGTTGGGCAGCATTCCTAATGCCAGAAAACTAGAATGATCTTTGTAAAATGCATGATTGTTAAAGAGCGAACATGCCTCGATTCCAAATCCGTTTTTGATTAAAAAAAAACTCGATTCGGCAAGCAATTTGCACATGTGGAAATATGTAACTATTCCGAAGTTTTACTGATTTTTAAAATCTTCGTGATCAGTTCCGAAAAGGTAAAAAAAATATTAAAATCGTGTTCATTGAAACATGGTAAAAAAAATTCAAAAACAACAATTTTCACTTTAAAAAATCACTGAAAAAGGTACGATTTGGCAAGCAATTTGCTCTAATGGGATCATAATTGATGATATCTGTATAAAATGTTCAAAACGACGTATATAACATTGAGAGATTCTCTTTGTTTACTTTCTCTTTCGATTATGGCGAAATATTCCTGCTTTTTTCGGTAATTTCTCCAGAGCAGATTAAAAGATGATAGCTTTAGTTATTATTATCGGTGAATGATTGGAGAGAAGGTTTGCTAAGAGTGCCGTAATAATCAAAAGAGAAAGTAAACAAAGAGAATCTCTCATTGTTACATACGTCGTTTTGGACATTTTATACAGATATGAACATTGAATAGTTGCGAAGAAGGCTCAAGATACAAATACATTCATCGAACCATTTTAGTAAATATTGAAACTGTTCCAAGAGAGAGCCTTTAACTTGTAAATAATGATCGAATCTTCAATTATATTCTTATCAGTTATTATTCTTCCCAGGCAAACTTTCATTTGTGATTTTTCTACTTGGAAAAATGGGGAAAATGTGCGCGAATTGCACCCATCTAATCAGGGTAAAACGAAACTATAATAAATTTGGTTTTGATCTCCAAGAATGAAAGAATGAAAAAAATATGATTTGGCAAGCATTTTGCTTGTGTGGACATACATTGTAAACTAGTTGCAAAAGAGACTATTTTTGGCGATGAAACCACCAGAATGAATTTGAAAGGTATTTCAAAAGAACAGTAAATCCACAAAGCATTACAGAATTTGCTTTTCTTCCTCGTATAAAAATCAGTCCGATTCTGAAATTATGGAACATCGAATTCAATCGGATTACCAGGGAAAAAAATGTTCCCATCTTGGCTGGGTATAAAAATTGTGATTTGGAAATTTGTTTGCCAATGTGTAAAATATTTACAAAAGGAACAAATTTTTTGAATAAAACATTCTTAATAAATCGATAAATCCACAAATTTTAACTGAATATCCTAATCTTTTTTTTTCTTTAATAATTAGTTCGATTTTAAAATTGTGGAAAACAGAATTCAATCAAATTGTAACGAAAATATTTGTTACCTTTTTCCTGGGTAAAAAAAAACACGATTTGGCAAGCATTTTGTTAATGTGGACATAGATTGTAAAATAGTGGTTAGAGAGACAACTTTTTGGAATAAAACCATCAGAATGAATTTGAAAACTATTCCGAACGAGTGGTAAATCCACAAATTTTTGCTGAATTTCCTATTATTCCTTCTTTAAACATTAGCTCGATTTCAAAATTATGGAACACAGAATTTAATCGGATTGTAACGAAAAAAAAGTAGTTACCGTTTTTGTTGGGTAAAAAAAAATGATTTGGCAAGCATTTTGCTTATGTGGACAAAATTATAAAATAATTGTAAAACAGATAATTTTTTTTGAGATAAAATCATAGGAATGAATTTGAAAAGTAAATCCACAGATTTTGACTGAATTTCTTATTCTTTCTTCATAGACAAATCAGTCTGATTCAAAAATAAAACTGTTGTGTTTATTGCAGAGTATGAAAAAAAAATTTAGCTATCAATAAAATTTCACGTATAAGCTAAAAACTCTCAACGTCTAAAAATACAATTGTTTAACAAAATATACAATAAACTTTTCAATCGCAGAATTGGAAAAAATAATCGTAAAATATTTTTGCAATTTAATTTCCAGAAAAAAAAATTTGAAACTGTTTCAAGTAAAACGAGAATCCATAAATTCTGACTAATTTTTTAATTATATAAGACCTATTTTTCAGGAATTTTTGTTGTTTTATATTTTTGTGGTTCTAAAGCAAGGAAAAGTTAATAATTTTAGTCCCATCATCACGGTAATGTATGAAATTCGTTAATAAAACGAAGTTGAGCTTCACAAATCAATAAAAAAAAGTTACGAATTGGCTAGCGATTTGATCATGTAGAAAATTTTTGTTGCGAACTTTTCCTGTAATCTTCTGCTCCGTTGCAACTATTATGATTCAGTCATGTGAAAAGGTTCAATTTTCTTGCTACCAAATGTTCACGGTGTAATGACATGTTTTTGATTCTTTTTGAATTTCTTGTGTTAAAAAGAAACAATATGTCGGCCGTTAGAGTTCCTCACGCCGAATAAAAATTAACATTTAGAACGTTTTAGAAGACTTTCGGAGGCCTTCTGCAAAATTGAAAAAAAAAATGCATTTTTTAAACAGATTAGAACAACTATTGAGTCCTAATGGTTTTGGTTTGGCAAGCAGTTTGCTGTTGTGGCAAACATCCTGGTCGAAACAACTAATGGTTTTGCTATTACGTTACCAGGCTACTGAATATTTTGAAAGAATCTTTCCGATCTTTTTCAATCACAGTAACCCACAAAA
Organism: Malaya genurostris; assembly: GCF_030247185.1. Classification (NCBI taxonomy): domain Eukaryota; kingdom Metazoa; phylum Arthropoda; class Insecta; order Diptera; family Culicidae; genus Malaya; species Malaya genurostris. Next base: position 10,680,831 of record NC_080570.1, read on the forward strand.
TTTAAAAATATGCTTCCGTTACTTAGTTTCAAACTCTTAATCGCAGTAACCCTGGAGTTATGACTTCCTTTTTTGAACATGTAATTAAAAAAAAGAAAGCGTTTTATTTTTTGGGATGGTTTGAATAGAAAATTAGGTGAAAAAATCGTCAAGCATTTTGGTTCGCCAGTAAAGTTCCCATCCAACTACAAGTCGAAAAATTCGCCCGTTTTTTTAACGAAACCGTGTTGCCAGTTCGAACGACGCACACGAACATTCACCTCGACTTTCGCAGTTCTATCCAAACCTCCGGTCCACCGGTTTGTGCACGGTTTAGCTGATAGTTTACGGTTTTATTGAGGGAATGAAGCATCCCGTCCCGAAAGTTTACCTTGCTCAAAAACTTGATGTTTTGACTGTATTGTTCTCTATCTTTTTTTTTTGTAGTTGCTGTAAAATGATAAAAAATCCGGTTTCGCTCAGTGCGAGTTGCGTCTCACGAAAATCATCATCACACGGTATATTATAAAAATCAGACTTTTTGATCTAATTTTTTCTGTTCGTTTGTCTACTGCGGTTTTTGTTATTCTTCTTTTTCTTCTTCTTCTTCTTCATATGTTTAGGGGTGAACTAGGGTTGTTGGAATTTTCCGAAAAATGCGATTTTCTGTTTCAATTTTTTGTTGGTTTGTTTGTTAGGTTTGTTTCATCTTAGGCGGTTTCTACTTGTGTGTAGGGAGGGGTTTCCAGATTTTACAAGAGCCTATTTGTCGATTGTCAAAAAACTTGCGTCTTCTTCTTCTTCTTCTTCTGTTTCATCATTACTACAATAAAAAAAACGTTTTCTATCACTCCACTAGTGGACTATAATCCGCGATTTTCATCATTTTCTTCATCATCATCATCTTGTGTTAGTTTTGATTTTTCATTATTTTACTTTTCTTAAAAGAGTTCTCTCTGTGTGTGAGTGTTTTGTGTGTGTTTGTGTGTTTATGGATAAAAATTGTTAACACTTGCCCCAATGCGCGCGTTATCTCCTTTTAACTACGATAATAATATTTGAACTACATCTCTTTCTGTCTGCTTGTTGTCTAACCTAGAAACGTACGCGAGCGCCACAACAGTAGCGCCTCTAGTGGCGGTCGCTTCTATGAGCTGTCGTCGGCCGGCAGTTTGCTGGCAAGCCGGTGCGATAGAATCTGATGTTCCGCAGTGATGGACGCTTTGTTGGTTTGTCCTCCACCGTCCGGTCCGAGACCGGCCCCGTTGTGTTGATCTTCCATCGGTGTCCTCTTGTGATGGTGCGCCACGGACATCGATGTGAGATCCTCACGGAGTTTGATGAGGTTCTCAACCGCTAGGTTTCCTTTGGCCAGCAGTTCCGCACGGTGACTCTCAAGCATACTATCGGTGGAGGTATTCAAGTGCCGTTGCTGTTGCTGATGCTGCTGTTGTTGTTGTTGAAGATGAAGCTGCTGTTGGTGGAGGTGATGGTCGTTGAAACCGACGGATCCACCGTGACCCGCCGGGAGGGACATCGGTTTACTGCTGCCCGTCGAGGAGGTGGACGACGCACCGGGACTAGCGCGTTCTCGTTTGATGTTTTCCGGCAGGTAATTGAGGGGGCTGGTGGCACTGCGCTTAGCACCGACCCTGGCAAGAAGGGCTGCTGAGGCGTCATCCGAGCTGCCGCCGATTGACGTTCGGAGGTTGTTGGTTTTCATTAACTGATCGAAGAGGGCTCCGTGGGGCATCTCGCTGGGTTTCTTGTCCAGACTGTGCCGGATGATGTCGTCCAGTAGTGACCCGTTCGTACTGGTTCCGTCGTATATGCTTTCGGCTAGTTCGCGTGCGGTTTTCGGTGTACTCCCGGAACCACTGTTGCTGCTGATGGTGGGTACTTTGTTGCTTTGCTGTTGTTCCTGAAACCGTTGCATCATGGGCGAGGCGAAGATGTTATCACCGGACGCACCACTGGATCCCGAAGCCCCCGCAGCTCCAACTGATTGTCGAGCAAAATCCATCGGAAGCCCGGAGAACCCTGCAACCGGATGTTGCCACAGGAATGGCGATGAGTAGGATAATTGAGAAGCCATGGCCGGATCGAACATGGGCATTTTCAGACCACCGTTCGGCGATGCGCTCGGGTATTGACTTTTCAGTTGCTGAGGCTTGGAACCGGAACCCAGTCCCAAGTTTTTACTTTTGTCCATGTTCCTCATGACGGAGCTACTCGAACCGAGATCCGACTTGAGCCCATCCAGCCCGGGTTGAGGTTTGGGCTCTCGCTTTCGAGGTCGCATCAAATGACGTTCCTTGACCTTGTACTCCAGAGTCGAATGCGGTACTCCGTAGTAGCTTCCCGCTCGATGTACCGACATCTCACCCCGTTGCACTGCCTTGACCGCTTCCACCAGGCTGTCTCGATCGTAGTTCCTATACTTGCCCCGTTTGGGTCGCGTTCCCTTGCCACCGGTACCGGTGTTTGCCAGCTGTGCCGCCGTCATCTGGGTAATGTTCGGGTTACTACCGAAGCGGGAAATGTCCGTTCCACCAAGATTCTTGATCACCGAAATGGTCGGCCGCTTGTACTGCTCCATCGACTCCATTTGCTGTTTCAGCAGATCCGACTGATGGTGCTGTTGGAAGTTTTTGCTGATACTTCGCGCGATTACGTCGTTGATCGACAGCATAGACTTGCCCCCTAGCAGGCTCGGCGGAGACTGCGAGTTACTCCGTGGCCTGATTCCCATCGGAGGCGATATGACGGATATGTGGTTCGTGGGTTGGGCAGGTGTTTGCTGTGCTGGCTGCTGGGGACTAGTTGTGTGTACTGACCTTGAGCTGTTACTGTTCACGCTGGGGCCCGGTGCACCAAGACTTCCGCTTACCAAGCTGCTAAGATCGCGTACCGTTGCAGCGGCAGTGGGCGGTGAGGGTGTTGAAAGACTGTGATGATCTCCGTTTTTGCCGGCTGCCAGAAGGGCGGCAGCCGTCGTTGGCATCGTTGGAGTACTGCCCGGAACTGGTTTGTAGGATGGAATTTTCAGAATAACTTGCGAGTCATCGCTTCCGCCGTCGTTCAGGTCAAGTGAGGATGTCGTTTCCGGCGTACCGGATGCCGTCCGAGGTTTGTTCTGCTGTTGGGCCTGCAGGTAAGGTAACAGTCTGGGATCGAACGGTTGACCGTTGTTCAAGGTTGGAGTACTCGCACTGGGCCTCGGTTCGCTGGAGGTGGCCTTCTTGATCTGCTCAGCGATCTGCTCCTGCTGTTGGATGACTTTCTTCAGCAGTTCGGGTAAGGCCGCGAGAGCCACTTGCGTAGCGGCAGCCTCTTCCGGACTCTTGGCTTGGGACACCGTATTGATCAATCCCGGGATGCCTCCTGCCAGCAGTAGGCTCTGCAGCTGTAGCAACAGATTGGGATCAATCAAACTATTGGCTGCAGCCGCCAGGGGCGATGATTGAGGTGGTACCGTCGGTTGAGGTGTTTGCGACTGTATCGGTTTAAGCAACGGTGGTTCCGGCGTTCGCTGCTGCTGAGGAGGCGTCGATGGGTTCGAAGAGCTCGGTTCCGGTTTCGGTGTACTACTGTTGCCCCGGTACATCCGCAGGTACGCCTCGGCGATGGCCTGCTGGTTCAGTTTCATCTGGTACGAATCCTCTTTACCGTCATCCTCGAGCGAATCCTTATCGTCGTCGTCGTCCACCAGCGCCGCCAGCGACATGTTGTGCAGCATTTCCCGTTTGTGTTCCATCGCCAGCTTGTAGACCTTGTTGCGCAGTGTGGATCGCGGAATGCCGTACTGGACGGCAGCCCGGCGTGTTCCTAGCTTACCGTTCAGTATGTCCTGCAGGGCACTCTGCAGCTCGTCCTCGGTGTACGTCCGTCGGCCACCGATCGGTGAGAGGCGTGGCTTAGCCCTGGAAGGAGAGTAGCGGAGAAAAATGGAAACGAAATTAGCTTGATTTTGAACTGGTTTCGGCAATAGGAGGAGTTGTTTCTAATTCGCAAACGAACTCAGGTAGAAACCGGTTTGTGGACGCGACATTGAGCGATTAGCTAAGCGTGTAAAATGAAGGAATATATAGAGAGAGAAAAAACAACGCACACTTCCCAATGTTCAGTGATGCCAGATCTCACAGAAGAAGAAAAAACAAATCATTTCCTGTAAAAAAAAATGCGTAGCAAACAGGCTCCTCTTTGAGTATTAAAGAAAAAGGAAAAAACCACCTCCGTTCGTCATCATGCGTGATGAAAATGTTGCGGCGTTTGATGTTCAGCGTGAAACGCCATCTTACGAAGGCAAGCGTTTTCTTTCAAACTTCACAACGCGGTAAGAATTGGTCGCTCTAAACCGTGCCCCGTTGCGTCAGTCAGCCTGTCAGTTGCGAAGCAAATCAACGCCTGGCAAAAGTCCTGGCAAGCAACGTGACCACTTCACGTCACGTCACTTGAGAGTGCCGCTTTTCACCAGGATTTTCGTCGTTTGCTTAGCTTACAATAAGGCAAAGCCGCGTAAATTCCGCCAACAACAAAGAGAGCTTCGATGAGCAGAATTAGTGAGCAATTCTTTCTCTACCACAGCTCTAATCTGGAAATCTCGAAATCAGAACCTGTCACCAGTGCCAGAGAGAGAGAGAGGCAGTGGCGCCTCTCAGCCGGAGGCCCGCAGGGGGCACTCGGAACGCGACAACAAAGTAAGCCGACGTGTGATCCAAAAATAGTGCCACCTCCCACACCGTGAATAGACAGGAATTAGGACAAGTGCCAGAGTGAAAAGAATGCTTCAAAAAATCACTTTTTCATCATCCCACCTGCAACGCGGCTGTTATTCGAGATGCTGGTGCCCGTCGTCGTCATCGTCGTTGTTGTCGCCTTATTCTAGGACCTTCAGTTTTCCAAGCGACGGCACAACAACGGCAACGGTTCCACATAATCACAGGCACACCCGGACTAAGCAGGTTCTGGGATCATTCTTTGCTTGCGTCTCCGAACTGCTGCCCGCCCCGGTGCTGGAGATGATGGTGCCGGTGCTGGTGCTGGTGCCAGAAGTGCCACTTATTTTCCGGCTGGCGAAATTTTTTCACACAAGTCCCAAGGCTTCCAGGAGACTACCACTTTGGTTTTTTCCTCTTACACCTTCCTCCTGCTTGACAACCACGCCCCATCGACCTCTCATCATCTTCCCCTTTTCCCCCGCCAAACGGTTTATCACACCACGTGCAAAATGTGCTCCTTTTCTTCGCCTTGCTGGAAGGCTCTTCCAGGCAGCCAGGCAGGCATGCATGCGAATGGGAAGTCCTTGAGCGACTTTACCCATCCCAGAAGGAACGAACGAAAATGGCGACGGGTTTCGGGAAAGGCGACAGAAAAAAAAATCGAAATACACCCGCAATAGAACGCAGGGTCGTCTTCTCGAAGCGGGGGGGTTATACCAAGGTAGAACTAATTTTTGGAGTTGTCATTTTTATCATACTTTCTTCCATTAATGTAATGATTAATCGAAAAAAAGGGTTCAATTTCTCGATCGTGTACTTCCTATGTTATTCGATTTATTCTACGAAGATAATATGAAATCAAAGTCCTAGGATTTCAAATGATGAGTCTTAGGGTGTGTTCGGAAGAAGAATCAAATCAGACCATACTGAGATCCGTTGTTCGTGGTTTCGAATAGTACTTCGATTAGAAGGCTGCCACCAACCCGAAATCGACTTCATTTGACTTGGCCAGGAATAAAGATGCATCCCGAATAATTCGTGGATTTGATTTGATTGGAGACGCTTGAAATGGACTATTCGTCGTTAGGTGGTTTCAAGCTAGGTTTCCTATGCCCGGAATTGGTTGTCAATTCGACTTAACTTGACGCGATATTGTTGGGATGAATCTCAAAACAAACACATTCGTTCTAAACTGGTCAATTTCTTTCGAAAAGAAGACTCATAAGGGGTAAATTGATATCTTATAAAATTCTTCTTTTATGCAGACATAATTTCCATTTTCGCTGGTCGGAGATTAGTTGCAAATTGAAATGTTTGTCTTTGGAGAACTACAAAACACGTGAACCACACCATCCGAAAAAAAACGCACACCTGGTAATTTGTATGCATGATAAGTGCAGTCCTCTACAAGATTGATTTGTAGAATACTTCATATATTTTTAGGCATTCATTCAGTTTCATACTAATGTTCCACTCATTCAACAATCATTCTTATTCTACCGTGCACGCATAAACATCCATTATTGGTATCATGAATGAAAAATCACGGAACATGTCTCCTCGTGAGATCATGCCCATTATTCATGGTTTCATTTTCAAACGAAATTTCTAATCTAATTCTATGGGAGAAGAATTATTGCTCATGGTATGAATCATTTTGTTCATGAAATCATGAATAATAGACATAATCTCATGTTTTTAGTTGAACCTATTTCCGGCCTATGTTATGTGAAGTCATGTCATAATGGGCTCCCAATCCAGTACCTGATCGAAAATAAAAACCCCGTACCCCGTTCCCGATCCGAATCCGAGAATAGTTTTTCCTTCGAACCCGAGATTAATTTTTCATTCAAACCTGAGAATAACTTTTTCCTTCAAACACGAGAATAATGTCTTTTTTCAAACCCGAGAATAATACTCCTTTTAAACACGAGAATAACTCTATCGTTCAAACCCCAGAATATTTATTCCTTCAAATCTGAGAATATTTTTTAATTCAAACCTGAGAATAACTTTTTCCTTCAAATTCGAAAATAACCCGAGAATATTTTTTCAAAAAAATTAAATCATATTGTTGCTTCAATTTCTGGATCTTCAAAACCACCTTGATTCCTTCAAAAAACCACCCATGGAATCAAAACTATGTTATATGACCGCTTTCGGCCAAACGAAGCAACTCCTTCGCTCTCTCAAGTCATCAAGTCAAGGCAAAAGGTGGTCATATCGAGCAAGAGTGAATTGATTCTGAATTTTGTATTATTTTTACACATTTTGTACTTTGAATTAAGTAAAAGTAATTTTCCAAACTGAATTTATGGCCTTTTTAATTGGTTACACTTCGAGTGCCGGACCCTGTATATTGTGGATGGGATTTTGGTTGCTTTCAATATTCGGAATCCTCTTCTAAAAGTCGTCTAACGATTCTAAAACTCTACAGTGAAAATGTGTTCCGAGCAGTTGATTGCAAAATTGCTCCCCTTTTTTGAGTGATCGAAGGCAATTTTATAGAATGTGGTCATGGATTTGACAGTTACTGATATTTGAAAATTTAAAATTTAAATTTAAAAGCGGGAACAGCAAAACCCTCCCTAAATTTCTCTTCTTATACTGGATTTGCTCTCTGATGTTGTAGCCAGTAGTTTTTGGTTTGTACAAAGAAAAAACCTATTTTCTTTCAATTTTCTTCACGTTTCGTCTAGGGCTCATCAGTGCGTAAACCAGTTCAAATTGAACTGCCATCTCCACCTTTCACCAGTTTTATTGAAACCACTAAGCAGACGCACGGTTTCCCCTACCGAGTGTGAAACATAAAGGAAATTGATGACCAGGATTTAATCCTAATCGTCCCCTTAAAATCTTTCAACTGCCTATAAGCTCTTGCAGTCAAAAGGTACCGACCCCTCCTTTCAGCAATTGTCTTTTTCGATGGATATTTTATCGAATAAGGTCATTATTTCGATAGTTCCTGATATTGAAAAATTGAAATTTGGTAAGGAGTTCCTCCTACAATTTGAGGGACTTTAAAATCTCTAAACTTCCTCTTGTTGCAGCCATATAGTAAACTAGCTTCTGGACACACACAATTATTTAATAGTGAGAATGGTATTTTGATTACCTTCAATAATTCTGACCTTCTATTTAAAATTTTTTGACGGCCGTAAAAATCGACAATGAAAATGTGTTTGAAGCAGTCGATTGCGAAATGATTCCTCTTTTCAGGTTCATGGTGGTTTTATCGAATAAGGTCATGGATTTGACATTGAAAAAATAAAATCCTACAACGAATTTTAAGAAAAGTATGCAACATAAAACCCTTCAGGTTTTTCTTAAAATTCAGCCAGAAAATCAAGGAATCTGGTATTACTTTTAATATGCTCTTGAAAATTATTCAAAACATATTTGAATCAGTTGATTGCAAAATGGCCACTGCTCTCAGCAATCGTCGTCTTTGATGGATATTTCATCGAATAACGCCATTATTTCGATAGTTCCTGATATTGAAAAATAAAAGTCTGAAACAAAGTTTCTACAATTTCTGGAACTGTAACATCATCAAGTTTTCTGCAAAATCATCCAAATTTCAAATCAATAAGGTATGGACGGAATTCAATATTTCTGATACCATCTGTAATGTTTTTTGACGATCATAAAAACACACGCAATAATCAATAATCGCTCAAAAGTTCGCATTGAATGTTCCCAACATTTTCACATGCATAAATTATTTTCCTGAGCCAGAAAGCGGTTCAGACTATTAGTGAAACTTTGGTCCTAACTCCAAAACAATTCCATTTTTTGTCAATTTTTTTTCTCGACATTTTTCATATTCCTCTCACTAAACTGGTACGTTTAACAGTTTTCATCGTTCAATCAGTTATAGGATATGAATAAAGCATTAAAATTTCATTTGCACACTATAGTTGGCCTTTTCTGAATGTTTTCTGCGTCGAAATGTGACTGGCCATTTTCGTGTTGTAGCTTTCTAGTAGTATGCAACATTCCGTATGAAAATATGATTGTTTATACTATTTTTGCATGAAACCATAAGTTGACATTTTTGCCCAGGTTCCCAGGTTACTTTCCGAAGCGCCCTTCAAAAGTCTTTTGGCGGTGTAGATTGGTCTACATTCGTAAATAATCGTATTCAAAATAAACGGAGAGAGTGAGAGGAAGCTTTTTCGTCTCTCACTTCGACCAAGTAGAGTATCCATACCAACGTCACTCGTTATCCAAAAAATCATTTGCATGGAAATTTCAATTCTATTTCCTTCTTCAATATATTGAAAAGCTATATATTGAAGCTTAGCTTGGAAGAGTGTCTAAAATATAATAAATCAAAGTTATTACACTTAGAAACTCTAAAACTGCTATAGATACGAGAACCAACAGTTGAAAATCAGTGTGAATCGATTTCTTTCATTATCGATGGTTGAAGCTTCGGTTGAATGTCGACGATACTGCACTATATATTATTTTCACTGAACATCGGAAATGACTGAAAAGGTACATGTTAGAATGTCAAGACGGTATTCTTAGTACAAAATATTGTACATTGCAGTTCTCACGTGCTTACTTGTCATGCAACAATAAAGCCCCGCGGTTATATAGAAACTCCTTAATTTGTTTGAAAAAAAAACTGCCTCCATCGAAGGTGCTTGTTTTTGTAAGGTACCTCCGATCGCAACAACAATAAAGCCCCGCGGTTAGATAGAAACACCATGAATTGTTTGAAAAAAAAACTGTCTATCGAAGGTGCTTATCATATCGGCAGATGCTATTCTTTATCCCGAAATTAGTCAGTCACCTCCCCGGCTTCAGCCCTGCTCACCACGCTGCAGTGGGCTCTAGCACCGGCTGCTTTAGGTGAAATGAAAATTAATGAAAAATCACGTTTGTGCTGAGTCGGCACAAGGCTCGCAACTACCTCCATCACCACCACCATCACCGTCACTTCCGACATCATCTGACTGGGTTCGGGTTGCGTGTAGTGACGTGTCCTCGTCGAATGGAGAGAAAGAAGAAGAAGAAAAAACGGCCTTTCGGTTTTTTCACTGCATTTTCGAGTGAGGCAGGTCCGGGACTACGCTGACGGTCGTCCTTTCTTCGGATGCTCTGAGCTTATCACGGATGGAGAAAGCAGAAAAAAGTCGATTTTGACAGACATCTTCTGCTTGTTGTTTGTAATTTTTTTTTTGCTTCTTCTTTCTGTTTGTCAGCTTGTTTGCTGTCGCTGTGCCTCCTCTGTTTGTCAGAGACACTTGGAGAGATTCTACTGCCTATTTGGTTCACACACAAGAGCCCAGCTTCTTTTTCAGCTGATGTCTGTCTGCGCTGCGAAGTTGCTTTGTATGGACTCTGGATGACTCGTTTACACGTATCTGTTCTGTTCCAATCAGGACACCGGCGGCCCGTGACACAAAGAGAGAGAGAGAGAGAGAGAGAGAAGAAATCTCGTTTTCTAGTTCCACATTAGGATGAAGTTTGCTGAAAAGCCTGAAACGGATGCGTTTGAATGGGTCTTTAACGGTGAAGAGTTCAGACAGGGAGCAACATCGTAACGTGCGTGCTTCACAAAAAAAAACCAACCTCATTTAGAACCTCTCGCAAAAACAAATATTACGCATGTTCAGAGGTTTTGATGTCCGCCTGGCAAGGGTTTCCGGCCATTTTTATTTGTTTTTCATCTCGAAACTGCCCGACGAAGATGTGTCAGGACAAATATTGTCCCAATTAGGCCAGGCTTGGATTGCAAAACAAATTCACACCCTCGGGGCTCTCAGGGGTTGAATAATGGGACACAATTAGTCAAAGTATTTAGTATTAATTAGCGAGGTGGAAGATTGATCCCACGTATAACTGCCACTTTGGCTTCGAAGTAAACTTTCCGTAAGCTCTGAGATTGTTGAAAACCTATGAATTTGCTATCACAAGAAATTACAAACGTAGCACTCTTTTTCCTTATCTTACATAACGAAAATTTTTCACTTTTTTCCGCCACAACAATACTCACCAAGTCATCAGTCTATTTTTGATATTCTCGAAAGGACAACACCACAAACGAAAGGTCTCCGTTTAAAACCCGATCCGGTGCCGAACGTACACGTGTACGGAATTCGTACCACCGTTTGGTCCCCTTCCTCACCACCCTCAGCTCTCGCATGTCCACGACGACTGTGGTCTGTAGAATGGGCAGGTAGAGCGGACACGTAGATACCAACCACATTTGCAAACTATTATAAAACTCAGCCGCCCGTGTGCGTGTGTGTTCGTGTGTGCGTGTACCCCACCGACACCGCGCGGGCTTTCCTTCAGTGGGTGGTCGAGAAGGTGCAGTTGAAGCGATGATCCTAACCTTTTCTAGAACGGCACACACCAGCACCGATGGGTGAATGTGTGTGTGTGTGTGCGTTCATATTAGAAAACCATTCCACAGCTGCAAGTCCGGTGGAAACCGGGCTCTCTGGTATTGGCGAACGGCCAATTTCAAAAAACCGAAAATGCAAAAAGGGGGAGAACCGATCTGCGTTCTACATGACCGTTAGGGGGTTCTAGTTTTCCAGTTGGTTCGGTCGGCTCCCCCCCAAAAAGCAACAGTTGTTTAGAAACCGTTTTGCCCGCCCATCTCTCCGAGTTGAGTTCCGCTTTTGGGCTTCCGAAGTGGATTTCTTTCGGGTGTTGAGAAATGCCACAACATACTGATAGCGATGAGCGAGCAAACTAGCTCGGTCTTCGAGTTTCGTACTATTGAAGCATTTATTTTTTTAGTTGGAAAAACTTATTTGATGAGCGCAATCTAATTAGAAGTTCTGTAGTTTACTGCCATATAAAAAAATAACAGTGATTCTGTTCTGATAAATCGAAAAAAAAAAAATTAAAGGTCCACTTGGTAGTGAAGTTTGATTTCAACAAAAAATTCGATTGGAAAATAATGATTTGGCAAGCAATTTGATGCTGCAGATTCAAATTAAAACTATTCCATCTTTCATTTTCGACGCCATGAGGTTAACATTGAAATGAACAATTAGGTTTTCTTCCAACAGATCATACAATGCAAGATGTGTGCTTTTAAGAACAACAAGTTTCCCGAACAAACACATTTTCTTTTCAAAACCTAATTTTTTTCCAGTGTCCTTTTATCGAAATCGAGAATTGTGCTTCCCAAGAACACATTGAGAAGAATCAGTCACAATGCTAGTAGAAACAAACGACTACAGAGATGTGGTCTTTTCAAAGCAGAAAAGTGATAATCTTTATACATTATACATGGCATACGTTGTTGTGATCGAAGGCTGGTTTCCCCTGCTTTTCGAATGGCGATAATTTTCACTTGTCATGTACAATCCTGTGAGACAAAATTAACTTCAAAGTACGCTTCTTGAAAAAAATTTCAACAATTTAAATTTGATTCTGTCTAGCCTTGGAGCTTTTTTGTTACATGACAAGAGCGCAAGTGATGACGGTGAAAAGAGCGAATTCCGTTTTTGGCATGCACTTTCTTCATATCGTTGTAACTTGGGAACTGTTTTTTTAACACAAATGGTGCCTAAGATAGATTGTCATTGTTTTTTGAATAGAGATGTACATTCAAAATACGGAAAATAAACCCGTACCAACTGTGGTTAGGGTTTAAACCAGTATCACGTATTGTAGATATTATAATGAATTTTGAAATTAATGATTTTTGATAAGATACATTTTGGTTTTACTTAGAATTCAAAAAGGTCTTCAATTTCATTTCCCACAATTTAAAACATAATCGCAATTTTATTTTCATTACTCAATTTTTTAATTCACGGTGTCACGGTGTCACGGTTTTTTGACTCACAATCGGAAATCTTGATTCACATTTTCATGCGCAAAATGGGCTTATTTCCACCTCTGGTTTGAACTTTTGAAGCTCGATCAATTTCAATCTGGGCTTCAATGGACAACCTACTGTTTGAAAATATGTCTACGCATCGATTCCAGTAGATATATTTGTGATAATTAGTTGTCGAAACTTCAATAATGAACGAAGCATTCTCATAGACTATCCTAACAGAGACGACAATGTCGTACATATTAGATCGCTTTGCATCTTTGTTACATAGAACAGACGCTCCTATTCAATCAGAACCCATACACAACCGGAATTAGTATTGAACCGGCATGTACTCTGTTAGATTCGTAATGCCTTAGAGATTATGTACTCATCACTTTCTGCGAGTTTATTTTATGCGTCATTCACCTCGCCCCAAACCCATCAATTTGTTTTGTGTATGAATTTTCAAATGTAAATGCCAGAAGCATATTTCGGATATGAGTCTGCTGGATTTCATCGACAATTTGCGCATCTCACAATCTTTCTATTGAAATTGATTAGGGAAAAATTAGGGTGGCTTACATTAGAAAAAAAACGACCAAATTAACAATCGAAATCGAAAATTTTCACTTGTGCTCTTGTCATGTAACAATAAAGCTCCAAGGCTAGACAGAATCAAATTCAACTTGTTGAACTTTTTTTTCAAGAAGCGTCCTTTGAAGGTAATATTGTCTCATAGGACTGTATATGACAAGTAAAAATTATCCCAGAGAATCCCGTTTGTTGTACAGAGTTTGATTTTGTAACAATACGTAAAAAGTTTACGACAAGGTCGCATAATAATTAAAGGCATGAAATTTCAGTTTAAGACCACTGTGTAGTGGTGTGCTAATGCCTTTCTCTAGTCGTTCAAACAGTCTCAATGAAATTTTTTCCTCATTTTAATTAGTATTAATCCGACATACACTCTGTTGGGTTCGTAATGCCTTAGAGATTTTATACTAATTACCTTCTGCGTATTTATTTTATGCGTCGTTCACCTCGCCTCAAACCCATCAATTTGTTTTGTTTATGGGCTTCAAATTTGAATGCCATAAGCATATTTCGGATATTATTCTGCTGGATTTCATAGACAATTTGCGCATCTCCAAATGTTTTTATATAAATATTTAGCAATGAACAATAAAAATAAGGGGCTTACATTAGAAAACAAACGATCAAATAAACAATCGACATCGAAAATGAACGAACCACCTTTTTCAATGGGATATGTTTTACTTGCACTCTTGTCATGTAACAATAAAGCTCCAGGTATAGAAGGAATCAAATTTAACTTATTAAAAAATCATTCAAGAAACGTTATTTGAAGGTAATGCTGTCCCATATGACTGAGCAAGACAAGTAAGAATTATCGCCATCTGAAAAACAGGGAAACCAATCTTCGATTACAACTCATAACGGCCGATTGCAATACTTTCCTGTACTTTAAATTAAGTTGTTATCCAAACAATAAAATATTATTCCACAGTTCAAGGGCAATAAATTTGGTCCTTAAGAATATACTTCTAAAAGTAACCGTTGATCCAGTTGAATAGAATCGATAAAAATCTCTTCCACTCCTATCTGCTTCCAGTGAAAAGTTGCTGGTCGTCCATTGCTACAAAACCACGTCAATACCCTCCGTACAACTTTGCAGAAGGCGTCAACAAGAAAAAGTTTACGACAAGGCCGCAAAATAATAAAAGGCATGAAATTTCAGTTTAAGACCACTGTCTAGTGGTGTGATAATGTCTGTTTTGTTCAAAAAGTCTTTATGCAAAATTCTCTCGTTTCGATCATTTTGGTCACGGACACTCATTACAAAAAAAAAGATCAAATAACCACTTTACATCGAAAAAGAACGAAACACCTAGTGCTCTTGTCATGTAACAATAAAGCTCCAGGGTTAGACAGGTAAGACATTTTAAGGTAATATTGTCTCACAAGACTGTACATGACCAGTAAAAATTATCGCTATTCGAAAAACAGGGAACCTGCCTTCGATCACAACATAACTTAACTCATTATTTTGTAGTGTTACTAAAAGAGTTCCAAAATCAGTTTTTGCAGTCTGATTATTTTCGCATTAATCCTAGAGAAATAATTAGGTTTTGTAAAAATTCGTAAAATGTTTACGACAGGGCCGCAACATAAAAACGAGTCACATCGCTTACGTCGCATAGCCGACATCATTCTCGAAATCGAAAAATTAGGAATGTTACATTTGAACTTGATTGGTCACTTTCTGAAAAAAAAAAACGTCCCAATGGAAAAAAAACAGCGATTTGTCGGTTACGTATTTTATACCACTACATCGCGGGAACAGCCAATTCATCTTCGAATTGGATTCACAACTCAGAACTAGCTCTCAAACGAGCCTAAGCTTGTCACAATCGACTCAGCCATCTTCAAGAAAATATAACGGACAGGAAAAATCTGTGAAAGGTGCTTTGGCCGATCTGGTCGAGCCAAATCGAATGGTATATAATTCAATGGATCTCCGGAGCTCCAATCAAAAGTCAGGATTTTCCAGCAATTCTATTACCTTTCTATGGAGAAAGACAAGAAGAAATGTTTGGTCCTTCTAAAAAAAACTGTTAGATTTGGGAAAAAATCTACGCAAAACGGCTTTTTGTTTTGATTGAAATCTAAATTAAAAGATGTCACTCAAGTGAAGTAAGGGGCGTGTAGAGTTTAACATTTTAAAAAAATTATTTAATATTTTATTATAGTAAAACATTTGAGGAATTTTTTTGTGAAACTTTCAAGCCTATTGGAACGAAACTCTGAAAGTTATGGACCTTTATCTATGGCTGTCTCATTCTACCGAGAAGCAAGAGCTCGGCGCACAGGCCCAAGATTTATACTTCGATTGACTTCAAAACCTGACAAAAAAAATCTTGAAATGATTCGTTATAATAAATTATAAAAGAAAATATATGATTTTTCGATAATGTTAGACCCCACGGGCTCCCTGGAGTAATTAATTGTTTCCATTGATTTTATAGACAAAAACCTTTAAATGCGTTTTCTCGAAAGCAGGTTTTGAAAGTCCGTGTCCATCGTCATTCAAAAACTACTGCACCAGTTTTTTTTCAAATTTTGCACACACTTTCTACATATAAAAAACCAGACCCCAACGTTTTCCTTTTCGTTGTTTGTTACTTTGGGGAGGTTTACCAGGTACAAAATGGTGAATTTTTTCGTGAAAAATCGTAGTTTTCACTTTGAACAACCACCAAAAAATTAAAAAAAAATAATAAAAATCAAACAGATACGTTGAAGCCCAGAAAAACTTCTACTCTAACTATGCTGCGTTCGTTTGTTCACTTCTGATTAGTCTGCGCTGAGATACAGTGGACACCGCAAATCATGACTTTTAAGAAGCGTTCTCAAAAATACCTCTTCACCGACTTATTTCTCAATATTTTTCAACGAAAAAATTACAAAATGTTGTTCGAATGATGCTTTTTAACATGCAAAACATTTGAATTTATTTTATTGAACGATAATTCTGGAAAAAAAATCGCAAAAATGATGATGTCATTTAGACCCTATCCCCCCTTAAAGTTGAACTGCTCAGTGGCATTAGCAATTTAACATGAACAGCTAATGCAATGATGCATCTAAGACAAAACGTAAACAAACGATTTTAATTGTTTTACATCAATTGATCGTCACTAGAAATCACAATTCCTACTCCATCACATTGATAAACACTGATGTGAAGTTCATTAGCCGCAAAAGCTTGAGAACTTAACGTTGCAAGTTGAGACTGGTTTGTCTTTCTGCACCGACGACGAATGAAAAAACAAAACCGAAGAATCTGATTCCGACGACCGAATCCGGAGTGGCATTTTTCTGTGACAGTCAAAACAGAAAGTCCCAGAAACAGAACTTCGCTGGTGCAGCGAAATGACGAAAATTCACTCAAATTCGAATTCGCTTCCCAGAATCGTGCCGATCGCACTTGAACGGTGGTAACTTGAAACGGCGACGGCGACGGCGACGGCCCTCAAGTTCGGTTGTGACATTCCACGAAAACAGGTTCAAATCCCGTACGTGGGCCGAAGAAACCCGACGCCCAAAAACTCTTCGCCACCATAAGTCACTGGAATTTGGGTTTCTGGAAAATCAAAATAACACCGAAAAGTGTCCGTAGAACAAACACGCGGAGGCTGGAATTCGGTGGATGGCCCGGAAGACACGCGTCTAGACTTGATTGGACAAGTGGAAAAGACCGAGTACCGATGGGCGGCCGGGCCGGGCCGGGATGAAAAAAAGAAGTCGCTAGCTTTTGTGACATGACTATCGAAAGCGGCAGAACTCTGCTCTTGTGCTTCTGTCGTCTGCGCTGCGACACCCGAGTATGATGATGCTGATGACGCTGCTGCCGTTGGTAAATAGCCTTCCTCCTTTTCCACCACTATTTTTCACCTGCTTCCATCCGCCATGAGCTCTTTGATCCGAACTTTTGTGTTATCATATCTCTCCTTCGCAAGTGCGCCGCGGGGGAATCGGCGAACGCGGGGGAAAGAAGCAGTAACCGACCCTGACTGAATGGAGACGGTAACGGCGAAGTAAATGTGGCAAACGCGTGTGCTTATGTCTGTGTGTGTGTGTGTGTGTTTTGTTTTGTATGTGGATCCACTCCAGAGTGCAGGAGCGGGGAACGCGAAAGAAAGAATCACTGTTATTTATTGAGATGGTCAGTAACCTGACTGGGCCTTGCCGGGCCAGCGTCGTCTGGTTGCTTGCTGCTGCCATTTTTTTTATGATGCAATTATCGCTTTGGCTAATGGACACCCGGAGCTGCGGGGCAAAACTCGAAATAGGCGATTGAATTTCTTTCGGAGAGTGATCCCCTTCCCCCTTTTTCCTTCCCACGAAGGGATTCTCAGAACCCTGAAGCCATTAAAGTGACCACATATGTCGACTGGGGGCCGCTAGTTCCCGGCACATCCAGACCTGCCCTATTGTGTGCTATTTCAACAATTTGTACTCCGGACAGCCTAATCTTGCTCGATCTCATCATCTTCAAACAGCAACAACAACCCTGACTCGGACGGGCATGGAGTTGCTTAATCTTTTGATTGGAAAATCGCGGTGCAGCGCAGAAGGGTGGTCGTCGTCAATCTTTCGATGAAAAAATTCTTTTCATTGACTTCACTCCTTGTCCCCGTCCTCCTCCTCGGATCACCCGACCCGACCGCACTTGGTCTTACCGCCTCGTGAGTGCATAATTAAATGTGCAATTCATCATCGTCATTGAGGCGCGCACCAAACATGGAGGGGTACGTGCGTTGTGCTCTTTTTTTTCCCTGAAAAAAAAAGACGTTATCAACGCCATCTAGATGCAACCCCATTGGCAGACCAGCACCAGGCGCGGACCTGGTCGGAAATACACCGGATCGTGGAAATGATGCAGCGAATAGCTCTGTGGAAGGTTGTTTTATTTAATTTTTTTTTTGTTTCGTTTGTTAGAATCTGGTTATTCGCAAGTTCCCTTTTGGTCGGCATTTTCGTAGCTCGCGTAGTTTGTTTTGTAATTTACGCGTACTTGCTGGCGGTCGTTGAACTGCACGCAGCATCGAGATGACGCTGTTTATGCGTTTTATCGTTCCTGTGCTTCCTTCGATCGGTTTCGGCCAACAAATTCTTGACAATCTCTACCGTTTGGGCTTTACTCAAAATCCAAACGGGTTTCCCACCGTCATTACTTTCCCACAGAATTAGTCAACTTGGCAGCTTGAAAAACAAAAAAAAAAAAGAAATAGTGCCACTGCCCCAAGCGAAAGTCTTTTCGAGGCAAGAACCTTAACAGCGAATCCACCTCACAAACAACAAAACCGAAGGTTGAACAAGCATTTATCATAGCGAGTGAAATTTCCTCGAAAACCATTTGCCAACCGCAAAACGGTTTCCAAAACCGAAAGCCGTGTGCAGTAATTGTTTGCCGTCCTTGTGTCGATTTCTCGCCTGCAGTCGCGCCCCTTCTCAAAATCAGTTCGCGATTCGATTTTCGATTCTACCCGCTCACACCGCCACCGCGCGCGTCTCTAACGGTAAAAAGTGAGTCACCATTTTTTTTCTTCTTCTGTTGTTTCGTTCGACCCATTCGACGATTCTCACCGAGCTCGAATTACGGCAAATTTTTCACACTAATTAACACAACCCAATCGATCGACCATATTTCCTTCCAGCTGACGCAGCCATATTGTGCCTGCCCTGCCTGCCTACCCTGTCCTGCCAGCAAGTAAACACGACGTCGTTGGCGCTAGCTTTTGAGTGTAGTAGGCGAGTAAACAATGCGAACGTCGGCGGCCGTAGTAAGAATAACGGGTAGCAGAACGAAAGAAAAAAAAAGTTCTAATCACGTGAACGCACATTCCCTTTCGTCTCCGTCCCCGACCACCCCGATCGGTGGTGGTGGTTCGATAAGTGGCAAAGCAAGAGAGGGCACAGCCAGCAAATAGCGCCATATTGCAAGCAAACGCACTTTTTTTTTCGTCATTTGCCCCTCCTTCTCAATTCGGTACCGGATGGATTTCTTTTATATTGCTTAGATTTTACATCGGTTTTCTCTTTTCGGCTAGGCCTCCGTTCTTCTAATCCACACACACACACCACCGCACGAGTGGAATGAACGAAGATAGGCAGTTGAAATTTTGGTGTTCCATCAGCCACACTGCCAGTGATGCCAGCCGGACGGTTTGAACGTTCGGTTGTCATACAGTTCTTACTACTTTTTTCTTTTTTAATAAATTTAAAAAAATAGATATAGAATTTGCTAAAACTTTAGAAAAATCTTCCAAGGCCTGAAGGGCCGAGTGTCATACCAATCGAATCAGCTCGACGAACTGAGCAAATGTCCGTGTAAGTGTCTGTATGTGTGTTGTCAACAAAGAGGCCGAGATGACTGGACCGATTTTGATCAAACTAGTCGCAAATGAAAGGTCTTCCCGTCACTCTGAACGCTATTTCATGGTTTTCAGATCGGATGTTTACTTTCTGAGTTATACGAGGTTTTATGTCAATATCTGTCACAATTGAGCTTGTAAACAGAATATGTTTTCAGACTTAGATTCCACACGGTAATAGCTGTCCAACAAGTCATAGATTGTCCATTTATAACGGAGATATCGATATTTTTGTGTAAGCGACTTTTCGCCTTATTCCAGCAGTAGGAGTTTTACCAGAGCCGTAGCAATTCAGTTTTTCGTGGGGGGGCAAATTTTTTAGATTAAATTTAACGTATATTAAAAAAAAGCTGCATTACATGCGTATCAAACAATCTAGATAGCAATTTGAGGCACCATATGCCTGCATATTGTACGCGACGAACGTCACTCACTGACAGCGTTTTCAAGTAAACCCTCTAAGATCACTCTGAGAGTGGTTTCGGATTCATTTCTGAGCAGGTTTCAGCAGCCATGAAAATGACAGATCGTTTCATAAAAAACGATGCCATTCTCACAGCTATCGATACAGCAAATGAGATGGATTTGGAAAAGCTGCAGCCTTTGACCGAGTTAGGCATCAAATTGCCAAATGAAATTGAGCTAAAAATTGCCAAAGAATACATTGATAAAATTCGTGCAAAAAATGAGAAATTGAACAATTTGAAGAGGCCGATAGATAAAAAAATTAAGACTGTAATACTGACAGAGCTGTATAAGGTGTGCCAAGGAATGGAAAACGTATACAACCTTTTTGCAACCATTGAAACTTTTCCGTTCGGAACGGCAGTATGCGAATCATCATTTTCGGCATTGACACGGATCATGCGGCCTCAACGTATTAGCATGTCCACTGATAGATTAAACAATTTATCGTTTCTGGCATTCGAGCACAAGCGACTGGATTTTTTAGACGTGGACACAGAAAAATACGTGGTGAGGCGGAAACCGCGTGGTGGGGCAAAGCCCCCCCTTGCCCCCTAGGTTGCTACGGCTCTGAGTTTTACGCGCTTGATGATAAAGCGAACAAAGTGAAATACGATTTGCAATACTGTTGCAATGTTTTTTTTTGTACCTATAGGCACAGACTATCGAGTAAAAATCACAAACATTTTCCCTACTATTCCAGTAATAACCAATATTCGAAAGTGGTGAAGTATAGCACATTTCACATTGTAGTGAATTAGTTTAAAAATTTTAATAACTTAGTAAAGAAATATGAACGATTATGGAGACGAACTACGGGGATAACAGAAAAAAAACCTGTTTTATTCCACCTAGTGGTGTAATGTGCCTTTCTCATATCTATATATATAAAATAATAGCGAAAAAAGTGTTGTTGCTAATGTTCTCTGATATGCGTGGGCTGATCTTCAAATATTTTTTTTTGTTCGAAGGGTGACGTTTATGCGGATGTTTTAGGCTATAGTACATAAGGAAAATCCTTCGGGAAAGTAGAGAAAAATTAGAAAATTGGTTCGTTTAGAATTGGAAATTTTCCACTCAATGCATGCTAGATCTTCGATGATTATTTGGCGCGTATCGAGTTATGCAATGTTGCTGCCCGCTGCAGAGTAAAATATGAATACTAGATTATTAATAAAACCGTTAGGCGCCAAACGAGCTGATTTGTGCAAAAATTGCTCTGAGCCTACTTGATTCACGTGTTTCTTTATTTCGAATCACATGTTCAAATAAGGGCGCCATATGAACAGCATACAGGTTTTCATTTTCCGATATATAAATTTGGGTTCAATACCGTGAAGTCAAATTATAAAACGACTATAAGTAAAGAAAGTGATTAACGTTTTTTTATGATGCGTTGTTTTCCTAAAATTACAGAAATGTGAATTGTATCTTCTTGATAGATATAATTATTGCTTTCACAATGCACTGAGGCAACAGGATCAGCACACCTCAGCTGCCACTTCAAATTAAGACCTTTAACTCAAACACCAAAACTGTTCGACTCTCTACTTTTTGGAACGATTCCATTCGAATAAGACGGATGTTTTCTGTTTTTTTTTCTTCTTAAATTTTTCATAAGCATTTCCCGTGCTATACCTCTAAAGGATTTTTTGGACGGATTTTGTGTAATTTTTTCTCGAAACGACCTCTGAATTTCGTCAATTGCTTCAAATTGCAAGTTCGGTTATTTATTTGAGTCCAAACGTCTTCAATTGGCCCAAACGCGATTCGAATTATATCAACCCAGAGTATTCCGAAATTTAAAAAACCATCCCGTTTGCCTTTTGTTTTTAAATTACATCGATTGAACCGAGATTTGGGAACTCATCGACATGTTTTACCTATTGGAATGAATTCTCTTACTCATAAACCGTCAAACTGATTTTGTTGTATTTTGCTTGAATCATTTGGGACTTTTAAGAGCAGGTCAAAACTGCTGTGTACGTGTGTACCTGAATTGGGGAAAAATGTTGCGATCGAATAAAAAACAATTGTCAGATGATTCATTTTTACAGAACACTCTACCATTCTACTTCACTAATCTTGAGCAATCATGAGGGTCGTTCGATTATTCTAATTTAAGAGTATTCGAAATAATTTCCATCCAAAGATAATTTTTGAGCTGTGAGAAAATCATAGGGACAGCTACAGGTACAGAAATAAAAGGAACAAGTACAGAAGCTCACTTCAGGAACAAATAAAGAAGGTGCAGGCACAAGTGCAGAAAGTACAAAACCAAGTATAGAAATAAGGGAAACAAGTAAAAGAAGTACTGGCACAATTGAGTGCAGACAAAGGTACAGAATGAGCAGATGGTACAGATATAAGTACAAAAGTTACAGGACCAAATACAGAAAATACTGGAGCAGGTTTAGAACGTACAGGAACAAATTCTGAAACAAGCACACAAAGTACAAAATAAAGTGCAGACAATAGAGGAACAAGTACAGAAAAAAAATTAAAAGTTCAAAAGTTGATCGCAAATGTTGTCGAGACAACAATTTTGAATGGCAAATTAGAAGAAAGAAAGTGTTTATTCCACGATGCCAACTGCTATGCCATTTCAATTTGAACGTCATTTTCTCATCCGTTTAACTTTTCTATTACCGTCAATAATCGTTATGAGTCTGTAGCGTGAATTTAGAGTTTTTTTTTCGGATGGTAAATTGTACGCTGCCTGTTTGCGTTTCGGCAAACCATCGGTTTTACATATTTTGTCCTGTTGTCCGCGATATAAAAAGGTTGGGGCCACTATCATAGATCATTATAATGATATTTTTCTTCAATAATCATTAAATTGATAAGTAGTTTTGATTTTCTACATCTAATCTAATATTGCGCTACGAAGTGTGCAGGGGTCCGCTAGTTACTCATAACATCAAAAATATTACTGTGGAATTCGCAAAAACAACTGTTCATTGAATAGAAATTGGAAAGTTTGTTCGGACCTAATCTTACAAACTCTACAAATCCTGTTTACCCTGTAGTTCCCGAACCGGAAGTAGTATCCACAACAAATTCAGAAATTCCGTTTGAAAGACTTTTCCTTTGACCCTATAAGTTTGTGAAAACGATTTGGCCATCTTGAAGGAAAGTGCCTGAGATTCTTTTTGCAGTTTTTAATCACCATTTGCAATTCTCCCAAAACCGGATTCAGATGTCCGGAATAGCCAAAGTTGGTTGGTTTGCCAGCAACAAATATGACCTAAATACTGGAACAGTTTTGAACCTAGTTAAACCTACACTTACTATCTCATTAATAGACATCACTACACCACCGGCACGGTATTACTGTAACGAATGTAAAAATTTCATATTTTATCAAATAAATTTGAATTCATTGACATTCGTTTATTCTTTCGGTAGTACTGATCATAAAATAGCTATAATTTTTGTCAAACGCTGCACCGTCTTTTACTAATATTACACACTAGTAGCAGACATCCGTAACCGTTTCGATTTATTCATAGCGTGTACGAAATAGAACAAAGCACCCATAGTTTGTTTTGTGTTTTCTTCTTCTTTCGGTGTGGTACAGAAATTCCAGATCCGGATGAAATTCCACAGTAGCTTTAAAGATAATATCGAAGTGAGTTCTATTTTTTAAGTTTTACTGCACCTCTTTCGGTGCTCCCGGAACAGGAAAAGGAGGGACCAGTAGTGCCGAATTAAGTTTTTATGCCCACAAACTAATAAGCTCTGCAAGCTTTATTAGACAGGTTTATAGGATTTGTACCTGTTTTTGACCATCGTTTGTGAAAAAATACTAATGAAATTGGTAATTGTCCACCTATCACGCTTTAGTTCCGAAACCGGAAGTCGGATCCGGATAAAATGTTCTAGAAATTTTTAGGAAACTATAAGACCTTCCATTTGAATCTTAGTTTGTGAAAATCGGTTGAGCTGTTTCAGAGAAAATTGAATGCACACTTTTTCTCTAATTTTCACATATTACCATGTAACTCCGGAACCGGAAGTCAGATCCAAATGAAATATAATAGCAGCCTATGGGATATTAAGACCTTTTATTTGAAGCTCGGTTTGTGAAAATCGGTTTAGCCATCTTTGAAAAAAGTGAGTGCATATTTTTTCCATTTTTTTGGTGCATATGGTGCTGTTTCAGAGAAAATTGAATGCACACTTTTTCTCAAATTTTTCACATATTACCATGTAACTCCGGAACCTGACGTCTGATCGGGATGAAATTCAATAGCAGGCTATGGGACCATGAGACCATCTCCGAGAAAAGTTAGTGCATATTTATGTTTCATACATACACACATACACACACGGACATTTGCTCAGTTCGTCGAGCTAAGTCGAATGGTATATGACATTCGATCCTCCGGGCATCGGTTAAAAAGCCGGTTTTCACAGTGATTGATGTTTTATATCATAAGATATTTCTAGCAAATTTTTTAATATTTATTCCAGTTTCCCAAATATTGTGGGGTATGGCCAAGTGCTTTGCCCCCCACAGCACCCTTTTTCATGACGTTTCAATTTTTAGCACGGTTCGTTTTTGGCAACATTATCGTTCGAACATGCCATATGTATTAGAAAGATGGCAGTATTTTCAAATTCAAAACAATATTCAATAATTGCTTGAAGAACACAACTTCTTACACCCGTATACGATTCGAAAAAGTTCGTCGAGAGAAGCAGATTTGTGTGTGAAAAATAATTTCAATAAATTTTCTCGGAGATGGCTTAACTGATTTCTACAAACTAAGACTCATAAGAACAGTATTATGCTTCCATATAAGGTTTCTGAATTTCATTTGGATCCGACTTCTGGTTCCGGAGCTGCAGGGTGATGTATGTAATGAAATTGTAATAATGTAATAATGATTTTGCTAGTACATAGCTGAACCGATTTCGTCCATTTAACATTCCAATAAAAGATCTTGAGGTCCCATAAAAACTGCTTGTTTTTTTTATCAGATTCGGCTTCCGGTTCAGGAGATACAGGGTGATCAGTATAAAAATTTTACATAAATTTATCGGGTTTATCGGTTCACAGATTATGAGAGTCCACGGCCAGATAAACTTATTTCAGTTTTACCGGTATTCGGTTTTCGATCCCAGAAGGGTACCCAAAAATTTTATGTGGAACGCACTACGATTTCTCTAATATGACTACACTGATTTCCTAAAAATTCGAATCTATTGAAATGGTTAACAATCCACTAGGCGAATTTAAATGGCTTCGGTCACACCAATTTTCGAATTTTGTTTCCGAAAGTATCAGGAATAGAGAAGCTAAAAGAAGACCAAAACGAGTATAATAAACAAAAATTCAAATTAAAATAAGTTTAAGCTACACTGACTCATCAATCAACATTCATATCCCAATATGTGGATGCAAAAAAATACAAAAAAAATACAAATTGTCAGAGCAGATTAGAAAAGTTAGTGCTAGTAGACCAATTACGCACCGCTTCAGACATAAAAGACTATATAGGAAAGCAGGGCCAAGACCGAAGCGGATACAATTCCAAAGTTTCCAAAGTTTCATCGACGAGGACATTTAAGACACAGAAGCAGTTAATAGGATGACAAAATACCAATACGATACAGACGCACGACTCGATGATTGACTGGTTACAGGGTGAAGCACACACTTCCTACCCAAGTGACAAACTCTCTGGCGAACTTGCAATAGAAAATATTCGTATCTTTCGTTGCAAATTGATAACCGTAAAGGAATCTGTCGCTTGGGTTACATGCTGGAGGGTTCCCTCCTTCGTTACTAGTGTTCATTTGGGCACCATAGCCTAGTTCGTCTGGTAAGGAAAGTGTGGAACCTTGTGAAAAAATTTAATAGAATTTCCAAAATTTTTTGCACCTTTGATATCAATGGCGGTTTGAAACAGTTCGTATGGTCGGCCATAAACTAGCATGGCCCACATTTTGGAACAGTTTTGAGCACAATTTGAAAGGTATTTTTCGATTTTCTATGATGGTTTGAAATTTTAAAAACTTTCACTCTATAATGTTAGAATCGGAAGTCAGACTTGAATATTTTTATGGGAATATCAGACCTGTTAATTCGAGTTAGTTTTTATGATAATCTCATGAGTTTATTTGGCCCAAAAAAATTTTGATCTACAAACTAGAGAAACCGGAACCGTAAATTGGATCTGACTAAAAATCGAGATATTCTTATGGCTATGGATTTTTAGCCGTGTAAAATTCTGGTTTCGGCAGTACCGGAAAGTACGGTCAAAATCTTCAAAATGGTTATCGCTCTTATGTTTCTGCAAAAGCAATCTATTAATCTGGTTTCTAAACTTTTTCATCATTCACGTAAGACTTTTAAAGGGTGATTTTTTGCTGGTATCTCTTTGGCAACACTGTTTTTGACAGATCACACGTGAATCGTGTTTTGTGTAATTGTCAAACTTGTTCAGTTGCGTCTATAATTTAATCATGAATCGACTTACGACGTCTAATCCAAAAATTGTGCTCAACGACGAAGCTCATTTCTGGTTGAATGGATACATTAACAAGTAAAATTGCCGCATCTGTAGTGAAGACCAACCAGAAGCGTAGCGAGAGCTACCAATGCATCCCAAAAAAAGTCACTGTTTGGTGTGGATTGTGGGCATAATTGAGCCGCACTTCTTCAAAGGGAATGATGGGCGGAATGATGATTGACGATTTTTTTTTGCCAAAAATGGAAGAATTCAGCATGCCTGACATGTGGTTACAACAAGACGGTGCAACATCCCACACGGCACGTGAAACAATGACTTATTTGAAGGCCACCTACGGCGATCAGTTTATCTAACGTTTTGAGACAGTCCATTGGCCGCCTAGATCTATTTCTTGGGAGGGCATGTTAAGGCTCGTGTCTACACGGATAAACCAGCAACGATTGACACACTGGAAGCCAATATTGAAGCATTTATACGTGAAATACCGACCGATGTGTTGGAGTGAGTATGCCAAAATTGAACCTTGCGCAGGGGCCATCTAAAACGGAGCCGCGGCCAACATTTACATGAAATCATCTTTAAATATTGGATTGTATCAATCGATCTATTGATTCCAATAAAGATTTCATCGAATATTTCAATTTTTTTGTTTATTTTTAAACAAATTCTATACCTCTTAAGAAATCACCCATTAGTACGGAACGTTTTTTACAACGACATTGTTCGACTAGGATGTAATATCAATGTTTAATGTAAAACCGAGTTCAACTACAACTACTGGATAAAAACAATTTCATTTCTACTCAAAATTGTTTTCTTATAAAATACGTACATTCAGTGAAATTTTAATTTGATTCAAACTTTTTTAACCTATACATAGCCATTCTCCTAACCACAAATTTGAGGAACACAATTTCAATATACACTGAGGTCTTTTTTTATTGCGGTCTTTTTTTATGCAGCTCTTTTTTATGCGAATTTTCAGAGTTTTTTGTGTGAAATTTCTGAGTTATGCGAATTTTCAGAGTTATGCAGTTTTTTATGCGGTTTGTTTTATGCGAAATTTCTGAGTTATGCGGTTTTTTATGCGTAAACTCGCCTAAAAAAAGATTTCAGTGTACTGTAAATTAGAAAAAATACAATAAAATGTAAGTGTCCAATAATTCATAATGAACTAAAGGCTTTTTAAATACATTAAAATAATTTAATGGAAATTAAAATCATCAAAGAATTTTCATACCAGAAACACTTGCGAATGGATATAAAAAGTATTTCATCCCGCTGTTAGGTGGATTTATTACGTTTTTTAGATACTGTGAAAATCTTAACTGTTTAAATATTATTTATCGTTGATGTTTTCTTCATCTGATCGAAAAGATTTCATCTCGGATCCATGAATACTATTGTTGCATGACAGAGGGCCACAGAACTTTGGCAATTTAATTAAGGAAATTTGTGAAAAAAGTCCTTTTAAAATTAAAATATGCTGCCTATAACCCGGGTTGGCGGTTCAATGCATAGGACGCTGGTCTTACAAGCCAGTTGTCGTATGTTCGAGCCCCGACCTGGAAGGATTATTAGTTGTCAGTAGGATCCATAGTACTAGCCATGCAATGGCACTAAGAATCGGCTGCGAAGTCTGTTGAAACAGAAAGGCCAAATTCCACAAAAGGAATGTAATGCTAGGACTTTGACTTTGCTTTGCTTCGCCTATAAATAAGCCTTCATGTTTTAAATAGAGCATCTCTGTAGTAATCAGTAAAAGCGAAACGCGTGTTCTGCAGAAATTGGTATATGTTTTTGCTGTGTTGTTGGTAGGAGGGTGGGTGGATTGACACTCCCATTTATCATGCGCTCAAACTACCAGGTGTTATCGTGGAAAGTACAACAACTGCGTTTAATTAATGATTAAAAAGCTGGTAGTTTCAAAGAAAATCGAAATGCAGAGTAAGGAATCCGCTTTTAAGAGAACTCAGTACATATTCGAAAATTAATCGATTTTTGTAATTTTTCTAGAGATTTCAGAAAAAGTCTTTTGGAAGCCCGCTTTAATGTGTTTTGCCTATCTCATATAGAAATGCTATACAATAACAGTAAAAACCGATTTTAGATTCGAGGCCCAGAGAGCCGAATGTCATACACCATTCGACGAACTTAGCAAATGTCTGTGTGTGTGGCAAATTATGTTACTTACTTTTCTTGGAAATGGCTGAACTGATTTCCACAAATTTAAATTCAAATGAAAGGTCTTATTGTCCCATACAAAGTTCTATAATATCATTTGGATCCGACTTCCGGTTCCGGAATTACAGGGTTATATGTACCAAAAATGTAAAAATAATACCATTCACTTTTCGCGGAGGTGGCTGAATCTGTTTTTATCATATTAGATTCAACTTAATGGTCTTAAGAATATTCCAATTTTCATTCGGATCAAACCCCTGGTTCCGGAGGTAGGATGCTTAGTGTTTGTTAATTTCAAGATTTTTTTTTTCCATAGGCTACCTCTTTATATTGGGTAATGAATTTCTCGTCTGTAACCAATTAAAACATTGATTTGCTGAATTTTATACAAGTTCGACATCCGTTACATTTTTTTCCAAAATTCAAATTGTTATAGAGAATCGTTGTAAAATTTTTGTGGTCATATAAGTGTATGGTTGAATGAGCCAAATGTCACCTTTTGGTTCCGGAAGCACAAACAATGATAATCAAAGGTGATAAAATGGAGCTCATTCCACTTTCTCACACATGATTGAATAGGTTTTCACTAACTTATATTCAAATGTGGTATATAAATGTAGTAGTATTATGCAACAGCAATCTTCAGAACTGTTTTCTAAACTTTTTAAAGTTGTGCTATTTCGGGTTTTTTTCTGTTGTAATGTACAAGAGAAAATTAAGAATATGAATGGTTGATTAAAGCAGGTTTTCATTGTGTTGTTTGTTCTAGGATTGTTAATTGACGTTTTCCATTTATCATGCGCTCAATCTACTAGGTGTTTTTTTGCTTCATTTATCTCTAAAGATTTGTAAAAAATATCGTATTTTCAATGACAATAGAATCGGTAAATTTCAACAAAATCTACATAAAAAATAATATTTCTCGATTTTTTACAGGTTTCAAAAAGTATTTTGTAGCTTCACTTCAACACATTTTTGCTTTATTTATTGTTTTAGGATTTTCGATTGACGTTCAATTTATCAAATCATGCATGATTTTATGTGCTAACAATTTCATCGAAAACTGTTAGCAATTCAATTCTTATCGAAGTAGTACAGTAATCAGGTTTCGTGTAGCCTGAATTGGGCTTTGATTCATCCGGACCGCACTGGATTTGACACCAGTCCGGTTTCAGCGAAGCGTGTGTGTGTCGTCGTAACCTTACCCGAATGACTGTTGGAATCGCAATGAACACCATCACAAATGACACATCATTCCCGCACACTTCACACCCCCCCGCCGGCAGAACGTGATTCAGCGATCAAAGCTGATCAGGCGCGCGCGTGTCGATTCCTCGGCTTGCGATCCAATCAGCGATCGGCAGCAAAGGATCACTGTTCCAAACAATCGGTTTCAACGCGGCCAACAACGAACGCGCTCACTTAAATGTCACGTGTTGTATTCAAGGCGCAAAACTCCGAGCAATTTTAAGGGCCCGACCTCGTCGACGCCACAGCCTCCGAGAACCGGGTCTGACCTTTTATACGAAAACAAAGAAAATTGCGCCCGGTTTCATTCCGCCGCTGCAGTTCGCGGGTAGGTTGCAATTTTAATCGAAATATTATCTTGTTTGGAGCGTCTTGGTGCGATAACCGAATGTACGCGTACCCGACCGCATGTGTGCCGCTAACCGATCCGCCAACCAACCAACCAACCAACCGGCCGGCCAATCGACCGACCTACCGATCGACCAAGACAACCGTTCACATAAATAATAAATTCACCTTTAAAATATTAATCCAATCGATTGGGTTTCGCTGTTTCGCAACTTATTGCCGGAGCTTCGGGAGGCCTCGGAGGTTGACAGTTGACCCCTGGGAGCACTGGCTCCGGCGAACATGGCGAGGAGTAGTAAACAATTTATCATGATTATTTGACAAAAGCGACTTGGCTTGGGCCGATCGTCATCACTCCCTGCCTTTCGTTTCTCTGTGGTTCCTTCCCGAGGATGATTCGCTTCGAAATTGTCTTAAGGATAGCACCAACGCACTCTGGCAATTCTGCTTTAATTATAAAACACCGGCGTCATCACTTTTTGTGTAATCCACACTCACTTCTTGGTGGTATCTTGCAAGGCACTCCCCGATGTCTGTGTGTGCAGACTTGCTAGTGCCAGTGCCAGTGCCAGTGCCGGTTCAGGAAGATATACGAAGTAGAACCCAACCCAAACTGCACCGTGAAATGTGTCTTGTATGATAAAGGAGCATGTGGTGGCGTGGCACATCGTTGGTGGACGTCGTCGGACTGGATGGCGGGCGGAGGGTCGGTCCGACGGACGGACGGTTGCAGTTGGCCTCGGCCTAAAGTTAACTCGTAGTCTATGGCTAGGCTTTGACTCCTGCTGCCTGCTGCTGTTGCCGTTGCTGCTGGGAGCCACACCGATTCGGGCTGACTATGAGGCGCTGCCGTTGCCGTTGTCAATTATAATTATTGCACACCTCCGGATGCTTCCCAGGCGTCGGTAGTCGACCGACCAACCGACCGACCGACTCGACTATCGCGACTATCCAAAATGCTAAACAGTCGTAGCGAAGCTTACGCGGATTCCCTGCCGCGGCCTGTACCGACGATAAGAACCGTCGATAGAACTCAACGGTCCTACACACGGAGTATGTGGGAAGTGTTTTTTTATTATGTCTTCCATTACGCACATGAAAGCCAGGGTCGTTACTGAGAATTGAAATTTCGCTCTGAGCCTTTGGTGTTGAGTACTACAAATTAGCACCACCCACTTCCCAGTGAGAAAAAAACTAGAATTTTAGCGCTCAAATCAGCATCTTGTCGGAAAATGAAACAGCGACGGTGTCTCCTTCGTTTTTTCTCTTTAATTTTCTATGATTTCTATGATTTCTTTGATTATTATTGTACGGTTTGTGGGTGTTTAATGATGGATTGCCAAATCCGTTCCGCAAATACCGTAATCACATGCACTTTCAAAGAACTCCGAAATACTAACAGTCGCCATGTTGAATTTTGCAACTTGTTCCTAAAATATTGATGTAAATTTTATTTTTGGTTAATTTTGGTGAAGTCGTCATTTTTTATTTTTTTAAGTCTATCACAAAAATACCCTGATTACAAGAATTCAGGGTTCAGTGAATTTCTATAAACAGTCGAAGTCGACATGTTTGGTTTGGTTAAATTGTCAAATCGGTTCCAAAATCTTCCAAATAGCATGTGCTTTCAAAGATTTTATGTGAACCGGAAGTGTCCATGTTGGGATTTTGAAACTTTTTGATTTAGTTCCTAAATCTCGGTATTGCATAGTTTTTTTTTGGAAATTTGTTTATTCCAAAAATACCAAAAATCGCATGTTTTTTTATATTAAACAATATTATATATTTTCAATAAACCGGAAGTCGTCATCTTTGGTTCCGGAATGGGTTCAAATATCGTTTACCCTTAATGCATAGAAGCATTGTTTTCCTGGGTTAAATTGTCAAATCGGTTTCAATTGGTTTGGTGTGGGTTTTCAGAGAATTTCTGTAAACCGGAAGTCGCCGTGTTGGATTTTGAACCTTTGTAGTTAGGTTCCTAAAATACCG
This sequence comes from Malaya genurostris, assembly GCF_030247185.1. Lineage (NCBI taxonomy): Eukaryota > Metazoa > Arthropoda > Insecta > Diptera > Culicidae > Malaya > Malaya genurostris. The sequence goes on from NC_080570.1 coordinate 10,713,007, forward strand.
AGATTGCAAAAATTTTTTTAGTAAATTTGTACCCAAGATTCCAAAAATTACACCTATTATATTGTCTAATAGATTCGGCTTTTTTGATAAACAATTTCTTTTAACCGGAAGTCACCATGTTGGATTTTGAAACTCGTCATGTTTGGTTCCGGCATGGGTTCAAACATCGTTTGACGTGATGAAAGTCGCCTCAGAAGATTATTTTCCACGATTAAATTGTCAAATCGGTTCCCAAAATTCCCAAATCTATGGCTTTTTAAAATAATTTTTGTAAACCGGAAGTCGTCATCCAAGATTTCGAAATCTTATTTAAAACCACCCCAGTTTTGCAGGCTTTTCGGAAATTCAGATAAATAAAAAATCTGTACATACTCAAATTGAATGTTTTTTCATCGAATTTTGATGAACCGGAAGCCTTTTCAGTTTCATATTTTGTTCATATTCAATGCATTAAAAATTCGTGTAAAAAATCGGTAATTGGTTTACAAGAGTAAAAGTTAATTGATTCTAGCCCTTATCCATTTCGTTTTTGAAATCCAGCTTCAATATGTGTTCGTTGCATTTTTTCGTTATAGAATGGCGGATCAACGTTTACATTTATCATGCGCTCAAATTACCAGGTGTTTTAGTAAAAACTTGCACAGCAGTTCTTCGTTAATCTAGAATGATTTGTGAGCAAAGTCGTATTACACTATGCGTCTTTTTTATGCGGAGGTACATATAGCCTTTAAAAAAACGGCATATCGTTGGAAATTTGCATAAAAAAACCGCAAAACTTAGAAAACGTTTTCTTCTTGACACATATCTTAAAAAATTGTTGAAACATCGAGAGCTAGTGTTATATCGGTTTGAAAAATTTCGACTTGGGACTTGAGGACATTTTGAAGCTTCTGAAATCGATTTCTTTAACTCCGAATGTTTTAAAAATGCATAAATCGTCGGGATCTTGTGTTATCTTGAATTTTTTTTTATTTTGAAAACATAAATTTCCCAAGTTTCAGAGAGTCGACATACAATTTTTTTCCGAGATAGATTTCGACGTTTCGTGCATTTCTGAGACGAAAAAAGAAAACCAGGTGATTTTTAAATTGCATATGAAAACAAATCCGAATAACTTTGAGACTCGCATTAAAAAAACCGGTGAATTTAAAAAAAATCCCTTTGGAAATTTACATATAATTATGAAAATTCGCATAAAAATGTCACAAAAAAAACCGTTTCAAAAATTTGCATAATAAGGAACTTGAGTGTATAATGATGAGAACTCGGGTAGTTTTAACGTAAGCAGAGTAAGAAATCCGCATGAAAAGACCTCAGTAAGTATTCGAAAATTGCTCGATTCTAGTCCTTTTATAGACCTAGGAAAGTCGTTTTTGGAATCCAACTTTCATGTTTTTGCTGTATTGTTTGTTATACGATTATGGATTGACACGCTCACATTTATCATGCACCTGAATTACTAGGTGTTTCAGTGAAAAGTTTCACATCTGCTTTTTCACGAATCTGCAAAGATTTGGAAACAATATCGTTTTTTTTTCAATGATAATAGAATCGGTAAATTTCAACGAAATCCATATAAAAAAGACTTGAGTTTACCTTCGAATGTTGATCGATTCTGATGTTTTTTGTCAAAATTCAAAAAGTCCATTCAGAAATCCAGCTTTCATGTTTTTGCTGTATTGTTGTTTGTTAAAGGATTATGAACTGACGTTCACATTTATCATGCGCTTAAATTACTAGGTGTTCTAGTGAAAAGTTTCACATCGGCTTCTTAATGAAAGAAAGATGTAGAAACAATGTCGTATTTTCAATGATAATTATTTTCAATTTCAATTTCCCGATTTTAAATTTCAACGAAAATGCGGATGCTGAATAAAACCTTAGTTTATCTTTGAAAATTTATCCATTTATTTTGTGTTTCCCATATGAGGATTTTCCGAGTGTTGTCAAAAATAGTTCAGATAAATGAGTGTTTTTGTGATCTTTTACAATTATTTGGATTATATGAAATTTTTTTAGAATGAACCTTTTCCTGGCTACAAGAATTACATTCATACACATTTTTGGAATAGCTTTCCACGCTTTTCATGGATAATCAACGAATTTCATATAACCGATTTCGTTTTATTTTTATGATTCGAAAGTACTAAATGAAACACACATTATTTCACAACGATGCTAATACAATTTATAAACAGAATAACGTTAGTTTTGTAAAGTTTTATACAAAGTAAAATCCATTTTTGCAATGAACTGAAGAAAATCCGCTTTAGTTTGAATGTGTGTAATAATTATGAAAGATAAAAATACTCTTTATTTTTGATAACACTCGGAAAATTCTTCGAATTTTTCAGCCATTTTTGTCCCACAGATAGATAAAAGTATTTCAAAGGTCTTTATGTTTTTGGTTTTGGCAAATTTTCCGAAATTACCATCGAAAATTCCCGAAAACTATCCGCGCGCATGGTACTTGGCCGCTGGCATTAAAAACAGAATAACTTTGAAAATTTGCATATAAAGCCGCAGAACTAAAAAATTCGCATAAAAATGTCATGCAAAAAACCATTTCAAAAAATCGCATAATAAAAGATTTGAGTGTATAATGATAAAAATTGGCTAGCTTTGACTGTAATGTGAATGCAGATCAAGGAAGCCGCATAAAAAGACCTGAGTAAGTGTTCGGAAATTGATGGATTCTAGTCTTTTTATAGATTTAGGAAAGTCGTTCCTAAAATCCCGCATAAATATGTTTTTACTCAATTGTTTGTTATAGGATTGTGGATTGATGCTCACATTTATCATGCGCTTGAGGTACTAGGTGTTTTAGTGAAAATTTTTACATCTGCTTTTGCATGAATCTACAAAGATTTGGAAGTAATGTCGTACTTTCACTGTTAATAAAATTCGGAAATTTTATCGAAAATACGGATGCAAAAATGCCATACAAAAATCTTCCGAATTAACAGGGTTATTAGTGTAAATATTTTAATTTTAAGGGTAATAGTTTCATAAATAATTCTGTAAAAGCTGCCATTTCTTTGAAAATTGCTCATCAATTTCTCTAGTTTGTAGATCTTTTTGGAAAATGTTCCAACAATCTCACTCCAGTTATAGCGGTTCTGGACGTACCGAAAAAAAAAGTGGTCCAATAGTCCCAAACAGAACTCACTCCGATTTATCGATGATAGCGGTGCCAGTTTTCATGAACCTAGATTCAAATAAAAGCTATTATGGTCACGATCATGTGACGTTTACCAAAAACCAAGTTTTATTACCTCTATACAAACTAGAAAATCGTCTGAGCTGGTTGGAGAAACATGAGGATGGCGATATTCGATGAAGCTAACAGATCGGCTGAAAAGTTCGTATCGTTTCTATGAGAGAGCGCCACTAGAATTAAATCCATACCATTTTCAGTTAGTACCAACCTTCAAAAGATACGTGTATAAATTTGACAGCTGTCTAATTATTAGTTTGTGAGATATTGCATTTTGAGTGAAGCTACTTTTGTTATTGTGAAAAAAATGGAAAAAAAGAATTTTCGTGTGTTGATGAAACACTACTTTTTGATGAAAAAAAGTGCCGCCGATACCAAAAAATGGCTTGATCAGTGTTATCCAGACTCTGTACCGGGCAAAGCAACAATTCGTAAGTGGTTTGCAAAATTTCGTACTGGTCATATGAGCACCGAAGACGATGAACGCAGTGGACGTCCAAAAGAGGCTGTTACCGATGAAAACGTGAAAAAAATCCACAAAATGATTTTCAATGACCGTAAAGTGAAGTTGATCGAGATAGCTGACACCCTAAAGATATCAAAGGAACGTGTTGGACATATTATTCACGAATATTTGGATATGAGAAAGCTTTGTGCAAAATGGGTGCCGCGTGAGCTCACAATCGATCAAAAACAACAACGAATTGATGATTCTGAGCAGTGTTTGGAGCTGTTATATCGAAATAAAACCGATTTTTTTCGTCGATATATAACAATGGACGAAACTTGGCTCCATCACTTCACTCCGGAGTTCAATCGACAGTCAGCTGAGTGGACTGCACGCGATGAACCGAACCCAAAGCGTGGAAAGACTCAACAATCGGCCGGTAAGGTTATGGCGTCTGTATTTTGGGATTCGCATGGTATAATTTTCATCGACTACCTTGAAAAGGGAAAAACCATCAACAGTGACTATTATATAGCGTTATTAGAGCGTTTTAAGGACGAAATTTCAAAAAAACGGCCTCATTTGAAGAAGAAAAAAGTTTTGTTTCATCAAGACAATGCACCGTGTCACAAGTCGATGAAAACCATGCTGAAATTGAACGAATTGGGCTTCGAATTGCTCCCTCATCCACCGTATTTTCCAGATTTGGCCCCCAGTGACTTTTTCCTGTTCTTAGACCTCAAGAGAATGCTCGCTGGTAAAATATTTAGAAGCAATGAAGAGGTAATCGCTGAAACTGAGGCCTATTTTGAGGCAAAGGACAAATCTTACTACAAAAATGGTATCGAAAAGTTGGAAGATCGCTATAATCGCTGTATGGCCTCTGATGGCAACTATGTTGAATAATAAAAACGAATTTTGGCAAAAAAATTTGTGTTTCTATTAAACGATACGAACTTTTCAGCCGAACTGTTAAATTTTGTGGTTGTGGTTTCGAGTGAAACATTCCTGGTTGGGAAATAGTACCGAATTCGTTCAGCTTGTCAAACATCCAGCAAAAGTGACAGTTTAAGTGTGCTTCTCAGAGCCGAGTTTGAACACAGCAAAAAGCTGACGACAATGCTATTCAACCCGTAAGTTCAGAATTCGGAACTCAGTATATGAAACCAGGATTTTCAGTTGAAAATATGATTGTGAAAATCGTTTCAGTCCATCTTTGAGAGGTGAACACTATATATCCAAGGTTCCAATGGTTAATAGTTTGAAATGAAGAATGTGAAAAATTATTCTAGCAATAATTTCCCCAAGTAAACCGACAAAAAAACCCGGTTGACGATGATTTCAAATCCACATCGACAACACAGTATCTAAATAAGTCAGGTCATTGCCCTTCAATTCGATGCATCTCCGGATCCCGTTTCCCGGGAAGGAAGGGCGAGCTGTACACACTTTTTTCAATCCCATGTTGTAGAATTTTTTCCCCCGAACCTTAATTCGTACCAACCACCACCATCACCACATGGAGGTTTCTCATCCACGAAGATTCCACCATTCGGAGGGCGAGGTGCCGAGAGAGGATTGACTAACTCGAAAAGAAGAGCGGAAGCACCGATTTCGGTAGCACAGTGCACTACGACGCCCGGTAGACTGCAACTGTCTGTGCACCACCAGAAGTCCGGACCAGTGACAAACGGAACAGTTTGCATAACGATCCGCTTGCCTTGGCCATGCAGTGTTTACGTACGAACATACGTCCGCCCGTACGTACGTAGGTAGGTTTTGCCTTGCCGCCTCGCACTCATGCGGTAATGGTGCATCGATACCTCAAAAAAAAAGTAGCACGTAAACAGGGAAGGGAAAACACTCCATTATTATTACAAAACATACTCATCAAAATTTTAAACTGTGCCAAAGAAGAGCCAGAGAGGAAACCTAACCTCTAAAAGAAGGAAGCAGAAAGGAATCCCCAGCACGGAATGCTTCCAGTGTGCACGTGTGTGTGTGCGTTTGTGTATGTCAGTGCGAGTGACGGTTGAACATATCGAGCTACGAAAAAAAATACCACCAGAAATACGAGCAGCTTAGAAAAAAACGGGAGCTGTCAGCTTGAAAAACGCAAAATAAATATCATCAAAATCCCCTCGGCGTTTGCTTCGGAGGATCTCGGCTCAATGTACTCGGCAAATCCCCCTTTTGCAAAAGTTGCCGCCAATGGTAAAGTTGTTGTTGTTGTCGTCGTTTTCACGTTTGCGAAACGTCAAACCAAAATTTGCCCTCCGTCCGTTTATCGTCTTATCGCATCGAATCCCAGTAGGCTGGTTTAGACTCGGAAAGTGACATTTCGATTTCGACCAAAATAAAATTGTGCAACGGACGCTCACCAGTCAGCTAGTTTCCTAACCTCGCCACGCGGTCATCGCTGGATCGGGTGACAAAAACTTTCCAGAAAACGAGTTACATAACATGTTTACATTCCTAGCCACCTCGTAGCCGCCCGCTGCTGGTGTCGTTTTGGTCCCAAAACAAATGACCGCGTGTGCCGCTCACTGGGTTCGAGGGGGGGAGGGCATTGGTGGTGGCGGTGGTGGCTAGGCCCCCCGATTCCGAAGAAAACAGAAACAGTCTTTGAAAAATGGAAGAGTGACTGCACTAACTCCACGCACCTCGCCGCCGCACGGTCGGTCGAATAGCGCAGCACAATTACTCTAGAAGAACGAAAGCGTGGGGGAGCAGTGGAGGGGCTGTCATATGCAAATAAATTTCAATAAAAAATTGCATCGCTGGTCCCACCGCGGATGCCAACGTGTCGGAAGAGGAGTGCAAGAAGCAAAATTTGAACTTCGAACGAACAGATGCGAAACGTCCCCCGAAGGGTAGGAGTAGGACCGGGGGAATGGATGGTTCCTAACCTAACCTCAAAGTGACACAGACGACTGCGGTGGACCAGGCCCGGGAGGGGAAAGAAACGGCGAAAATATGAGTATGGTGCGAGTACACACATTACGACGGTGCACAACGGGAGAGGATGCATTTTTGCATTCGTCCATCGGCCAAGGGAACCAAGTGGAACCGCGGTGCGGAGTGTGTGTGTTTTACACCGCATACACAACCAACGAACCAACCAAGTGCGCGGAATATGGCCAGAGTTCACCGAAAAAATGCACTGAATAGAAGACGGGCCACAGGCAGTTTATCGTAGTCGTAGGACTGTGGCTGGGGAAGGAAGAAAAGAAGGAGGGGGTAGAGGGTTGTGAGCGGGACTGATGTGGGAGTCGTTAGCAGAGCTCTGTGTTACGAAGAAGTGCAATACTGTTTTGTAAATAAAGACTCGTTTAATGCATTTGATGTTGGGTGTTTCTGTGTTTTTTTTCTGGATTTGCATGCACTTGTGACGGATTGTTTTCCATCATTTCTGCTAGGAATGGATCAGTTTCGAAGCTACAAACAATATTTTTACACAGTTGGTATGTCGGTTTTTGTCAACAATGGAATAAAAGATTGTTTAAAAAAAACCATAACTCAGTCAGTAATATTTTCCTAAATTCTCAATCTTGGAAAATCTTTTACCGCAGTGTCGTTGATTCGATTTTGAATAAGTAAGAAATTTATAATTATTGCGAAATTAATAGGTGAAATTAACGACTGTTAAGGTTCTATTTACAATCTTAGGATAGCAGCCATTGTTGAAAAAGGCAAAAGCAGCTTTCTCCGCTACTGCTTGAGGAAGCTTAAAGAAACTGGAACCGAACAAACTGATATTTCCTTTATGAATTTCCGCTTAACGGAAGCGAAGAAAACTGCTTTACCGTTTTGCAACTATGGCCGTTTTCCTAAGATTGTAAATTCTCCCTTAAGGTTGAGAGAGTACCCGAAAAAAAAAGGATTCAAACCTAACTTTCAAAGCATGTCAAAATGTTTCGAATGAGGTTTGGAAAGCAAACCCTAGTCCGTCATACGTGGTCCTCGAAGAGCAATACACATATACCGAGAATACGCTGTGTACATGCAAGCATCAGAATGCTATGTGTCAGTTAGTCCATATAATACCATATGAACGGGTCAAATTTTAAATAAAAAGGTTGAGAAAATCTTCCCCGAAGCCCATCTAAATTGATCAAAATGGGAGCGAAATAATGATCAACGGAAACCATTGGACAATCAACAGTGAAACATTTACCATTAGATCGCTTTCAGTCTATAATTTAGATAGTAGATTCACTTTTCATCGACAGTAACAATTCTATGGAAAATCCCCTTTTCTTTTGTACCGTTGAAGCAGTCCCTTGGTTTCAATCCATACGGTAGCCAATTGCCTACCTTTCGGATCATTTCCATTTGCTTTTCAACAAAACTCGAAATCTTCATAGTGAAAAAAGTATTGTTGTCTACGCATATTAGGAAAAATAAATCACTGTAACAAAAATCAAGTTACGCCATTTGTACGAAAACGACACAAGCTTATTCATACACCTATTAGTTTAACATAAAAACTCGAATTGATCAAATCAAATTTATTGTTGAAGATAATACATGAAATCTAAGAATATCGTGTTCTAAATGATATTGAAGCGATGCAGGCGCGTACCAAGAAAAACATTTCAGAAGGGGGGTTTTCATAATATAGAGGAGACTGGGGTTAAATCGAACACTTTTTAGAAATTGATAAAAACATCCATTATTGGGTTTTTACCAAATTCATCTCTACCTAGCCATTTTGAAGCGCGTTTACAAAGTCAATCCATTAATCGAAATAATATAAATTGCAGGTTTATAAGATATTTAAGCTGTCCAGTTTAACCCCGTGCCCGGTATAGCCCCTGTCTTCCCTAATAATTTCTTGAGTTTCGGAGGGGGTTGAACCACCAAAACCCCCCTCGGTATACACGCCTTAGAGTGATGCAAAAGCCAACTTCCTCCAAAACCTAGTCCGTCTTTCGTCATCTTTGCAGAAAAATACACGTATACTTATTGCACTGATAAACATCAGAATGCTACGTGTCCAAGCAGTCCTCAAGTAGCGAAGTGTGGAATGTCTTAAGCGAAGGTCAAATCTGAAAATAGACCTCCGACCAAATCTACGATTTCATGCTGTCCAAATTGGCTAGTAAACCAGTCAAAATCTAAATATGTTAAATGAACGCTCCATCCAAGTCTCTTTTTAAACATGTTTTTTCAAACGTTTATTTGTTCTATACGACGTTTTTTATGCGAATTTTCATAGCTTTTTGGGAGTTTTTAAAGTTATGCGATTTTTCGAGCGAATTTTCAAAATTATGCGACTTCTCATGCAAATTTAAAAATAACTGCGGATTTTTTTCAGGTGAATTTTCAAAATCATGACAATTTTTTATGCGAATTTTAAAAAAATTGAGGAATTTTTCTATGTGCATTTTCAATGTTTTGCGACGAGATCTAGTATTACTTAAAATTAAAATATAAATTTTTTAGTTTTTTTTTTGATGCCAAAGTTTGACGTTTCATGCATTTATAAAAAAAACGATTTCGAAAATCTCAAAATTTTTCCCAAAGTCGATATCTTTCAAAAACATCTTTTTTCGCGATAACAGATGTTTCATGAATTTTTAAGACATATAGCAATCAAAAGTACGTCCTTCGTTTCTAGAATTTTTCATGCAAATTTTCAAAATTATGCGGTTTCCATGCAAACTTTCTCAATTGTACGGATGCTTTTATATGTGAACTTCCAAAGTTGCGCGATTTTCTTGTTTCGTCTTAGAAATGCACGAAACTTCGAGGTCTAGTGTAATCTAAAAAAAGAAGAGTTGAAGTAGAGTTAATTTCTCTCAAATTTGCTCTCCAACAGGCATAAAACCTCCTCTTCTTTACACCAACAGATAACAGTGGTACAAATGAAATTTTTTAATTAAATCAGATATTAGATGAGTAATTAAGTAACATGAGGAACAATTTTTCAACAACATTTCGTGATAAATGAATATCTAATGTACTGGAAACAGTTGTTGAATATGCGGCACATGCAAGCAATGAGCTCATTATAACCATTATTGGGTCTAGCATTGGACATCCGAAGAAATAAACAGATACGAAGATTACGGCGATAAATTTTCAATTGTAAAAGCTGTAAGAGCTCGAAGCAATCGATTCGTAATTGAAGTAAATCTGTCACAAAATGTAGGCTTACTAAGATCAATCAGTTTACCTCGGTGACGGTAACTCGAAAGGTTCAAAGAGTACTCCCAAGAAAGGTGGATTGCAGTTTGGGAAATATTATAGTCGAACTTGATTACCGACTGTTTGCGACTAAAAGAGATGACGGAGCATTTGGAGGCATTCAAACCCATTCTGTTGATATTACACCAATCAGTCAAATTATTTAACTGTTCTTGTTGGAAGCATTTCGTGTCGGCTGTGGATTTAATGATATGAAATAGTTTGAAGTCGTCAACGAACGATGATCGAAAAATTTAAATCGTTGAGATAGAGCAAAAATAAAAATGCTCCAAGGTGACTTCCTTGAGGTGACTCCAGAGGTAACAGCGGATGGTAAGGTTGTACAGTCTTCGATTTTCACTATCATGTCGCCACCAGTTAGATATGATTAATTCCAGCTCAAAAATGATCCATTAAATCCCAACTCTACTTAACTTGGAGATTGTTATGTGATGATTGATTTTGTCGAACACAGCGATATTGAATTTTGCGGATATAACAAGTCAGATATTTAAATACTACAAAAAAGTAGATCATTTTTTACTGACATTTAAGTACGAAATCGAAGCAATAATATTTGGGAATCGCATTCTTAAGATTTTATGATTGAAGCGAGAACCGCAGAACTTCGTCATCTACGGCTTTATTATGAGCACAGAAGCTTGATATCTTAAATTTATTATGATTATTTGTAGTTTGCGATGCAAATTCCACGACGAACTTGAAGAAGTTGCGTTGGTTATTCGGGATCATTTTATGAACTTAACGAAGCACCTTCCAATAATAACGCAAATAGGTGAATAATTCGAGGCTAACTAGATGCCTAATAGTTACGGTGGTTTTGAAATTGTTGCTCATTTTTTATAACATTTTTACGAGTGCTTCGTTAAGCTCATATAAAGTTATCGAAGAATTCCTCCTTAATAAACTTGGAAACAAATCGAAACCGAGTGAATAATTTGTTTCTAATTAGTTACCGTGGTTTTGAATTTGTTGATTTTTTTTTTGGGATACTTTGCAAAGTTCATATGATTTTATCGAAGCACTCGAAAAATTAAAAAAAAATCATTTGCTGCAAACCGATTCGTTTAAAGCTTGTTTCAGGAGATTTGCTTCGATAACTTAGTCACTGGTTTGAAGGAATATTTCGATAGCTTGATATGAACTTAGTGAAGTGTTCGTAAAAATGTAATAAAAAATGAGCAACTAATTTCTAGCCACCGTAACTAATAAGCAACAAATTGTTAACTGGGTTCAATGGAAATGCCGGCGAAAAAAATGGAATTAAATTAATTAGCAACTAATTAGAACAATTTACTAACTGGGTTTCGTTTTTTTTAAAGCTACTTTTGGAGGGATGCCTTGTTCACTTTCTATGAACTTAGAAAAGCACTCGATCAAAAGATTCAAATCCACTGTAACTAATCTGCAACAAATTATTCATCTATTCGCGTTATTGTTGCATTTCATGTTCATGACCATTTTGGCACTAAATTCGGTACAACTTAAGTGTCTCGATTGGGGATAACTTTACGTCTGCTTCATGTTGAACTGCTGAGTGGCGTGGCAGTTCAACATGAACTGTTAAGCACTAATGAGTCGAAGGTAAAGCGTAGAAAAAAATAAATTAGTACAAACCCATATGACTAATTTCATGGATTAGCCCAACAATAGTGCATCAAAATGTAAAAACCTGTTTTAATCCACCTAGTGGTGTAAGGTTGCCTTTCTCATATCAATCACACTATCATATATAGTACTGTTGTATTCTTCTAAATAATTTTCTTCGATTCTTGAAAAAAAAAAACGAAATCGGTTTGTTTGACCGTCTACTGATAAAAACTATCAATTGGAGAAGATTTGAGGTCAATTTTGAAAAAAAATTTCGCTTTTTCGCCCTTTTCAGTGATGGTATAAAATTTTCAACACACTTTACCTTATATTTCCGGATCCGGAAGTCGGATCCGGATGAAATTCAGGAATTACGTATGGGATCACAGGACCTTTCATTGGAACCTAAGTTTGTGAACATCGGTCGCGCCATCTATGAGAAAAGATAGATCACATATTTTCATTTTTTGCACATTTTACCCCATAACTCCGGAACCAGAAGTCGGATCCAAATGATATTCAGGAATTTTGTATGGGACCACAAGACAAGTTTGTGAAAATCGGTTAAGCCATCTCCGAGAAAAGTTAGTGCAAAAAAACGTTACGTACACACAGACATTTTGCGTACTCGACGAACTGAGTCGAATGGTATGTCACTCGGCCTTCCGGGCTTCGGTTCAAAAGTCGGTTTTCACAGTGATTGCATAAACTTTCTTTATGAGAAAGGCAAAAAGCTTTTGGAGTCGTAATCAAAACGAATTTTCAAGCAGAACAGATCCAACTTCGACAGCAAAAATGGTAGAGCCCCAACAAAAACGGAAGTCATCCAATACTTTTAATAAATCATAAATTTACAGGATTTAAGTGTCCGAGCAGTTTGTTATCAAACATCACTTGCTCCGTTCACGGATCGTATTGTTATAACACTAACCATTAGGCATGAATAATTGATTTGTATTGTGTATTTAAAAAAGGACATCGGAATAATATCCCGTCTTGGCCGTGGAGTTCACCTCGGAACAATTTTCCCGATTGTTAGTAAGTCTGTTTATTTATCCACAACAAATCGTTCCCGGCGATGTTGGCTCAAGTAATCAAACAAAAAATTACGCATGTTGATTTTCACGGAAAACGATTTACTGGAAGGTTCTGTGCTAAACAAATTCCAGAAGAGGTTAGAGGGCACAAAACAGTTTTTTCACTCTAACACAAAAGAAGTTTTAGTTACATGTACCAATGAAACTACACCCGAGAATTGATTCTCATTAATTTAATTTCACAGGGAGATGGGCGTTGACCTCAAGCCGATGACGTTTCGGGTTGTTCGGTTGGTTCTCGCCTCGCCACAAGCTGGAAACTACAAGGATTAACCGCACCCTAGTTTCCGGGGACACGTGAAAACAAACGTCGGTGCACGTATCGACGAACCTAATCGAAATGATGGCTCCTGCTGCTGATCGCAGTAGCCCTCGATGGGTAAACACCGTCACTGTCACTGTGTGGAAGGAATGACACCGTTTCCAGACAAGAGACACTGCACCCATCAGGTTTTATACTGCCATTCGATAGCCTGATCAGCCCAACGGGTAAGTTTGTCGTTTTTTTTTTTCTCTTTTCATTTTTTTTTTTCATTTTAAGCGGAAGGCAACCAACTGCATACTAACAAAAGAATAACAACTAAATAAATAGAACCCGAGAAGAAAAAGTAGTTTCCAGTTACAGAACCAATCGTGGTGATCGGAACGCGAAGGAAAGCGGCTGGGGGATGGGAAGGGGGTAGCCTTTTTGCGGTAGCAAGATCTATTCTCCATTTTTTATTCTTCTAATATGGTTTATTCGACAGCTTTGTTGTGTTCGATCTAGCATAGGCGAAGCGGAGAGGGGGAGGGGTGGATGTGCGGGGACGACGATGGCCAGGGGAAGCAGTAGCAGCCAATGCACACGGTTTATTTGGCATTGAATTTTGCGAAATATGTAACGTGCACCGGCTCTGGTTGACTGCTTCTGGAGCTCTGTTACTCGAACAAGTGTTGAATATTTGTGTGCGGCCATGGGGCCGATTGTAGGATAGCTAGGTAGCAAGAAGGGGGGCCAGTGGTGGAGGCTACGGATTGAGGATAGATATTTACGCTTACTGGTTGTGAGGCCTGCTTGGATTGCTTAGGCCAAGTAGAGCTGACTGGTGTTCTGTTTTTTTTTGTGTTTCTGCAACGTTACTCAATAGCGCATTCTTGACAGTTCTACATGCCTCATGCCTACTTGGTTTTCCGCGAGCAACCACGGTTTAGCTTTTGAAACACACACTCACACACACTAGGAAACATAAGAGATAGGCCAGCGATGAAGGTCTCGTCTAGTGCAACTCTCCGAAGCGCGAACGAGGCGAGATTGATTATTATTGGTCTGTTGTGATCGGTAGGTTCGTGGCTTGTTGCAAACGTTGGTTGATTCCTCAATGAGTGGATTATTCTATCCATTAATTTACACCGAGATATATACCTACCTATATGTATTCGAAGTCTGGACGTCCTTGGAGACATGTGGGCCACGTTTGCGAGCCTGATTGTTTTTGAAATGAGTGCTGCTGTTTTATTTATGTTCTTCGATGGCTTGGACTTTGGTAGTTTGTCTTTTGTCATATCGAAACATTAAAAATGCACGAAAATTATGAATTAAAGGGTGTATTCGAGAGAAAATGGCCTATCGGGAATTTTCTGGGTATGTTGAACCTTAGAAGTTCAAATATAAGTCGTCAGATAATAAAAGTCCTTTTTCTTGTCTTGATAGAAATAATATAGAATTTCTAAAAAGAAACAGGCTTTGGATCGGAGCTTCAAAGACCTCCTAGTTTTCTCGGAGAAGGTTGAATCAATTTCAATAAGCTTAGGTTCGTTGAAAGCTGCTGTTAATCCAATGGTTAAATTCGAAGTTACTTCAAATTGCTGTCACTTCCGGTCCCGGTGATACAATGTTATAAGTGACGTAACCGACAAAACGCACTTTCTCGGAGATCACGTAACTGATTTTCACAATCTTAGACTTTGCTTCTTGCTGCTATTGGTTAGTTGTTCAAGTTCGAAAAAAAAGAAAGAAGATATAATGGTATAAGTGACATAATCGACAAATTGCTCATTCTATTAACTGTTCAATATTCTCGATTAGGACAATCTTAGAATTGTTGTAAATTAACTATCAGGACATTTCCGATCAAGTTTGGAAAGCTTATGGCGAAAACTTCCAATTTCGAATGAATGATTGTATAAATGACGTAGCCGACAAACTGCACTTCACTTTATCCACTCAATATTCTCGAAGATATCTGCATCGATCCCGAGAATCGTAGATTCGTTTGAAAGCTACTGTTAAGTTTTTTAAATGACTGATGGTAAACACATCCGGTTCCGAAGATATAATCGTATAGAACACGTAACCGACGAACTGGGTAAAAACCCATCCCCACAATTTCGTTCAGCGATAGCTGAATTTTTTTTAATAACTTTTTATTGGAATATGAGTTAAAATTTAATTATTAAGATTTAAATTGGGTGTTCAGCCACAAGTGGTGCCTTTTCAGCCCTATTATATATATGATTTGGTTGTTACCATGAGGACATCATTTGCTTCCGCAATTCTGAGATTTTTGTGTAGGGAAAATTCTACTTGTATTGTGCAATGGGGAAAAGGAACTTATATACTAACTTACTAACTAATACAGTGAGCGAATCGATTCAATTGAAGATTGCATCGATTTTTGTCGGAATTTGCTTATAATATTATGTGACATTACATCTAATGGTTCTATTTTTGTGAGTACGTGTAACTCATTTGTACTAAACCAGGGAGGACAACCGGCTCGTACGGGTAGCAATTCAGATTTACAATTCTGATAGCTAACCTGAAGTGTACGATCAATTAAATAATTTTGAATCATTTTGATCAAATGAATAGGAAACTGGAAATCAGACAATTTTGCAATTAAACCTTTGTGCCAAACACTGTCGAATGCTTTTTCTATGTCTAGAAGAGCAACTCCAGTGGATAACCCTGAAGATTTCTTTGTTTTTATCATGTTCGTTACTCTGACAAGTTGATGAGTAGTTGAATGTTCATGACGAAATCCAAAGCGATCTATCGGTTCTAAAATTGACCAGACAACGTAGCGTCAGACATCGACATTTTGACTATAAACGATAAACGATAGTTTTCTTGAAAAAGGCCTACACCAAAGGCCGAAACGTCGGACAGTAAACAACATTCGTTTGTATTATAAGACTAAGACAGCCGTTTTCCAGTTTTCCACGATTATATCACCCCAGTCGAAATCAAGTATAACCTCGATATATGAAATAGATTTGAATTTTATAAAATGATGCTATGTGAAGTATTGCCATCATGCTAAATATTTTGGTCCGTAACAAAGAATGAAGAGTTTCGATATTAGCGAAAGAATCAACTATGAAAGCATTTTAGTTCTAAACTGAATGACTAAATTAACTATCGTTAGTACTTGTCCCGGGTTGGCGGTTCGATGCATAGGGCGCTGGTCTTACAAACCAGTTGTTGTATGTTCGAGCCACCACCTGGAAGGTAGTGTCAGTGGAATCGTAGCACCAGCCATGCAATGGTTATGTACACTCTGAATCGGCTGCGAAGTCTGTTGAAACAGAAGGTTAAATTCCGCTACAGGAATGTAATACCAAGGCTTAAACTTAGTACTTGTTCCACTAGCGAATTAAATGTGTCGTAAACCCACTTGGCCCAATCACTGAAAATATTCCGTATTTCGATGTGTTGGTTTTACACGACACACTTTGTGTGATGATTCGTTCCTTTTATGCTGTTGGAATTCAGTGCGCATTACTTTGACGTCGAATTTCACCTTAATGCTTGTTCATACCAAACATTTTGGAAAATTTCAATTTTAAGTTATCTGCGGTTACTCATACTACTGAAAATTTTATCATGAATTGCTATGGAGATGGTATGGAGAAAAATTGTTGCTGCGTTTAATACAACAAGAGATACTCACGATTAAGCTCTGTGCCAATTCTTGTACAGAGTGACTTTTGAAAAGGCACCCCATAGTAAAGTAAGACGTATTCACATCAAAACAAAGTGTTCAAAGTGGCTTTTTTGTGACTGCTATTGGCGCTATTGGCTTTTTTGTGACTGCGGATTGGCGCGAAAACGCGTCAATAGAGAAACTAAACTGCTGGTGGCATCGGTTGATGATACATGTCACACAGCACGCGAAACCATGCACTAATTGTTCCAATATTTTAGGGTCATCTCTGATTTCGCTAATCGGTAGTGCTCAAAAATTTAAGCACCTCAAAAACAGTCTCAATGGAAAATTTCAGCTGAATCAGACATGAGTAAAGACTTGGAAAATTTGTCGATCTTTGTCATTTTTCAGACCATAAAGACTGTCCCACAAAGTATGGACGCACTTTGATTTCGCTGTAAATAATTCACAAGTGTTAGATATTCAAATTTGATTCGATATACTGATAATATTGGACTACAACAATAGAATATTATTCTCAACATTTGCTACTTAGCCATTGTAGACTAGCGCACCTTCTTGCGAACGACAAGCGACAAGTTTTGACACTTTTTCCAATCTTTTTCAAACTGTTTAATGGTTTCGGCTGCCGAGACATGTTTCCTAAGATGTGCCTTCGTTAATGCCCAAAATTCCTCAATTGGTCGAAGTTGTGGGCAATTTGGTGGATTCATGTGTTTTGGGACGAAAGTGACATTTTTGGTAGTATACCGTTGATTTCGAGTAGTGGCAAGAAGCAAAATCTAGCCAGAAGACAACAGGATCCTTGTGGCTTCGAATCATGGGTAGAAGTCGTTTTGGTAAACATTCCTTGATGTATATTTCGCTGTTGAAGCAGTGGTGATGAAGGGTTTTGAAATCTTACTGCAGCTACAAATTGCTTGCCAGACCATAGCTTTCTTACCAATTTTTTTGACTTCAATCGATGTCTCGGCGTAGTTTAATACTTGCCCTTCTCGCACCGTATAATATTGTGATCCCGGCAATGATTTGTAATCGAGTTTCACGTAGGTTTCGTCGTCCATGATTATGATTCAAATTTTCAGCAAGAATCGTATTGTACAGCTTTCGAACCCTCGGCCTGATCGATGCTTCCTGTTTCGGACTACGTTTTGATTGTTTCTGCTTCTTATAGGTTTGAAGATTCAAACGTTCTATAGCACGAAGTACCCACTTTTTTGGTCACATTCCTCCTTCTTTTGTTCGAACGTCTTCAGTATACGTTTATCCAACTGAGGGTTAGTAGGACTTTTTTTCGATCCGTTTTCGGTTTATCCTAAAGGTGTTATCCTCACCGAACTTTCTGATTGCATTTCGCACGGCCTTTTCACTTACTCCTTCCACTGTTGCTATCTTTCTCAGTGACAGTCCGCGTTCTGTGCACCATTTGTACACAATTTTTCGACGTTGTTCTGCTGAAAGTCCACGCATTTCGAAACAAACTAATGAAAACGAATAAACAACTGCACAAGTGGTTAGGGAAGAGTGTGAACAACAGGACGCAGCCATAAAAATTGACAGATTCCGAACCATTGCGAAATGGCAGCGGTTTTTGGTTGCGTCCATACTTTCTAGGATAGTCTTTAGGAAAGACGGGATCCATGAAATTTACGAAATCGTATATTGTTTATCCCAAAGGATTTAAAATTGTATTAAACTTCGAGATTTAGTGTTATCTCGAAAAAAAATTTGTTTTTGAAAAAATCGACTTTCTAAAAAATTTGGATATTTCCAAAATCGAAAAAATATTTGATGCCAAAAGTCTTGGAATTGCATGAAACGTCGTAATTTAGTGTTATATTGAAAAAGATTTGTTTTTTAAATCGACCTTCTTGGACATGGAAAATTTTGAGATTTTTGAAGTCGAAACTTTTTTTTGATATCAAATTTTTCGATTATTTTAAATTTCTTTTTTCGAGATGAACTAAAAACTCAACAT
Source organism: Malaya genurostris (assembly GCF_030247185.1). Classification (NCBI taxonomy): domain Eukaryota; kingdom Metazoa; phylum Arthropoda; class Insecta; order Diptera; family Culicidae; genus Malaya; species Malaya genurostris. The sequence goes on from NC_080570.1 coordinate 10,731,479, forward strand.
TTCATGTAATTCTAAGTCTTTTGGCATTAACAAAAATTTTCGATTTCGGATATTTCACGCATTCTTGTCAATTATTTAACTTTACAACGGCTTCAAATATCTTCTTTCGACATTTTGAAGCTTCGGACAGTTCGACGTAATACAGCTTTTATGGAACACAGTAGGCTTTGTGTTAGCCGTGTTGCTTGTTCAACAGTCAACCTTAGCGATTCGTGATTCAATTGTCACGTCATTTTTCGTGCCAGGTAAAGTGAGGATGAGATTGTCGCCGGTGGACTTTTCCTATTCAACAACATGGGTCTTTCTTATCTAGAAAACGTGACCTGTTTTTTTCTGTTCTGTTCAATTAAACATTGTATTAGAAACGAGCTCGAAATCAACCTTCCGGCAACCAGTTCTCAAAGACGAGTTCGCTAGTCGGGACGACAGAAAGGATTTTTGTTTTTTCCTGCCAGTCGCAGGACTAATCCTTCTGGAAGAAACCATTTCCGTTCAATTGAAATCCAGTGCTGGACAGGGCTCCCAGTAACTATTGAGACAAAAAACACAAACAAAACAGGTCGCTTCTGGGTGGCCACAGGCAACAGAACAAAAACAGAAATAACAATATTTCTGTGATGCACGAGTGGAGCAAACAAAAAGAGCAAAACAAAAGAACAGCAACAGTGTGCATTCAATTTATCTAAAATAAACTCGGTAGTTCCGAAATAACAAAAAAAAAATCTACGGCGACGCTCCGATCCCAGTAGGCGGCAGGGGAAATATTCGTGTGAAATCCAGCACAAACAAAAACAAAAAAAAACGACTCGCACTGAAAATCGACTCGTTTCGAGTGATTGAAAAGCTGTTTGCAGGCGACAAGAGGACCGTGTTTCGGCCTTTTGTTGCAACGAAACGATTCAATTGGTATTCTATACATACGTGTACGAGAGGAGTATAGAAACGAAAAACATATGCATAAAAAAAAGTGATCAACTGAATTGTTTCACAAATATCAACTGCAAATAACTGATTTTTTTCCCACCGCGTATAGTTTGTCGGGAGAATCAATTGGTTTTTCGTATTGCTAACTGGATTTAGTTTTTTTTTTAATTTTTACTCCAGCAGGTTTTCATTAAATCAAATTACTGTCCGAGAATCCGAGGAGAGCGGCGTCGGTTAAAAAAGCAAATCCCACCACCAACCCGGCGAAACATCATTTGTCAGATCGCTGCCGAGGCCTGAAATTTGATTCACCATGTGTCACCGAAAATGAATGGCAATCACTGTAAAATCACTTTCCTTTTCGAACAGCTCGCAGTTTCGCAGCATTTCGACACCACAAAACACACACACACACACACAAAGGCTAATGTGCCGAACTGCCAGGAGTTCAGCAAAGCCGGTTTCCTGATTCCCAGAACATTATTAGCCGGTGCGGGAGCGAACGGAGCGACAGAAGTGAACTGAAGAAACTGAAAAAAGTGCATTTCACTTTCCCCCAAAAAGCATATTTTTTTTTCTTGCACCATATCTTCGTACCGCGCGGATGCGGTTTCTCGATTCGTTGCCCGTTCCGACTGGATGTGCATAATTAAAAACCCTACCGTATCGTTTCGGGTGTGTGTGTATGTTTGTGCGTTCGGCTGATTGTGCGATTCGTAAAAATGTAAGGAAAACGGGATCGCTGAGTTTACATATGGGATCCCTGGCAAAAAATTTTTTTTCTGCGGTGCTACGGAGAAAGTTGCTAGATGAAATGTTCCTTCTGTCCAATGTCCATTTTTTTTATGGAATAGTTGAAATCATTATCAGTCAGCTTTTTCGCGTACTTTTAATTTTCGCTCGATCACAGAAATAAAGTTAAATATCATTTACCACCAAAAAAAACTGGCAACCCTGCCCCTTTCCCCTTTTGGCGTGCGAAGAACGAAAAGCATTCTGGCATACTGAGATCACAGATGCAACGAGAGAGAGAGAAAAAAAACTGCACGAAGAGCTGTTTTTTATGCACGAATTTCATATCAATCGTAAAACATATATCTGACAAATTAAAAAATCTTTCTTTTGACGTTACTCGCTCCTCCGGCCAACCCCTTTGCCTTCTCTCGAACCCGGGGTTTTTCACTGACGTGGAACCACCGCACATCGTAAATTTGGACCATATGTGCCAAAGCCCGAAAGCCGCACCAGCCAGGAAAGTGCTGTTGCATTGCCTGATTTCAATCGTAATCAGTGTCGTCTCGGAGGGAACCCAGTGTGTGTGTGTGTATGTGCGTTGTACGCTAGTGAGTTCATTGACCTAACACGCAAAATGCCGCCGCATTGGATGCCTACGGTGCCGGGTGATGAACAGAACCGGGGAGGCAAGGTTGCCTGCGGTGGAGGGACGAAATTAATCCACTCTGGATAATTTTTGTGTTCCAAACAAAGTTCGACGGGGACGGTTTTTTAAATGAAATAATCATCGGAGGTGTTTGAGAACGGATTTTGTGATTTGATCCTTGAAGAAGACCACAGTTCACTTAGAAACGTTGAGAATGATATTATTGATGAATCAAACAAGTCTGATCTCGTTAGTAGTTAAAATTAAAAAAAATAGTATCTAACGAGTATCAAAAAGAGAAATAAGTTTGAGAGCAAAATCTATTCCACTATAGATTTGTTTATAATTGTGATTTCGGGACTCTTTTCTTCTTCATATTGAACTGTGAACTGCTAAATTACCTCAGTAATGCATTCCCTAACGGATCAGCGATAGGAAAATCCGGTGTTTCGACAAAAAACAGAACCATCTACGATAGAATTCTGTGACACATCAATTTCACAACCGTTGACCACAGAGTAGTGGAAGAGTTCTTCTTGCAAGGAACAAAGTTCCTTTAATGATGAGCAGAAAGAGAATGCATTTCTTGTTAACTTGATAAACCTTTTTGTTCAGTTCGCTTTCTCATCTCATCCAAGTTAGTCGAAGAAAGCAAAACCGCTTACGTTCGGAACGGCAGAAACCAAACCAAATGAACAAACGCATCGCATACACCATGGCAGAAATTACGAAATTCGGCTTTCGATGCGAGAGGTTGAAGGTTTGCTCAGTGAGCAAATGCAGCTTGATCTTGAACGAGTACATTTGCTTCAATGCAACAACTGTTGAAACTCAGTTTACATAGAGAGGTGGAAAGAATTCAATTCGCTGAAGATAACAACGCAGAGATTCTTTCCATCGAAAAAGTATGTGTGTGTGTGTGTGGAAGAAATTTTCCCCCGGTATTTTGAATGGCGTACGTTGGTTACCCATGCGCTTGAAGAAGGCTATTCCTTCTTATGTGATTTTCAGTCAAGACACAAGGATCTTTTGTTACCTACGACAATCAGATGGCTACATGTCAATATTACCAAAATACTGTTCGCTACGGTAAGCCTCGTAATAAACAGGCCAAGAAGACATCTACACCGAAGGGCAACGGTTCTTTCTGTACACCGGCTTCAAAAAATCTCAGTACTTCTGTGACAGTCATCAACAACAATGAAATACTCTCCCTCAATGAATCCATCATTTGTAACTCAACAACGCTTTCAACGCCTGGACAAAGAAAAGCAAACACGATGGTCCCAACATAAACTGGTGACGCACTGATGAGCTGAAAGCGAAACGTAAAAAATGAAAATTGTCATGTGCACTTAGCACAAATCCGGTACCCATGCGGTACCAAACCCCTAAATAGCTACTATCTGTTGACGGCCAGAACGTCGTCACTTCGTTTCGTTTCTTTCGGCACGTCAGTAAAGACATAGCACTTCGGTGTGATAAGTGTAACATATGGATCAATAAGTCCCGAGACTAAAGCAGAGATGGCGCTCGTAGTAAACCAGTAATCACGTCTTTCTAGAGTACTAACCTTTGCTTGAAACGAGTCAAAATTTTAAGTCGATCCGACCAGAAACAGCTGAGTTATCGAGGTTGGAGTAAAGTCGTTTTGTAGTTTGTTTAAAAAATGGAAAAAAACCGAGTTTCGTGTTTTGATAAAACATTGTTTTTTAATGGGTAAAAATACCGTGCAAGCGAAACAATGGATTGAAAAATGTTATCCGGACTCTTGTCCATCAAAAGCAACGATTTGTCGGTGGTTCGCCGAGTTTAAACGTGGTCGTACCGACACAAATGACGCGGAACGCTCGGGTAGACCTGTGGAAGCCGTTACACCGGAAAATGTGAGTGAAGACAAAAATTGTAATGAAAGATCGTAAAGTGAAGCTCCGTGAGATTGCTGAGATGACACAGATATCATATGGAAGTGTATGTACTATCCTTCATGAAAAATTGAGCATGAAAATGGTTTTTTCCAAGTGGGTGCCGCAATTGCTTTCGATGGAACAAAAACAGCAATGAACAAAACAATGAAAACAATGGCGAAATTGAACGAATTGGGCTTTGACCTGCTTCCCCACCACCCATACTCGCCAGATTTAGCCCCCAGTGTCTACTGGCTCTTTGCTGATCATAAAAAATGCTCCAGGGAAAAAGATTTGGCTCAAATGAGGAGGTCATCGCTGAAACTGAAGCTTATTTTGAAGCGAAAGATAAATTTTTTTATAAACATGGTATTGAAAAATTGGAAAAAACGTTGGAACCATTGTATTACCCTAAAAGGTGATATTGATATTGATTAATAAAAAAAAATTTGCAAAAAAAAATGTTGTTTCCATTGTTACGTCTGCTCAGCGGTTTATGTTGAACCGTTAGGTGGCGTTAGCAGTTCAACATAAACTGCTGACGCACTGATGGGCTGGAAGCGAAACGTAAAAAATGACGATGGTCCCGCCAACAACAGCGACACCGAACTAATGGACAAGAGCGTGAATAGCGAACCGCTGCTCCCCCTACATTCACTCGATAGCAATGAGAGCACCTCTCCTCCAAGGATTAAGATAACAACGAGATCCAGCAATAAGAAGAAGAAAAATTGTTCAACGATCAGTTTAAGGGCAAACGAACAAAAAAAAATAAAGCTATGAAAAAAAACTCTTCTTAATCCACCTATTCGTATGGTAATGCCTTTGACATTCAAACAGCCTCATCAAAATATTTTTTTTTTCGTTCGGAAGTTTTCTGATACGAATTTGGGCTGATTTTGAAAACAAATTTATTCAGAACTTTTCAATTACTTCAGAAAAGTGACTCAACGCTTACGTCGCATATTCGACAATATTCGCCAAATCAAAAGTATCAGCAATAATACATTTGAACTTGATCATTGGTTACTTCCTGAAAAAAAATGATTCACAATTCAATAGTAACTTTCGAACCAGTCCGAAGCTTGTTGAAATCGGTTCAACCATCTGCGAGAAAATTAAGCGGTAAAACTGCAGTTTTGTCGGTTACGTCACTTATACCATTTCATCTCCGGAACCACTTGGTCTTTGAACTTGATCAATTACCTAATGGTAACTTTCAAACGAGCCCGAAGTTTGTCGAAATCGGTTCAGCGACATCAAAAATAAAATTTAGCTGAACAAAAAATCTTTGAAAAATGCACTCACAGACATTTTTTAACATAAAATTATAATTAGGGGAGACCGGGGTTACACCGGATACGGGGTTAAACCGTACAGTTTCAATATCGCATAAATCAGCAATTATTCTGATCCATGGATTGACTTTTAAAACGCGCTTTCATGTTAGCTAGATGACAATCGGATTCGTGTCAAAACGTGTGCGTTTTTTAATTTAATTTTAGTGCATTGAGATGTCGGTCTTTTTAGTGCGTTCAAATGTTCATTTCGAGCACAATCTAGTGATTATTGAATGCTTTCGATTAGTTGAAAAATTATTTCTTTTATTGTGCCTCACAAACGAATTGTCTGTGTGGGGCTAAACCGGACAAAAAAGTGGGACTCAAGCGGATATAGAATTTTCTACTGGAAATTCTTCTTTGAAACATATCTAAATATTGATATCTATTTTTCTATTCTACTTCTTATGACCTAGTCTTAGATTTAATTTAAGCAAAACTTGCATTATAAGTCGCGAAAAAATAGTCTTAAAAAATAACTCTAAAGTCAGTTTTAACATTAAATATTTGGTACTGCAGGGCGTGAAGTTTGGAGACAAAATATTCTCAGCGAGCAGGATCATGTCTCACATACAGTTGAAACCTTATTTTGCGCCGAACTGTATTCGTTCTTCATTTTTATGTGAAACTTCATTATTCCAGCTTAGCCCCGCGATTCCTAAATACACTGAAGTCTTTTTTTATGCGAATTTACGTACCGCATAAAAAAAACGCATAACTCTGAAAATTCGCATAAAAAAACCGCATAACTCTGAAACTTCGCATAAAAAAAACCGCATAACTCTAAAAATTCGCATAAAAAAAGTCGCGTAAAAAAAACCGCATAAAATAAGACCGCATAAAAAAAGACCTCAGTGTATTGGATTTTTGGCTGGTCACTTAATCGTGAATTGGTGCTTTTTCAAGTCACGAATTGGGAATTGTAAGTGAAAGTTGAAACTTTAAGTGTAATGGGTGTTTGTTTTTCAATTTCTGAGAAGTGTCAGATTGAACCCCACAGTTGTTGAAATTTCAGATTCTGGGTTGGTCACTTCATAGCTATTTTCTACGGAAACTAAAGCATATAATCTCTAAATCACAAACTGGGAATGGTAGCTGAAGGTTAAAGCTACAGAACGGTAGAGAAAGCTTGGATAAAAACCTACTTGTTATGGATGCTTTTTTGACGTAGGACTACGTCTTTCTGTACTATGCTCACCTGGAAGCATTTTCAAAATTTCACAACACGAAAGTGTAACGGAATTACTTCAGACTTGATTCCTTAATAACTTTTTCCCTGTTTGAGTATTTTCACTAATTATTTCACTAAACGAATGGTAGCAGGTGTACGATTGTTATTAATACCACGTTAATACGTAAACTTTGTTTAAATAGTGAAAAAATAGGTCCAAAAACGAAACATTAAAATCAACCGAATCTATAAATTACACGTTTACCAGTTTCAGTCTACGATAATCCATGAACGGAGACACTTCTAGTGCGCAGTCCTCCATCTATGTGAAGGCAATGGAACTACACTCGGTATTATTCAACTGGTGCATCAGTCGGTGGCGAATATGAGACTCCGTTCCTCATGCCTAAACGCAGAAAAACGACAGCTAGTTCTTCTGTGAGCATATCTGCTGTTGGACGTTCGCAGTGTGAGTTTCGCTTCAAACAAGAGCGATTGCGTCATCCAGCTGCTGGTCGTTTGCATTGGAGAAAAAGAAAACGAAAAGTGGACAACGATGGGGAACGTTATACGAAATCAGCCGTTCTACTAGCTAGGAATGTTATGCAAAGAACTATTAAGGTTACCTCTTTGCAAATCGAAGGTAAAAATTATCAGCTAAGTGCCAATCTTGACTAGTTTGATTAGCTTTGTGCATTTTTCGCTGTGCGAAATTCGCACCAAATGAGCGTCAAAAAAAGCTAACATTCGGCTGCATCGCGTTCGAGAAAAAAGGTTCCAAACAGTGTTTAATATCGTATAGAATTCCACAATTTGGCCCTTCTGAAAGCCGAAAATGAATCCCGTACAACATTTTGATAGTTTCTTCCAATCGAATATTCAGGTGTATGAAATATTGAAATATAGGAGCGATTGTACGACTTGTGTTACGATTATATTTATGTAATGATTTCTTCTAGGTCAAGGCTCAAACTTACAAATGACTTTGGCTGGTGCCTATCTTCATGGAATACAAACGGGACAGGACCCCAAAAGTAACGTAAAGAACTTATTTAGAAAACTGTCCTAAGTTGCCGCTCTAATTCCTAGAATACAAACGCAATCTTTCGAAACCGAATGGTTCTTTTCAGGCCTACAAAATCTTAAACGGTCAAACGTTATCAAAACAGTTAACATTATCATACACATCCCGAATGTAGTCCCACGTCAATCTCGCGGATATGTCTCTGACATTACCTACTCCAAGTTTTCAATTTCCAAAATGTGTCCGGTTTTGCCCCGTTCTTCTTTACAGGGTCCGGCACTCGAAGTGTAACCAATTAAAAAGGCCATAAATTCAGTTTGGAAAATTACTTTTACTTAATTCAAAGCACAAAATATGTAAAAATAATACAAAATTCAGAATCAATTCACTTTTGCTCGATATGACCACCTTTTGCCTTGACTTGATGACTTGAGAGAGCGATGGAGTTGCTTCGTTTGGCCGAAAGCGGTCAATTTCCGAACATTGTATTTTCTGACGAGAAAATTTTTCCAATTGAGCAATTCGTAAACTCTCAAAACGATAGGGTTTACTTGACCGACCGTTCATACGAGAATTTGAGTCATCGATTGGCCACCAGGAGGCAGCACCCGCAACAGATAATGGTTTGGGCCGCTGTAACCGCAGATGGGCGCTCTCCAATCGTTTTCATCGAGCCTGGCGTCAAGGTAAATGCGACATATTATCGGGAAAGTATTCTGGAGGTTGCTTTGAAGCCGTGGGCAGACAAACATTTCGGTGGCAGGCCATGGACGTTTCAGCAGGACTCGGCACCGTCTCACAAAGCTCGAGTGAACCAAGAATGGCTGAAAAACAACGTTCCGAACTTCATCACGTCCACACAATGGCTCTCGAATTCACCAGATGCGAATCCAATGGATTATTCTCTTTGGGCCATTTTGAAGAGCAATGTCCGAACTAAAAGATACACCAGTCTCGAGGCGCTGAAAAAAGTTATTGTCCGCGAGTGGGCCAAAATACCTGCAAGTCACATTCGGCCAAACAAAGCAACTCCTTCGCTCTCTCAAGTCATCAAGTCAAGGCAAAAGGTGGTCATATCGAGCAAAAGTGAATTGATTCTGAATTTTGTATTTTTTTTTACACATTTTGTACTTTGAATTAAGTAAAAGTAATTTTCCAAACTGAATTTATGGCCTTTTTAATTGGTTACACTTCGAGTGCCGGACCCTGTAGATATAAGAATGATGCTACGAACGGGTTAATTGGAGGTAGTAATATTAAAAGTCGTCCTATTTTACACTGCTATATTAACAGATCGGCTGAAAAGTTCGTATCGTTTCTATGAGAGGGCGCCACTAGAATTAAATCCATACCATTTTCAGTTAGTATCAACCTTCAAAAGATACGTGTATAAATTTGACAGCTGTCTGATTATTAGTTTGTGAGATATTGCATTTTGAGTGAAGCTACTTTTGTTATTGTGAAAAAAATGGAAAAAAAGGAATTTCGTGTGTTGATGAAACACTACTTTTTGATGAAAAAAAGTGCCGCCGATACCAAAAAATGGCTTGATGAGTGTTATCCAGACTCTGCACCGGGCGAAGCAACAATTCGTAAGTGGTTTGCAAAATTTCGTACTGGTCATATGAGCACCGAAGACGATGAACGCAGTGGACGTCCAAAAGAGGCTGTTACCGATAAAACGTGAAAAAAATCCACAAAATGATTTTCAATGACCGTAAAGTGAAGTTGATCGAGATAGCTGACATCCTAAAGATATCAAAGGAACGTGTTGGGCATATTATTCACGAATATTTGGATATGAGAAAGCTTTGTGCAAAATGGGTGCCGCGTGAGCTCACAATCGATCAAAAACAACAACGAATTGATGATTCTGAGCAGTGTTTGGAGCTGTTATATCGAAATGGTATAATTTTCATCGACTTCCTTGAAAAGGGAAAAACCATCAACAGTGACTATTATATAGCATTATTAGAGCGTTTGAAGGACGAAATTTAAAAAAAAACGGCCTCATTTGAAGAAGAAAAAAGTTTTGTTTCATCAAGACAATGCACCGTGTCACAAGTCGATGAAAACCATGCTGAAATTGAACGAATTGGGCTTCGAATTGCTCCCTCATCCACCGTATTCTCCAGATTTGCCCCCAGTGACTTTTTCCTGTTCTCAGACCTCAAGAGAATGCTCGCTGGTAAAAAATTTAGAAGCAATGAAGAGGTAATCGATGAAACTGAGGCCTATTGGGAGGCAAAGGACAAGTCGTACTACAAAAATGGTATCGAAAAGTTGGAAGATCGCTATAATCGCTGTATCGCCTCTGATGGCAATTATGTTGAATAATAAAAACGAATTTTGGCAAAAAAATGTGTGTTTGTATTAAACGATACGAACTTTTCAGCCGAACTGTTACGCTAGCGGTCTTTTGAGCCTCCAATCAAAAGTCGGGTTTTCTAGTAATTCTATACCTTTCTATATAAAAAGGTAAAAAATTAATTGTTGGAAAATCAAATACTTGCCGATAAGTTTTCAGTAGTATATCTGCACCGTTTTCAATGAATTTCTACGCCGGAAAACGTAATCTCATACCGTCCTAAGTGGTATTGTGCTAAAGCGACCCGTTTTCTCGAAAAACTTGAGTTATGTACGATGTACTCGGGATGGTGAGTGACCGGGAAGAGTCGGAAATTTGGTTTCACCGGGAAATTTTAATACAAAACCGAGAAAAATATTATTACCCCAAAATTTAGTTGCAATTTTCAGTATCATGATTTTTTTACTCAACAAGTGAAAAATAGGAGGCAATACCCAATTTTTCGTTTGAGCGAGAACTTCAGTATTAGTGTTACGGGTTGTAGATTGAGCTATCCATTGAAAATTCGACACCTAACACCTCACGTGTTGTTAAACGATTTTTCAAGGGTTTAACAGCAGTTTAAAATCAATTACGATGTACAAGGACTTTCCTAGTTGTTATCAATAACAGCACAGTGAAAGCTCATAATGAATAATAAGCATTTTTTGAATGCTTCTGTTGGTTTTTCATTCAGTTTGAGATTAAATAAATACTGTTTTTTAATTGTTAAGCCCTAATTTCAACATGATTCATCTCAGTATCTCGAGACAATACTTGTGTAATGCTCATATTTGTGAGATATTGATTTCCCTTATGAAATTGAAAAAGTTTTCGACTTTGAATTCATCCATCGTTCGCAGGGAGTATTTGATTTTTTTTTCCAGAGGACTTGTAAAGAAACTTAGAAAAGTTTAGAACATAATTTGATTTGTTCAGTGAATCTATGTTCAATTTCCTCAACTATGGATCCCAAAGTATCACAAGAAGTTTGATATTGATGTCGACAAAGCAGCAGTTGAAGATTGTCGATGATAGGAGAATTAAATTTTGTTTGAGCTTTTAGCACTGATAACAGATCGGCTGAAAAGTTCGTATCGTTTCTATGAGAGGGCGCCACTAGAATTAAACCCATACCATTTTCAGTTAGTACCAACCTTCAAAAGATACGTGTATAAATTTGACAGCTGTCTGGTTATTAGTTTGTGAGATATTGCATTTTGAGTGAAGCTACTTTTGTTATTGTGAAAAAAAATGGAAAAAAAGGAATTTCGTGTGTTGATGAAACACTACTTTTTGATGAAAAAAAGTGCCGCCGATACCAAAAAACTGGGCGAAGCAACAATTCGTAAGTGGTTTGCAAAATTTCGTACTGGTCATATGAGCACCGAAGTCGATGAACGCAGTGGACGTCCAAAAGAGGCTGTTACCGATGAAAACGTGAAAAAAATCCACAAAATGATTTTCAATGACCGTAAAGTGAAGTTGATCGAGATAGCTGACACCCTAAAGATATCAAAGGAACGTGTTGGACATATTATTCACGAATATTTGGATATTAGAAAGCTTTGTGCAAAATGGGTGCCGCGTGAGCTCACAATCGATCAAAAACAACAACGAATTGATGATTCTGAGCAGTGTTTGGAGCTGTTATATCGAAATAAAACCGATTTTTTTCGTCGATATATAACAATGGACGAAACATGGCTCCATCACTTCACTCCGGAGTCCAATCGACAGTCAGCTGAGTGGACTGCACGCGATGAACCGAACCCAAAGCGTGGAAAGACTCAACAATCGGCCGGTAAGGTTATGGCGTCTGTATTTTGGGATTCACATGGTATAATTTTCATCGACTACCTTGAAAAGGGAAAAACCATCAACAGTGACTATTATATAGCGTTATTAGAGCGTTTGAAGGACGAAATTTAAAAAAAAAAACGGCCTCATTTGAAGAAGAAAAAAGTTTTGTTTCATCAAGACAATGCACCGTGTCACAAGTCGATGAAAATCATGCTGAAATTGAACGATTTTGGGCTTCGAATTGCTCCCTCATCCACCGTATTCTCCAGATTTGGCCCCCAGTGACTTTCTCCTGTTCTCAGACCTCAAGAGAATGCTCGCTGGTAAAAAAATTAGAAGCAATGAAGAGGTAATCGCTGAAACTGAGGCCTATTTTGAGGCAAAGGACAAATCGTACTACAAAAATGGTATCGAAAAGTTGGAAGATCGCTATAATCGCTGTATGGCCTCTGATGGCAATTATGTTGAATAATAAAAACGAATTTTGGCAAAAAAATGTGTGTTTCTATTAAACGATACGAACTTTTCAGCCGAACTGTTAGACTCCTATCTTCAATCATGTAGTGATTTAAATAATAATATATATCGATATTTTCGAAATCCATTCCATGGTTAACTTTGCTGCCGGTATGAGATCAGTATCGTAGCCGATTAGTTCTAAGGTGGTAGCATATAGAACTATTTAAATTATTCATTGGTCTAGTTAAAGTCCTGAATGTTATTGAAGGATTATCTGAATCAAAGTCAGTTTGAGTAGCTAGTACACTTCAAATGTCGAATTGATCTGTTAGAACCAGTTCAATTGTAGAATGATTTCTCATAGAAGATAAACTAGTTGGGCTATTTGGAAATAAAATTGGTTAGAAATTTTCTGATTGTTCCAAGAATTTTAGAACTCTAGTAAGCAAAAGGCGAGTGTGTAATGTAAGGATACGAATAAAATGGATGGTTCAGTTTCTTCGATGATAAAGAATCTGAATTCTGAACCTGGAATTATGGTACCGAATTTCGGAGTCGAATGCTAGAACTGAATTCTTGACCTGAATTATGAAACTCAATTTTGATGCTAGATTCTGGAACTGAGTTCTGTACCTGAACCTGAGGAACTGAACGTTGAAACTGAGTTCTAGAACTGAACTCGGAACTGTACAGTTCTGATTTGATTCATAAATATTCCGTCCAAATAACCAGACATAATGGTCTTCCCTTGGACCTTTATGTTTGACAATTTGAATTAGCTACTTTACTTTTTTGGGTGTAAAGTATTCAAACAACTTTTAAAGACGTAATTACACCAATGAATAGAAATACTTGTGGCACTCCTCGATCTTTTCAACCGGCCACCACACAACCTCCCACGTCCCGTAATTACGTTCATTCCATCAATTGGACTTATTCTTTTGCCACTGGTCAGACCCTTTTGTGTTGACGGTTACTGCACAAACGGTGGCACCGACCGACCGTTCTCGCTCTTCAAGTGCAATTCAGCAATTGTAACCAATCAGGGTTGCGATGATGGCGAGCCCGATGTGCCCTGGTTTGTGCCAATCCAGGAAAACGAGGGTTTTCTTTTTCCACTGCAGAAAGTGCTCAAATTACTAATTAAAAATTTATACATCGATAACAAGACTAGATTTTTTTTCTTCTCCCCACCACCACGCTTGTCAAGTTGTTCACGAATGAATATCTGAATATCTTCTCTCGGAACCAAGGGTTAGGGTGAGGCACCCTGCTTCTGTTTTCATGACTTACTGCTGCGCACCGCAAAACAACGAACGAACCGAGAGGTGTGTGTCGGAACAAAAGAAAAGTGTTTTTTTTCATATCTTCTGATTCGATTTGTTACGGAGAAATCAAAATCAATCGATTCCCGATGATAACCTGTTAATGGTTGGAAGAAAAATGACCGTTGCTGTAATGAAAATTCACATTTCCTTGTTAGGTTTTTCCATTCGAATCCAGGCGAACACAAAGAATGATGAGTTGTTTGATAACCGCTCAAATGGTCCAGAGGGCAACCAGACGCTGGAATGGAGGTTGGGTTGGTCCCCACTGGTTCGGAGCTATCGAATTTCATAAACAGCGACCGTGTGGAAAATTCAATTATCGACACCGACTGTTTTAGTTTCAACTTGATTTGATGAGCAAGTTCCGACGACGACAACGACGACGACGAAAAGATTGCACTGTTATCTCTGCTCTAGCATCGCGTTGCCGTTCGTTCGTCACCGTTTGATTGGGGCTATTCGACAACTTTTCACCCCTCCCGAGACCCACCCCCAATTCGAGGTTAATTAAACACCGGTTCGGTTCGGTTCGGATCGTTATCTCAAAGAACGGGGAAAATTGCCACTTACTTGTAGATATGCTTCGGATCCATCATGCTCATCATGAGTCCCGCATTCAGACCGGAAGTGCCCGGTTTGGCGCTCAGATCCAGCGGTTGCTCACCGCCCGGCCCGAGCACGACTCCACCGCCTTCGCCCTTCACCGCCGGGTTGCCAACTCCAGCCGTCGTTGCTTCCGTGCTACCGCTGGAGGGAGACATCTGCTGCTGCAACTGGGAGTACCACAGTGCTGCGATAACGGAAAGAAAGTTTCGTGACAGTTCCATCCATCGGATCTCCACAACCCACAGACCGGAGAATACTTACGGTTGTAGAGCTGAGCCAGACCCGGCTGAATCCCTTGCAGTGACGCTACGGCGGCAAACTGTGCCGCCATCGATTGCAGCGATGTCATCGTCGGCGGTACACCACCGGCGTTTCGCAACAGGGCGGCCAGCGATTTCGACGAGGCAGAACCCGGCCGTCCGACGACGGCCCGAAGATCCGGCTCACTGCTGTCACTTGAATCGCTGTCGCTGTCGTGCAGCGCCTGCCAGGACAAAGGAAGCGCATAAATACAATCGAATTGAATATAAACAAACGAAAAAAAAAATAATCCCAAAAACCACCTACCCCGTGACTAAGCTCCAGTTCCGTTTTCGGTAGTGCACCGGGATGTCCGACGCCGGACTCGGGCACCAGTTCGCCTGCTTCGTTCACCGTAAGCAGCTTCCCGTCGACGCAGAAGTAGCACTTGTCTTGCGGTTTCCAGTCGATCGGGGTCGGTGGCTGCTGCTGCTTCAAACCGGCGCCTTCTGCACTGTCCCCATCCGGCGTCGTCGCCGCTGCCGTCGTCGTTGTTGCCGTTTGGGTCGGACTGCCGCCGAGGTTTCCACTTGAAATATTATTATTGTTGTTGTTGTTGTTTGTTGCACTGTTACTATTGTTATTATTATTATTGTTGTTGTTGTTGTTGATGATGATTTTGCTGTTCAGTAGATTGTTACAATTTTCTTGCCTAATTAGTTTACTCTGCTCCGGTGTGGCTGACGAATTGTTTTGATTTTCTGCTGCGGGATGACATACAAAGAAAAAAAGTAAAAGTATGTTGACTGACTGTTGTGAAAGTATGTGTTGATTTGATTAGAGAAATGATTCTTTCGATTTTTTCTAATTTTTCTGATACAATTTCAGTTTTTTTTTTGCATCCGCAGTTTAATTTTTTTTGCTTGCCACATTATAATTGAAGTGCTCTGAATTATAAAAACAGTCCATTTAAAACTTTTTTGTTCAAGAATTTTATAGATAAAGCTTTCTTCTATCTTCAGTTCGTAGAAACAATTGTAGCAAGCGGCAGCGGATTATTTCGCCAAAAGCCGTTTGGTCGAAAGACGATTCACCGGAAGCCGTTTTGCCGAGTGGGTCATTTTGCCGAACTAATGATTTTCAATTAAAGGAAGACTTGGTCCCTCGCAAACAAACCTGTCGCCGCCTCGTTTTACACGTTCTACTCAAAACTAGCTGCTATGCCTTAGGTAGATCCCAATGTCAAAAATCTTACTTGCTTAAAAAGGCTAATGATTTTCATCGAAAGTGTTTTTTTAATTCCCCGTAAATGGTTACGGGCGATATAATCGTTGGCCACCAGTGCAGCGGTTAACTTGCTGTCAAAAACACTGGTCACTGCGAACGAAGAAGCCCACCACTGAATCACATCACATCTGTCTAGGTTTTTTCGTTGTGTTCGGTTTACCCGGAGCTAGTACATTTTTATCAAGGCACCTCTCGCCGATCATAATGCAAATAAATGACGTCAATATATTTTGTCTTGAATACGATTTACTTCACTATGGGGTGCCTTTTCAAAATTTATTCTGTACAAGAATGGGCAGAACTTTATGGTGAATATCTCTTGATGTACTTAACCCAACAACATAATTTTGTCTACAAGCTATCGCAAATATGATCAGGAATAACTGAAAAACAAAGTTTTCTAAAACTTTGGGAAATAATGAGTCAAATTTATCACACTTGCTTGCCTTTTTCGCACCCGGGCGACGGTTTTGGGGTAGTCAAGCACACATCAGTTCCGATTATCTACTGGACGAGTATAAAAGGTAAACTTTGATTGAATATTGTTCATTTATTCTAGTACTATACAGACGGAACTGGATGTCGAGGTGACGTCTCCCATCAACATCAGTAAGAACAAACCAAGTATAAAGCGTGAAACGCTCATGTCGTGCTCTCATTTGGACTTCGGTCGTCAGGAGGAACAGTCGGCAATGAAAGCATACCTGCGTGGTACAAAATCTCAAACGCAAGGGTCGCAGAGCCAGTTTCCCTTCAAAGAAGATCGATTGCATCATCCTGCTGCTGGTCGCTTGCATTGGAGCAAAAGACAACGAAAAATGGACAACTATGGGGAACATTATGCAAAATCTAATGGCTCCAAATGTTATCTAAAGAACTATAAAGATTGCTTCTTTGCAAATTGGAAATTAAAACCATCGGTGTAATACAAATCTAGGATAATTTGATTGGCTTTGTGCAATTTTCGCAGTTCAAAATTCGCAACAATGTTTAATATCGTTTATATCATAAAGCACTATACTGCTTATTTCGTAATATTTAATTGTATGTCAGAATGTTTAATGTAACTAATTTGTACTTTAGTTTAGGTGTATCGTTTCAAATTCTAGTATTGAAAACGTGGAAAGTTCGGAAGTATAAAGAGTGTCAGTTTTATTCGTATTCACGACATCCAGTTACGTCTCTGACATTACACATCGGAATTTTTTTTATTTTTGGGTACCTCACTAAGTTCATATGAAGTTAACGAAGCACCCCTTCCAAATCAGCTTGAAAATGACAGTGTGAATAATTTTGAATTTGTTGCTCATTTTTTTAGTTTTTCAAGTACTTCGCTAAGTTCATATGAAGTTGACGAAGAACCTCTCATAAATAAGCTTGAAAGCAATTCGAAACCCAGTTGTTGATAGTTTGTTGCTAATTCGTTACGGTAATTTTGAATCTGCAACCCAATTTATTAAAATTTTCTTCTTTTATGATTTTATATGAAATTTACGAAGTACTCGATAGAAAATTGTGCAACAAATTTAAAACCACCGTAACTGATTAGCAACTAATAAGCAACAAATAATCCACTCTGGTTTCAATTAGTTTTCAAGCTTACTTGGGAGGAATGCTACCGTACAGACGGGACTCGAACCCGTAGTTTTAAGTAAAAGGTTTAAATATTTTCGTTTGTTTGGTTTTTTTTGCGGTTTCTAGTTTTATGCGGGGCAAGAAACGAAAATTCTCATGAAAAACCGCATAACTTCGCATTGGAAAAATCCGCCTAAAAAAATTGGTATGATTTTATAAATTCGCATAGAAAAGTGCATAATTTTCGAAAATTCGTATGAAAGAAATCCGCGTTACTTTGAAAATTCGCGTTACTTTGAAAATTCGCGTTACTTTGAAAATTCGCATTAAAAACACAGAGCTTTCAAAAATCAATGATTTGTTTTAGTATTGCTGACCTAGTTTTTTATTAAAAACCATATAAAACTTGTATAGAAAGAGATTTGAGTGTATATTTGCATCTCTATTTCGTTACCAATTAGTTTATTTATGGTTTGAATTTTGTTATTTTGGTAGTTTGCTGTTCTTCAAGTAAGGCTTTTTTGTTAAATGTTGCCAACATGTGATTTTGTTCGTTACTTCTATTGTTGATAATTATTTTTCAATCATTTTTGTGGAAAATTCGATGAGTCGGTTGTCCGTGCATTTGTTTTTTTTTTTTGTCGGTCATTTAATATTTTTTGCTGGAAGATAATGAATTCAATCTAACCAGTTTTTAACGAGTAGATCAAGTTGATATGTTCGTTTGTTTGAAATTCAATCAGTAGAGAAATGATTTTGTTTGGTGCTTCTTCTGTTTTTAAATTCAAGTCATTTTTATGCGGAGGAAATAATCGAAAATTTGCCGAATTTTGAACCAGTTGCTTGAAGAAAACCACATAACTAAAAATTCGCATGAAAAATCGCAAAACAAATGAAAAAAAAAGTCATTGCCAGATGTTTTAGAAATTCTTGAAACCTCAAGATGTGGTGTTATTCCGCAAATAACCTTTTGTTTTGTAAAATGCCGACTTTAAGAATCAGAAAAATTTTGAGATTTTAAATTTTTTTTATGCCAAATATTTTAGAAATGCATGAAACGTCGAGATCCAATGCTATTTTTTTTTTATTTTAAAAAAAAATCCAGAGTCGGCTTAATTTTCTTATTTGAGATAACAATAGATCCTGACGTTTTGTGAATTTCTAAGACGAAACTAGAAAACCGCATTACTTCGCATCAAAAAGGCCGCAGGACTTTGAAAACGTTCATAAAAAACCGGATTAAATAATCGCATAAATAGAGACTTCAAGGTATTTATTTATCTCTATTTCGGTTCCAATTAGTTCAAATCTTTTTTATGTTAAAACTTTTTTTATTTTGGTAATATGCTGTTAAACAAATTCTTTATTTTTCGTAACACCTGCAATGCTTTTTTTGAAATTACTGGCCAACGTTTCGAAGAAAACTGCCTTCCTCTTCAGGGTTACAAACTTTTCTTTGCGAAACGTCAGCCAGTAACATTAGAGAGATGTTCATCTTCAGCATCAGATGATGAACAAAACTTTCTAGCTTTCCTTGTTGCAAATACTCTTTTTTAAGGAGAGTAGTATCATTCGAACAACATGTGCGAACTGCAATTTTTTACGAGAAAATCCGCCATTCTGTACCTGTAAAATTAGTTATTTATTTTTCGTAATAACTACAAGCTTTTTATTAAAAATTGTTTTTAAAATTACACGCCAACGTTTCGAAGAGACCTGTCTTCCTCTTCAGGGATTTCAACTTTTCTTTTGTATTTTGTCGTTTTGCCCTGAAGATTGTTGGATTTTATGTCGAAACGTCGGTCAGTAACGCCAAATAAATATCAGTACCAAATGATGGCCAAAAGTTATTTTTTTGAACCATAATTCAAAGGAGCATTTATAGTTTGCCTTGTTTCAAATATTCTTTTTTTATTAAGGACAGGAGCATCATTCGAACAACATGGAAAAATATTGAGATATAAGTCGATGAAGAACTATTTTCGAGAACGTGTTTTGGAAACTTATGATTTGCGGTGTCTACTGTATTTCAGCTCAGAATTATGTGAAGTTTTGAAAATCAAAGCAACATTATTGTAGAATGTAGATATTTTTCTTGACCCCTACGTTTCTAGTTGATTCTTTTTTACCTTTTTGAATTTTTTGTGGCTTTGCAAACTGAGATTTTTTACGAAAAAATCCGCCACAAGTTATTTATTTTTCGTAATATCTTGCAAATGGCTTTTTATTCAAAACTGTGTTAAAAATTACACGCCAACGTTTCGAAAGGAAATGCCTACCTCTTCAGGGCTACACACTTTTCTTTTATGTTGTGTCGTTTTGTCCTGAAGATTATGGGATTTTATGTCGAAAGGTCGGTCAGTATCGCCAAATAAATATCAGTATCAAATGATGACGAAGAGTTATTTAAAAAAACAAAAACACAAAGGGGCATTCCTAGTTTTCCTTGTTGTGAATATTCTTTTTTTAAGAAGCGTCACATCATTCGATCAACATGGAAAAATATTGAGAAATAAGTCGGCGAAGAACTATTTTCGAGGACGCGTTTTTGAAATCACGATTTACGATGTTCACTGTATCTCAGCGCAGAATTATCGGAAGTTTAAAAAATCAAAGCAACATTGTTGTAGTATATGTTTTTCTTGGCTCCTAGGTTTATATTTGACTCCTTTTTTAAATTTTTCGATTCTTTGTGGTTGTTCAAACTCCGATTTTTTACGAAAAAATCCGCCATTTTGTAGCTGCAAAACAAGTTATTTATTCATTAAATATTGTTTTTAAAATTACACGCCAACGTTTCGAAGAGAACTGCCTTCCTCTTCAGGGTTACCATCTTTTCTTCGAGTTGTTGTTTTGACCTGAAGATTATGGGATTTTTTTTCGAAACGTCGGCCAGTAACATTATCAGTATCAGATGATGAATAAAAGTTTTTAATTTTACTTGTTGCAAATACTCTTTTTTAAGGAGAGTATCATATATTCGAACAACATGGAAAAATATTGAGAAATAAGTCAGTATTTTCGAGGACGCGTTTTAGAAATAACGATTCACTAATGATCCACTGTATCTCAGCGCAGAATTATTGGAAGTTTTGAAAAACAAAGCCACATTGTTGTAGAAGATGTTTTTCTGGGCCTCTACGTTTTGATTTGATTATTTTTTAACTTTTTGAACTTTTTGTGGTTGTGCAAACTGCAATTTTTTACGAAAAAAGCCGCCATTTTGTAACTGTAAAAAAAGTCATTTATTTTTCGTAACATCTGCAAGCTTTTTATTAAAAATTGTTTTTTAAAATTACACGCCTACGTTTCGAAGAGAAATGGCTTCCTCTTCAGGGTTACAAACTTTCCTTTGTCGTTTTGTCCTGAAGATTATGGGATTTTCTTTCGAAACGTCGGCCAGTAACATGAAAGAGATGTTCATCATCAGTATCAGACGATGAACAAAAGTTTCTAATTTTCCTTGTTGCAAATACTCTTTTTTAAGGAGAGTAGCATATATTCGAACAAAATGGGAAAATATTGTGAAATAAGTCGGTATTTTCGAGGACGCGTTGCGATGTTCACTGTATCTCAACGCAGAATTATCAGAAGTCAAAAATCAAAGCTACATTATTGCAGTAGATGGTTTTATTGGCCCCTAGGTTTCTTAAAAAAAACACATTTTCAAACAAGTCATTTAATATTTTTTGCTAGCACATTCAGACAGTAGATAACAAATTTAGGTCAACTATTTTTTAACGAGTAGTCCGAGTTATTACGTTCGTTTGTTTGAAAATTCAATCAGTATAAGATAAGAAAAGATACAGGCCCATAACTTCTAGGGAGGGATCATGAAATATTTTACTACAAGAACTTTTTCGTTTGTTATTTTCTAAAGTGAACCCCATTTTGAACTTATTATTATTCTGTCTTTTTTCATGTTTTTTTGCAGTTTTTAACCATCTGTTTTCTTTTCTTTCGGTATTTTCTACTTCACCTCAATTCACTTCCTTTTCGTTATTTTTTTTATTCCTTTCGTATCTTTCTATATTCTTCCTCCCACCGAGAAACCGCCACTTACCTGTTGATTCCAGTTTGATCGCTCGCTTGCCGACTGCTAGCTGCTTCCGGTCTTCGAGATCGACGGTGCCGGGTGACAGCAGTGCCGTCGTCGTGGCCGTGGCCGTCGTTACCGACGAAGACGAAGCCGCCGACGACGACGATGACGCTGAGGACGAGGAGGACAACGCCGGTGAGGAGACGGAATTCACCGCTTTACTGAAGCTGTCTCCCGTCACCCCGACGAGATGTTGAACTTCTTCCCCCGGCGTCTGCTGTTCGTCTTCGTGAACTTCCTCCTCCACCTCCTCGTCTTCCTCTTCCTCCTCCTCCTCCTTTTCCTCCTCCTCTTCGTTCACCTGCCCTACCGACTGATTCAGATTCGGATGGGATCGGTCTTTTTTCGCTTCCACCAACTGCTGCTGCTGGTGATGGTGGTGGTGGTGGGGGTGACGATGATTGTTGTTGTTGTTATTATTATTGTTCAGAAGCGTTACTGCTGTCCCCACTAGAGTGGACGCCGCTTGCTGCTGCTGCTGCTGCTGGTGAGGAGGAGAATTTCCCGCTGCCGTCGGTTTCGTGTCGTTATCATCGAAATGATTCTTCTTAGTCGCAGCAGCTTCTGCAGGTGAATGAAGGTCTGTCTGTTTTTCTGTTGCTGCTGCTGCTGCTGCTACCACTGCTACTTGTTGATTGTTGGATGTTGCTAGTTTTGATTCTAGTTCGCCCTCTTGCTGATAGTGTCCGTTGCGTACTGGATTTTCAGAGAGAGAGAGAGAGATAATTTGGAAGATAGAATAGAGTGTTTTTTGTTTTGTTTTGCAAGAAGTAGAGACTACTTACCAATCGTGGCGGCCCCCTTCGGGTCCAGGAGATTGCCGCTCACCGCTGCCGCCACCAGTGCGGGGGTGAGTGAGACCGCGTTGCTGGCAACACTGCTGGCCACGACAGCTGCTGCTGCTGCTGCACTGTTGAGCAGATCGTCGTCGTCCGCGGTCGCGTTCGTGCTCGGGTCCAGTAGGTTCAACTGTTGGCGTGTTAAGACGTCCTGATAATGTTTCCATTTCCTGCGTCCCATCAATTCTTCAGCAACGCGCTCCAGTCCTGTGAGTGGAAGGAAAAACGGAAAAGCGGGTCAGCATTCATTTTACTGTGTACGGAGTTGGCTTCATACAGTATGGCCCCATTCTAATCACAAGTCACGCACCGCACAGTATATTATCGACTATCGAACCGGGCATGACTTTGCCTCCTGACTCTCCAACCGACCGAAAGATTGAATCCTATTGGTCACAAAATCGAAATTTTACCCAACAACCTTCGAGGACAGAGACGAATGAAGCAAAGATGAGTGCATTCTTCTCAATATTCAAGAAGTATGTCTTCTTGATGCAACACTTTATAAGGAAACATATTGTTCAATAACTAACGAAGCTTAAATTTCTTCAATCGAATCGATTCCGGCAATCGATGGGTCAACCTACCCGGGGGAGGGTGAGGAAAGCGGGGTTAAAATTTTAGAAACTTCTATCCATACACAATCGAGAAGGAGGGGTCAGGTCAAGCAACGTCAGTCCATTGCTCCACTGTGGCTCTACGGGTACCGTATGCTATTTGAACGCATTTTAATAGAGTGTGTGCAGATTTTGTTATGTCCAGCCATCCTCCGAACTCTCCATGACCGGTTCCGGATCAACCTTCATCTGCACCAAACCGTTTCCAACCTGCATGCATTATTGTGCACATGCTCGGGAGGAGGAGGTTGAGACGACGACGACGATATCAAGATGGGGAGTCATTTTTCGGTCTCTCAAGGATGCCGGACTACAAGAAAATCTGAAGAACTGAACTTGCAAACGATAAGAATCTGTATCGCGCAAAAATTGGCACTGTGGCATGGGGGATGCTAGAGGTTTTCCGGAAGATACCATTCTTCTGAGTTTGCTATTTTGCAATTTGCATCCAGTTGGGTCGGTCGGTCGGTCGGTCGGGGAAGTAGGTTTTGAAGGGGAGATGAAGGATGACGGAACGGTTGGGACTTCCGACACCGGGATGGGAAGGGGTTTCTTCTGTGTTTCGACCGAACCCATTTTGAACGAATTCTATAAGATATAATTTGAGGCGAAGAAGAAAACGAAGAACTTTCTCAGCTGGTTGGCCTTCCCAAAGAAGCAACATTCGAAAGGTTCGAAAGTGAAGGCATGCATAGTTTACAAGGAATAATTAGATTTTCCGAGTCAAGCTTCTTGTGGTGAGTACGAAAGTACGGCCTGGCTCCCCCCCATCCACAAACCCGCATGCATGTACTCACTCACAACCGATGCCCGAAGACCTGTGAAGTCGAAGAATAAGAAAACGAAGCAGCTGAATCGTTCGTCCAGCCGCCTTAGCCTAGCATCATCATCAGCAGAACGAACGTCTTTTTTAAATCAAAATTAATGAAATTTCCAATCGAAGCGTCTTCTATTCGGTCAGTTTCAGATAACGGATCGTCTTGTCGGAAAGACAAGTGGGGTCCCGAGAGAGGAAGGCAAGAAACTCATCCTTATCGCCCTCCCCCCTTCCGGTTGAATGAGGGGAGGGGAGGAGGCTCACACTTCATTCAAAGAAATCCCACCTTCACCACCTAGCGCAGCTGAAATTGCAAACTGCAAAAGAGATGCTAAGAAAACTGAGCTTGTCTGTAATAAATACCGATCATAACTCGATCATCAATCAATTCCCCTTTTGATTTCACCACCTCCTCGCTCTCTCACTCTCTCTCTCTCTCTCTCTCTCTCTCTCTCTCTCTCTCTCTCTCTCTCGCCCAAATCAACCAACCAACGAGTCTTGAATCGAAAACATGGACTCATCTTATGCTGGCTGGTTGCTTTTACCACCACCCATGCATGCATGCACAGTCGCAGTCCTCCTGCCGTGCTCCTCAGCCCCTCAAGAACCGTTCTGCTGTTTCATGTTTCATAGAGTCAAGCTGTCAAGATTCCACTCCCTGTTTCGTACTTCAGGTTCTTCCAGTCTTGATGAATTTTCATTATTTTCGGATCGTTTCGCCTAATCAAAGCCAGTTCCTCTCCGACGAGTGCGCCAGCCAGAAGGGTACGAAACCGAAGCGCACATGTTTTGTGTGTGTGTATCTGCAACGTAAACTACGAAGCTAATTTTACACAGCTCCCAATTATCAGGGGTTTGAAAGTACTAAAAGGGTTATATCGATTCATCTGCTAGGGATGAAACGTGTTCCAATCCGAACGGTTTGAGTCCGAAGAAGCATTCGTATACTGCAAGAACTCGCTAACTGATTACCCAAATGGGTCTAGAAGTTAGTTTCCAGTGTTTCAAAAATAGGTGGCAATACAACACTCATGATGTCTTAAACCGTTTGAGTAATCGTGAATAGAAATCTCAACCCGCCTTATTGCCCAAATTAGGTTCCATCGGACTAGAAAAATTCGTTTGACATTTTGGTATTATTCATTGAAACAAGTCTTTCGTTGAATGCTGAGGTCATTGCAGAAACGGACGCGTATTGTGAAGACCTTGACAAATGGTTTTAATGTGGAACACATTTTTGTTTTCTATATAGGGGTGCAAATTAGAAACTCAAGAAAAATACACGTAGAAATGTGGTCAGGTTTTGAACAATTACAGCTCAGTCAATTTTGTATCAATTATTAATATCATGTCACCATTTGTTTGGAAATATTTCTACGTATTGATTCGAATGTTCATAGCCATGTATTTTTTATTGTATATCATTGAAGTGTTGATTAATAGCTAGCAGTGTCCTATTTTGTCTGCAAAAAATCTCCGGCATACCGGATTTCCCTGCCATAGACGACGCTTTTGATGGAGTGAGCGATATATCAAAGGGAAAGCATCGCTCTGATTGGTCAATCGATGCAAAAGCGAAGCTGTTGGAAGCACGCGAATCTATAAATAGAAGCGAAGTTATAGCTAACGTTTCAGTGCTACGCGTAGCTTGCTAGAGGTAGATTGTTGGTAGACAGCAAGACAAAAAGTGCCATAAAACAATTTGAAACTTTTATTGGTATGCTCTGATCTTGTGTCATGCAAGTTCGGATGAAATTCCATGTTATGCCGTTTCGCCTGAGAAATTGACAACTACCGCAGGGTAAATTTGGAGTGCATAAGATTAACTTCCAATTTATATAAGATGAACTCGATTGATAATGAGAAAAGTTTATCGCTTCAACCGAAATCGCAGAATGGTAGTAATGGTAGAGAAACGCTACAAAAATAACTGCTTGCATACAAAACTTGAACACAAGCTTGGCGAAAAGAAGCTTAAATATCGATATCCGTATCGCTAGAGTTAACAAACATATAATTTCATACATTTGGGCTATTGATGTAATTTTGTCGGCTACAAAACAAATACGAATCACGACAAAAAGAGTATATATTCTGAGTTCGCGTGTTCGGTTTTGGTTCCTAATAAAGATCAAGTCTCTCGTGCATTTGCGAATCTAAGAGTGACGATTGATTGAACTATTTGATTGTAGATCATTAGAAATTTTGGTTGCCTTGTTCCAAGTTTTCAAGTTTTTTCAAGAGCATCAGAATGTTGGAGGATGGGTCAAGAAAGGAAACAATAAAAATGGACTTTTTCTTTGTTAGGCTTGAAACATCTCATTTCACGTAGTACCAACTTTCAAAATTCTTCATTTCATGACATTTCAATCCACCAGAATAAAAAGTGTCAGCTGCTTTTGTCATGTTCGAAACAATAAATTCAAAACAATTTCCTGTGTTGTAAGTTATCACTGCTTCTTGACGAAATAAGTCAAACGATACTTCGAAAGTGTTTTCCGGACTCTACTCCATCTAAAAACCATTTGTTAATATTCGGCTGAATTCAAATGTTGTCCTACAGACACCAATGATGGTGAACGATCTGTTGGTCCAATTGAGGTGGTGACTCCAGAAAACATCAATACAAACGTCCAAAAATTGATTATATCTAATTCCAATTTGAAATTGCTTTAGATAGCTGATGCCGCAAAGATCTCAGAAGGCAGTTTGTTTACAATTTCGCACCAGTTTGACCTTGAGAAAGTTCTCTTCAAAGTGGGGGTCGCGTTTACTCACAGTCGTTCAAAAATTGATGATTCAGAGCAGTGTTTGGCCATGTTCACAGGTAATAAATCGGATTTTTTTTTGCGTCGATATGTGACAATGCATGAAACATGGATCCATCACTCCGGAATCAAAACGATCCTCATCTGAGTGGACTGCAGCCGGTGAACCACGTCCGAAAACGTCCAAAGGCACAACAGCCAGTATTTTAAAATGAACGTGGCATAAATCTTCCTCGACTATCTAGAGAAAGGAAAACCAATCAATAGCGAATACTGCATAGCGTTGTTTGATCGTTCGAATGCAAAAGTCTAGGAAAAAAAGTGGTTAGGAGTTCAGATCAAAAATTTTGTTTAGGAATCTAGTTCTAACATTCATCATATCATGAATTTTGTTCCAGAATTCTGAAGTTGAATTCCTGAATCAGAATTGTGGATACGAATTCCGAACTTAAATTAAGGCACTAAAATCAGTTCCACAGTATAGTCTAGAAACCAGCTTTAAATATCTAGTTTCAGAATCTAGAATTAGAATTCAGTTTCAGAGCTTTAGTTTTTTGACTTTTGAACCTGTACTGTGGAACTAAATTCTAGACCCTAAATTAGGTTCAGAATTGAGGAGTCCAGGAGTTTTAGAATTCAGTTCCAGAATTTAGTCCATATGAGGATTCATCCACACAGAAGGCCGTTTCATCGAACGTTGTGTCACCAATGGTCATTTTACCGAAAGTCAATTGATTAGATTGGTCTTTTCCCCGGAGGTTGTTTCACCAAATTGATCATTTAGTCGGAACTCGTTTCGCTAAAAGCCGAAAATAGTATCGCCCAAAAGTCATTTCACCAAAAGCCGTTTTACCGAAAACCGTTTTACCAAAAGCTATTTCGTCGAAACTCGCTTCGAAGAAAGTCATTCGGCCAAAAGTCGTTTCCCCGAAAGACACGATTTTTCAATGCCACTTCACCGACGGTCGTTTTGCCACAAATCATTTTATTGAAATCGGTTCGCCAAATTTCGCCAAGTTTAATCAAGTCTGTTTGGAAATGCACAAAGGAACCGTTTTGTAGGAATGCTTTGATCAGAAACCTTGTCTATTTTCGTTAAAAATTTCACGAAACGTTCCATTTTTCCTGTGCAAACATTTCCAATGTGGAATTGTCGGTAGGTTTTCATTGAAAGCCTTATTAAAAACACAGATGCATGGATAAACGGATGGCACTACTGAAAGTGACCCCCATATTAGGCACTGCTAAGACCTTCGTTCGATAAGAAACAATCCTCCTTTTCCAGATGCCTCTGGTCCTTCGTCGTTTCCTTACCCGTCCAACCCGGCCGAGCACAAAATTTACCCTTTCCGAAAGCGGACAAAATATTGTTTCTGCACTATATAGCTCTAGCATCGGACCACCAACCCAACCACCCTCTCCGCTATGTGCTGCTCACATTGGGTGTATCTTTCACTCTTTGTCTACTCTGTGCCGTCTCCATTCTTTTTCATCTTTCAAGCAAACAAGAAGACAAAGACTTTTCAGATTAATACGGTAAAGACTGAAGACAGAGCTCTGTGAGACACTGAAAATTTCTTATCCACAGCCATTGCATTCTTTACCACCTTCCCCATCCCACCCAGCACGTTGGAGATGAGTTCAAATTTTATAAACCTCCCACTCGACCACCTCTCATACTCAGGATTCCCATCCCAACCCGACCTAGGTTCCAAGTTATCCCGTTCCGTTCCATTGCCATTGTCGTACTTCCTTTGACACCTGCACACAGGAAAATCGAATGCTTCATAATTTTCTTAAACTTGTTCCTCCGCCCTCCGTTCTTCTTCTCCCGTCGTCGCCGCCGCCGCTTCTTTTTCCTGCTCAAACGTCAAACCCGAAAGGTGCCCACCCCACCGTCACCGGAATCTTCCCTGCGTTCACTCCGGATCCCCCAAATCCCTGAAACCGAGCCAACCTCTCTATATATCATCATCATCGTCGTCGGAGAAACTATAGCAGGCGTTCGGTTCGGTTCCGGTAGCATCCTTTTCTTCTCTCTGCCTAAAATAGCAGCAGCAGCATTCGTGCTCGTGGGATGCTGTGGGATGTGTTTCTTGCTAGGCTCAAGATTTTCCACCATTGTCACCTCTGCCAGGCAAAACAACTCTCCACCCGCCCTTTCCTCCATTGCCCGAGGCTAACCGAGGCTGGTGTCGATTCTTATCCGTATCGCACACACGAGACAACCGGAACTGCAGTTGTTATTGTTTTTCTGAGAGAGAGAGAAATCTTTTGGGCCGGATTTTCCAAGGTGAAGTGCTTTACATATTTTACTGGGTGGTTTTGGTTACTTTTCGGTTAAGGGAACCCAAGCCCAGTTAGGATGTTGATATCGGCGTGGATATTCGAATGTGTTCTTTGTACAGCTCCTTCTCCTCCTCCTCCTCCTCCTCCGTCGCCTGACAAGGGTTTTTGCAAGGAAATCAGCATATCAAGGCACTTTCTGTGACTGTGCTGATGGGAGTTGATTTTTCTGAGAATTATCTGCTTGTTTGGCTTTTGGGAAACATGCTCGACAAGTTTGATACACGCCAAGGAACGACTTAGGGAACAAAGGGTCTATACGTATATGCTTCAATGCATGTTGAATAAAATTCCGGGAATATTTTTGGGTAACAGAAAAGACTTGATTATATTATGGAATCAAATTACACCATGAAATAAGGAACAGAAGAAAAAAATAATAATTCACCAATCAAAAATAAAAATAAAAATTGGGACAGATATAGCGTGATGGGTAAGTCGATGTCTTTCACGCAGTCCACCTGGGTTCAATTCCCAACCTCGCACATAGGGTCAGAAGGTTTTTTTATTTCCTAGCCAGAGAGACGAGATTAAAATCATTAAAATTGAAACAACTAAGAAGTTCTTTAAGGATCGAAATGAACGAAAAGTTGAAAAAACACAACGAAAATGAATGGAAAAAATATAAATTAAAACATGAAGTTGAAAAGCTCAATACATCAAACAGGCCATGATGAGAAAGTTTCAAATAAATATAGAATAGAAATGTACAGGAACCAAGAAAGAGATCGAAATGAACGAAGAATCGAAGGGAAAACAATATCAAATAGAACAAGTTTAAAGCCTGAAAGAACAAAACGGAAATGAATAATATATTGAAAAAAAATCTGAACTAAAAAAAACAACAAATCTAACGGGAAAAGTAAAACACCGTTTTAATCTACCTAGGGAAAGCATCAATAAAAGGTAAAAAACGCAAACAAACATATATGTAATTTCTTTTTCTAGTCAGTCGGCTGCCGGGAGGTATTCTTTGGAAACTAGAAAATAGGTACGAATTTTTTATATATTGAAACATTACTTTCGGGAATCAAACAACAGAACGAAATCAACGAAGAATCGATGGGAAAACAGTACCGAAAGCAGAAAACAATATTAAAGAGAACATGTTTAAAGCCCGAACGAACAAAAATTGGAATAAAAAATTTATTGAAAGAAACAAAAATCAGAACTGATAAAACAACAAGAAATCGAACGGGAAAAGTAAAAAAAATCGTTTTAATCCACCTTTGGAAAGCATCAATAAAATGTAAAAGAAAGCAAACAAAAATATATGCAAATTCCTTCTCTAGTCAACCGGCTGCCAGGAGGTATGGTATTCGAGAAAACTACAAAATCGGTACGAATTTCTAATCTATTGGAAAATGACTTTCTGGAACTAAACAACAGAACGAAATGAACGAATAATCGAAGAAAAAACAATATTGAAGAGAACGAGTTTACAGCCTGAAATATCAAAAATGGGAATGAATAATAGATAGAAAAAAATCAGAAATATCAAAAATGGGAATGAATAATCGATGAAAATAAAAAAAGAAGTCGAACGGGAAAAGTAAAGAAAACCCGTTGTATGTCCTTCTCTAGTCAGCCGGCTGCCGGGATGTATGATAATCGAGGAAACTAAAAAATTTCTAATCTATTGAACCATGGCATTCGGAAACCAAACCGAACGAAATGAACGAAGAATCGTGGGAAAAACAATATCGGAAAAGAAAACAATAGTGAAGACAATAAGTTTAAAGCAAAGAAAGAACAAAAATGGGAATGAATATATTGAAAAAAAATCAGAACTGAAAAAAATCAAGATATCGAACGGGGAAAGTAAAAAGATCCATTTTAATCTACCTAGGGAAAGCATAAATAAAATGTAAATGAAAGCCAATTCGAATAGTCAAAAGATTGGATGGATAGAATTTCAAATGGCACACAAAATTAAAATGAAAATAATAACAAAAACAATACACAAAAAACACGAAACGCTCTTCTGTTCGGTGGTATATTGTAACCATTAAAAATTTATGTAATTTCTTTCTCTAGACAGCCGGCTGCCCAGATGATATTTATTGTACACTGAAATCTTTTGTCGTGAATACGACTTACTTTACTATGGGGTGCCTTTTCAAAATTTACCCTCTGAGAGAGTTATAAGTTTTTGATCGTGAACATCTCTTGTTGTATCTAACGAATCAACATAATTTTTGCTTCATGCCATCGGAAATATGATCACAATTTTATGATAAAATTTTCAGTTGTGTGACATAATCTCAAATAACTCAAAATTAAATTTTTCTGAAATGTTTGGTATAAACGAGTATCAAAGAGGATAATTCATAAGCCACGTTAGCCTTTCTCGTATTTTGAGAGCTTATAACTCAGTTATCTGTGCAAGGATTTATATAATCTAACTACCAATAGAATCGAAATTTTTCAACCTAAGCGTGTAAAGAAAAAGCATTGAAGTATTTCAATAGTACACTATTGAAAAACCTGTCTCATTTGACCCATGTCAACACCAGTCAATCAAATCGCGTTCTGAGGAAGAGAACAAAATATCTGCTGCTGTACAACAAATCGTTCGAGAAAAATGTTCCGAACAGTGCTTAATATCGTAGTGAGCTCCACAATTTGGTCCTTCTGAAAGGCAGGAATGAATCCCGTACAGCTTTCCTAGTTTCTTTCAATGAAATGCAAATCCGAAATGAAATAATCGACTTTAGAATTCTATATGCTGCTATTTTTATAGTCACTAGGACCGCCGATTAGTGAAAAAGCTACAAACGAAATCACGTAAAAAAAAACTCTTAACAAAAATTGGATCAGTTTGGATTCTATCGCCACTGCGAGCAGATGTAATGTGTGTCGTTTGCAAAGCTAGTTTCGCTTCCGACAAGAGCGTTTACGTCACAGCTGCCAGTCGTTTGAATTGGTGGAAAAACAACGAAAAGAGGACAACGGTGGAGAGCATTACTCAAAATACGTTCTAATGGCTCTAACAGTTTTCTAAAGAACTATAGGATTTCTTCTTCGCAAATCGAAGGTAAATATCCTCAGTTTAGTGCAAATCTAGAACATGTTGATTAGATTTGTGCACTTTGCGCTGTGTGAAATTCACATTAATCGAGATCAAGTGAAGCCTTCTTTGTTTTTACGAAAAATGTAAAAAAGGGGAATGCTTGCATAATTCATGCAATTGATCAACTAATTGATATTCGGAAGTGTTAAGGAACATGTCAGTTGTTTTCGTATTCACGACATGCAGTTATGTCTCTGACATTACCCAGCCGCCTTTTTTTACGCGGGGAAACGCACCAAAAAAAAACACGATACTTCGGTAATCACCGTAAAAATAACAGACATTCTCCGATCTCGTCGAACTGAGTCGAATGGTATTTAACACTATGGATCTCCGAGGCTCCGTTCGAAAGTCGGTTTTGCAGCAATTCTATAGAAAAAGGCAAAAACGAGACTCGAATGAAAAGTCTTATGATCTTATAAGCTGCCATTGAATGTGTGGATTCGATTTCCCGTTCCAGAACTAGAGAGTAAAATGTGTTTAAGAATTTCAAACCATCACTTAGAGCGAAGATAGAAAAGGCGATTGATTGAAATAGAGTGTTCGACAGACACCCCTGAATGGACTATTTGAAAGATTCTATATTTTCTTCCATTATTTGGAATTAGACGTCGGCTACGTCTCTCGACTTCCATTTCCGCCATTTTTTTTTTCTAACAATCGATAAATCTTACGGTATCAGTGTTAACAAACTGGGGCCAATAGTCGTAGTTTTTTTGGATATCGACAATTCCACAATGATTGAAAAATGATACAATTTATAACATAATAATTTTCAGCTTTCAGACCCTTCAAATGGGAAGCTGTCGAAATCTTGTAATCTTTTACAAGCTCTCTGCAGCATACGTATGGAACAATCGAGACCGAGAGGTAGCAGTTACTTCGGTGGTAAACGATACCGAATCACGAAATTCTACCCTCGGTGCATTCACTTGCCATAAACAGAACTTTTCTCTCACCCCCTCCCATCGCACGCAACCTCCAGGATTATCCACCGAGTGCGGCACCCTTTCGCTAGT
The DNA here is from genome assembly GCF_030247185.1 of Malaya genurostris. NCBI lineage: Eukaryota > Metazoa > Arthropoda > Insecta > Diptera > Culicidae > Malaya > Malaya genurostris. Next base: position 10,764,449 of record NC_080570.1, read on the forward strand.
TCTTGGAGTTTTTTTTTCTTAATTACATTCCTCCCTCTATCACGACCACGAACGAGGCAACGAATCCTCGATTCAGCTAGGAGTGCGTGTGCTGGCAGTAATTTTGACCCATTTACCGATACGCGCCAAACACGACCCAACAGTGCCTTCCATTGCTACGGAAACCGGGCGGTGGTCGGCCAGGGCCGTGAGGGCAAAAATGTAATAATTAAAGAAAACTGCCGGATCCTCATTCCGATGTGCGTGTGTGTGTTCTCCTTGAGGCCGGGCCTTCTCCGATCGATCCGGTTTGTACGGTGGAATGTCCAAAACCAAGTACCGAACAACGGTAGAACTGTTCCGTGTTATTGTACGTCATAAACCACTGGACTGGACAAGACACCAAGAACAAAATTTATGCAGTTTCAAATTCAGCAAGGCACGGCACGGCAATCGTTACTCGGAAAATGTCCGTATTCCCGTTATGGCATCCTGCCGGGTGCTACAAAACACTTAAGAAACGCACATTTTCCGCACACATTCACCAGTGCAAGACACGTGAGATGTTCCCCCCCAACCGGGTTTTCTATCGTGCAGAACCAACCACCCCCACCCCATCCTCCTTCTCAGACCCGATCCGACCAAACGCACAGTGCGTGAACGGATAACCGAAAAGCCCGTATTTCCTTTCGATGCACCTCTCAATCCGTTCAAACGGAACCAACGCCGGTTCCCGTATGCTACATGGATGAACGTACATAAGTAATAAATAGAAAATCGATAATGCATTTCATTATTTCAATATTAGTTTGCATTAAGTATTATTATTTTGCCTACACAGCAGCGCAAGGACTGCTTGCCTCCTCAAACCCGAAACCTGCCTGACGAAAGGCTATTCTATGTACTCCTTGCTCGAGCAGCACCGAGCGTACGCCCGACTTTGTATACATTTAGGCTGTGAATTGTGCGTGGTGAAGAGGTATGCGTCCGAAAATCTTGAATTTCGCCCATCAGCCCACCTCCCATCCCAGTCAAGCTCTCTAGTCCTTTCCGCAGTTGGCCGAGACTAGATGAGCTGGGGCTAGGGCGGGGACTGCTCGGAAGGGGTATTGCTTGTGGTGGTATGTCTCAGTATGTGTGCGTGCGTTTCTTGAGATTCGACCAAGTAGTCGAATTTGCATCTCTCAACCTTGGTTCGTTTGCTACTTGCTATTTTGCTTCCCGGCATATCGGCATCGATGCAAAACTCGAATCAGTATCACCTCCTCCCTCTTCCCTTTTCCTCATAGTGCTCCGGTTCCGGTGCATCCAGCAGCAGAGATTGAGCGTGACCGACCAAGGAAGTGGGGAAATTGTGGGGTTTTTGAATTCGTCATTCTGTGAAGATTGGCTCGATTCGCAGATAGTGAAAACGTACGATTATGGGAATTGTGTAGTTTTAAGTTTGGTCAAAGACTTTTCTCAGACAACCAGACAGTAAACCTTTTTTCGAGCAAAATGCTAATTCATCACTCTGCTCTATTTCGGAAAAGTTCACCTTTCCGATTCTGATACAGACACCGACCATTCCAGAAGCGATTAGTTGAAGCCTTGAATCTCATCTCACAGTAAACTGTTCCTATTTTGTGTGAAACGACAATACCCAATCGCTCCTAACTCGAAGTTTTGGTCCATGTCAGTCAAGAAATAAACTTTCTTGGGATTTAAAAACTTCGGTTGGATCGCGATTCGCTGACGATACCGGTAAATCGATTTGTGAATCCATTCCTCGTGAAATGCGTCGTGCATGCATTGTGTTACTGCGTTATAGTCACAGCGAGTTTCACTTTTAACAGTATTTTTCAGACCTACTTCGATGGAAATATTATGATATATGATCTGATGTAGTTTTCGAATATTATTTCTTTAATACGTTCCACTTCACTATGGGTCGCTTCAAGGATGTGGTAAATTAGACGCTCCCTGGATCACTTCCTCAACATCGGACGGTACGATCCGCACGGTACAGTGCCTTAGGAAGCGTCTCTCACCATTCATAAGGAAGCACAAACGAGCTACTCTGTTTTGGCGTGATCTAGCTTTATGCCACTACAGAGCAGAAGTTGAACGGTTTCCCTAATTACTGTAATTATATAAATTTATTATATCGGAAATTCTAACAACAACCGACTGATGAGTTTAGTCAGTCGGTGAATTGCCATTCGAAATTTTTAACGATCGGCAAAATAACTTAGAAACAAGTTTTTTTTATATAATTTATTTTACCCCGGCATTAACCATTTTGGTCGTTCACCGGGGAGTAGAAATAAGAAACCAATCTACCGAATTACATTCGAATAATTTGTCCAATCGATGAAATTACGATCGCAGAATTTACCCAACTGACAAAATTTCCGTCCAAAAATTTATTTGGTCGACGGTATGACTTTCTAACAAGTTATGCAATTCACGTATGCATTCAAAGAATTCGATCGAATGGTCACATTCAAAAAGCTTACTCTATCGTGAAAACTGTTGCCAATGGTATTCGAAAAAAGTTACCCCAGTGGTAAATGACCGTGGTAAAATTCAAATGGTCAGCGAAATAACGAACGAAAAAATTAGTTTATCGGAAAATTTACATTCAAAGAATTTATACAATCGGCATATTGATTATGTATTTTATTATATGACATTAGTTTCACAATCATTATCGAACAACTCGAACCACATTTTTTGAGAATTAGACACGCTGTGCTTTGGCTATATCTGTATCTTTGGTTTTCAACCGTTCTCTTCCTGAACCGTATTTTCCAGCGAAGCTCACAAAACCAGGAAAAGCGGCATCGCAATTCTGAGTTGCTTACGAAAAGTATTGGAGCGCATACTGAGCGCATCTTTTTTACCACGCAGTAAAACATATAATCTCCACTGATCAGCATGGTTTTGTCAGAAAGCGGTCCTCTAACATGAACACCTAATGAACTATGTTCGGTACATTCATCGACAAACTTAAAAAACGGCAACAAATCAACGCGATTCACTTTGATTTCCCTCATTTGATTTGAATCCCTCATTTGATAACTTATTGGTTTATGTCGTATTTCACTGATCATAGCGCTACCGTACGAGTCGGAACTGTACTCTTTGAATCTTTCAACGTTACTTCGGGTGTTTCACAAGGGAGCCATCTCGGCTCATTCTTCGTCGTTACATTCGTTAACGATCTTTGTAGTGAATTTATGTGAAATTTATGAAGTAATGTATGCAGATAATCTCAAACTCTACCGCATCATCACAAAAACTTTGGACATTCAACAGTGTACATAATCTACTTGATTTTTATATTAGCAGACACGTTTAAATAAAAATTATTAAGTTAACAGTTTTATTTAAGTCGTCCATAAATATTTTTATTCCGTTAAGATAACTTGTTAGGTAGCTTTTAGTAGTTCATTAAAAATTATTATCAGATGAGCATTATTAAATAAATAAATAAATAAAATTTAAAATAAATTAATGTAGTGGAAAGTCTCGTTTTGTAGTTATAATTTTGTGGAAATTTCAAGTCTTGCATTTATCGATCAAATTTTGACTTGAAATTTTCAACAGATTATAACTAAAAAAAACAAAAAATTCACTTATGTTTTTTTTTGTATGCAAAGAAGTCAAAATTTTCAAGAAAATAATTGCAAAACATGTAGTGACCTTTATCCACAAACCACGAGAACCGTTAATAAGTTAAAATCGGTTTAAAAACAATCGAAAAAAATCCAAACGATGTAGAATGATTGTACCAAATATCACGAATTTTTGAGAGACCGCATATATAAAATGGAATTGCTTTATGATTATATGTTGTTAAATTTTTGCCATGTTTGTCCCGGGTTGGCTTTTGAATGCCTAGGGCGTTGGTCTTACAAACCAGTTGTCGTATGTTCGAGCCCCGACCTGGAAGGATTCGTAGTGTCAGTAGAATCGTAGCACCAGCCATGCACTGGTTCTGTACACTCTGAATCGGCTGCGAAGTCTGTTGAAATAGAAGGTCAAATTCCACTACAGGAATGTAATACCAAGGCTTTGCTTTGCTAAATATTTGCCCTATTTTTAGATTTTTGAATTGATACACTTGTGATATGTCCGCTGACTTACTTCGATGCTTCAGACTTCGCTTTCGGGCGATATACATTCTACTTGCTTTATTTGGTGTAATTCTGACTAATTTTGTGCTTAGGGCACATCATCGAATTTGATTTTGTCTACGTTTCGTCTTCGACTCATCAGCGCATGACAGTTTTTGTTGAACTATGATGCCACCCAGCAGCTAACATGAACCGCTGAAGTGACATAAAGTTTCTGCTATTTGCACAAGACTTTTTATTGATGAACAGTCATTTTTAAACCAACTACTTAAGTATTTCAACCTTTAAATATTTATGATGCTTAATAGCAAGATAAAATTACTCTTTTTGTTCAATAAAAAAGGCTACTATTGGAATCAAATTGATCCATGATTGAGGACATTATGACCAGTTTAGCGAAACTATCAGTAATAAAAAACTTGAGTTGATCTCTGTGAACACTAACGTGTTGGATTAAATTAGGGGCACTGCATGCCCCGTAACAAAAGCCAAATGGTATTATAATTCAGGATTGAAATTAGCAACAGTGGAGTGAAAAAACAGCAACAGCTATTATTAGGAACGAGATTTGGCAGAATAGCACAATTTTGTCTAATTTGCAAAAATTCATGAAACATCGAGATCTGGTGTTAGCTCGTCAAATTTTTTTGACAAAAATCGACTCTGGGGAAAATTTTCAGTTTTCCGAAAAAGCAAATTTTTTCTTAATGCCAAATGTTATAGAAATGCTTGAAACATCGAGATCTGGTGTTAGCTCGTCAAATTATTTTTGACAAAAATCGACTCTAGGGAAAATTTTTAGATTCCCGAAAAAGCAAATTTTTTCTTAATGCCAAATGTTATAGAAATGCTTGAAACGTCGAGATCTGGTGTAATTTCAAAAAAAATTATGGAAAATTTTCGAAGCATCAGAGAAATGACTTAAGAAAAAATGGAGATAACACCAAATCTCGACGCTTCGTTCATTTCTAAAACAACCGCAAGTACTGGAAATAGTGATGCAAAACTCCTGGAAGTACTGGAAATAGTGATGAAAAACTCCCAAAGAGCAATTCTGCGACAAATCGTCCATAAATGGCGAAATTCATGGCACGATCTTCTTCGATTTGCATGAAATTTTGCATATAAGGCCTCTATGGCAAATAAAGTATTTTTCACTAATCTAGAGATTTTTTTCACTCAAGACTAATTTTTTAAAAGGGCGTGCGTGTTTTAAGTAACATAATATTTAATCAATTATAACTAGAATTCTATAGCTTCCACGAAAATTTTGTCGTAAGAAGTTATAGACATTCAAATTAACTTTCAAAATAATGTATACTGAAAAAAAATCTTCCAATTTTTCAAAAAATAAAAAATTAAAAATGTTTTTACAATAGGTAATCCATTGTATGATTTTTTTCATATCATTCCAACCTATTTTAATCCACCTAGTGGTGTCGGATCCGGATCCGGATGAAATTCAGGAATTACGTATGGGACCACAGGACCTTTCATTTGAACTTAAGTTTGTGAAATTCGATCGCGCATTTTTTTTGCGCATTTTACCCCATAACTCCGGAACCGAAAGTCGGATTCAAATAATAGTCAGGAATTTTGTTTGGAACCACAAGACCTTTCATTTGAATTAAGGTTTGTGAAATTCGGTTCGGTGCAAAAAAAAAGTTACACACACAAACCGGAAATATAGGGGAAAGTGTGTCGAAATTTGTTTACCATCACTGAAAAGGGCGAAAAACCGTAAAAAAGTTTTCTAAATCGACCTCAAATCTTCTCCAATTGATAGTTTTTATCAGTAGACGGTCAAACCAACCGATTTCGGTTATTTTTTTTAAGAATCGAAGAAAATTATTTTGAAGAATACCACTAGGTGGATTAAAACAGGTTTCTTAATCCTGGTTTTATATAAATGAATACTACTTTTGACAAATGAAATTTTGCCGCAATTTAAATATATTTATCTAGGAACTGGAAAACTGTACATCATGTATGTTATTTAAGGTCTTTTTTTAGTAAAAAATATCACCTGCTGCAATTTCAATTTAATTCTGACATAGCCTTCGAATCAGGTTAGGGTCAAATGGAAGATGTTTTTGAATCGTACTCGGATCCGACTACTGGTTCCGGAATGATAGGTTAGGGGCACTGCATGCCCCGTAACAAAAGCTTTGGTATGTTCAAATTTCATACCGGAAAATTTGTGAATTTTGGCCTAAAACTGTATGAAAATTGCAGTTTAAGTTAGTTGCTGGCCAAACGAATAGGAAATAATTGTCCAAATTTCTGAGAACGGAACTGATTTCACTCTTGTTTTGATTCAAGATTCAATTACTAGGTTTTTTAAAGAATCCTTTAGTAATATTTATAAAAATATGAGTAACATGAGAAAGGTATCATCACACCACTAGGTTGATTAGAACAGGTTTTTATACTTTCACTATTAACTTTATTTCTGGATTTGGTTTCTTTTGTTCCTTCTTTTGCAGTAGTTTTTATTTATGGCGAAAAATTTTACTGCAGCTACAGATTGCTTGCCTGAACAAATTTTTTTTCCGGTAAATATTGAATCAATTGTGGAACCGAGCATATTGCAGTAGTTCATTTTACCATTTGAAACATTCCAAAATAATCATTTCCATTTCGAATACCAACCGTATTGACAGAACAATTACACTGGCATATTTTTTATTAGGGCCCTATTCCCCTAGCACAAAGGCAGTTATTTACCGAGTCCGGATCCTGCCGCCAGTCCAACTCAGTATCGGTTCGAAGCACACAAAATTTTCGTCGCGACAAACGGAAGGAAGGTAGGACCTGCACCAACAACAGCAACAACAACAACAACAATCATTTCTCAGCTGTCACATGTACTCTATACCAACAAACACCTCCCGAATTAATGCACTAGTCGGTGCCGTGCAATTGCTGTGCGGTGCGGTGCGGTGCCGGGATCGATTCCCCAAATCTGTCTGCTTTGCTTGCCTCGAAAATTATTGTCTGGTTTGGTGACGCTGTCGGGCGGGGGCTGGCGAGGACGACCCCGGGGTGAATGCGGAGGATGACAGAATCCTTATCGACGAAAGTCACCGTTGCTGTTGCGGTCGTTGTTTTCGTCTTTGTCGTCGTCGTCGTCGTTTGTGTCTTCGTCTTAGTCGGTGTGGACGCCACAGCTGCTGGAGGAGGAGGAGGAGAAGGACGAGCTGCAAGGGACCATGCAAATTTCCGAAAATGCATTTTCGTCCTCATTCCCACTGTAAAACCGGCCGACGTCGTGGGAGGTAAGATTGGGTTGGGTTGCGTTGGGTTGGGGATGACATTTCGCACAAACTGCGTACGTGTGCAGTTTCCGATAGCCCTTCTCCCTTCGTGATCTCCCCGGTTCTCTCCTTCCCTCCCCCGCTCTCTCTCTTTCTCTTTCGTTCGCTCTTCTAGGATTCCTGGTATTTTATAATGGAAGTCATGTGTGTAAAACCTATATAAACATGTTTTTATGTTTATGATAGCCTCCTTCGAATGGCGGTCGGCATCTTCGTCTTACTGTTGGTATAACGATTTTCGGGAGGGTGAACATAAGCCGGGTGACAATCGGTTTTTGGGGAGGGTGAGAAAACGCATTTGTGGTGACGATGCATTCTCCGCTTTCGCACCGAACCGTGCGAAGGTGCTGGTCGTTGAAGTGCGGTACAGCGGCGGCGATAAGACGAGGTAGACTATCGTATTTTTGACGATGCGATCATCGGCGATGGATACTGAAAAATATTTTTCGTGATGAATTGGAAAACCAGAGCGAAGAATTCCAGGTGCCAGAATATCTAATTTGGAAGCTTCCTTAACTCATTCATTTTACAATCTACAATCGGCACACCGTTTTCCGAATTTTCTTAGACACACACAGACACACTCACCGGGAAGATTGAGAAAGGACCAACCAACCAGATGTCTATTTCTAGATGACCTGCTCTGCTAAGTCCAATCCACCGCCGGCCTCCGCTAGCAGCACGATTTTGTGTAGCTCTCTCTTGGACTCCGCCAAGAAAAGCCTGGTCCCATCAACGAAAATTGTGCACCGAATTGTGCAGGTTTCTCTGCAGGACGAAATGAACGGAGAACGTCCCGGCAACCAACCAACCAACCAACCAACCACCGGCAGCAAATCGAATTGCAAAATGCATCTACGAGTGTGGCAAGTTTCACTTCACCAGCCCAGCATCCAACGGACGCACCCTCGCACCAGAAGGATATCCCTGAAAAGTTCGTTAAGAAATGTCCACTCTGGGAAGGGAACCGATATTGCATTGACTCTCCGCCAGGATTGCCGGCCATCGGCAGGTTTGCTTGTTCCAAAAAGGGGAACCGATAATGCAAGTCTTCTCCGGTGGTTTGAGGTTTCAATTTTGGGGGAGGTAAGACATTTCCTGGACTGAACTGGACCGGACTGGACCGGACTGACCAGAAACACAAACGACGCTCCGGGTTGTGCCATGCTAGGATTCGTACGACGTTGTCGTCGTCTTTGGCGAAATCGAATCGGAAGGGGTTCTCTTCGGTTAAGATATGAGGGCTGGCCTTGGTCCATTCCTTTCGACTTTGGTACGTCTGTGCCGGACGGTTTCCGACTGTTGTTGCACCCCTCAATTTAGTGCATTATTTGGTAATGATGATGATGATGATATTGTTGCTACTACTGCTGCTGCTGAAGACGTCACACATACTCTCAGATCTTATTGCGATTATATCGAAACAAAGACAGAGTCTCGCAAGACAAATATATTTCCAATTTTACTCCATTAAAGTATTCACCCTCCCGGTTTCTAAACAACATACCACTAGGAGAAATGCCTAGCTCTTGGTCCGAATCGAAGATTTGTGGTCTGCCGGTCAATGCCGGTTTCGGTCCGGGGAGGAACGTTTTGTGGTGAGCTGGTAGTGTCGGTTAGTGTTTGGGAATGCAATTTTCGACAGTCGAATTCGGTTCCGTACCGAAACAACGAACGAAAAAGGTGACTCCGGGTGAAAGCAAGGGACCGTAATCGGTTTCCGCAATTTTGCGTCGAACATACGGGCAAAGGCCTCCCCCAGTGGATGAATGTTTTCTTTGAATGAAACTTTCACTTACTTTATGGCTTCGGTAACGATTTATTAGTTGCAGGCTCGAAATCTAAACATTATTATTTATTTTTTGTCGTTTTATTACACCTAGCCACGATCACTAGCATTAGAAGTGAAGTGTTAGAGTAAATTAGGGGTGCTGCATGCCCCCCCTACAGAAGCTGGAAAACAAATCGCAAACTGTGCAGTAAACACTTTAATCGCATTCGGGCTAGATACCTTCACCAACCACGGAAAAGGCATATAAAAACATATTTTCGGCATGTAAATTGCGCGAAAATATTTCGATTTCTGTTAAATGTTCATTCTAACTCACGTATATTATGACTGAAATCTGAAGAATGAAAATAGCGCAAAATTCTGTTCAGTGATAAGGCGCATTTTTGGTTGAATAGATACGTCAACTAGCAAAATTGCCGTATTTGAAGCAAAAACAATCCATACGCCGTTCAAGAATTACCTATGCATCCCGATAAATGTACTGTTTGGTGCGGTCTATGGGCTGGTGAAATCATCGGTCCTTATTTCTTTAAAAATGAGGAAGGAGAACCACGATCAAAGTATTTTTGTTGCCAAATCTTCAAATTATGGATGTGGACGAAATATGGTTCCAACAGGATGGTGCCACTTGTCCTACTGCGGCCGAAACAATCGACTTATTGAAAGAACATTTCAACGACAACATTATTTCGAGAAATTGACCGGTGCATTGGCCTCCGCATTCGTGTGATTTGAAGCCACTCGATTATTTTTGTGAAGTCATTGGTTTAAGTGGATGAACGAGTAAAGATTGATGCTTTGGATGTCAATATTCAACGTGTGATTGCTGAAATATGCCTTCAAATGCTTGAAAAAGTGGTCGAAAATAGGACCTCCAGAATGACCTTTGTGAAAAATAGTCATGGCGGCCTTAAGCCCGAAATCATCATTTAAATGGTAAATGCCAGGAAATTATCTACCAAATAAAAAAACTTTGGCCATTTCAGAATTTGACATGTGTTTTATTTAAATTTCAAATCAGCAAGCTCTTAAAAAAACACCCCTTATAACATAAAAATATCACCCCTTATAACATAAAATGCTTCGTGATGACGCTTTCCTTATTTCAAAAACCGCACAATAGATTACTTGCTAGAATGTCAGGTAACAAAAATCGTCGTGAAAAGTCGTGATTTCATAACCCAATACTTTCTTATAAGAGGTCGGGGTCGTTTCACCAAAGCCATTTCACCGAAAGAGTCGTTTCGCCGAATCATTCAGTTGGCTTAATATCGTATTGGTATTGATTTATAATAAATACACTGAGGTTTTTTTTTCTTCGGGGGAATACGTACCGCGTAAAAAAATCGCTCAGAAAAACCGCGCAACTTGGTAAATTCAACTACATGGCAGACCTTGTTATTTAGTAGATAACACATGGATCAATAAGTCCCGAGACTAAAGCAGAGATGGCGCTCGTAGTAAACCAGTAACCACGTATTTCTAGAGTACTAACCTTTGCTTGAAGCGGGTCAAAATTTTAAGTCGATCCGACCAGAAACAGCTGAGTTATCGAGGTTGGAGTAAAGTCGTTTTGTAGTTTGTTTAAATAAATGGAAAAAACCGAGTTTCGTGTTTTGATAAAACATTGTTTTTTAATGGGTAAAAACACCGTGCAAGCGAAACAATGGATTGAAAAATGTTATCCGAACTCTTGTCCATCAAAAGCAACGATTTGTTGGTGGTTCGCCGAGTTTAAACGTGGTCGTACCGACACAAATGACGCGGAACGCTCGGGTAGACCTGTGGACGCCGTTACACCGGAAAATGTGAGTGAAGTGACAAAAATTATAATGAAAGATCGTAAAGTGAAAGATCGTAAATGAAAGATCGTAAAATGGAAGTGTATTTACTATCCTTCATGAAAAATTGAGCATGGAAAAGGTTTTTTCCAAGTGGGTGCCGCGATTGAGACAATGCACCCTGCCACAAGTCGATGAAAACAATGGCGAAATTGAACGAATTGGGATTTGATCTGCTTCCCCACTCCTCCATACTCGCCAGATTTAGCCCCCAGTGACTACTGGCTCTTTGCTGATCTTAAAAAATGCTCCAGGGAAAAAAATTTGGCTCAAATGAGGAGGTCATCGCTGAAACTGAAGCTTATTTTGAAGCGAAAGATAATTTTTTTTATAAACATGGTATTGAAAAATTGGAAAAACGTTGGAACCATTGTATCACGCTAAAAGGTGATTATGTTGATGAATAAAAAAAAATTTTGCAAAAAAAAATGTTGTTTCCATTGTTAGTCTCGGGACTTATTGATCCATGTGTTATATAAATCTACTTTGGGACTACTGGTCTCCGATTTCCGCTTCCGGAAGCATCGGTAATAGTGAAGAAAAGCTCCAAAAAACGGAACCCACTTCGATTTCTCAACAACAGATAAACCGGCTTTCACAAATCATGATTCAAATTAAAGCTCTCATTGTCCTAAAAAAAATAACTGCGAAATGTTATCCCGATCCGACTTCCGGTTGCGAAATTATATGAGTGTCAAAATTTTAAAACTGTCATACAAAATGATGGAATATCGGTACGCATCGGTACGTGCTGGTACGGAAGAAAAAAACACCACCACCTAGCACACAGTGTGCTTTGTTCGATTATGTATAGCGTGCAGGGTTTTCACTTTTAAATCTATATTCACTTGACGTAACTGTTTACAAGTTGAAAAGGTTATGGAAGTTTATACCCAAAGAAAGTTTTTGATTTTATTCAAGTTTGAAAAAAAATTTCTTGACCGAATCTTCTAATGATGTTTTTGAAAATATAAGTTATATGAGAAAGGCATCGTTACACTACTAGGATTTTTTGTTGAATTTGACCTTTCTGTTTCAACAGACTTCCCTCAAGGTCGGGAATTGAACATACGACAACTGGCTTGTAAGCAGTGGCGTCTTGTGACAAAATTGACTAGTTGTGCACTGCTTATGTGGTATGACAGCAGATGTAACAGTTCGTTGTAAGTGAAAACTAAAAATTGAGGAATGGAGATTCGCTTGTGTTTTTCAATACAATGAGAATGATATACTGTCGGATGGGATTTTTATTAAACAAACAAATCTCAGAGTTGAGCTGAAAAATTCTTTCTCTACTTGAATATGTGCAGTAACTCATGTGCACGGAAAAGACACTAACACAGCGACAACAGATACTTAAAATTTTATGTCCGATATGCGTGTATGTACTCGCTATTTCAGTGCGATCCAACCTGCTTTCATCGAATAAATAAAGATTCCAAAAAAATAAATAAATTTAATTAATTCGACCGGTTGTGCAGTGCACGAGGTGCACATGAGGACTAGACGCCACTGCTTGTAAGACCCCCTGCCCAATGCATTGAACCGCCAACCCGGGCACAGTACCTGAAAGAAGTACTTGATTTGGTAGGCCATATGTAGTTGTGGTCGAATATCAAACAGTTTCGTTCCTACCAGCACAATCAACAAGTAGGAGTACGACAGAGAATGTCGTTGGAAGCGGTTGCTACCATTTATCAGAAACCTTTACTATCCTGCTTTGTTTTGGTTTGATTTGGCCTCTTGTCACTATGTGAATTCCGTCTTGGAATGGTTAATTACGTACCAAAAATAGCCAATCCAACTGTTCTGAACGCAACCCAATTAGGAAATGCTGGGTTCTAGTTAAGCGGAAACTCTTCGAAACTAAGAAGATAGTAAAAGAGAGTTGGCATCACTGGGAGTTGCTTTTAAAAAAGTCTAATTTCAATGTTTATCAAACAACTTATAGTAAAGTAATTGGTCGAAACAGTTGTTTTGTGATATATTTCTGCTGTGGAAAGTGTGTATGGATTAGTGAAAAGTGTTAAATATGTTATTTATGGAATAATGCTGATTCGCGAAACCAGAAAAAGTTCGAAGCGATGAAAACTGCGAATTTACCGCCCAAAATTAAACGATGTTAACCGATCGAAGAGCCATCTGCATATCATTGTCGGTGTTATCAGATTTATATGGAATGTTTGAAAATTTACAAGTCAATCGTGTGATTCAAGCTAAAAATCTATAACTTTCAGTAGTGATGATTACAGCAATGTGAGATCGTTTCTTAAGAGATATTTCACATTTTTGCCATCCTCGGAGACCCATAGTGTTATATACCATTCGACTCAGTTCGACGAGATCGGAAAATGTCTGTGTGTGTGTTTATGTGTGTATGTGTGTGTGTGTGTGTTTATGTGTGTATGTGTGTGTGTGTGTGCACTTTTCGAAAAATTTTATACGCGCTCCATTTCCTCAGAGATGGCTGAACCGATTTTATACTCGTTTGAAAGCTACTGTCGAATCATTGATCAAGTTAAAAGATCAAATGGCTGTGACTTTTGGTTCCGGAGATATGATTGTATAAGTGACGGAACCGACAAAACGCATTGTATTTTTACGCGCTCAATTTTCTCAGAGATGACTGAACCGATTTTAACAAACTTAGGCTCGTTTGAAAGCTACTATAGAACCATTGATCAAGTTCGAAAGTCACAGCCATTTGACTTTTGGTTCTGGAGATATAATAGTATAAGTGACGTAACCGACAAAACACGTTGTTTTTTACCGCTCTAATGTATATAAGGGTGCCAATATTTTGGGATCACCTCTAATTTCGTTCGTCGGGCCCGGGTTGGTGGTTCAATGCATAGGGTGCTAGTCTTACAAGCCAGATGTCGTATGTTCGAGCCCCGACCTGGAAGGATTCTTAGTGTCGGTAGGATCCATAGTACTACCCATGCAATGATTCTGTACACTAAGAATCGGCTGCGAAGTCTGTTGAAACAGAAAGTCCAAATTCCACAAAAGGAATGTAATGCCAGGACTTTGCTTTCTAATTTCGTTAAGCGCTATTGTTCAAAGTTTAAGCACATCGATAAAAGTCCTCATGCCCAGCGGTTAAAGTATGAAAAATTTCGATCTTGAAAAGCACCATACATGAAATTTCCGAAATCGAAATTTTTATTGATGCCAAGAATCTTTAAATTGCATGAAACGTCGAGATTTAGTGTTACCTCAAAAAAAATTTTTTTTATCGTCTTTCTGGGACTTTTGATGTTCTTACAAAGTCCCAGAAAGTTGATATTTTCTAAACAAAATTTTTTTTTCGAGATGACACTAAATTTCGACGTTTCGTGCAATTCTAAGACTTTTGGCATCAATTTTTTTTTTCGATTTCGAAAATTTCATATACTTCCCCCTGAGGAGATTTTTCAAGATATATGAAAATTCCACTACGTGGACTAAGAAGGGGTTTTTTTTTAGATTAGCATCACTCTTCTCATTTAAATAGGCAACGCAAATGTCAAACACTAGTTTGGAAAAATGATGCTGACTGTGTGACATAGACACTGAAGCATGCTTTTGTGAACTACTCGAATCAATCTGAATCAATTGGTGTCAAAATTAGTATCCGAAATTATTTATTAAAAGTATGAGATATATTTTCATGAGACTGTTATGAAAGAAGAGAAAGGCATTATCACGCCACTAGGTGGATTAAGAAGGGGTTTTTTTTATTTACAATGCCTTATTATATTTCTCCTTACTAAAAATCGGGCTAGCCTAACTCCGTCGAATATTCGGGGAACGTTTGATCAATGGATCCATGGTTAAACGGGCTAAGTTTAAGCAGCGCGCGTGAAGTTTATAGCCGTACAGATATTTATTGCGACCGTGCTTAACTAAGACGTATGTAGATATAGTTTATACTGCGAAGAGTTCACATTTCGTATATTTTTATTTTGGTTTAGGACTAGATTCGTATCGCGTAAAGCGTTGTTGTTCGATTGATGGTGATCAAGTGATATCTTATCAGTATTACGGCAGTCTGGTACAAAAACAGAACACAATGAATTAAACATACGAATTGATAATAAACTTCCCGACAGCCGGCTGTCCGGAGTTTTACGAGTTTCGGAAAGAATATCGTGTCTTAGTAGGAAGCACATATTAATACAAAACACGCCACGTATTCTCGGTAGCCGGCTGCCCAGAGCAATAAACATATGATCAATGTTGCAAATATTCTTCGTGTAACTAATTCATTCACGCATCCTCGCTGTGATTATACTGCCTTCGAATATGCCAGTCTCGAACAACGTTGAACTATTCACTGCTCGAAAGAGAGAAGGGTGCAAAAGGAATAAGCAATAATCGTAGAGAACCCGAATATACTAATACATTCTTCACTGCTGGTATAAATCGTGCATGTTCGTTTTATACATTCGTTTGTCATTCATTCATTTATTTTATTCTTCGAGTTAGATCGAATAGCGTCACGGCGAAGATCGTTGGTTTCTATTCTTCGCGAAGCATTCTTCATCTAATAAATTCATCATATCTCGTTGGGTAGCAGCAATGGGAAAGTGCTGGAATATGGTTCATCACATACACATAAGACTATGGTAATAGTGCGGGGGGAAACATCTTAATTTGCATGTTTCAAAGACAGCACTAACGATCATCGCGAATTAGGTTTGACGATGATCGCTGTATGAATATTCGTTCGATATTCGTGTTAAGTCATTCGGGGGTATGTCCAATGCGAATAACAACTGCAAGGAATAGATATTCGTGCAAGTAACGAAGCAGCGTCGGCTTCGTTCGCGCCCGAATATACGGACAAGTCCGAATACCAGAACGATTATCGAACAAAGGCGAAGGAAAGCGAGCGATGATCATTGACATTCGTTGTATTTTTGATATTCGAGCAACATTGCATATGATAATATTGTTCGAAAATTTAGTTTCTAGTAACAACACGCATTGAACTAATAATCCTTCCTTCCTTCCTCGTACGGAACCTAACAGCGAGCATGTCACAGAAAAATTCAACTGTTTTTGTGCGGTTTTTCTCTCTATTATTTTGAAAAAAAAAGCCACGAGTGCTTTTGATGTCAAGTACGAATATCAAAGACCTCAATTTCTTGCTTTGTGGAAATGTATTATCAAATTTTTGTAACATTTAAAAGATGAATTTTTTGTGTCACGGTTATCAACAGTACTGTTAAAAAAAATTAACTAAAATCAATTTTTTCAGTAGTTTTCTCATCCATCCTCCGACAAAAAATTTACTACAGAACCGATTCGATTATAGCGAAAATGTTACAAAACACGTTTGCACAATGTTAAGATTGCAATCATCGTTTCGAACTCACAACGTGTCCGGCAGCAATCGTCCGAAGCAACTCTTCGCAACGACCTGAAATTCAATTCAATTTCTTTCACTCAAACTAATCGATGGGAATGCTTGAAATTCTTAATTATCCTTTCGATCCATTTAAAAATGAACTCGCGAATGATGACGACGGCTACGGAGGAGAGTGAGGACCAGGAATCGGTTATCGAAAAGTGCCGGAGCACAGGAAAAAAAAGAAAAACTGTCATCCAAACCGCGCCAGCAGGAAGCGTCCATTCGGTCGGTTCTTGGTAGCCGGTTTTCCAAGTCAGGTTAAAAATGGCGTCCGGGAACCAATTTTTTCTTGTCCAACTTTGCTCGGTTGAAAGACCAAAACTGGCAGCAGCAGCAGCAGCAGCAGAAGCACGAAGTCGATGGCTGTGTAAGGAAAGGGAAGGATGAGAAAGAGATGAGTGGGGGCAACGAGGACGACGACGACGACGACAGTTTTTCATTAGCACCCACGTCAGTCTTTGGGGAACCGAAAGGGAACGGAAAAAAAATCCATTTCCACCTCCCAATTTGCCAACCGCGCCTGCCCGGTCCCGCAGCCCCTCGCAAGAAAGAAAGCTTTCAATCTGTGAAATCGTACGTCTTCTTCCCGACGAAACCCACACCGGGAATCCCGCCCCGGACCTGGACCTTACAACGGAATACGAAAGCCGGACAAAGTTGAAGTCGTCATAGTCGGTCATTCCGACGAGTTTTTTTTTCATTTCATTCCTCCCCATTTGCTAGATGACCATCACCGTCATCATCGTCCTCGTCGTCGTCGTCGTCGTCAGGGGCTTGCGTTTCCGCACTTGCACAGTTCACGGCAGCGGATGGGACAAGGGGAAGGATCGAAACGAAGAGCACAAAGAAAAAAAAATTAAAAAAACCACCCTCTCGGCGGACAGCTCCGTCCAAGTCAAACCGCCTGCCAGTGCTGCTGTTGATGCCGTTGCGTTTTTCCTTCGTTTTCTTTCGGATTCGATTCTAGGTGGAAGTAGTGTGGGAGTTTTAAGGGTGGCTCCCAGCGTGATGATCGTATGAGTGAGGGTGTGTGGATGTGCGTGTATGTGTGTGTGTGTGTGTACTTCGGCCACGCGGGTTGTGAAACAGGAAGTTGCAACGAGACACAAATACAACCGCAGGAAGAAAAATTGCAGCCCTGCGAATCGGGCGAGATCCGCCGATGGATGGACGACGGATGCGCGAAAGGGACGTGCACGAGGGGTGGCAAGGAAACGAAAGGAAGTGTAAAGTAAGCGAACTGTGGCAACCCACCTTTCGACGTGGCGGGGTGGCGAAAAAGAGAGAAAGGGGGAGGGATAACTAACTGGCTGTGTTAGAATGGCACGGCTCGGCGGGTGGTGGTGGGTAGTTATTTTTCCTTTAGGAGCTTCAGGGAAAAAAGTGCATTTTTATTTTATAACAAAATAAACGAAAAGCAACGATAGGAAGGAGTGCCGAGGATAACGTACGTGAAGTAGAGTAGTAGAGTGAGGAAAGAAGAAGAAAAAAATTCGATGGATGTGGAGGACCGAACTGGAATTAGAGACACGGACGGTAGCGGAGGAGGAGGCGCAACAGGACAAGCTTCGTTTGCTGCTCGACCCTGTGGACTTCTGAGATTAAGGAGAAGAGAATTTACTGGAGGGCAGCAGTGGCCAGGCCAGACCAAGCCAGGGTGGAATGAGATGACACTGGGCGCGCTGCATTTACGATGGGCTCCTGGACCTGATGGGTGTCCTTCCTTATTTGCTGCTGCTGCCTTTTGAAGCGATGCGAGCGATTGTGTGCCCTGGGATGGGTTACGAGATTTGACTGAAATTGGACCCGACAACGACGACGACGTCGACGACGTCGACGACGGTTGTGAGGATTTTGTTCTTGAACATGTTGCATTGGGTGTGGATTGAGGGTGGAAATTTTCGAATAATGATTTGAACATTTGTAACGAATGGCGAATGGGTTTGAGAGTGGCCTTCCCATCATTTGAAGTTTTTTTCTTGTTATTTTTTCATTCGCAAAGACTGTCAAGTAAAGTTCAAATTAGCTCAAGGATTTTTTTTCCGATGCAATTCATTATAAAGAGGGGATTTCATGAACTGTTTGTTCTGCTCTATAATCCTCTATAATTCGTAAATTGCCCTGAAAATACTTCGTTAAAGAATTGGAGTCGGACAGCATCATCTCAAATTATATGGAAATCTACAAATATAAGCCGGTCAAATTCTTCGAATGGCCTTTCGCCAAATGGTTAAATCCTTCGAATGTCATTGCCACGACTTAGTAAATTCAACGAATGTTATTTCACCATCAGAGTAAGTCCGTCGAGTATCGTCACTTCAATCGGGTAAATTTTTCGAATGATTTGCTTCCGCACGGGGTTTGTTTTTCAAATTTCATTGCATCGGTCAAATAAATTCTTTTCAAGGTAAGCGTCGTAGTGGGACATATGACCGCAAGCTGGACAAGAAGGTGTTAAGAACCGTCAGAGAAAACTCTGGACTATCAAAATGGATTTCGAACAAACATTCTACATGGCAACGACTCGAGGAGATGTTCCTGTGAATTTAAAGTTTGTTTTTTGAACAAATTTACCAAAAAAAGACTGATAATATGGCAAGGGATATTTAGCTGCGGAGCAAAGACCAAAGTGTTCGTGATGAATAAGACGATGAACTCGAAGCTGTACAAGGAACAATTCCCTTTAAAAACCGTGTACTACCCTTTCATCAAAGCCCGTAAAAGTTCCGTGAAATTTGGCAAGATTTTGCTAGTTGCCACTACAGCCGGGAAATCATCCAGTGGTACCGCGATTATAACGTAGATTTCATCGATGAAAACAAATCCACCCAACTGCCTACAGTTTCAGTCCATCGAAAGGGTTTGGACAATAATGAAGCGGAAAACCGTATTTTAATACATCAGTGGTACTACAAGGCTTTTTTCATATAACTAATGTTTTCAATAATACTAATAGATTCTTCAAAAAACTTTTCTTTGAATATTGAGTAGAACGAAAAATGTTTGTTTGGGCATTCATTAGCATAGCCTTTCCAATTTTAAACAGTGTTGACCCAATTTCTTCGTTTTTTTGCATTTCTACTTTTAATGACATTTTAAAATTTTAAATACATTTCACCTTGTTGCTCCGGAACCGGAAGTCAGATCCGAACAACTGTCAAAAGCAGTCTATTTTAATATACGTCGATCCTTTTGATTGAGTCTAAATTCATGAAATTCGATCCAGCTGTTTCTGAGAAAATGAAAAGGGTTCCGTTTTTGAGTTTTCGACTACTATTTCCGGTACTTACGGAACCGGTGTGTAGCTGAAATCGGTTCGTTTGGTTAGGAACCAGCAAAACCTATAAATTGAAACAATTGTGGGCCAAATTTAGAAGAATTTTTACGTTTTTTGCATTATCGGTTGCAATTTCATACCCACTACTCGGTATTGCCGGAACCGGAAGTCGGATCTGGATACAATTCTACATAAACTTTTAAAAACATTATAATTTTCATTTAATTTAATTAATAAGATTACGAAGATCGATCTAGCTGGTTCTGAGAAATTTGAGTAATTTCTGGTTGGGAGCACACGAGTACTTTCCCGGTACTTCCGGAACCAGCAACGATGCTCCGGTATGCCTAAAATCGACGTATTTGATCATCAACTGACCATACCAGTCTAATTGATTAATTGTATGGCTATTGCAATGTATTTGGATTGATTTTTCCATATATTTGTCATGCCTAAGAAAACGCGCCAAAAAATGAAATTTTCATACTTATCAGCCGGTATTTCCGGAACCGGAAATCGTATCCGAATGAAATTCGGTAAAGTTATACGGAATTGTAAAAACTTTCATTTGAATCTAAGCTTGTGAAAAATGGATGAACGGTTTCTGAGAAAATCGAATGCACTTTTGTAGTTCATTTTGCACATTTCATCCCGTAACTCTGGAACCGGAAGACGGAACATGATGAACTTCAATAGGAAGCTATGGGTCTTCAATTTGAATCCTAGTTGAAGTAAATCGGGTAAACGGTCTTTGAGAAAATCGAGAGAACTTTTCCTTCATTTTTTGCACATTTACCTCGTTACTCCCGAACCGGAAGTTCGATCCGAATAAAATTCAAACGCCCACTATGAAACCGAAACCAAAACCTTTCATTTGAATCTAAGTGTGTATCATTGTTACACACTCATATATTTTGCGTAATCGACGAACTCCGGGCCTCAGTTTAAAAGTCGGTTTGCAATCACTATGATCACTATATGAGAAAAGCAAAAAAAAAAACAAATATCTACGAGAACTAATTTAAGGGCTTATAGAACAAAAAGTTTGAATAATAGCGATAGAAATGAACAACAGTTGAACAGAAATCAAAAACGAAACGAATATTAGGTTGAGAAGAAATTGGAAAAGATTTAATTATAAAATCTCGAATATTCTCGAAAAATAAAAGCTAAAGCCACGAGGGGAAAATGACGGGTTTGAGAATAAGAAAATCCAATCCGGTTGGAAAACTAGGGAAGACAGCAACAAAATGGAAATGAAAGCAAATTCGAATATAGTTAAAAGATCGAATGGATAGAATTTCGAATAGCACACAAAATAAAAATAACATCGAAGCGCGGTGCTTAGCGGGTTAAGTTGAACTGCTAGGCACGAGATGGCAGTTCAATTTGAACTGCTTTAGGAACTGATGAGCCGAACGCGAAACGCGAAGAAATAGTAACATCGAAAAATTAAATAATAAAACACAACCATCGTCTGTTCGGTGTTACATTGTCACCATTTAAAATGTAATTTTCCCCTCTAGGCAGCCGGCTGCCGGAAGGTGTAATATTATAGAAAGCTAGAAAAACGGTACGAGCTTCTAATTTATTGATTCGTTTTTTTTATTGTTTTGTAAATTATTTATTTCACATTAATCACCGACAGGCGCGTATAGGTCCCCTTGAACTCAAGAAATTATTAGGGGAGACCGGGGCTAACCCGGACACTGAGTTACACCGGACAGTTTGAATATCTTTTAAACCAGCAATTTTTTCAATCCATGGATTGACTTTGTAAAACGCGATTCTTTCATGTAACAAACAGACACCAGTTAGCTCAGAGAATCCATTCGAACATAGCTTCATTTTCTTCCCTTAACGAGTCCGATTTAGCCCCGTCGCTCCAGAAATATTGGATTTTGGGTTGGTCACTTCTGCTCGACTTGGTACGAACACTAATGCAAATTTTTCCGAATTTCGAATTAGGAATTGTAGCTGAAGGTTGAAGTAACAAAACGGTAGAAATAACTTGGTTGAAAACCTAATTGTGATGAAAGTTTTTTTCAATTTCCAAAAAGTGTCCGGTTTGACCTCGGTCTCCCCTATATAAAGACTTTTAACGTTTTTCTTTAGATATTTAAGTCAATTATTAAATGGAGAATTTCCAGTATAGCAATTGAGGCCTTTCTGTTTCAACAGACTTCGCAGTCGATTCTTAGCGTACAGAATCATTGCATGGCTAGTACTATGGAGCCTACTGAAACTAAGAATCCTTCCAGGTCGGGGCTCGAACATACGACAACTGGCTTGTAAGACCAGCGTCTTATGCATTGAACCGCCAACCCGGGAAAACAACTGAAACCAACACATAACAAATGGTGAAGTATTTATAAAAAATCAAAAAGCAATTACTTTTGAGACATCAGAAAGGAGTCCAGTAGATTGCGTCTGCTCAGCAGCGGTTCAAATAGAACTGCTAAGTAGCAAGGGGAGTTTATTTTGAGCTACTAGTTATCTGCTGAGTCGAAGACGAAACGTGAACATAATGAATGATTTAAAAGCTGATAGAAACAAACACTTAAAGGAACCAAAACATAAATAACAAATCGTTGAAGGTCAATCAAAGGTTTGATTTATGTTCAATATATTGTGTTCGAGATCACAATCGTCACTGCTGCTACCACACATCAGCTGAGATCATCAAATAGATGATGACGCTGATGTACCCCATAGGAAGCAGAAAGGAGACAAAAACAAAATCTAGTGGCAAATTAGAATAGCGAGGATAGACTTGTCATAAGGATGTCGGACGACAGCCTAGTGAAAATGGTTTTTGAATCTAATCTGATTTCGTTTTTATTATTCAACATAATTGCCATCAGGGGCGATACAGCGATTATAGCGATCTTCCAACTTTTCGATACCATTTTTGTAGTACGATTTGTCCTTTGCCTCAAAATAGGCCTCAGTTTCAGCGATTACCTCTTCATTGCTTCTAATTTTTTTACCAGCGAGCATTCTCTTGATGTCTGAGAACAGGAAAAAGTCACTGGGGGCCAAATCTGGAGAATACGGTGGATGAGGGAGCAATTCGAAGCCCAATTCGTTCAATTTCAGCATGGTTTTCATCGACTTGTGACACGGTGCATTGTCTTGATGAAACAAAACTTTTTCCTTCTTCAAATGAGGCCGTTTTTTTGAAATTTCGTCCTTAAAACGCTCTAATAACGCTATATAATAGTCACTGTTGATGGTTTTTCCCTTTTCAAGGTAGTCGATAAAAATTATACCATGCGAATCCCAAAATACAGACGCCATAACCTTACCGGCCGATTGTTGAGTCTTTCCACGCTTTGGGTTCGGTTCATCGCGTGCAGTCCACTCAGCTGACTGTCGATTGGACTCCGGAATGAAGTGATGGAGCCATGTTTCGTCCATTGTTATATATCGACGAAAAAATCGGTTTTATTTCGATATAACAGCTCCAAACACTGCTCAATTCGTTGTTGTTTTTGATCGATTGTGAGCTCACGCGGCACCCATTTTGCACAAAGCTTTCTCATATCCAAATATTCGTGAATAATACGTCCAATACGTTCCTTTGATATCTTTAGGGTGTCAGCTATCTCGATCAACTTCACTTTACGGTCATTGAAAATCATTTTGTGGATTTTTTTTCACGTTTTCATCGGTAACAGCCTCTTTTGGACGTCCACTGCGTTCATCGTCTTCGGTGCTCATATGACCAGTACGAAATTTTGCAAACCACTTACGAATTGTTGCTTCGCCCGGTGCAGAGTCTGGATAACACTCATCAAGCCATTTTTTGGTATCGGCGGCACTTTTTTTCATCAAAAAGTAGTGTTTCATCAACACACGAAATTCCTTTTTTCCATTTTTTCCACAATAACATAAGTAGCTTCACTCAAAATGCAATATCTCACAAACTAATAATCAGACAGCTGTCAAATTTATACACGTATCTTTTGAAGGTTGGTACTAACTGGAAATGGTATGGATTTAATTCTAGTGGCGCCCTCTCATAGAAACGATACGAACTTTTCAGCCGATCTGTTAGCTGTTAGATAAGGTAAGTTAGAAGATAGAATTGTGACGCGGTGTGTGTTAGTTTTCTGTTGGCGGTGTTTCCATAGAGATAGAACTATAATTGAATGCTGTGGTGGTCAAGTAAAGTGAAACATGCTTGGTTTTTCTAGTCCAGTGGGCTTTCGCTTCATATATGTTTTCATATGCAGGGTGGTTTGATTGGCAAAACAATTTCTCCGGTTAGATTCCGTCTCTGCGGTAACATTTTCGCAATTTTCATGACATAGTTGTCATTTTTTTCAAATTGTTTTCACAGATCAAATTAAGAACTAGCTCAAGACGGCTCTACGTCTTATCAAGACTAAAACAAATCGATCGTAAAGTATGAAATATGCGATCAGAAAAAATTGGATATGAAGAATTAAAACGAAGTGCAGAAAATCGAATGTTAACAAAATCAAAAAATTTACAAAAGATAGTAAACTAAGATGACAAAATATTAAAATCATGTTAAATGTCTATCGAGATCTAGTGATCTAGTGTCTCGAAAGAAAATTTAAAGTCGACTCTGGGACTTATCTTTAAAAAAATTGGCTTTCGAGAAAACACCAGATCTAGACGTTTCATGCATTTCATGTTCTTTTTTCTTATCCTGTGTAGAACTTGACGCCGAAACGTTAAAAATCTTTCTGTTCTGAAATCATTCGAATACCTGAAAATTTTATGCGCATCGGATAATGAATAAAATTTGAGTGAATTTTAGACCCGTAACCTCCATGGAAGAGTCAGATGAGTCATTGTACTCTCGTAAAGTAGGTGAAGCATGAAATTTTAATATTTATCCTAGCCTGGAGACGATTTAGACTAGACTCTATGAAGTGTACGCATTGGTACCTTGGTTCATAAACTCAAACGGGCTAGGTTCTGTACTGCTCTGTTAGATGTCAATTCATCCAAATTATACTAGAGTTAGTTCCTGACGCAATCAAGTACCGCAAACCGCTGCCAAACGTATCTACTAAGGATCTTTTCAGTTGATTCATCTAGACCTTCCTCCTCTCATTCGGTTGTAATCAATAGAAGGTGCCTGGACATGCTCATGCGTGTATGGTCATGCTACTCAATTATGTATGGCTGGCCTCTTTTGAAATGAAGCGTTTCGGTTTACGGTCTACGCTTCAACGATGACCATTTTTAGAAATGGTAGGAAGTAGGAAAAAAAACCCATAGCTAATTCTACACTCCTGCTGATAACCTCAATCGTAAGGTCCCGTTTTTCATGGAAACTATAGATCCAGAAATAAACTTACTGAAAAGTCAAAAACCAGCAATTCCGAAAGCGGAAAGCTGAACGCATCTGCCCCGGATCCTCCCCGATCAACCCACGGGGATTGGCCTGTGCCTGTGCCGGAATGGTGGAGAGATTTCCGGCTCTTCCGAGGACGGTGGCGAAGGACACTCTACACACTTCACATCTCAGCCTGCTCGGCCGAGGAGGCAGCTATTTAGCCTACTCACTACTTCCTTAGACGGACGACGACGACGACGACGGTTGGGTTGTTGCTTTGCTCTGCGCTGTAACGGGCTGGGAAAAGTGCACTTCTAAATATTAATAATACCTACCTAGTGTGTGTCCCTATTCGTATCTGTGTGTGTTTGCATGCGTGTGTGTGTGTGTGTGGGTGCGTATGAGTGGGTGCGCCTGTTGTATTTTTTTTCTGTACCTCCGTTTTGGAAAAGTGCATTTTCCCTGTGAGCAAAGCAGCAAGAAAAAATCCTACGGTTCCGCCACAAACACTCGCTCTAGCTATGATGATGATGATGGCTCTAAGGTCAGGCAGGAAAGGGGTTACAGCAGCGACACCACCGGATGGACCCGAGGGAGGAACGTGGAAGCGTAAGTTACATAAAATGAAGCTTATATGTACACACTTACATGCGCACATAAACACAGACGAAGAAGCAGAGCCTGTACTTTTGGAGACGCGCGAGGTCAAACCAACCCAGTGGGCCGGTGGGTTCAGAAGGCAGGAAGGCACAGGACCAGAGCATGGGACAGAAGGCGGTGGCGCAAATGTGTGAAGCGACGAAAGAAGCCATTCTGAATGCAGCTTATTTTTATTCGTTTTAAAATGTCATTTTCTGCATTATTGACACAGTTTTTCCTTCGCTGTTTAAGCGTAATAATACCATTAGACGTTAAATGGCGTATATTCAACTCTGAGCGCGAAGGATTAAGGGGATGTGTGCCCCCGGAATTAGGGGGCGATACGGGGAAGGGTTATATTTTCAACCCCTTAATTTCGCTTCGGCTGGATAACGCAGAACCTGGGTGGGGTATGGATTTTTACTTCGGGCTAGAATGACAACAGCTTGCGTATTGAGCATGATGGGAACAAAAACTATTTTTGAAGCCGAAACGGGAACACCAGTCGGTGGCAAACGAATGGAACGATACTAATGAGCGAATAGTGAGAATGGAAAGACACCGAAGAAAACAGTGGAGTGTGTGTGTACTAGTCAGGGACATAGTGCAGGTGTCAGGAAATTGTCTTACAATGTTGAAGAGGGTGTTACATTTTTTCGTTATAAAATTCACACCGCGCTCTGGAGAGCTCTTAGCTGTGTACCACGTCAAGCAACTTAGACTATCCGTATGTGTGTGTGTGTGTGTGTGTGTTTGTGAAACACTTACAATGTTGATTTGTGATGATATTTCACTAAGTTTCTAAAACTAATCTGGTTAAACACAACCACAGCCTTCTCCGTTTCACAGGGGGGCAGCTCACGATCCCATGAATTTCCACCATACTTTAATGGCCTTTAAATATCATCATTTACTTTCAAGTTGGTACGTACTTTCCGGGAGTCGTTCAACTCACTGTAATAACACGGCCTTGTACGTGTGTCCCTATCCGGCGTAGGAATTGGCTGACTGACTGACTGGCTACTGCCTAAATAATGACGATGGACTGGTGTGGAAAACTGTTTTCCTGTTTGGTTGGGGTAGGGCAGGACCCCATCGCCGAATCATCCAAGGCTTTCCGAGACCACCACCACCACCACCACCAGCAGCAGAGCAGCTATTACAGAGCTTCGGTCGCTAGAGACCGTCGTCCGTCCATCCGAATAGGGTGTGACTGGTGGCCCAGGCAAATACTAAATAACGCTCTGTGTGCTGCTGGAATTGAATGTAAATCGAACAAAAGAAGCAGGTGTGCAGGGCAGGATAGGGCAGGGCAGCACAGAAGTACGACAACCGTCGTTAAATGTATTGCTGCATGGAAAAAACACCCGGGGTGAGTATTTTTTTCGTGCCAAAGATAGTGCTACGAAACTAATGTGGAACATACGAAAAACTGAGGGTTAACTTCTAACCATACGCGCTAGTGTGCATGTGGTTCCACAACTGGGTACGAAGAAACGGGTGATGGAGAGGGGATGGGGGTACGGCAACGAGTGTTTAGTTCTGTTTTGTTGTTAAGGAAGGTTGTGGTTTCAGCTCGCTAATCAAATATATTTTATTTTTTACTCCCCCTTCTAGCAGGCCGTTGCTTTCTTTTTTCGCCTCCAGGTGCACGGAGAAATACGACCGGGTATTGCCGATGCTTCCCTTTTCTCAGACCAGCTCAGCTTCGTGCACCATTGAAATTGACAGGAAATCGATAAGCTCAAATTGAGCGGTTACCGAATGGAATTTCGGCGAACTGGTTGAGAACTCAATTGGCGGTGACGGGTTGTGGTGAAGGTAATTGAAAAATAATAGATATGAAATTCAAAAGAAAATGGCTCCGGTTAGTGAGAAGGATCAGAAGTTGGATGACGGAGCGACACTTTTTCAAAATAAGGTATGTTCAAATGATATACTTAATAGTCATTCGATCCTTTTAGACATATGGTTTTCTGATAAGAAGGTTAACGATGGAAATCTAGAGAAAGGTGTTAGAATTTCAGTTAAAACCGTTTATCGAACGGAACCACGGATATCCATAGTGTTATATACCATTCGACTCAGTTCGACGAGATCGGAAAATGTCTGTGTGTGCGCACTTTTCAAAGATATTTTTACTGCTCAGTTTTCTCTGAGATAATTCAACCGATTCTAACAAGCTTAGACTCGTTCGATAGCTACTATTGGGCCATTCATCAAGCTTAAAGATCCATTAGCTGTGACTTCTGGTTCCGCAGATATGATGGCATAAGTGACGTAACCGACAAAACGCGTTATTTTGCCGGGAAAACGACTTACTTTACTGTGGGGTGCATTTTCAAAATTAGCCGTATGGAAGAATGGGCAGAACTTAATCGTGAATATCTCAACTTGTATTAATGGCAGCAACATAATGAAATAACCACAAACAACTCAAAAATTAAGATTTCTCAAAATTTGAAAACACCGCGGAAAACTCTTCACTTTCGCTTTGGTTTTTCGCGCAAGGACGACGATTTTGAGGCACATATCTTCAACTGACAGCGTATAGAACGGGAACCGTGGTCGAAAATAGATCATTTCTTCTTGTGCGTTGGATGGAAGCAGACGTCGTGGGAATGATTTAATCAACCTGCAGCTTCGGAGAGTGCACCTTCTGCGTGATTAAAAACCTCAAACGTTTAGGTCGTGCTTTCATTTGTACTTCAATCGTCAGGTGGAGCAGTCGCTAGTAATAAGAGCAGACCTTTAGCGTTGTTCAAGGTGGCAAGTGACCGGGAAAATCGGGAAAACCGGGAAAAAGTCGGGAATTTGATTTCACCGGGAAAAACCGGGAAAAAGACGGGAATTTTAGCGGAAAACCTGTAAAATGATTACTAGCTCACCTATGAGTAACAGTTGTTAGCATAATGATTTTTTTTCAACAATCGAAGAGTAAGAGACAATACCCAATTTTGCGTTTGAGCGAAATGTTCAGTACAAGTGTTGAAATAACTTATTGTCCATTGGAAATTGGGTCAACACCCCATGTCTCGTCCAACGATTTTTAGAGGCTAGCAGGTAGTCTTGAATTAAACAGGAAGCATCAGAGTTTTTGTAAGTTGTTCTCAATAACAGCATAATGAAAGCTCATTTTGAAAAATAAGGATAATTTGGAAATTGCTTCTGTTGGATTTTTATTAAATTTTTAAATAAGTATTCAACACACCTGCAAAATTTATGGCAAAATCTCAAGGCAACAATAGGGAAAATTTTTATGTTTTTAAATTTGCTAATAATTGCCCTTGTTTCATCATAATTTGTCTCAGTAAGGTTATCTTGAGACAATACTTATATTTCTATGAGATGTCAAAAGGACTCGCAAAATTGGAAGAGTTGAAACTGGTTTCTGAGAACCAGTGTAAAATCTTAGAAAGATTTAGAAAATTCATTGATTTGTTCAGTGAATCTATGTTTAGTTTTCTTTTAAAGGTCTTCAACTATTCCATAGTAGGAAGATTTCTCATAGAAGATAAATTTTAAACTGGTTTAAAACAAGCGGATAGTTCATCATTATGAACTCGTACTTTCTGATTACTCTATGAGAATCCTATTAGAATTAGATCAATATATTGTGCATATTAATAGTTATCATTTGATTAATTTGCCATCAACGCATTGAAATCGTAAACATTGTTTTTTGACTAACAGATATATTAGGAACAAAAGGTGTTTTAAAAGAGCAAGCCAACGGTTTTGCGAAATCTTAGATGTATATACATCTAATGATTTTAAATTTAATTCTATTACATGAAAATTTCAAATTTTTGATCTGACATGACTTTGTTAATAATTGGTTTTATGGTATTGGCATGATAATTCATCTGAGGGTATCGTTCATTGAACAGATATCTTGCAAGCGACATAATTTAAACAGCATATGTCCATATACAATATTTCAAAACCCTGGTCTGGAGCATTCACAGACATTTTCATGGACACCACTTTACAAAGGTTAATTGCACATAGTTAGAATAATCGGCAATAGTAAAATGATTCTATCTCCCCGTATATAATCGGTTCACAAAACGAGAATAAGCGACAGTTTGTTGCTTCAGAGAGAATCCCCAACAGCAGCGTGCTAACCCGTGATGCTCAGACAGGTCATCGAGAGAAAATCGCTCTCGCACTGGTGTCTCATCTATGTTAAATGAGCCATGACGGTGTTTTGTTGTTGAGATGATATCCGTCTCTCTTTGATGGCAATGATTGAATATTGTGAAGAGTTGGTAGAGAGCGTTCTTTGGTACGATAAAAGCCATCATTGGTCATTATGCCGTTTATAATTTTCCCGCCGAACTGAGATTTCCACTTTTACTTCCGGGATACAAAATGATTTGAAGTTGCAAGCATAGATTGTTGTTGTTTTTTCCGAGTGGCAAGCGTCCGTTTTTGGGATTGTTGTTCCTTATTGATTTATTTTCAATCATATGTATACCAAAAAAAAATAAAAACAGTCATGTGCACTCGGAAGAAATCGGTTACATGTAACCAAAACTCCTGAATGACTTGGAAAAAGCATTATGCTTTTCTCATACGCACATGTTATAGTTAATATTTTTTAATTTATTCATCGAAATGCCTGGAAAGTAATTGAATTCCCAATTAGCGGGCCTATTACTATGATTCATTTTGGACATGGGATATCTGTTTAAAGTTTAAATTAAAAATTAAAAAAAACTAAACCAGGGCATTTTGAGCCTATTCCAAAAAACGGGAATTTTTATCTAAAAAAAAACGGGAGAACCGGGAAAAACCGGAAAATTGAATCCGGCAATTCACTTGCCACCCTGGTTGTTCAAAACCTCAAATGCTCAGGTCGCAGAGCCAGTTTCCCTTCGAAGAAGATCGATTACATCATCCTGTTGGTGGTCGTTTGCATTGGAGCAAAATACAACGGAAAATGGACAACAATGTGGAGCATTATGGAAAATCAGCCCTTCTAATGGCTCTAAATGTTACCTAAAGAACTATAAAGATTGTTTCTTTGTAAATCGAAAATTAAAATTATCAGTGTAGTGCAAATCTAATATAATTTGATCAGTTTTTTGCAATTTTCACAGTTCTAAATTCGCAACAGTGTTTAAAATCGTTTATATCCAATCAGTGTTTTATGTCTTAGAAAATTATACAATTTGGCTCTTCTGGGATGCTAGAAATTAATCCCATACAGCATTTGGATAGTATCTTTTACTACAATACTGAAATCCGAAATGAAATAATCGACATCAAAATTCTCTAAGGTGCCATTTAGAACCATAACTCTTTTATGGGGACGGGTATAGCGTGATGGGCTAGTCGATGCCTTTCACGCAGCCCGCCTGGGTTCGATCCCCAACCCCGCACATAGGGTCAGAAAGCTTTTCTGGCCCGAAGAGGTGAATGACCTTATGGTTAAAACCTCTATAATCGAAAACAAAAAAAAAGAACCATAATTTTATACCCAAAGAATTATGCGAAATTTTACTTCACTATACTGTATACGGTCCATTTTTCAACCAGTTGTAGTTTGTAGTAAACTTTCTGATTTGCTATATAAAATGCATAGCACCGACTCAGAAGCCATTCATTTCGAATTTGGCTGTCGTTGTAATCGTGTTGATTATGGTGCGATCGAGAAATCTCCAAGCGAAATACAAAGCTTATTACCGCAAACGAAAGAAGCAGGAGACTCCAACAGAACACATATCTGTTTCGGAAGTCAGCGGTATCCATCGGAAGTCAATAGTATCCATCGAAATTTGAACTCAACTCGTCACTCTCCATCACGAACGCCTTTATAAAAGGTTCTTTTCATTACCACCATCATTTTATCATAAGGAACTATACTGATTATTTCGTAATATTTGTGTGTCAGAATGTTTAATGTAACTAATCGTACTGTAGTTTAGGTGTATCGTTTTAAATTCTAGTAGTGTAAAAGGGCTAAACTTGCACAATTCACACTATCAATCAACTAATTTATATTCGGAAGTATAAAGTAAAAGTGTCAGTTTTATTCGTATTCACGACATCCAGTTATGTCTCTGACATTACACACCTGTACTTTTTCACTGCTCACTTGTGAACAGAGCTTATTCAAACCGTCCGTATTCTACGAATGTAATAGGCTAGGGTGCTTGTAGTTTTCTTTTTTTATCCGATTGGTTCAATGCTGCAGCATTTTTTGTAAAAAGCTTTTTTAAGTGAATTCGTTTTGGCAAATGGCCGGTCTAAACGGCTGCCAAAATAGCAACATACTGGATAGTTACAAAGAAACTACCAAAATATTGTGCGGGATTCATTTCAGGCTCTTAGAAAGGCAGAGTTGTTGTATGCTCTACGATATTGAATGCTGTTCGGAGCATTTGTTCGAACGCGAAGTAGCTAAATGTTGATTTTATTTGCACTCCGGAAATTGCACAAAGCTAATTAAATTATCATAGATTTGCACTTCATTGATGATTTTTACTTTCGACTTCCATAGAAGTAATCATTGTAGCACTTTAGTTATCATTTAGAGCCCTGAGAAGGGCCGATTTGGTAGAATGTTCGCCATCATTGTTCACTTGTCGGTGTATTTTTCGTGAATGCGAACGAACAGTAATGAACGAACGACGATGATGTAATCACTGATTAAAGTGTAACTCGCACTGCAAACGTGTCCCGCACAGCGGTGCCGGAAAGTTGAAGTGCCATTCCCATAGATTGTCATTTTCTTCGAAAACTTTAACGATGCCAAGCACTAAACGTGGAAGGGAAGACCCTTTATTACCTCATCAATTAGTTTGTTTACATTTCCGTAGAATAAATCAAATTTCCGTAGATCTCCACAGAAAAATTGAAATTTCCAGAGATTTTTTCAATGGAACAGAAGAACGAGTTAATGTTTTTTTTTGCGTTTGGGTTTGAGGAACGAGGCCGCATATTTGTTATTCACTGAAACACCAGTAGAATAATGCCGGGTGTAGTTCACTGTCTTATTCGAGATGATGGTCTGCGCACTTCATGGATTTTCATATACTAAAGCTAGCAAACGTGCAACAGGGTCTATGTATAAAGATTCGGTTGATTTCATGGTTGGACCTATTTTTCCGCTGTTAAAAAAACGTTCACGTAATAAACGTGATATTGTCAATAATCATACACTTTCTGCCATTCGTTTCGTGAACAAATCAAAGAATGGGGAATAATGAGATTTGAAAAATGCACCCTGGTATTTTAAAGAAAGACGTAGTCCGACGTCAAAATTAACAGTACCTATTGTTAAATGAATAAGTTACAATAGTCAAACTTCACTAGTAAATAGGCATACAGAACCCTTATTCCATGATCCCAAAACAAATGCAGTGCTTCGCTTCAGTCAGCACTCAGAAAATGTATCTTTAATCGAAGAATTATTTCAATACAGCTTTGAAGCATTTTTATAATGCTATAATGGAAATAATTTGAACTATTTTTGGCTGGTAAACTTTTGAAATATCAAAAAAAGATTAGCGGGAACAAAATCGTAACAGATTTTGAAACGTTTGTATCACAGCTATTATTGAATTTGATATAACTACAGAAGTCCGAAAGCAGAAATTCATAACAATAGTTGTAATAAATTAGATAGCAAATTTAACACAGAAAAACTATATCACTGAAAATGAATAATTTATTTAGTGATCTGGTTTCTTCTTTTAGTTCTTTGACATTCTGACTATGTTATTTCGATATGAAGCAACGGAAATGCTCATTTTTTCAATTATTGAATTTCATCATGAGTCTTGTAAACGAAAATAAAACTGATAATCATAACTGATTTTGTTATTATATTGTTATCATAAGTTTTAACTTTCAACTGCTTTCATTTGTTAAATATCTCCAAATAACACAAATTGTTATACATATCAACTGTTGATATACTTGTGTTATGCTTTTGTTATGTGCATCTGACAGGGAAGGCATCATCTAGTTCTGTTAGTAGAGGTTAATGCTGTGCCCATATTTTCTGTAAAAATTACCAATACTTTGATATGGACTTTCAAACGATTGCCGTATAAAGCAGTGTGAAAAACTTATTACTTATTACTTCATACTCTTCACTAAAATGCTGCTTAATAGATTGACTTTCACACTAACACCGGTTTTTCGACCAGCATTTGTGTCTGGCTTATACAGTCACTCTTAACGACTGGCTTAACGTCCTGTTATCAAACGGTTTCCAATTTATTACAGTATAATGACCAATCAAGATCCGTAAGCATGCGTCTATCACCAGGACCAGAATAATGACACAAATCTTTTTCGAACAGTAAAATCAATTCATTTGAATAGCAATTTCCAATGCTCGTTTGATGGTTTGCAGGGAAAGAACGCGTCAAACTTGCCATACCATGCCAGATTAGACATCCAACTATAACCTCATAATTCCAAGAAATCAGCTGGTTTCTGAAGCCAATCTTATATCTTGCCGATGGACCGACGGCTCACGTACTCTGATTCATTCAAAGCACATCTGGTAAGAGGTTCTGTTCCAATCGCCCATCTCCAGTGATGTATGTTTATTTATTACTTTTTAAGTATTGTAACAATTAAAAATAACCACACCGGTAAACAATGAAAGTGCGTTCAATTCTAAGAGTTGTCATGCTCCGTTGAATCCCAGCATGAGCCAAGGGATTTTTTTTATCTGGATAATAATTGTGAGATTGACAACGATATGTTAAGTATCACTCCATTCACTGTCAGAATTAGTTTCGAATAGGACATGTTAAACCACACTAAAATTCGGAAAAAAATTTCAACAATTTCCTTGAGACTTACAGTATTTGAAGTCTAATTTAATACGTTTATCAAAATTATTGAATGGTCACGAGAGCCACGGTGCTTAATCCTGTTAGAAAAACGGCAACTTACAGATTGTGCGATATTTGACTGACTAAGCCCAACCAGATTAAAGGTCTATGCTCCGAAACTCACCTGGAATAGAGAAAGAAAGAGAAAAAAAACACATATTAGTATCATCAGTATCTCAAATGACACATCTAATTAAGTGCAGTCATTGTGTGACACCCAGTGCCACACAGATTGTATTCTAATGTAGGATACAAAAAAAAACAGAACAGAAAAGAATGTGTCACCCCATTGGCGACGATGATTGCGAGCAGAGAGACTGATGTTGGAAACCTTGAGCGTCCACGCCACAGTCGATTGTATAAACAAAGAGCGCACTGGTGCAACTATCTGACCCCGCCACCGCTGCCGCCACCACTCAGCAAAAGCCCACCTCGTACCGCACCATTCATTCGAGCAGTTGTGTCGGAAATGACCGTACTACCGAATAACAGAATGCCAACAGTAATCGCATAATGAAATTTAATGAATCATCACCGGTCTCGGATGTCTCCTGGAGGCACTAGCCGTTGTGGCTTCCCGTTCCCCCATCCGGGAACGAAATTCTTTTGCTCATGGTTGGTTGAGATATTAAGAGGTGAGATTTTTCTCTGTAGCATTGGCAAGCGATTTGCTGTCGCGGAGATTTTGAATGTGTAAAACCATCATGGCCGTCTTGTTGACTGCCAAATTAAGCCATCGTCATCTTTGTCGTCATCGCCTTCCAGGATGCAAACAACTCCCTTTGAGTGGCATCTCAAATTCAATCTAATTATCGAAATCACACATTTGATATGCGAACGCAGATAGTGCGTAAGTGTGTGTGTCTGTGCACGACCCCATTCCCATCATCCCATAGGTGATTAATTTTGGTTGTCTTGGCATACGATGCTGCCATCATCACCGCTTCCGAGTCGTTCCCATCTCTGCCTAGGTGCACCAGGTTTTCCGGATGTTAGGCGGCAAAATTATCGATTAGTTTTCTTACAGTATGACGGTAACTATTAACAGGATAGGAAGTTTGTTACACAATTTCTTTGTGTTCAATTACGCCTTTATGGCATATCAATTCGTGCTGGTCAAAATTAGCTAGCCAAAACAACTCCCATTGCTACATTGTACTATAATCGGTTCCGATTTGATGCATGAATTGTAAATAGATAACCTTGTCCGATCGTGTTAGTGAAATTAAAAATAAAGATTCGTTGATCCAAAATTAAATGAAAATAAATATGCCGTCATCGAGTGGGGAGTATTTTTTCATTTTTTTTTAATTTTTTGTGTTGTGGCAGCTTCGACTATCATTATTATAATCGCTCCGTTATCCTGGCTAAACGAGTGCGTCATGCAAAATGGATATAAATGACTGTATGCAATATTTATGCGCCCAATGTTTACTGAACCGAACGCCCAGCCTCCTCCGAAATGGGTCCGATCCAAATTCGACCGAACAACCGAACACGCATAATTTGCGAAAAATGTAACTCAAAAATGAGGAAGCAATTCCTCCCACACCTACACCTGCATAGACCACCCAAACTCGTCGACAAACGAAAAAAAAAAGTAAACCGCCACCGCCACACCATTTGGGGAAAAAACTTCCGAGGCTAGAGCTTTGAACCAACCGATGTGCGTGCGGTTTTTCTTTAGAGTTTGAATTTTAATTTCACAAAGTTCATTTGACTACAGTTTCCCTGTAATATTTTATGCTCTTGAATTTTAAATGTATAAAATCTGTTGAATCCATGTTTAATGCGAATGAAAATGTCATCAGACGAGGTACTTATACACGTAAGTTTTTTATGCGGAGTGAACACGCATTACTTTACTATGGTACGCCTTTCCAAAATGCACTCTCTACAATAATTGGTAGAAATGAATCGGGAATATCTCTTTTTGTATTCAAAGCAGCAACATATTTTTTCCTCAATACCATCAGCAATATGTTCATCAATTTGTGATAAAATTTCCAGTAGTATAAGATAACGGAAACTAACTCAAAATGTTATCTAAACTGTTTGGTATGAACGAGCATTGGGGTAAAATTCAGTGCCAAAATAAGGCGCTCAAAATTTCATCCGCATGAATTGAACGAATCATCGCACAAAGCGTATCGTGCAAAGTCGACACATATAAATAAGGAATTTTTTCACTAATGTGAGGGAGACAGATTTGTACATGTTGTTTCAAACGGTCCATTTAGTCATTTGATTTATAATCAAAGTACGCTTATAATTGATACTCTCGCATTTAGCGAAATTGTTGATTCGTTGTTACAGATCAAAATTCTTGGCATGATGACAATGACTTCACCTATCTGATTCCAACTATGCTGAATAATATTCAAACAAGACCTCTTTCGTAAGGAAATACAACTGGCTTGAAAGATGTTCACTACAATTATCTAGTTTGTGAAGTGCATATCATATCAGTATATAAGTGAATAATATGTTACCATTTCTCATTAATTTTTGATTGAATTATAGATACCTTTTGTCCACGCTTGGCTAGTGGATATAAATAATTCATAGTTCTAGAATTCTTACAATCGAAGATGACGGCTATCGGTTTTGTGGATCTTCTTTCAAATCACTAGACAATTTTGTATTATCGAGAAGCGCTTGACAAGTGAGTTATTGAATTAATGTCATATTAATTCCTAACTTAAATTTATAGATCTTAGATGGCGAAAAACATCGTTTTTTTGTCATCTAAAATCTCTAAATTAAGGTTGTGGATTTTTCAAATTATGAATGAAGCCTCTCCTGTTCCAATAGCAATTCCATATTGTAAAGGTGTTCATGAAATGTTGATAAACCGAAAGTCGCCGTGCTAGATTTAGAAACAATACCAAACCTCATTTTCCGACTCCTACTCATTAAATCCATTCCGAAAATACACATATTGTAAGGGTTTTCGGAAGTCGCTATTTTGAATTTTAAAAATACCTCAAGCATCATTTTCTGGAATCTACTTTTCAAACCAGTTCTAAAAATACCCATATGATAGTGGTTTGCATGGAATACCACTTACGACTCATTTCATGCCAAAAAAAACTGTTACAAAGTAGGTTCGTAAGAAAAGAGTTCGGACCATCAGGGCATCCAATGGAGACGTATTGGGTAGGGAGAGTGGAATTGCCTATTTTCTACCATTAACGCGGAATTTGGTAATTTCAAGGGAAAAATAGCTTACTTTTTCACCCCCAAATTAATGCTAGGTGCACAATCAAATTTTAAATTGATTTTATGTTTCATCTTTGACTCATCAATACGTAGCAGTTTATGTTGAACTGCTAGCGCGACGTGTATGACTGTCTAGCCGAAATCTTTTTCGTCCGAGACGTCAGTTTAGACATTACACTTCGTTGTAATAGCAAAAAGTGTTTTGCAAATAGCATTAACTTTACGTCTGCCTAGCTGTTTATGTTCAGCCGCTAGGTCGCGCTAGCAGTTCAAAGACGAAACATAAAATCAATTTAATAATGGGTATGTGCACCTATGTATAAATTCGAGGGTGAAGAAGTAAACTTTTTTTCCCTTGAAATTGTCACTTCTGCACGTTTCGAGAGTAGTGACATGAAGCCAAATCGACCCAACACAGTGTGCTTTTGAGTCCTAATGGTTCAGTGTCTTTGCCACAAGCGCATATGGCCAGTAAGTGCTTAGGTCTTTGGGTGCTTGCTTGCGTAATATAACTAAAGTATTATTCGCATATCGCTTTCGGATTTCGGAGCAGTGATATGAAACGAAATCGGACCTAGATTTCGATCAAATAGTGCTCAAACGAGTTTCTTTAGATGACTTTTAAGCCTAGTGACATGAAGCTAAATCGACCTAAAACAACGTTAGACCACCCTTTCGTCGTTAAGGATGCCTTTGATCATAATTCGTTCTCTCCGTTTACCACAAGTGAATATGGCGTGGAAAAACAGCTACTTCGTTTCGGTTACTTCTTCCAAATGAAACGATCAAACACAGTACGTTGGCCTTTACCCGTGACATATTTCTGTCCCGACAACGTTTACTCACAGTCGATCAAAAATAACGATATGTGACAATGGATGAAACAAGGGTATACCACTTTGCTCCGGAATCAAAATGATCACCATTTCAGTAGACTGTTAACCTCATCCAAAGTGTACAAAACATACAATTTTAACTGGAAAAGATTAAAGTTCGGGATGTACATGGTTTAATCTTTATAGACTATTTGAGGAAGAAAAAACAATCAATAGAAAATACTACATAGCATTGTTAGATCATGCGCATGCAAAAATCTAGGCAAAACGACCTCTATGTCGAAAAAAAAACACTGTTTCATCAAGACAAAGTAGCGATTCACAAGTCCATGGAAACGAATTACACTTTTTATTGCTTCCTCATCCATCGTATAGTCTAGATCTGGCCCCCAGTGACTACTGGTTATTCGCTGATCTAAAAAACTCACCGGTAAAAAATTCAACTTAAATGAAGAAGTGATTGCTGAATGTGAAACCTATTTTAATGCAAAAGACAAGCACGGCCTCGAGAAGGTAGAGAAGCATTGGAATATTTGTATTGTTCTTGAAGGAGATTAAATTGATATCAAGGAAGGAGAGAAAGATTATATAAAATCGATTTTTGGCATAAAAATGTTTGCTTAATAGTTTGATCCTAAAATGAATACAACTTAATATTTAATGATGTCATCCAATATTTTCCTTACTTATCAGAACTTTATCGACTTCAAACAAAAAGCCACGGCGCACAACTCTGCATTTCAAACTGACAGCAGCCCTTCTCGACCTTTCCCATATACATTCCCGTACTTGGCGGTGACGGTTCCCCACCGC
Source organism: Malaya genurostris (assembly GCF_030247185.1). Taxonomy (NCBI): domain Eukaryota; kingdom Metazoa; phylum Arthropoda; class Insecta; order Diptera; family Culicidae; genus Malaya; species Malaya genurostris. The sequence goes on from NC_080570.1 coordinate 10,803,862, forward strand.
CCAATGCCATAGTGCGTTCATAATTATCATTAGCCGCCGACTCAGACCAGTCTGTCACCATCCTTTCGGTGCAGGATGGTGAATTTTTCTTCATCTGAAATTCGTCCACTCCGTTTTCTTCTACTCTACTGAAAGCGACACAGGGATAAAAAAAATCCCTATTCATTATCACACATTGAATCATCGTCTGAACTGGGCAAAAGATAGATCCCTCCTCCCTTCTCTGTCATATACGAGAAAAATTCTGAGCTAGAAAATTCAAAGTTTTAAAAGTGCAGCCATCGTCACATTGCCGCAAAACAGGCGAATGTAGCAGGAAACTAAAAAAATCCGGATTTCTCCCCTTGATTTCCGAGTCGAATATATAAAAAATAATAATACTAAAACTCCAACATCGATGCACCACCCAAACACGAACAGGCAGGCTAACACAGACATGTTGGCCCACGTGAACGCGCGGTGCTTTTTTATTTGACTGGTTTTCGGTCGTAAATGAGTGTGTGTGTTTGCACATGCGACCGTGAGTGATGTCAGTGCCATTGTACGGAATGAAAGTAGGAAAAAAAATCGTTCGACATATTTACACAGCTACAGCTACTGCTGCTGCTGCGCCAAAAATAATATTTTTTCTGACGTTTCGGAAAATGAAAATTGTGACCGATGGAGGAAAAGTGCACCGCACGGGAAACACGGGATACCCGTTGGAAACAGATGAAGCTTTAAACTGAGTGAATTGCCATCAGAACTATTCTGCTGATGATGATTTGAATCTGTTGGTCTTTTTTAATATTTTAGTTTAGACATCACAATCGCAGTCAGTTTTGCAGTAGCCTTTTTCTCTCTCGTTTTAAATTCAAACTCTTTTCTGATTTTTTCTTTGTACTCAGAAAAGGAATGCAATTTTAAAATTCAGTCATAAATTTTGCAAAAAAGCCTATCATTTTAAGGTTAGATTTTATTGTGGGCAGCCTCGAAAAAAAGTCACGGCCAACTATGATTTTGCGTCCAGAGTAAAGCGTAAAATTCGGAAAAAAAATTCATTTCGGTTTCAAAGTTTTCCATCACTCAGTCGGCCGGGCATTCCCCAAAAGCGTAAAATTATCGATCCATTTTCGGTCCGGTTTTTTATACACTTCACCAGATCAGTTGCCAAACGACCGGTCCGTCGAATTTTTGCCCGAGTGCAACAGCGCCCTCCGCTGACTCTTCTTCTGTGACGCCACTGCGTTCGGTTCTGATTTTTCATTATCATAACAGTATTTTTTTCCGCTCCCCAATGAGTTGGGGAACACGAAACGCACTGAAATGTATTACCCAAAAAACCCGACCGGTTAGGTCCGGGTTCGAACCAGCAACGGTTGGAGCACTCCGCAACCGCTTCTCCGCATCTGCTAGTAGGCGGCTACCCGGTACTCCCCAAAATCCTAGAACCATGCGCTTGACCGTTCGCGTCCCTTGAATGGTAGAAGTCCGGTGAAATCATTTGGTCTATCAGTGAAAAATTTAATTTTAACCCGTTGCCTCCCGAAAAGTGAAGCAATCGAAAGTACATACGAGGTTAAGGTCGGTGCGGACACGCGGGAGCTTCCCGGTTTCGGTGTCGAGTTTGTGGAAATTGTGGCCTCATCACCCTTCGATACAGGGGAAACTGTAGTCAGGGCCGGTTTCGGGATCGAACGAATACGGACGGAATAATTAGTCTAATAAGAGAAATGCAGTCCAAATAATGAAGATTCAACATGTTATTAATTTGAAGTTTGATTGTAAAAATAATCGAACTTGTTCGAGAAAATTTCTAACTACAAATAAGCTTAATCAATTGATTTAGCATCACCCCGGAACAGGGTGGAACACAATTTTGTGAAACAAAGACAAAAACCATTGATGAGGTTGCGAACCCCACATTCGTCTCCGTTAAAGAAACGTTTCCGGTTTCACACGATGTCAACTTTCCGTGTACTATTGGAACGAATACTTTCAGAATACCATAAATTATTACCCTAACATTTGGTTTTCGGTATGCAGTCTTTAACTGTAACTGAAACAAGTTTTCACTTTTGCTTCAACGTCTCGACTATTTTTTTAGGAATTCAAGAAGACCAAAATAAATATTCGAAACATTAGAGTGAAAGATCAAAATTTGCTCCAAATACAGGGTTTGAAGAAGACTAAAACGAATAGTCGAAACGTTGAAGTGAAAGATAAAAACTTGTTCCAAATACATGGTTTGAAGAAGACTAAAATGAAAAGTCGAAACGTTGGAGTGAAAGATAAAAACTTGTTCCAAATACAGGGCTTGAAGAAGACTAAAATAATCAGTCGAAACGTTGGAGTGAAAGTTAAAACCTGTTTCAAATACAGGGCTTGAAGAAGACTAAAATAAACAGTCGAAACGTTGGAGTGAAAAATAACAATTTGTTCCAAATACAGGGGTTGAAGAAGATTAAAGTAAATAGTCGAAACGTTGGAGTGAAAGATAACAATTTGTTTCAAAAACAGCGATTGAGGAAGACTAAAATAAATAGTCGAAACGTTGAAGTGCAAGTTAAAACCTGTTCCAAATACAGGGATGGAAAAAGACTAAAATAAATAGTCGAAACATTAGAGTGAAAGGTCAAAATTTGCTCCAAATACAGGGTGAAGAAGACTAAAATAAATAGTCGAAACGTTGGAGTAAAAGATAAAAATTTGTTCCAAACACAGGGCTTGAAGCAGTCTAAAATAAGTAGTTGAAACGTTGAAATGATAGATAAAAACTTGTTCCAAATACAGGGTTTGAAGAAGACTAAAATGACTAGTCGAAACGTTGGAGTAAAAAATAAAAATAAGTAGTCGAAACGTTGTGGTGAATAATAACAATTTGTTCCAAATACAGGGATTGAAGAAGACTAAAATACACAGTCGAAACGTTAAAATGAAAGTTAAAACCTGTTCCAAATACAGGGATGGAAAAAGACTAAAATAAATAGTCGAAACATTAGAGTGAAAGATAAAAACTTGTTCCAAATACAGGGTTTGAAGAAGACTAAAATGAATAGTCGAAACGTTGGAGTAAAAGATAAAAATTTGTTCCAAACACAGGGCTTGAAGAAGACTAAAATGAATAGTCGAAACGTTGAAGTGAATATTAAACAAATACAGGGATGAAAAAGACTAAAATAAGTAGTTGAAACATTGAGGTGCAAAATAACAATTTGTTACAAATACAGGGTGAAGAAGACTAAAATAAATAGTCGAAACGTTGGAATGAAAGACAAAAACTTGTTCCAAATACAGGGCTTGAAGAATACTAAAATAAACAGTCGAAACGTTGGAATGAAAGTTAAAACCTGTTCCAAATACAGGGATGTAAAAAGACAAAAATAAGTAGTCGAAACGTTGAGGTGAAAAAGAACAATTTGTTCCAAATACAGGGACTGAAGAAGACTAAAATAAATAGTCGAAACGTTGGAGTGGAATTAAAATCTTGTTCCAAATATAGGGATTCAAGAAGACTAAAAAGAATATTCGAAACGTTGAAGTGAAAGATAACAGTTTGTTTCAAAAACAGCGATTGAAGAAGACTAAAATAAATAGTCGAAACGTTGGAATGAAAAATAATAGATTTGGAGTGAAAGTAAAATCTTGTTCCAAATACAGCGACTGAAGAAGCCTAAAATAAATAGTCGAAACGTCGGAGTGATGGTAAAATATTACTCCAAATACAGCGATTCAAGGAGTCTAAAATAAATAGTCGAAACGTTGTAGTGAAAGATAAAAACTTGTTCCAAATACAGGGAATGAAGAAGACAAAAATAAATATCACTCAGGGATTAGCCAAATTTTGTGCTAGGGCACATAACATATCAAAAATAAATAGTCGAAACGTTTAAGTAAAAGACAAAAACCTGTTCCAAATGCAGGGGTTAAAGAAGACTAAAATAAATAGTCAAAAAGTTGGGGTGAAAATTTAAATAAAACGTTGAAGTGAGAGTAAAAACCAGTTCCAAATACAGGAATTGAAGAGTGTTAAAATAAAAAATTAAAATTAAAATAAATACACACAAAAGTGCTTATGACGAATTTCGCACCAAATCTTATTCGGAGTTGGCAGCACCCTCTAAGAAATTTCTTTGTACTTTCTGTATATATGGGCGCTGTCACAAAAATCCACTTTGCATACTTTGTTCTTCCAAAATTGATCTAGTCTGTCTTTTGAAAAGGGTCAAACTTTTTTCATAATCTTTTTTTTTTTCAAATGGCTTCAGTCTAAATATGATAAATCGTACAAAAAAAGTTTTGTGTGAGTGATTCTCACCAAATTTGTAAAATTTTTGAACAAAAATATTTCGGAAATTCCTAAACGAAATCTACACTGAAAATAATAGATTCTTAAATTTTACAGTCGATTCACAAAATGAAAATTTTTTATTTGGATAAAACTTTGCTCCAAGATAAGTGATTATGTTCCCTAACTACCGGCAAAAACTCAAGTGCTCACCATTTACCTCTGCGAAAATAACACGTCCCATTTTAAGCAACCATATCTCTGGAATAACTTGATATTTTTACATAAAATTTACACTAGCAGTCTTAGTAAGTAGTCAGTAAAAAATAAAAATTGAAGAACCGGGCAACTCCCAGTGTTTTGTTTTCGAGTAACAGAAAACCGAAACTGAACGCTTTACATAATTTCAAAAAAAATCATGCTTCAATTACGAATTGCTTGTCAAATCAGATTTTTTTGTTTCAAACTTCCAATACATTTTGTACTGAATTAGCGATTATAGCACATTTTTTGCCATCACAAGTTTGTTAATAATTGTAAAACAGTAACTAACAACGAAAAACCCCGCTAAGCATTACATTTTTCGAATTTGCTTGAAATTTGAATAGAAATAGAATTTACTTCATTTTACTAAAAACAGTTCACCATCGACGAAAAGAAACAATTCGTACATTGACTAAACCCTTAACCCCACCCTGGCGACGCATGAGTGCGTGTGTGTGTGTGTGTGCATAGTAGCAGTAGTCAATCGACCACAGAGCGCGTTGCAGTCCATCGCAAGCCCTCATAAAGTGCGAGCATTTTTCGGATTTTAATTTAATGCGTAAATATAATTTTTTAATCCCTGCCCTTTTATTATTTTGCTTCGGGACCAAGTGTGCGAGCAAGTGGCAGTAACCTGATCGGGGGGGACGCACGGCCGTGCCAAGGGGGTTGCAGATTGGTGGAAAAAATGGTTTTAATATGAACCGAATAAATTCTACCTCCGCTCTTAGCCGTGCGGTACCGGGGTTTTGCATCTCATCTGTATCTGTGGAAAATGTGGGGAGTTGTGGAAACATTTATTTTTTTCCTGTTCACCATTTCATATTTATTTGTGGAATGATGATTTTAATTTCGGTACCCTTTGCAGCACTTCCACGAAGCTTTCCCGCTACCCGGTCCCTTGGCGAAGCTCAAACTGGGAGTTTCGGGGTCTCGGAGTGTCGAAGAAAGGGGGGGTGGAAATGTGATGATCAAATTATGTTGATATTTTAAAATTCAGTACATCACACCAGAAATGTCTGGTAATTGCTTATTGATTTTTATTTGATGTTTCCGCGACGGGCAAGACGAGACGTGGGTTTTTGTTTTCATACCAGACACAAAAAGCCGGACGGAAGGAAGGAAGTTATTTCTCCGTCGATGAAATTGCTAACTTGTTATTGATAGATAATTGTTGTGATTGATGACGTTATGTTTTTTTTTTTTGCTCGAAAATCTTTGACGTGTTTTAAAATCGATCCGTTTGGTGTCAATACTGCGAGCTTGAAATCCTCTAATAATGTATTCATTATGGAAACATGAGTATGAGTCGATTCATTAAGCTACTGAACAAGTGAAACGTTTTCTGATTCTTAATTCTATGCACACGAAATTAGTTACTGTTTGAAGATTAATGAACCATCACAGGGAAGTTCACTTGTGGATTTGATATTTAGCACTTCTTTTAAAGGTGCACTGTAAGGACCAGCAGATCGTGTTACAAAATTGTGGTATCAGGAATCAGTACTAATTGGCTCAAGTGGCACGTGAAATAGGATTAAAGCTACCCTTGAGTGTTGGGGAAATCATACTTCTGGTACAACTCGAACAACATGCACGCCGTTCATGTACACTGTGTACGGTTGACGAAGTTTCTATTTTATCTTGTCATCACATGGGTGACCACATTGTTTGAAAGCTTCTCAAAAGGCTGATTTCTCAATCCCATGCCCTGGAATTTAAATCAACTAGTCAGAATTTTTATGATTCACACAGATTTTCTGTGCACAACAAATTCTAATATTCAAGATTTGATACTAGAATTTAAACTGTAAGCTTTCCGTAATAATATATTTCCCGTTAGCTTCAAAGTATTTATGTTAGTTATGCGGATGGGTAATGTTAGGGACACAACCGGACTGAACAGTGTTGTATCCGTCGTGTGTTGCCCTCAGTTCGGTTGTGTTGGGAAAATCCCATCCGTAATTTAACACGATTCTGAGTTCTAACGACTGATTCGATTGAATAGAGAATCTAGAGTTCAATGCCAAATCGTCGGACGGATGAGAATGGCTAGTTGAATATATTTGGCCAAGAAACTGTTATTCGTTGGCAACGGATGAGGCAGAAATAAACTCGAATATCCGTGTAGAAAAACTCAAATCCGGAAATCCGGAAACTCCTAAAATCGCATTAAGAAAAACTTCCGAAATCCTTTTAGAAAAAAAATCGCCTAACTTGGGAAATTCGCATTAAGAAAACAATGTAGCTTCGGAAGTCTCCCTGAAAAAAACCAAAACGCATAGCGTCGGAAATTCGTATTGAAAAAAACGCGTAGCTTCGAAAACCCGCGTCAAAAATGTCGCATAACTTGGGAATTCGGTCTGAAAAAACACGCAACTTCGACAATCCGTATGAAAAAAAACCGCGTTGCTTCGGAAATCCGCGTAAAAGAAAACAACATAACTTCAAAAATCACCTTGAAAAAGAAAATCATATCTTGGGAAAGCATTAAAAAAACCGTTTAATTTCGGATTACCGCGTAAAAAACACGTAACTTAGGAAAATCGCATAGAAAAAAGGCGTAACTTCGAAAATTCTTCGAAAAAAAAAAACGCGTAACTTCGATAATTCTCTTTGAAAAAATCGCGTGAATTCAGAAATCCGCGCAAAAAAATCCGCATTATTTAAGAAACGCATAGAAAATCATGTAGCTTCGAAAATCCATGTGAAAAACCGCGTATCTTCGGAAATACGAAATACTACGAAGCTTCAAAAATCATCGTGAAAAAAACAAACACGTTACTTCAGAGATTCTTCGGAAAAAACGAGTAACTTCGGTAAAATCACGTAAATTCAGAAACCCGCGCCCAAAAATCTTATAATTCCAATCCACACAAAAACCCGCTTAACTTTAAGAATCCGTTCAAAAAATCACATAGCTGCCGCGTAGTTTTTCATGAAAAAACGCAAAATTTCAGAAATCCTCGTGAAAATAGCATTGAAAAATGAACGCTTAATTTCGTTAAAACACGTAACTTTGAAAATCGCGTAACTTAGAAAATCCTCTTACAAAAAACCGTGAAACTTCAGAAATTCTTGCAAAAAACGGATGACTTCTGAAACTCGCATTAAAAAAACGCGTAACTTCGAAAGTCTTCCTGAAAAAAAAAAAACCAAAATCACGCAACTTCGAGAATCCCTATAGAAAACCGCGTAACTTCGAAAATAATCGTAAAAAGCGCATAGTTTGAGAAATTCGCACTAAAAATTTGAATCGTAAATCCACGTGGAAAAAATGTATAAAAACCACGTAACTTTGCATGAAAAACGAGAAATTTCGATATACCTCGTGAAATTAGCAGTAAAATAAAAAACCGTTCAATTTCTAATAACCGCATAAAAAACTCGTAACTTCGAAAATTGCGTAACTTGGGAAATCCGCATAGAAAAAACCGTGAAACTTAAGACATTCACGTGAAAAAACGCGTAACTCCGGAAATTCTTCGAGAGAAACGCGTACCTTAGGTAATTCACTTCTTATAAACATCACATGAATTCAGAAATCCGCATAAACTCGAGAAACGCATAAAAAACCGCGCAGCTTCGGCAATCTGTGTAAAAAAACCGCGTAACTTCGGAAATCCTGAATGCTAATCTTGATACGTGCCTTGGAGACAAAGATCAGATGGCTATCACTTTTGGTTGCAGCGATATACTGGCATAAGTGACGTAACCGACAAAACGCAATTTTTTGTCTCCTCTCAATTTTGCCGGAGAAGATTAAACCTATTTCATCTATTCTAAGATCGGTTGAAAGCTACTATTGGATCATTGATCAAGTTCGAAGATAAAATTACGGATACTTCCGTTTCCGAAGATATAATCGTATAACTGACGTAACCGACAAATCGCGTTTTTTTCTATTCGCTAATTCTTCCAGATAATGATCAACGATCAAGTTGGTTTCGAAAACTGTTGTGAATGTTGCTGCTGTAAATTAACCGAATCAATCTGAATAAATTTTGTATTTAAAATCAGTCCAAATTCGTGTCAGAAATTATCACAATGAAAAAAAAGTTGTTCTGACACTAAACAATGACAAAAAGAAAAGATCTTCAATCAAGAACTAAGAACTTCTGTTCACTCATACTACAAGACAAACTTGTTTTTTTTCTGTTGGTGTTCTCAGTCCGACGTTTCGACCAATTTCTATGACCATTTTCAAGGGAGAGATAGTCGGCCTTTGTTGGTTTTGTTTGCTGCGAACGGTCGAAAGTTTGTTGTAATCAAATTTGTTTAAATTGAAGGACGGATTTTGAATCTGAGACTTGAAAATTTTCTAAAAATGTTTCTCGCTGGTCGTTACACTTTAATCGGCACGCACTGTTAACAAATATCAGTTAGATAGTGGTAGTTCTAGATAGTGGTCCCGGGTTGGCGGTTCAATGCATAGGGCGCTGGTCTTACAAACCAGTAGAATCGTAGCACCAGCCATGCAATGGTTCTGTACACTTTGAATCGGTTGCGAAGTCTGTTCAAACAGAAGGTCAAATTCCGCTACAGGAATGTAATACCAAGGCTTTTAAGGTAGTTCTAGTCAGTGTTGGTGATTGCCGATAATTTGACAGAAGCTGCTCGGTATTTATCTATATTGTATACAACATTTTCAATCCGGTAGAAGATGCATACAAGAACTCGTGTCTCTCAATGCATGAACCGTGAGAGAATTTTTCTATATTTCTTCGCTCTGCTTCATATTCTGATTATTTCCCGGCCCTTAAAAACATTTACATTCTGATAATAATCGGTGCTATGTGGAATTTACCAAGAGAGAATCGCAAGTTGACAATTATCGCAGAAAACCGAATCGATTATTCGACTTGATAATTCTCATACTAGGTTGCAATATTTAAAAACCCTTTGTGTGGAGCATTCACATACATTTTCATAGACACAAATAGATTTTCATAGAGACAAATGATTCTATCGCAAATATCCACTGCCCATATAGAATCGGATCGCGAAACGAGAATAAGCGACCATTTGTTGCTTCAGAGAGAATCCCCACAGCAGCGTGCTAACCTTTGATTCTCTGACAGGTCATCGAGAGAAATTCGTTCTCGCACTGGTGTCTATTCGATGTTAAATGAACCATTGCCGGTTTTTTTGTTGCTGCGATGATATCCGTCTCTCTTTGATGGCACTGATTGAATCGTGTGAAGAGTAGTTGCTAGTGAGCGTTCTTTGATACGATAGAAAGCTATCCTTGGTTCTAGTGAACAGTTTGCGAACGAATAATCCGTACTACACCGTAAACAAAAAGGAGGATAAATATAGTCATTACTTTCCAAATTCTCGCGCTTTATTTCTTGTTTAAATGTTCAAATTCCTCGATCACTTCCGCGCTTGCTAATCTTAATCACGTGTCCTAAGTTTTCTGCCTTGATTTCAATTTACTGTTACTAAAAATTGTTTCAAAAATTTGCTGCAAATATTCTCGAATGAATGGAGCAAGAATTCTCGGTTGATTTTCCAGAAGGCCGTAACAGCAAGTGACAGTTTCTCTTTGTTCACTCTCTCTTTCGATTATTGTGATGTGATCTAAAAAGATTTTCTTGGATTTCACAGTTCTGTTTGGAAGTCGAACGTTTCGAGCATCATTCTATGCAAAGAGTTAAGTGATAAACGTGTAAACCGCTTGGTAATTAATAGAAGAGAAAGTAAACAAAGAGAAACTGTCACTTGCTGTTACGGCCTTCTGGAAAATCAACCGAGAATTGTGTTTTCAAATCTCCCGAAACGGTATATATTTCCGAACAAAATCTGATCACAGTTCCGCAGTGAAATTTTTTTTTCAGAAGGTAGGCCTCATATTAAAGTGCCCGAGAATAATTAATTATTGAATGAATGATTGGATCAATAATTCGTGTTCGAAAAGGCGAAGTTGTTGTACCTCTTCCAACTTTTTCAGAAAGTTTCATAAACGATGTCCCTAATTTGTCTTGATTCTTCGCATGTGGTGACACACGAAACAAAGAATTTGTCACGCAGTATTTCCACTAGAGATCACAATTTGCTTTCTAAGCAAACAAACGGAAATGGGACGAACAAAGAACTGACCTAGGCTCACTTTCGGATGGAATAGACTCGAAACAACAACAACAAAAAATGAAAACAAACCATCACGAACTGCTCTTTCGGTTCCGTTGGAAATGGGAGCAAGATCAGAGCGCTGGCGACTACGCAAATAGCACCATACACATGTAAACAAACCACAAACGTACAAACGCCGAATCGTGTTCGGATATGTCAAAATTCGCCAACCTCTCACAAATTGCCGAACAAGTGCCTGATACTACTTATGGCGTTTTCTTGTTGTTGCTGTTACTGTCAGCTCTTCCATTCAGCAACCAATCGGCGTACGTACGTACGAACAGCGTTTGGATACGCATCGTCATTCAAGTAGGCGCTGCACGGCACTCAATTTCCCACCGAGCATCGCCTACCAATCGACCATCCAACCGACCGCCCGACAGTCCGACCGTCCGTCCGTCCGTCCGACAACGACGACGACGATGAGTTTATTTGGCCCACTTTTTCGGGTGTTCTTTGTTTTGGAGGCGATGCATTTTTTTACTACTTTCCTCTCTCCCTCTATCATCTCTCCGTAACATTATCGGCACTCACGCGGCCGAGAGTTCGGTTTCGTGGGGGGGGGGGGGGGGGGGGGGGGCATGAGACAGTATGCGTGAGTGCTTATTGATGCCGATTCTTTTTTTTGTCGTTTTCGTTTTCGGAAGGCGGTTTAACTAACCCCCTCACAAAACCCCCCCAAGCCACCCATCATCCGGGGGCACCGATCGGCTCGAAGTCTGGCAGCTTCATCCGTAACCGGATGAATGGAGCTGATGCTGGGGCGGTGGTCGCGGACCGTGCAATCACGTTTCGTAAAAAGGTGCTGGTGGTGGTGGACCAAGTCGGGGGAGATTGGGTTCGTGTATGTGTGTCTGTTTACATTATTTCTTTTTGGGGCCAAACCGGGTTGATTAACATTTCGTCGCCGTCATCGTCGTCGTTTGTTTCTTCGCTGTCGCACTTACGACGTTCCTTATTCGGGCAGGTCATGGTTGGCCATGGTTCAGTTTGAAGGCGAGATTATTATTATTGCTGGTTTTATTTTCGTCGAAACGAGACGGTAATAAAATTTTCGTTCGTCTCTCTTGACCGCGCTTTCGATCGAATCGACTGGGGGTTTTTCTTTCGATGGGTGGTGTAGTTTCGAGACTGTTGACTTGGAAGATGCACATAAAATTTCAACATAATCTCCTGGAAACAAGATTACCCAAAATACCCTCTCAGCTTCCCGAACCGATAGCAGAACCAGGCGGAAACGAGAAAAACGCCTTCCCGAATGCAAGACGAAACATTCTCGCACGTTCAACCATCAGCAAGTTGTGCCGTTTTGACAGATAAACGATAATTTAGCCTACACGTGGCATTTCCGTGTTTGGTGCAATCCCAAAGCTCACAACAGTTCAATTATTCAACAACTGCTAAACTGGGGCCGCGCTCTGGTACGTGCTTTTCATTGCGAAACCACGCGGTCGGCAGCGGCGACGACTGGAGAGGAGAGTATCGCTTTGCACACACAAAAACAAAAAAAGAAACTCGCTAGAACTAAACTATGAGGAAACGAATTGCGAACGAGCGCCGCCGCTCGGTTCTAATTAGGACTACTAGAACCTATGGCGGCGGCCATGTTTGTTTCTGGGTTTTGTTTTCGTGCACCGATCACTTGGATGGAAAGAATTCCATGATCTCTACCGTGTGCGGTAAACGGACAGCATTGATCAAGAGAGAAAGACAGAGAGAGAGCGAGCGCACCGTAGATATTTCCATTCAAAGTGGAAGTCCTTGAAAGTGTACGGGATAAAAATGGTGGTTGCCTGCTGTGGAACTGATCGCGTCATTCCGATCCGATCAATACCAGCGACGGCCGCTTCCATTATGTCACGCGAATCGATTTCAGTTATTCTTAGCCGGAAACCGATCGGTTTCCAACGATTTGTTCGATCTCCGAACGTTAGAAGGTAATAAATTCTAATTTTTTTATATCAGTGGAACATGACATCTGTGTCTGAAACGTTGGCCCCGCCGTTTTCCGTGATGTTTTGACTTGTCTGGAAATTAAAAAAAAACTACACCGCTCCGAAGGTTTCGTATGGCAGGCGCTTGCCAGTTGTGGCTAGAGCTGATAATGAAACCGAAAGCACAACATGCCCCCGTGAATACCACATTTACATCTGCATTAGCGGATAACAAACCCTTCTGTTCACGTGCGGTGTTGTTGCGGAAAAAAATGAACCAGTTTGAATTAGGCCAAAAATGTTTTTCGCAAAATAGTTTAAAATTTTTAACTCAATTTTATATTCTTTCAAAGAACTGATATCTTTTACCACCAATAAAAAAATCAGCTAGGACAAAAATACTTTTTTGGCCACACAAAAAAACAAAATTGAATTTTACGGATAACCTAATCACTCTTACGATGCAATTCATAAAGACCTTATTTCTCAAATGACGGAAAGTCTCATTTGTAATGACTTTAGCTAGCAAGTGCGATTTGCATTTTTTGGCACCATTTACGATCCAAGCAGAGTTTTGCTTCTGTGGCTCAGTCGATTAACGGACGTACTTGGTGATCCAATGATTCCCGGTTCAAGTCGCGGTGGTCGCTTTCATTATATTTTTTTTGAGTTTTAAATTTTCCAAACACACAACATTACATGTTCTTGCACGTAAATTTGCATCAACTGATACGCTCTATTTATGTGCATCTTCTAAGGTGTTAAATTACAGGGTTTTTTTTTGCTTGTATGATGAACGATTGCTTGGGAACATAATTACTTATTGCGGGATAAAATTCATCAATTTGAAAAATAGACAAACATTTTTCAATTTTTTTTTCTAATACAGAATTTCAGTAGGATTTTTTTGGAAATATTTTTATTACTCATCGAAAAAAGTTGATAGCGTTTCTTTTTCCATGAAAAATATATAATGTTTGTGCACGCAATTTCAAAAAATCAAAAAATTATTTCCTTCGTTATTTTTTAAGGTGGGGGTCATTTTTGTAAATTTGCTTGCAGTTTAACATTTCAAAAATATTGTGTCGAAATTTCAAATAAATCAATCAAACTCAATGAGAGCTATTTTTTATCACTTTTTTAGAAAAAAAATTGAACGCGTTTTTCTAAAAAAGCCATTTTTTCGAAGTTTGCAAAATCTACTGAGCTGATTCTTTTCAAACTTGGAAAATACTTTCTTGGTATAAAACGCCATCCCCCTTCGTTTTTTAATTGTTTCCAATTTTTATATTATGGTAGTTTTTCACCTCAAAATTGGCAGAAAATTTAGCGTAAGATCGCGTGTTTTGCTTAAATGTGTCACGAACTATAAAAAAAATCAAAATAGCAATTTGAGAACGACGGAGGGGGGAGCGATAACCCGTACTTTAAGTAAGTATAAGAACATTTTTGATTTTAGATTGTTCTACGCCCAGTTATCGTGTTCACCGCGCAACGTGATTCGCAAAAGGGGTTTTGGGGAATGCTCTGTTACCGCCTTATTTTTCAATATTATACTGTAAAGTTTGACCAAAATTTGCTTAAGCTGTTTCTGCGTGAAAAAAATCCAAGAAAAAAGTTTTTCCGATTCAAATTATCCCTTACTCCTCCCTTTATACATATGCTTGACAGTATTCTTTAAAACATGCAAGGGAAAGATTTTTTTCTTTGTTTTATTTCTCTCTCGGTAACCGGCTGCCTAGAGATTGAAGAATACAAATTATAAGTTTAAAAACTAACATTTCATTACAAATTTATCACTGCTTCAAAGAATTTTCTAAAAACGGCAAGGAAAGGAGTTTTTTTTTCATTTGCCTCAACTTTAAATTTCATTTGCATTTTAATGCACTTGGCACGGAAAAAAACTTTCAAAAATGTTCTAAGACTCCAAATACGAACAGAGTTAGAAAAAATACTAATTTTCTTAGGAAACCTCTAATCAGTCTTATTTCTATCATTATCATAACACCTACGTTTAGAAATAATTGACATTCAATTAACATAGCTGCATATTTTTCTCTCGGTAACCGGCTGCCTAGAGATTGAGGAATAAAAACTATAAGTTTAAAAACTAGCATTTCATTAGAAATTTACCACTGCTTCAAAGTATTCCATAAAAACTGAAAATGAAAGATTGTTTTTCGCTTGCCTCTGCTTTACATTCTATTTGAATTTTAATGAACTTGTCACGAAAAAAATAACGTTTTCATAAATCTTTATAAATATTCAAAAACTTAAAACACGAGAGGTGATGAATGGAAAAGCTAGAAAAATTACAATTTTTTTATGGAAACCTCCAATCAACTAACAACCGTCTTATTTTATCATTATCATGGCCCCTAAGTTTAGGAATAATTGACCTTCAATTATAATAACTGCGTATTTCTCTTTCGGCAACCAGCTGCCTAGAGATTGAGGAATAAAAAATATAAGTTTAAAATCAAACATTTCAATAGAAATTTACAACTGCTTCAAAGAATTCTATAAAAACTGCAATTGAAAGAGTTTTTTTTTCGTTTGCCTTAACTTTTAATGCACTTGTCACGAAAAAAAAATCATAATAATAAATCTTTCAAAATATTCATCGACTCCAAACACGGGAGGTGAAAAAAGGGAAAAGCTAGAACAATTATAAATTTTCTAAGGAAACCTCTAATCAGCTAACTATCGACTTACGTGATCATTATCACAGCACCTCAGTTCAGGACTAATTGGTCTTTAATTAAAATAACTGAATGTTTCTTTCTCGGTAATCGGTTGCCTAGAGATTGAGGAATAAAAACTATAAGTTTAAGAATTAACACTGTATTAGAAATTTACACTGCTTCAAAGAATTCTCTAAAAACTGCAAGTGAAAAAGTTGTTTTCAGTTGATTCAGCAACTTTAAATTCCATTTGAGTTTTAATCCATTTGTCACGAAAAAAAAATCGTTTTAATAAATCTTTAAAAGATGTTCAAAGGTTCCAGTTACGAGAAGAGCTAGAAAAAATACAATTTTTTTAATCTACTAATAATCGTCTTCATTTATCATGATCATAGCCTCCCAAGTTTAGGACTAATTGAATTGCGATTAAAATAACTGCATGTTTTTCTCTCGGTAACCGGCTGCCTAGAGATTGAAGCATAAACACTGTAAGTTTTTTAAACTTACCATTTCATTCGAAATTCACCTTTGCTTCAAAGTATTTTCTAAAAACTGCAAGTGAAAAGGATTGTTTCGCTTGCCTCGCCTTTAAATGCAACATTTTAATGCACTTGTCACGAAAAAAATCCGTTTCCATAAACTTTGAACAATGCTCAAATACGAGAAGTAAAATTTAGAAAAGCTAGAAAAAATACCATTAACTAAAATCTCTTATCAGTGAACTATCGTCTTATTTCATCATTATTATTAGCACCTGAGTTTAGGACTAATGGACCGTCAAAATAATATAACTGCATATTTCTCTCTCGGTAACCGGCTGCCTAGAGATTGAGGAAAAAAATTATAAGTTTAAAAATAACATTACATTAGAAAATTTCCACCGCATTGCGCCTATTTATAACAAGACAACAATTATGAATAGGATGCCATTTCAATTTTTGTTGATTTTTTTGAAAAGAAAATCCTTGCTACGATTGGGGATTCGTTTGGTTTCGAATCGATTGACAACCGCCCCGAGAATTCCAAATGGAAATATTACAGCATTAAAATGTCGCTGAGTTAGGCGTCGTCATGAATCGGTACTTTACAAAAATGTTATATTTAATTTATAATTAATAATGTTATAATTTACCTGTGACGATTGTGGTGATGCAGAGAATTTCTCAGTCACTAGTAGCAACAAATGTTGAACTAACATTTCTTTCCTTCCCACAGTGACCTGCGTAGGCATTGTCCAGTTACGTTATTGATTATTTCATGTTCTAAGTCAGTTTAGGTTGCACGGTGAGCATGATCTACTATTCCCAAGTATCATGTATTTAAATCAAAGCATTTGGTGCAAGATTCAATTGGTTTTTGAAGTTCTCTAAAAGCAGATTTTATCAAAAAACCCCTAACTTTATTTATATATATTGCGTCTTAAACGAAGCTAGTTAAAATAAGTTGTTCGACAATTTTGCTGAAGAGAGCAAACCTCTATCGCAGTACATTCGGAAAACCAATTTCGGATTACCCCATTAGTAAGAGCCACCCTAATATCGACTCTATACAAAGATGGCTTCTTTGATACTGACCTTTTTTCCCCGAAGACATCGTTACTCTAAAACATAAAGCTAAGCCACAATTATTTTTGTCATTCTAAATTGTGACCACTGTGCAATTGTTACTAACATGAATTTAAAACTACTTTTCAGGTTCTCGGCAGCTGGCTACCAAGCGAAAAACTAAGGTAACCTTCAATGTTGGTATCTTTGAGAATAATCGTGCACAAATTGCTCTTAAAATCAAGTAAGACATCGAAATTACTTATCCAAAAATTAATTCAATACTGATGCTGACAACGAAAAGTGATCTAAATAAATATTCGCGGCGCTAAGTATTCGCATGCAAAGAGGCGCATCTTACGCGAGTAAAAATATTTTTTTTTTAAGATTCGAATGATAATCGTTCTCTAGCATTAATTTATTGGTTATAAAATGAATGATTTAGCAACGAATTTTGTAAATCCGTAAGTTCGTTTTCATCTAAAACTCAAGGAACTTTTAACAAAATTTGGTAGAAACTAAAAAAAGACGTAGTCACCGTCAAAAAGCAAATTCAGTTTAATCCGATTGATAGTACCAGCTTTGACGTTATTCATAATCAACGTATTCATCGAACAGGCCTCACGGATAATTAATGAAAGTGTTTAACGTTGGTCATTGACTGAGTGTCTAATTTAATAAGTGTATGAATAAGCGAATAACACAATTTGCGAGTGTACCGGTTAGTGTGAGTGAGTGAGTGAGTAAGCAAGCGGAATATTTCGTGCGCGTCTGATTAAGTGCGTTGGTGGCAAAATGATTAATGAACCAACGAGAAGTAGTAAGTAGTTCGTGAATTCGATCGTTAACTAACCGGTTAAATGTACAAGGTAAGTTGTTAAGTTAATAAATGAGTAAGTTAACGAGTAAATGGTTCAGTAATTCTAATTTCCATGTTCATGATTTGTTTTAATATCATAACTTAGTTTCTTCCACTACATTTTTTAAATAATATCCTCGAATTGAATTATGTTTTCAAACGATCTTATTGATCATCTTGGACTTGAAAATGTAAAAATGGTAATTATCAAAAACTTAAAGAAACTTATTTTATTCTGACGAGAAATTTTTACTTTCTTTTAAAACACAATTCTATTTGGATTGATTCCGCGGCTACAATTGAAATCCGCTTAAAGTTTTTTAAAGGGAAGCTTCTCCTGTGAACGTCCCACTTTGAGCAACCGTATCTCAGGAACGACTCGATATTTCACAAATAATTCAAAATTTAAATTTTTCTGAAATGTTTGTCATCAACGAGTATCAAAAGGAAAACTCATGCCACTTTATCTCGTATATGGGATAGCAATTGATATATTCCGTCCATTATAGCATGCGCAGTTGACTGAACAGGAAATAAAGCAAATGCATCATTCCGGTTGGTTCAGGTCCAAAGCTCAGTTCTAGTTATGTTATTAAGAATTCAATTCACTGTTGAATCGATTGCGGAACATTTGCAGAGCCAGTTTCCCTTCAAAGAAGATCGATTGCGTCATCCTGCTGCAGGTCGTTTTCATTGAAGCCAAAAAAAAATAGTGCACAACGATAAGGAACATTATGCAAAATCAGCCCTTCTAATGGCTCTAAATGTTATCTAAAGAAATATAAAGATTGCTTCTTTTCAAATCGAAGATAAAAATCTTTGATTTAGTGTAAATCTAGATGTGAAATTCACACAATTAACTCATACGAACGATTATCATATTTATTCGTATTCACATCCTCCAGTTATGTCTGTGACATTACCCACCCGCCTTTTTTTTGAAAACCAAATCCTATATATCGTAAAAATTCACCCTTTATAACGCAAAATATTCGTGCTTTTGTATTTTCAGGGATACCTCTTGGGAAGTGTCAAAACATATATGATAAATTGTTGTATTTAAAGTCATAAACTATTAATTAGAGGATACAAAAAAACCAAATTTTCCTAGAATCTGCTCGGGTTTGGCTGTTCGAATTAGGAAACTCAGAATTCATATGAATATTTTTAAAAATTACTTCTCAATGGCGTGATAATGTCTTTCTAATAACATTCGAATAATTTTATCAAAACATTCTCCAAGATCCTGACCTCGGCCATTAGTATTGTAAGCATGTCAAATAACCTAATAGTTTCTTTCAAATGAGTCTTGTTTTTTTTCTCCGGAACCAGAATTGACAACCATTCGATCTTTTAAACTAGAACGATGGTCCAACAGTAGCTTTCAAACGAGCCTAAGCTTGTTAAAATCAGTGCACAGCTCATGCCAAAGATTGAACAATTGCACTATAGGTCGGAAAGTCAATTATAAGAGCATTTTGGTTATACATTCGATGACCAAATTGACCGTCTTAAACAACATGCGCAAATATACCTTCGTCATATTAGTTAATAAAAATTCTCATGGTTTATAACCAACATATCCATAGTCAGTGTTGGTGATTGCTGAAAATTTGACAGAAGCTGCTCTATTTTTATCTATATTGTATACAACATTTTCAATCCGGTAGAAGATGCTACAAGAATTCGAGTCTCTCAATGCATGAACCTCGAGAGAATTTTTCTACATTTCTTCGCTCCACTTCATACTCTGAGTATTTCATGGCCCCTAAAAAAAATTCAGTCTGATAATGATCGCCGCTGTGTGGAATTTACCAAGAGAGAATCACAAATTGACAATTATCGCAGAAAATCGAATCGATGATTCGACTTAATGATTCTCATACTAGGTTGCAATATTTAAAAATCCTTGTGTGGAGCATTCACATACATTTTCATAGACACAAATTATACAAAGGTTATATGCACATAGTCAGAATAATCGGCAATAGTAAAATGATTTTATCGCAATTATCTGTATGGGCGATCGGATCGCGAAACGAGAATAAGCGACCGTTTGTTGCTTCAGAGAGAATCCCCACAGCAGCGTGCTAGCCGTTGATTCTCAGACGGTTCACCGAGAGAAATTCGCTCTCGCATTGGTGTCTGTTCTATGTCAAATGAACCATTGTCGATTTTTTGTTGCTGCGATGATATCCGTCTCTCTTTGATGGCACTGATTGAGTCGTGGAAGAGTTGCGAGTGAGCGTTCTTTGATACGATAAAAGCCATCCTTGTCCATAGTGTCTGTTTTACTAGCGAACAAAACGTGTCGTAAGCGTACAGCACTCCATTAGTGAAAATATTCCGTATTTCTATGTGACGGTTTTGCCCGATACGCTTTGTGCAATGATTCGTTCAATTCATGCGGTTGGAATCGTGTGCGCCTTATTTTGGCACGGAATTTCCCCCTTAATGCTCGTTCATACCGAACATTCTAATTTGAGCATAAAAAGAAACTCGAGTATTGTTCAAAGGCAGAGCAGACGCTTAGCCTAAACGTTATGACAATAGGAATAAAATTTACAGAATTTCGTCATGGTTCAAGAGAGAGTTTACTTCGCTTGCATAGGAACTTGTAGTGTTGTATGTCTGGAACTGAAACCTAGAAGTTGATAAAACTCAACTGCAACTGACTCTCTATTGAATACATGAAATTTTCGAAATCGAAAAAAATGTTAATGCCAAAAAGCTTAGAATTGCATGAAACGTCGATATTTAGTGTCATCTCGAAAAAAAATTTTTTTTTTGAAAAATCGACTTCTTGGGACTATTCTGAGTCCCAGAAAGTTGATTTTTTCAAAAAAAATTTTTTGAGATGACACTAAATCTCGACGTTTCATGCAGTGTTGGCATCAAACAAAATTTTCGATTTTATAAATTTCATGTACTCCCTCCCCCCTATGGTGCTTTTTCAAGATCGAAAATGTTCAAACCTTAACCGCCGGGTAGCACCCCTTACGCATGTCCGATTTAGCTCAAATTTTGCATGAGGACATTTTTCGAGGTGCTTAAAGTTTTGAGCACTAGCGCTTTACGAAATTAGAGGTGATCCCAAAATATTGACACCCTTATATATAAGAGCGGTAAAAATCAACGTGTTTTGTCGGTTACGTCACTTATACCATCATATCTCTGGAACCAAAAGTCACAGCCATTTGATCGTTGAACTTGATCAATGGTCCGAAAAGTGCACACACACACACACACATTTACCGATCTCGTAGAACTGAGTCGAATGGTATATAACACTATGGGTCTCCGAGACTTCGTTCGAAAGTCGATTTTTCCAGCAATTCTAATACCTTTCTAAAGACTGTCCCAGAAAGTATGGACGCTACCGAAAACCGCTACCACTTCGCAATGGTTCAGAATCAGTCAATTTTTATCGCTGCGTCCTGTTGTTTACACTCTTCTCTAACCACTTGCGCAGTTGTTTATTCGTTTTCATTAGTTTGTTTCGAAATGCGTGGACTTTCAGCAGAACAACGTCGAAAAATTGTGTACAAATGGTGCACAGAACGCGGACTGTCACTGAGAATGATAGCAACAATGGAAGGGGTAAGTGAAAAAGCCGTGCGAAATGCAACCAGGAAGTTCGGTGAGGATAACACCTTTGAAGATAAGGTCCTTCTAGCCCTCAGTTGGATAAACGTATACTGAAGGCGTTCGAGCAAAAGAAGGAGGTTTCAGTTCGGGATGTGGCCAAAAAATTGGGCACTTCGAAGTCAAATGTTCTTCGTGCTAAAAAACGCTTGAATCTTCGAACCTATAAGAAGCAGAAACAACCAAAACGTAGTCCGAAACAAGAAGCATCGATCAGGCCGAAGGTTCGAAAGCTGTACAATACGATTCTTGCTGGAAATTTGAACTGCATAATCATGGACGACGAAACCTACGTGAAACTCGATTACAAATCCTTGCCGGGACCACAATATTGTACGTTTTGTGCGAGAAGGGCAAGTGTTAAACCAGTCCGAGACATCGATTGAAGTCGAAAAATTTGGTAAGAAAGCTATGGTCTGGCAAGCAATTTGTAGCTGCGGTCAGATTTCGAAACCCTTCATCACCACTGCTTCAATGAACAGCGAAATATACATCAAGGAATGTTTACAAAAACGACTTCTACCCATGATTCGATGTCACAAGGATCCTGTTGTCTCTTGGTCAGATCTTGCTTCTTGCCACTACTCGAAATCAACGGTAGAATGGTGTACTACCAAAAATGTCACTTTCGTCTCAAAAGACATGAATCAACCGAATTGCCCACTACTTCGACCAATTGAGGAATTTTGGGTATTAACGAAGGCACATGTTAGGAAACATTCAACAGTTCGAAAAAGATTGAAAAAATGCTAAGAAGTCTGTACGGAATTTAATGAGGAACTAGTCTACAATGGCTAAGTAGCAAATGTTAAGAATATTATTCTGTTGTTGTAGTCTAATATTATCAGTATACTTTCTGGGATAGTCTCTATAGAGAAAGGCAAAAACAATTTGGCATCGTCGTTTCTAGAATATTTCCACCAATTTGTCTGGATAAAAAGCTGCACGAGAAAAACGTCCTTCGGGTCCACTTCATGCTATTCGCGATGGTTCGTGGTTTTTTTTACATTTAATTTTTTTTTGTGTGTGTGTTTGCACGTTACTGGTAATTGATGCGGATTTGATAAGGTTCCGAGCCGACCGACTGCCGTTTGCAATTTTCTAATGTGCGATTAAATCATTATCTGCACTCTGGGTCAAATAATGAGTGCACAAAACACAGGCGAGAAGCAAGCCGGTCCGTCGAGGAAAAGTCACTTGAGTTTGCGGTAGTTGCCAGTAGTAGTATACATATATGCAAGCAGCGGCAGCGGTTTGATTAATGATTACAACATGTTGAGCTTGGCAAGTAATGCGTAATACGGTGAGCTCTGGGAAGGCAGGAATTGAGACCGGGCGGGAATGGCTCCTCTGTAGCTCTGAAGCTGCTTTTTTTCCTACTTTGCCAATTGTTCATCATATATGGCGTTGAGAGGAGTCGTGCTCCTTCAAACGAATGGAATGAGTGAAATTTCAAACATGTACACGAGTGCCTAGTCTCTACTCCGCCAACCGGAGGAGAGTGCAAACCGGCGTGACAGTTCAAGGAGATTGCGAAAACAATTTATGGCGAAATGTGATGCTACTGTCAATGAACGGATAGGAGACAAAGGTTTTTCCGGGATGGATGGGGTTGAGTCAATAGTCGGACGAAATTTTCGCAGTAGGCTCCGATTCCGGACTTTTGTCGGCGATAGTTTGACACAAAGTCAATCAAAGTGCAAGGCGAGAACATTGGTGCACTGCTGAGTCACAGTCGGCCATGGACGCCATTTCTCATTCCTGCGAGCTTCGTAGCATCGAAGTGTAAAACGAAAAAGCTCTCGCTAGTCGTGATCACGTTTCGTTCACCACCTCCGCTCCTCGCAATCCGATAGGTAGTTGCAGTGGCAGCAGCACTTGAAATTTTTCAAGTTTAAATTTATTGAAAGTGATCGCAGTAGGCTGGCTGCCGGCGAAACGAGTCTGGTCGTGTTTAGCGGTTACGTTCGATTGTTTTGACAGATGACGACGACGAGGCTTTTAAGGAGAAAAAAAAAGATCCCGGTTTGCTGAACAGCTGGATCGGAATCAACAGTTAAATAATTTCCCCATCATTCCAGGAATCACCGGCAACACGTGGTGGTCGCACACATTTGCAAGCACCTAAGCACCTAACCGAGTGACCTTCCCCCCCGAGTTTCTAATCAACACCAGAAAACACGAGCACATCGGCAACCGAAACACACAAATGCTAGTTCCTCCTCCACACACCGAGACTAGGGCAGTCGGGAAATGGCCTCCACCAAATGGTCCCGAAAAAAGCCATGAATGAATATCATAGTCCCTCTCCCCCCCCCCCCCCCCTCCCCCTCTGTTTGCCCATCACGAGAACAGTCTTCCGAGAGTCACCCAAAACACAAACTGGCTGCAGTTTTCCGAAAGAGAGCCGGCCAAACGAGAAGCACAGACGAGTTGTTGCACGTGTTTAGATCGCAAATCTCGTTTTTCCCTGTTCGGATGTGACCTCCTCCCTCTTCTTGCTTGCTAGCTTGGGTAGCACACTTTTCTAAACAATCATCGGTCGGTACGATGATGATGATGATGATTGGGAAATCATCTCTCGCACAGTAGTGCACTCCGCTTCACATCGAGTGGAACGGACAGTAGTCGACAGTGCTCGTAGCTCTCGTACGGGACGGGAGGATTTCAACGATTCTACCTCCCCCCGAAAAAAGCGCCAGATGGTGCGTACGACCACCCACTCGAGCAAATAAACCCACCTGCTTTTTACACGACACACTACAACAACAACAACAACAACAGCAACATCGAATAGCACCATTTAGAGCCGGAACGGCAACCTTGGTCACGACACGAAGAAGATCATGATGCAATTTACTGTTTATGCCAAGTTCTTCAGATCTTTTGCCTGTTGCCTGCCCGACCGACCGACCGACCGACGACGAAGACGACAACGGCGGCGGCGGCGTCGACGACGATGCATCATCATATGGTACGTGTATACTCTCCTACTAGGATGCGAATCATCTTCCGCCATGGACTGCGTCCGGCCAACCGACCGACCGACCTTCGGCATTATGCCGCCTGCCGCAGAAGCCAAACCGGACATAAGTGGAGTAGCGATATCACGAACCTTTCATGTCGCCTGCATCCGTCTGCTCCTATTCCTGTTGCTTCAACCCCCTTCACCGTCACCGAGGGGTTTCGTTTTAGTTGTGGTAATCGTCGTCGTCGTCGTTGTTGCGGTTCCCCGAAAAATTTCTAAACACTTGATGCCGAACCGCGTGATAGTGGCAAATAGAGAACGAACGTATCTGGATGATGGTGATGATGGCACGTGTTTCTCACAATCTGATTCCGATGATTTGTTTTCAGTGAGAAAATTTCAATCGCATCTCACTGATCTCATCTAATCGAGTTTGCTGGTCGTTTGTTATGAACGTTTGACGTGAAAGTATTAGCTACTGACAGCTTGCAAAATTTAGTTACTCTCGAAATACCATCGGTTTTTTTTTTCTACACGCACGCCCTTCACCATCCAGATGCGACTGTAGAAGAATGGGTAGAACTTAATCGTGAATATCTTGAGTTATACTAAACACAACAGCTTAATTCTTTCTCCATGTCATCAGAAATATGGTCAGCAATTTGATAATCAGAAATAACGCATAAATTAATTTTTCTCAAACTTTTGGAAACACTGAAGGAACAGCTTCCCTTCGAAGAAGATCGATTCATCCTGCTGCTGGTCGTTTGCATTGAAGCAAAATACAACGAAAAGTGGACAACGTTGGTGAACATTATGCAAAATCTGTTCTACTAATGACTTCAAATGTTATCTAAAGAACTATGAAGATTGCTTCTTTGCAAATCGGAGATAAAAATCATCAGTTTAGGGTAAATCTAGAACATTTCGAACAGCATCGTGCAAAATTCGCACCAAACGGGTGCGAATAAAGCCAGCATTAGACTGCTTCGCGTTCGAGAAAAGTACTCCGAACAGTGTTTACTATCGTAGAGAATTTCACAATTTGGCCTTCGGAATGCCAGAAATGATTTTGGATTCGGGATTGGCAAATTTCTGTCAAATAAACTAATCAAAATGGTTGATTAGTTTCTTTCGCTGAAATTTGCAACGCACGAATGAAAAAAAATCGACATCAAAATTCTGTATGTTTCCATTTTTGTACTCTCATTTGTTCCGCTTTGTTGTAGAACATATTCGCACCGTTACTATTCTGGAAGCGAGTAGTAAAAGTTACGAAATTCACACAATTAACTAATACGAACGATTGTCATTTTATTTCGTATTCACGTCGTCCAGTTATGTCTCTGACATTACTCACTCGCCTTTTTTTAACTACAGTGATCACTATACTGTGCGTGATACTGATCATGCGTATCGAGTGAAGGTAAAATGGATTTTTTTGGCATTAAAAATGCCTCACTCTTCACTATACGGGACCAGGTCTCAATTGAAAAATGCAAAATTAGTCGCATAAACTTTTTCTCTCATAACTTTGAACGCTTATAACTCAGAACATTTGTGGATGGATTTATATAGTTCAACTACCAATCGATTCGGAAACATTTAACCTAAACGCAGCGTCGTCTCAGTATTTTAACCATTGCAAATTCGGCCTATGTTTTCACGAGCCAATCACAGCTTGCCATAATGATGTCATCCTCGTTTGTTCTGGACAGAACAATCGCACTATCTATCTATCGCACAAAAAGAAATCTATAAATATATATGCGCCGACACATACTTAGCTCGGTAAACGCTTAACTTTGAGCGGGGCAAGTAGTTCGACTGTGGAGTGAGTGGATGACAAAACTAAAAGTTACATCCTCGCTCGCTCGCTGGATGGTCGCTTTTGCACTGATTGCGACTATCGTATTCGCTTGAGTGTATTGAATATCAATTAGCTGTTGGTGTTGGCCAAATTAGAACTATCGGCGATAGATTTTTCGGACCTCATTTGAAGCGCTTGTATTTCGGTGATTTGTCAGTAGATTTGCCACATTTAACTTGATTCGTAAGCATTACTTCAATGTTGTACGCTTTAAATTGGATTGGTTTGTCGACATGGTTGTGTCCATACTGGAAGCTCAATTTACGAGCTAAACGGTGGATTGCTTTAAGTGTACACTAATCTTCTATTTATTGATCTGATAGTGTGAACTATATTTGTCTTTTTTTATCTTTGATATAGACAATCTTCGATTGAATCGATTCACTGTTTATAAAATAAAAAAGATTGTACTTTTTTTTCTCTGAGTTCAAGTGGAAAATTGGCTTTGTCTCACCATTTTTGTTCCTGTCCTGTCCGATCTCTCGACTCGATAGTGATTCAAACCGATAGTAGATATCCATTTTTCGCAATTTCTTTTTTTTTCAATCTGTTTTCTCGTTAGATACTGATCAAATTCAAAACCAGCTCACGGCGGCTCTACGTCTTAACAGGTCTAAATGTATCTGTTGGATCATTGTGATCTGTTGATACAAATGATGAGGAGGTTCTATGTCTACTGGAGAGAGAGATTGCCAAATTTCATCTCCACCGGGCTTCATCCAGCTCCCAAATAAAAAACCCTTCCTAATCCACCTAGTGGTGTGATAATGCCTTTCTCTTCTTTCATAACAGTCTCATGGAAATGTATTTCATAATTTTATTAAATAATTTCGGATACTAATTTCGAAACTAATTGATTCAGATTGATTCGAGTAGTTCACAAAAGCATGCTTCAGTGTTTATGTCACACAGTCAGCATCATTTTTCCAAATTAGTGCTTGACATTTGCGTTGCCTATTTGTAATCAGTGATGCTAATCTAAAAAAATCCTTCTTAGTCCACTTAGTGGAATTTTCACATATCTTGAAAAATCACCATGAAATTTTCGAAATCGAAAAAAAATTTTTGATGCCAAAAGGCTTAGAATTGCATGAAACGTCGAGATTTAGTGTCATCTCGAAAAAAAAATTTTTTGAAAAAATCGACTTTTGGGACTTAGAAAAAAATATGAAAATCCCAGAAAGTTGATTTTTTCAAAAAAATATTTTTTTGAGATGACACTATATTTCGATGTTTTATGCAGTTTTAAGAGTTTTGGCATCAAAAAAAATTTGCGATTTTGGAAATTTCATGTACTCCCCCCTATGGTGTTTTTTCAAGATCGAAAATTGTCAAACCTTTACCACCGGGCAGCACCCCTTAAGCATGTCCGATTTAGGTCAAATTTTGCATGAAGGCTTTTTTCGAGGTGCTTAAACTTTTGAGCACTAGAACTTAACGAAAATAGAGGTGATCCCAAAATTTTGGCACCCTTATATATAAGAGCGGTAAAAATCAACGTGTTTTGTCGGTTACGTCACTTATACAATCATATATCTGGAACCAAAAGTCACAACCATTTGATCTTCGAACTTGATCAATGGCACGACAGTAGCTTTCAAACGAGCCCAAGTTTAGTAAAATCGGATCAGCCATCTCTGAGAAAATTGAGCACGTTCAAATACAACGCTTTTTGTCGGTTACGTCACTTATACAATCATATCTCCGGAACCAAAAGTCACAGCCATTTGATCTTCGAACTGGATCAATGATACGATAGTAGCTTTCGTACGAGCCCAAGTTTGTTAAAATCGGTTCAGCCATCTCTGAGAAAATTGAGCGCGTTCAAATACAACGCTTTTTGTCGGTTACGTCACTTATACAATCATATCTCCGGAACCAAAAGTCACAGCCATTTGATCTTCGAACTTGATCAATGGCCCGACAGTAGCTTTCAAACGAGCCCAAGTTTGTTAAAATCGGTTCAGCCATTTCTGAGAAAATTGAGCGCGTTCAAATATCTTCGAAAAGTGCACACACATACACACACATACATACACACACACAGACATTTACCGATCTCGAAAGTCGGGTTTTCCAGCAATTCTAATACCTTTCTATAGAGAAAGGCATAAATCTGTGAGAATTTAATGGCCAAAAGTGGTATCCGGAAGTTAAGATTTTTGTAAAATCCTCATAGACGACGAGATGAATGAATTATGGCCAGCTTCCCGGACAAATTTTCTCCAAAGTCGTTGGTCGAGGTGATGTTCCTTTCCAGTTCAAACTGGCATGTGCCGATAAATTTACAAGGAAACTTATGTTCAGCAAGGAATTTTAAACTGCGGACAAAAAACAAACTCTAGTACAAGCGAGAGTGTCCGTAAAGGTGTATTTTTCCGTATTAGCGCATGCGATATTAGTTCTGTACTTTAAAAATGCTAGGATTGCACTATAAATTTCTATTTGATTATTATAGTTTCTCAGGTTCTATTAAAAAAAAGTTGGTTGAACTCACTCGAAGAATCTAAGTTACAAGTAATTCTTTGAAATTATTATTTTGAAATACCTGAAAATTAAATTCTTCTAAAATATGTCGATGCCATGTATAGATTTCCTTCAGAGTTCTTTGAAATTCCACACGTTCTTGTAAATAGTAGTTCACATTTATTTCGCTTCAATTAAAAAAAATAATATTTCACTGAAAATCTCTACCAATGCACCTCACTTGTTATGACGTAATGTCATCATTAACTTAGTTTACATATCCAATCTAAATAACTTCGTTGTAATTACTGCTGTTCTTTCCACTGTATTTTCCAGCGATTGTCTATTTCTTGTATGGTAAAGTCTTGGTATGTCATTCCTTCTGAAAACTATAATTTTTATTTCTAGTAACATTATCGAACACAAATATATCTTTTGTCATTCTTTCAGGCTTTTTTGGATCTTGGCAGCATGTTAACGGAACTGGTTTTGAAGGAAGTTTTCATTGTCTTGGAAACAACAACATTCAGGATTGCCCTTAAAATAAAATTGAAATTGATTTGAAAGAAATACTATCAACGACACACCAGGTGGATTGCTGCAGAATCATCATAAGAGTAAGACAGTTTTAACGATTGCAAATGGACACAAACACGTGGAAGTAGTCTCGAGTGGTAAAGCACAATTTCAACCCTAGAATGCTCTTTGGGGGTACATTTCTGCCTCAGAATTTAAAACTGTAAAAATACTACATTGCAATTTATTTATTAATAAACAATACACTTTCATTTCAAACCCATCGCAAAGAAGCACCATTTAAGTTTGGTAAATTTTTCTATAAAATATAATTTGTTGTAAGACAAGTCCCTAAATAAGTCAAAATTTCCGTTTTACCTTAACTTTGCTATAACTCCTACATTTCACAATCGATTTTTAAATTTGTGGCATTTTAAAGGATTTGAAAATGTTCTTTTTATTTTTATGAATGGTAAATGGTTTCCTAACCAGTCAAAAAATGTGTATTCCGATGTATTTATGAACAACAAATGCAAAAATTTATTAACACCATAGGTAGGTTGAGCTATTGTATATTAGTTATGCAAAAGATTGGGAGGTGTTGTTCCTTTAAAGTGGAGGAAGTAAACGGTGTGCACGATAACTAGGGAACAGTTTGATCTATTTTAAAAAAAGCTATAGATTAAAGTGTATAAATTTAAAATGGAACACCGTTTTGAAAATTCTAAAAGAAATTTTATCCCGTTTTTTAAATAAAAATCAACTGAATAAAAATAAAAATTTAGCCAATGAAACTTCTTGGAACCTGATTATTCATCGCAAACTTCATATGGCAGTTTTTAAAGCCATCCCAAGGCTTGACCATTTTTTGTCACGTTGTGAGTAGAATTTTTTTTTCAATACCGACCTTTTCTTGGTCGAAACCATGAAACTCAGTTTTTTTTTTTGTTTTGAACTGACTTTCGGTTACCGAATTGTACGAACCTTCAGTATGGGCAAGGATTAGTTTTTCGTGAAATGCAGATGGCTAGAGCTGCTCCTAAATCAACACCTAGCCATTGTACACGGGGTGACAAGCATCAGCACACACGCACACACGACCGCAGATCAAAAAAAAAAAGTAACGAAAAACAACAAACATATGTACTTACAACTTGTTGTTTGGTGCTAAAAATGCTTGTTGGAGCGAAAACTTTTTGCTTGTGAAAACATGAATGTAAGAACACCGTTTTGTTCGTGTCATATTTTGTGTACACCCGAAAAAAACAAAATGTACTAAAACAAAACTAGCTTTCGAAATGCAGTTGCCTTCACACTGTTCAAGGTCTTGCCTTCGTTGGCTCTTGTTTTCATTCGAGCATTGCTGAGCTCAGGCTAAATATTGGGTCCCAGCTGGAATCGCGCGAACCGGCGGTGGCACTCGATTTTGATACGAGAAGATCAGGTTTCAGTGAGTAATGCTTCTTTGTTTAGAACAGTTTTTTTTTGACAGTACAGTTGTATTCGACAGTAAAATAATGACTAGTATCTGACCTGAGCCTAGTCCAGTGATGCGACGATTTTATGTCGAAAACAGCAGTTTCATTTGAACTGCCTGTGCACTGATCATTTTTATACAAAACGCGAAAAATGGAATAGGTTAAAAGTTTACCATGAAATCAATATAAATCAATCATATGTGGTTCAAAAAGGCATTCAAAATTTGGTTGGTCGCTATTTAGTCTAGATTGATTGATTGGACAATAACATCGAAAGGTGTGAGATAAAATCCAAATGCGATGAACCTTAGAAATGGCACCGTGGGGAAAATCGTAGCTCAAAGCGCTTGGACAGTTTAAAATTCTACTGCAAGGCAATCGCGTTGAATGTAGAGACAGAAAAAATTAACCCATTCCAAACGTTGCTGCTTTTCTAAGAATATAATTTTTCATGTCTTGAAACTCTCAGTTGTCAGTGTAAAAAAGACAACAATTGATTTGTTGTAACAAAATTGGTAAAATCATGTCAATTCCAAATCATTCAATGACAATGACTATTGTATGGTTTATTAAAATTAGGATTTGTCTCATGAGAAAAAATATTTACTGTGACTATGCCTCTTTTGGTGGAGTTTCTCATTTTGTACTGGTGATTACAGATCACTCGAAGATTGATATCGTCACAGAATAGTTATTCCTGACAACCAAAGGGTAGAGTTGGATTATCGAAGCCCTTCTTAGCACTAATCATGAATACTAAAAAGTGATATTGTTCTCATTATAAATTAATTTTAGAATCCGGAAGAACTCCCAGGTTTGTCAGATCGTGCAATCAAATTGAAGCGTAGGACGTTTGCAAGTAAATGATATAACTGAACGTTTTCAAACGTCCACCAAATTGTGAAACTGTCCGACTGTGACGGCAGGAATGTTACCTCTTCTGGTCTTTTAGCGAAAAAAATCCAGATCGTTTAGGTATAGTAAAAATGTGATTGGTCTCCCAGAATTGATTGGCAAAAAGTGACGTAATGCAATCTACTATAGACACTGACGTGTCACAATTTGTTAGGTTTATTTATCAAATCATTCTGAGAGTAATCGTTCCGTTTATCAATATTTGAAAGTGGAATAAGTCTCCAGGGTCCTCGAGCTCAATACGAGTCAACCATGTTTTTCAACGTGAAATTCACACATTTAGAACATGTAAAAAGATTTCCAATTTTGACAAATATGAAAAAAAATTCACAAGACTGAACTTTCCTTAATAGACTTGTGAGTGCATAACAGTTTATGTTGTTTGCTTGTTTGGTTTCGAGGATTTGATTCTGGAACTGAAATTGAACTGATTGAAGCTGGATTCTGGTCTACCTGTTCAGAATTCAGAACTTAATTTAAGATTTTAATTTCAGAATACCGGATCGAAAGTTAAAACTTAGATTCTGGATTTTAATCCTAATTCTAGATTCTGGAATTAGATTGTTGGAACTGCTTTAACTCGATATTGGAACTGAACTTAGTGACTTGATTCAAGTTCGGAATGCGTATCCAGAATTCAGCTGCAGGAATTCAACTTAAGAGTTATGGAACAAAAATCCATATACGAATTCTAGATCTGGTTTCTGGAACAACATTTTAGATCGGAACTTTGATTTTGAGTTTCAGAATTTATTTCCAGCATTCTGGTTCAGAATTGGAACTGAGTTTCCTAACTCAGGTTCAGAATTCACGTTCAGAATGCAGATTCTGAATTCTAAACCAGAATGCTGGAAATGAATTCTGAAACTGGTTCTGGTTCAGGGGTCAGTTTCAAAATTCATAGTCAGAGTTCCGATCTAAAATTTTGTTCTAGAATTCATATATGAAATTTTGTTTTGTTTTGTTCTAGAATTAAATTCGGAACATGGATACTGAAAATGAGTTCAGTTCAAGAAATTCTACAAATAAATTCAAGAAATGAATTTTTGCTCTCGATTTCGAATCTGAATCTGGATTTCGAACCTCGGACAAACATTTATTGGTTGGCATTGGGTTTCTAGGCGATTTCACAATCCGACTACTTTAACCTTGTCCTAATCAATCTCGACACCTTCAAATATAGCTTCTGGTTCTTGTATGTCGTTTTCGCTAGATACCAAACCAAACCCAGCTTTCACCTATAACTGCTATCAGTTTGTTTGAAGCCAGTTTCGATTTTTTTTCAACGTTATTGAGCTTAAAATCTGAATCAGTTTCGACCCTCTTGTTGGAGGAAACTACCCTGGGTCAGTTTGTACGTGAATATGTCTTACTTTACTATATGGCACTTTTCAAAATTTATCCTATAAGTGAGTTTTTGATTATGAATATCTCTGGTTTAATTTAACGTTTCAACATATTTTTTTCTCCCGTCTTCGAAGATATGATCAGCAATTTGTGGTAGAATGTTCAGTTGTATGACATAATCACAAGTAACTCGGAATTAAAATTTTCTAGATGGTTTAATTAGTAAAAGAGGTGAAAATTGGATGTTTCATTCATTCAACCCTGCGTAGTTGACTCGATCAGTTCAGACCAGAATCCAGGTCCAGTATTCAGTTCTGAAATTCAGAATTCAAGACCAGATCTAAATTTGAGTTTCTGCAGCTGAGATCAGGAACTGGGATGCCAAGTGTCAAAAAATAAACTCTGGTCATTTCGGAAAAAGTCTAGCAAAAACTGACATCATCTATGTTAACAAAAATAAGTTCCATTTGTTAAGTTAACATCTCGTCTTCGACTTGTTAGTGAATTGAGATCTCGAGCGTAGTAACTGGAAGCCTCACACAAGCGTAAAATTTGACTTTACTTGAGCGAAACTTTGTAATTATCATGTCTTTACAGTAATTTATTTTCGATTTTGAACCAACCACCAAGTTTATTCAAATAAAACTGAGAAATCTGAAGCATTTGATATACAAAAAAAATTGAAAATCTGGTGAAATTATAAAATCTGGCAAAGTATCTGGTTCGTTTGTCGGAATGAGAGAAATCTGGTAAATGCCAGATAAATCTAGAACATTGGCAACTCTGAACTCAGGAGTTTGATTATAGACCGGGACTATCGTGCTAAATTTCGACAATGAATACTGACGTTGGATCTTAATTTTGAAACCAAATTCTGGAATTGAAATTGAGGTTCAAACCAGAAATCAGTTTACAGTTTTCTGTCCGGAATTCAGATTCAGAATTCTGAACCTGAAGTTTGGAAACTTCAGACCGAAATTCAGGATCGTAATTCTGATCTTCAATTCATTTGTATCTCCAGAATTTGATTCTAAAATGCATTCCAGAATCCAGATCAGAATTCCGTTCCGAATGCAGGTCTATAATTTGGTTCTACAATTCTAGAAGTGGTACTAAACTCAAGAACTGGATTCTGAAGATTTTTCGAATTGAATTTCGGTAGCTAAATTCTAGATCCCCTTTTGAATCTGAAATCCTGCAGGCCCAGAGTGCAGTGTTAGGATTCAGGTTCTGAATTCAGTGCCGAACCAGAATCCTGGTCTCGAATTCAGTTCCACAACACAGATTCCGTGATCAGTTCAACAAGTAAAAATTATGGGGTGGGGAAGGGGGTGGTTTCTCTTAGGGTCTAACGGATGAATAATAACACTAATTTTGCGATTTTTTTAAGTCTATCGTTCCAAAAAATAAATTCAAATGTTTTGCATAATAAAAAGCATCTTTCAACAGCATTTAGTAATTTTTTCGGGGAAAAATATTGAGAAGTAAGGCGACGAACTGTATTTCAGTGAAGACTAATCAGAAGTGAACAAATCAAAGCAGAATAGTTGTAGTAGATTTTTTCTAGACCCCAACCTTTAATGTTTAATTTTTTTTCTGAAATTTTAGTATTTGTTAAAGTTAAAACTACGATTTTTCACATGAAAATCCGCCATTTAGTAGCTGTAAAACCTCCTCTAATAAACAAAAAACGAAAAAGAAAACGTTGGGGTCTAGTATTTTACATGTAGAAAGTGTGCGCCGAATTTGAATATAATTGGTGAATTAGTTTCCGAATGACGATAGACACGGACTTTTGAAACCTGCTTTCGAGAAAAACGCGTTTCAAGTCCATTGTCTGTAAAATCAAACGTTTCTAGGGGGCCTGAAGGATCTAACATTTGAAAAAAACTCATATTTTTTCTTCTGTATTTTGTTAAAATGAAACATTTCAAGAATGTTTTGTCAAGCTGTTGAGTCAATCGAAATAGAGATCTTGGGTCTCTGTGGCGAGCTCTTGCTTCTTCGCAGAATGAGATAAGCATAGATAAAGACCCATGATTTCCAGAGCTTCGTTCCAATAGGGTTGAAAATTTCACAGAATATTCTTGAAATGTTTTATTGAAAAAAAATAAAAATAAAAATATGAATGATTTTTTAAAAGTGTTAGACCCTACCCGCCCCTTAAATACTAGAATCCAGCTTCAGAATTCAGTTCCCGAGTTTATGTTCAGAGTTCAACTCCAGAATCTACACTCTAAAAAATTTTGAATTTTACAGGTGACTTAATCCCACATACGATGTAATTCATAAAGACCTAATTTTTCAAATGACGGAAAATTTTATTTGTAATGACTTAATGTTAGATGAGCTTGAATTCTACAGGTTTCGACTGTAACTTGCGTTCTGCTAGCAGGTTCGACTGTATAAATTTAAATACACCTTTTACCAGCCAAGCAGATGCATGCTTCTGTGGCTCAGTCGATTAACAGACGTACTTGCGATCCAATGACTCTCGGTTCAAGTCGTGGCGGTTGCTATCAGTATTCTTTTTTTTATTTCAATGAATTTTATGTCATGGAGTCTTAGACACAATGTTAAATATTCTTCGACGTAAATTTGCGTGAACTGCGACGCTCCATTTATGTGCATCTAATAAGATGTAAAACCACAGGGATTTTTTTAAGTGTGTAGCATTAAAGTTAAGAATTCCGGACTCAAACTCGGTTCAAACATTTGGCTCTAAGAATTTGGTTTCGGAAATCTAGGTACAGAACTCAGATTCTCCTGCACCAAAGAAATTGAACTGAATCCTTTTTTTTTTTGTCGTGGATACGAATTACCATCTGAATTCTGAGCTTTATTTCGGGTTTAGAATTTAGTTCCATATTACAGATTCAGAAAATAAAACTATGACTCTGAACCAGAATTCTTATTCTGGAACTGGCCTCTTGACTAGATTTTGGACCTGAATTTGGTTTCTTCAGTTTTGTTTGAATCAAAAAATTTTTCAGAGATCGATTATCTTCAACAATGATTCAAATTTAAGGTCGTATGGTCCCATAGGTTGCTATTGAATTTCATCTGGATCCGATCCGATTTGCTTAGTAAAATGTGAAAAATGAGATAAAAACGTTTCATCGATTTGTTTTAGAAACCGCTCATCGAATTTTCACAAGCGTTGGTCTTACAACCCCATATAATCCTACCAAATTTCATCCGGATGTGACTTCCGGTTCCAGAATTACAAACTGATAGGTATAAAAATTTCATTTTCAGGGGCGTGTTGTTATACATGACGCTGAAAAAATTCCATCAAATACATTCAAATTGTCGTACTTGCATTGAACTGATTTGGTTAGATGATGACCAAATACTTTGATTTTGGGTACACCGGATCTTCGTTTCATATTCCGGAAGTATAAAAAAAGTGATCGTGTACTTCAAACCGGAAAGCACTCCAATTTGTTAGAAGCGGATGAACCGATTATCACAAACTCAGATTCAAATGAAAGGTCTTGTGATCCCATACAAATTTCCTGAATTTTGTTTGGATAGGACTTTCGGTTCCGGAGTTATGGGGTAAAAAGTGCCAAAAAATTAAATCAGCATTCTAACTCATTATCAAAGATAGCGTGACCGATTTTTACAAACTAAAAATCAAATGAATGGTCCTATGATTCTATACAAAACTTCATCATGAATTTCATCTGGATTCGACTTCCAGTTTCGTAATTATAGGGTGAAGTGTGTAGAAAATTCAATACCACCATTTGAAGAGACGAAAAAAAATGGCGGGTGGGTAATGTCACGGACATAACTGGAGGACGTGAATACGAATAAAACTGACATGTTTCTTTCTCACTTCTGGATAAAGATAATCGTACGTATTAGATTGTGTATATTTTTCAACTTTCATTGCTTCGCTTCCAGAATTTTAACGAAGCATCTATACTACAGTACAACTAATTGACGGCAAACATATTCTACCATACAATTAAATAACACGGAACAAATACAGTTTTGTAGATTTATATACTAGTGGAAATAAACTTCTCAAAATCCTTTGGAAATATGTTAGTGGCTTTAAGAAACCGCTTTGCGTAATTTGTTAAATGGTTATAACTGTTAAAATTAAAGAATTCATATTTAAATGTGGAGCACGCTCCGAATTCAGCTGCAAATTTTCGGAATCTAGATCAAAAACCCAGGTCTTAAATTTAGTTCTAGAAGTAAGGAACTGAAGTTATTTTTAGAATTTTCCAAATTCCGTTGTAGAACTAAATTCTGAACTTGAATTCCAAGTCTTGATATAGGAACTGAATTCAGTTCCAGCATCTAGTTCCAGAAATCATGTTCACAATTTAGTTCCAACATGTAGGTTCTGAATTTTGGAAATGAATGCTGAAACTGAATTGATGAAATAAATTCTGAAACTAAATTCAGGGATTAAACTCTGGTTTTCAATTCAGTTTTCAAATCAAGGTTCGGTGTTCAGACCTAATATTTAGTTTCAGAATCCAGATCTTAATTTCGTATCCTGAATTTTGTTCATGAATTCTGAAAAATCCTAAATCATATCTCTGGATTCGAGTTCCTGAATAAGGAACTAAATTTGAAACCATCTTCAAAATTCAGAAATAGGATTCAGTTCTAGAGTCATAGTTTTAAAATTCTGAACCTGTAATCTGGACTAAATTTTTAAATAGAAGTATGAAATTAAATTCGGAACCTAAAATTAACTTCAGAATTCAGGTGGACCAGAATCTACTTTCTGAGATTAGTTCTTGAATTTAACTAAAAATTCAGTTCTCTGCTACAGCTGGTTTACTGCTAACCACGACGTCCGAATGCGAAGAAGAGCAACATTGATTCCACCTGAGCATTTGAGGTTTTTACCACCTCATTATTACTAATGTTGGTGGAAGAACGTCAGCACGATATCCAGTTCCGTCTAACATACTGGAAAAAATTAACGATTCT
The DNA here is from genome assembly GCF_030247185.1 of Malaya genurostris. Classification (NCBI taxonomy): domain Eukaryota; kingdom Metazoa; phylum Arthropoda; class Insecta; order Diptera; family Culicidae; genus Malaya; species Malaya genurostris. The sequence goes on from NC_080570.1 coordinate 10,841,716, forward strand.
CGGTCAAGATTTACCTATTACACTCGGCCAGTAGAACATCGGAACTGATATGTGTCTGACTACCTCAAAACCGTCGTCCTGGTGCGAAAAAGGTAAGTAAACGTGATGAGTTTTCCTCGTTGTTTCCAAAAGTTTGAGAAAACATAGATTTTGAGTTATGTATGGTTATTTTACATGGTTGAAAATTTAATCATAAATTCCTGATTATATTTCTGATGGCATGGAGGAAAAATTATGTTGCTGCATTAAGTATAACAAGAGATATTCATCACCCGGCGATAAGACCATAATTAGGTTAAAACCGGGTATAAATAAAATTTATAAAACTTAACCTTAACCTTAAGAAATATTCATGATCAAAAACTTATCACTCCTCAGAGGGTAAATTTTGAAAAGGCCCCCCATAGTAAAGTAAGTCGTATTCACGACAAAAATTCTAAGTCAACATCAAAACTTCTCCAGTCATTATCAGTAGACGGCCAAACAAAGTGATTCCGGGTATTCCTTCAAGAATCGAAAAAAGGATTTAGAAGAATACTACAGTTTTTTTTCTACACTGGAAGAGGATACAAACGTTTCAGATCAGACAACTAGTAGGGTGAAATATTCAGCGATAATAAATGACTCAGGTTTTATTTCTCATTTGACATTGGGCTTTAGTCTTAACATCAAACTAGACTGCTGATTTTTTGGAGATATTTCCCAAACTTTTCAGTTCTCTGCCAATTTGGCCATTACCTTCAAAGATTTTTTTTTCCCAGAATTCTAATCCATTTCAAGCTACAGTAGGCTTAAAAAGTCAACAAGTCGAAAGAAAACCGAACCTGCTCGCATTGTTCTCAGGATCAGGCAGAATAAAGAAAAAAAAAACATCCTTACAAATCGCATTAAATCAATCCATATGGTTCCAATTACTGGTGTGTGACAGTCTCTTAGAAAACGAGAAGAAAAAAAAATCAATCGATGCAATCTCCGTCTTCTCGTGCCAGTTTTCTTGAGGTGCGCACGGACGCAACCACAGACACACACACTCACGAGGTGGTATGGAATTAATGAGGGGTAAGCGACAAAAAAAGACTAGAAATTCGCAAGACAATATGCATGGACGGATGATTTTCAACCCCCTTTCCCCGGAAACATTGGTACCCCGGCAATGGTTCTGCCGGTTACTGCCGCTGCTGCTGCTGCTGCCTTCCGTTCCGTCGGGGGAACGTTGTCCACATCCTCGACGGCACCGAAAGGGTTGTTCCTCATTCAAAATTCAAACATATGTTTCCTCACATGAACAACACTCTCCGGGGCCCGGAATTTATCTCCGTTTTCGACGACGGCGACGACGACGATGACGACGTACGTCTACGGCGCCGTCTTCGGCAAAAACCGCACACACAGTCTCTTCCCTGCATGCTTACTATCCACGGCAATCTTACACATAGGCGGAACAGAAGAGTGTGCGGTGTAGAGTCTAGAGAGATGCATCTCGCATCACCGCTGCAACCATCAGGAGAAGATGATTATGCATTAAAATGCATATCCTCTTGCATCTGTGATACCTGCCTCGTTGCCTCCCCACAGCCCGGTTCCGCGTCACGCAAAGAGGTCTTCAGTCCGTTTCCCGCCTTTACCAACAACAACTACAAGAACAACACCGACAGCAACAACCTCACACTCGGTTGTCGTTGCCAGGTCGCGGAATTCGTCGTCGTCGTCGTGCCACTGCTGACAGGCATCGGAGACGAATCGGGTTCAGGGTTGACTTGGCTCAAGGTTTCCCGGGTGCACAAAACACAATGGAAAGTGACAAAAACAACAATGGTCAGACGAAATCATTTAAATTCACTACGTTTCTTGTTTTTTTTTTGTTTGTTCGATTCCCTCCAAGGAACTAATCCTCTGGCTATGCGCGGTAATCACAGCCGGTTTCGGTTCGTTTTAATTGGCCAGCGGGACATCCACTTGTTCCAGTTCCAGTTCCAGTCCGGCTAGTTTCGCCCGAAGGATATCACAGGGGACACTTACCACTTTTCATTTAGGAAGTTTTTTTTTTTTCAACGACTTCCCCCCGGATCACATAAAAAATTGCAATGGCTCATACACTCGCGTGGCTACGGGGCCACCTCAGCTTCAGCACTGCTGCACTATACCGCACAATTCTTCGCAATTTCGTCAGTCGTCGTCGTCGTCGCCGTTGTCGTCACGGTTCCCGGGAACGGAACGGAACGAAAAAAACAAAACCCAAACGATAGACGATCAACAAACGGAACACTCGTCCGCATCCGGCCGGACAAGTTCCCGGGGAAGAATATACTCTGTACACAGACACGGGTCGGGTTTACGTAGCACCCCGATCGCAACAAACTCCGAAACTCACTCAACAATATTCCCGGTTCGGTAACAATTCGCTTCCATGGGACAACTTTGTCACGCACCAAAACAAACTAGCAGAAACAAAATCCGAACTTAAACCGGCCTAGCTAGCCCCCTCCGAACTCCGCGCGCGCGTAACGGAAACTCAAAAGCGTAGACAACTACTGCGCGGCCCGAGTCCGTCAACGAACAACTTTACAAAATTAGCGCAATCGAACCAAACCAACGAAAAATAAAAAACAGTAATCTAACATTAACAAAACGGATTGTTGTCACTCATAGAACTCGTTTTCACTGAACTACTCTTTGGCGCACCTTCTTCTTCTTTTTCTCATCCCCGAATTCTCGAGATTTTCGGTTTGTGCGTTCCGCCGCGACGGTCTTCTTCCGCTTTCTTCTAGTGCGCGCGATTGATTGATGGGTGGCCAACACTTCGGGCAGGTTCTTGGGTCTTCCTTTTCTTTTTTTGCCTACCTAGAATACGACGGTTCTTCTTCGTTTCTTTGTTGTTCTTCGTTTTCTTCTTGTTCTTCTTGTTTCTGCTGCCGTCGTCCGTCGCAGGTCCTGGTGCACTTCTCTGTCATCGAATTTACTTTTCTTCAATTCACTTTTTTCGGGACTATTTTTTTTTGCTCTTCCACCCTCCCTCCGCTTCGGTGAGGGTACTTCCGGTTGATGTTCTGGCGTTTTCTCGTGTCCCGCGTGCGCGCTTCGTGTGCGGGTTTATCCGTTTGCTGTTTTTTTTCCCGGTTCCCCACTACAGGATCTCTCTCTCTCTCTAGAGCGGTTGGAATAAAGCACAACCTTTCCTATTTCTTTTTTTTTGTGTTAATTTTTTGTTCGGGCGATTTTGCTTAATTAATTTTCCTTCTTCTTTTCGGATAAATTGACACAACCGGGAAAAAAAATTCGGACGAAGAACGAACACTCGCGGAACTGTAGTGTGCGGTGCGGTGTGCTAATGAAGGAAAAACGGAACGGAACAAAAAGAGTTTTTCGGCTCTACTCGGACGCTCACACTCGGGTCGACTCGGGCCGCGTCCGAAATTGCGTTCCGGTGCATATCGGAGCAGTGCGTTTATGCGACTAAAGGGAAAATTTCGATGATGAATATTACACAGCTGCACAGCACACTGCAATGACGGCCACGACCACGACGACGCCGACGACGACGAAGTCCGTCGACGATGGAAGGAGGAGGAGGAGCAGGGTGGCTTCTCAGAATGCTCCCTTCGCAATGGGGAGAGAGAGAGAGATAGAGCAAGAGCGCACGAGAACGGGTAAGAGTGTACGCGACCGACTGAACTTTAATGGTTTGCGTTTGTGTTGGTGCATGCACCCCAAACTCACACTCGAGTGCATTTTCTGACGGTCCGGGAATCCGGCAATGTCCATGAAAAGCTTTAACTACAAGTGCATCTCCGGCGGAAGACCATCGAAAAAGCTTCAATTCGGCACTACCACAGACACGAAGCGCGCACCGATTCGTGTCTAGAGATGGGGGTAGGCCACCCGAACTCCCGCATACAATCAAACTCCACAAACACCAAAGCACGCGGTAAATGTGCGCGCTGAGCCGAAAAATTTTCGGAGCGCATTTTTTTCTTCTAGCCTTACCCTTTCTGACGATTTAGGGGTGAGAGAGAGAGTGAGACACCCCACGCGAGGGGACGCGAGAGGTGAGTTACTGACGACGAGATGGAAAGGGACCGAACGAGAAACACCCGGCGCACACTAGCGCATGCGATTCGGTTGCATTTTTTGTGCATTTCTCACCCACCCCGACCCCCCTGCTCCGACGGATTCACGCGCAAGAAGCAACACGCGAGCGAGCGAGATATACGTTGGTGTACTTGCAACGATTGCATCGTTGCAAGTGTGCACCTCGGAACGAGACCACCTGACGGTAGACACGAACGGGAACGAGACAGCTAGCCCAATGCACCGTCAAGCAATGCACACACCAGTGCAGTGTGGCTACAAGCGCACACTCAAACCACCGCTCGAATCAACTGGGTGGAAACCCTACCCTCCCACCCCACCACACTACCGCGTGCCGTATGTACTTGGTATGGGTGAGTACTTTTCCCCCTTTGTCAGAACTCGTGGGCGCTCATGCTGCTAGTGGTGGTGGTGTAGTTTTCTCCCGAACAAAAACGAATCCACTCTCGATGGGTTCTCAGCAAGACACGGCGAGAAAAAAATTCGATTTAATCGCATGATTCGATCCAAGGCATCGCATCACAGCAAGCGAAATTCTCCGATTTTATTCAAGTTTTCTTCCGAGCTCCTTTGTTCCTGTGTTTCGCACTTTTTTCCGACCATTCTGCGTTCGCAGTGAATCTCCGTCCGTCCGTCCGGTCCGTAGTCGTCGTTGCTATCAAAGTAACAGCAGTCCCCGGTCTGGTACCGAAGCTGAAGCTGTGCTCTGGCAGCCGGCAGCAGCGCCTACACTCCGTTCGGGGTCCGGCCCCGGAGTGTGAGTGTTGTTTAGAGATGAATGAGAGGGGGGGATTAGGAACGTTTAGAAATGCGGCTACTTGTTGCATCTAGGTTCTACGTCAGCTCCGACGACGACGACGACACCACGGGGAGAGACTCCGTGTTTATGAATCGGATGCGAGCGCTGTTGTGCGCTGTTTTCTTGGCTGGTAACAACACCAACAAGATGGTTTTGGGGTATTTTTGAGAGATCGGGTAATCGGTCAAATTCAATTCTTCACGAATTGCTCGACGACAACGGAGTTCGATTCGGAGGACAACGCCATTGTTTACAATATTGGATTATTGACTGTTCCTTTTCATTATGAGTTAGACATGAGTCATTTAATATTCGGAGACACTTCTAATGGTCGATTCTGGATTTTTTTACAGTAGTTTGTTTTATAAAACTTTCTGTTTCAGTGCTGGAAATTCAAGCAACAAATATGACCTACAAACAGTTTCAAACCTACCTAATAAAGACTGTCCCAGAAAGTATGGTCGCACTTTGTTTTCACTGTAAATAATTCACAAGTGTTAGATATTCAAATTTTATTCGATAAACTGATAATATAAGACTACAACAACAGAATATTATTCTCATCATTGTAGACTAGATGGTGCACCTTCTTGCGAACGTTCCTCATTAAATTCCGTACAGACTTCTTAGTGACAAGTTTTGACACGTTTTTTCCAATCTTTTTTCGAACTGTTGAATGGTTTCGGCTGCCGAGACATGTTTCCTAAGATGTGCCTTCGTTAATGCCCAAAATTCCTCAATTGGTCGAAGTTGTGGGCAATTTGGTGGATTCATGTCTTTTGGGACGAAAGTGACATTTTTGGTAGTACACCATTCTACCGTTGATTTCGAGTAGTGGCAAGAAGCAAGATCTGGCCAGAAGACAACAGAATCCTTGTGGCTTCGAATCATGGGTAGAAGTCGTTTTTGTAAACATTCCTTGATTTATATTTCGCTGTTCATTGAAGCAGTGGTGATGAAGGGTTTCGAAATCTTACCGCAGCTACAAACTGCTTGCCAGACCATAGCTTTCTTACCAAATTTTTCGACTTCAATCGATGTCTCGGACTGGTTTAACACTTGCCCTTCTCACACCGTATAATATTGTGGTCCCGGCAAGGATTTGTAATCGAGTTTCACGTAGGTTTCGGCGTCCATGATTATGCAATTCAAATTTCCAGCAAAAATCGTATTGTACAGCTTTCGAGCCCTCGGCCTGATCGATGCTTCTTGTTTCTGACTACGTTTTGGTTGTTTCTGATTCTTTTAGGTTTGAAGATTCAAACGTTCTTTAGCACGAAGAACATTTGACTTCGAAGTGCCCACTTTTTTGGCCACATCCCGAACTGAAACCTCCTTCTTTTTCTCGAACGCCTTCAGTATACGTTTATCCAACTGAGGGTTAGCAGGACCATTTTTCGACCCGTTTTCGGTTTATCCTCAAAGATGTTGTCCTCACCGAACTTCCTGATTGGATTTCGCACGGCTTTTTCACTTACTCCTTCCATTTTTGCTATTTTTCTCCGTGACAGTCCGCGTTCTGTGCACCATTTGTACACAATTTTCTGACGTTGTTCGGCTGAAAGTCCACGCATTTCGAAATAAACGAATGAAAACGAATAAACAACTGCACAAACGGTTAGAGAAGAGTTCAACCAGAAGGACGCAGCAATAAAAATTGACAGATTCTGAACCATTGCGAAATGGCAGCGGTTTTTGGTTGCATCCATACTTTCTGGGACAGTCTTTAACACTATGGATCTCCGAGGCTCCGGTCGATAGTCGGTTTTTTCAGTAATTCTAATACCTTTCTATGGAGAATGGCAAAAACTTATTTCTTGCTTCGCCGCATTAAGTGACGATATAAAAATTTGAACACTCTTCACTCTGTAATTCCGGAACCGAAAGTCGTACCCGAAAAATATTCTAAAAGTTTTGTATGGGACCATATAACCTAAGTTTGTGAAAATTAGGTAAGCTTTATCTAAGTAATCAGAAATTCAAGTTTTTCCACTGGTCACCCTGTAATTCCGGAATCGGAAGTCGGATGAATTTGAAATTCTATTTTTTTATATCATCTCAGGATCTGTTATTTGAGTGTAACGTTGAGAAAATCGGCTCAGCCATCTCCGAGAAAACATATTTTTTGTAGTGAACGAACTGATTCGAACGGTGTATGACAATCGGCAAATTCATTGACATTATTCATTATCGTAAAATAGTTAAAATCTTCCTCAACCGCAGCACCGTGCTTTACCAAAATCACGCACCAGTAGCAGACATTCGTAGTCGCACCGTGATCCTAGATTATTCAACGCAATTGAAAACTCCTGGTTATGTGTGGTTTACGGTGCTGATGTACCGACTCGGTTGTGTTCTCAAACCCTAGCTTCGGTGTTGGTTTTCGTTTTCTTTAAATCAAACAAAGCACACTGTGTGCATCATTCGTAAAGTTGTGTTGTGTTTTCTTCTTCCGTACCAGCACGTACCGGTTTTGTATCGTCATTTTAAATGACGGTTTTAAAGTTTTGGTACACTCTATAATTACGGAACTGCGGAAGTCGAATCAGGATGAAATTTTGCAGTAACTTTGGAGACAATATTAGTTTTAATTTCAATCAAGATTTGTGAAAATCGGGTCAATCATTAGGGGTAGACAGTTCCGGAAAATCGTTTTTTTACATTTTCTTATAGTTTAACATTTCAAAAATATTGTGTTGAAATGTGTCAGTTACCAAAAATATCGTTTTGCTCTCATTTTGCGAAAAAAATTAAAACGCGTTTTTCTGAAAACCAATTTTTCGAAGTCCGTGAACACGATCCTGCAAAATCTACTGAACCGATTCTTTTCAAACTTGGAACATATAGTATAGAATGCCCCCCCCCCCCCTCTACGTTCTAGAATTTTGTTCCATTTTCATATTATGGTAGTTTTGACACACCCTATAACTGCGGAACCGCGGAAGTCGAATCAGGATAAAATTTTTCAGTAGCTTTGGTGAGCTTTAATTTAAATCAATATTTGTGGAAATAGATTCAAACATCGCAAAGAAATCGAACTGAGTTCTACTTTTGGAGTTTTGCTTCACTATTTTCGGTGCTTCCGGAACAGGAAACGGAAGACCAGCAGTGCCGAATTGAATTTATATACCTACAAACTAATAAGTTCTGTAAAGTTGAAGTATTTATCAGTCAGTTTTGTGGGATATGTACCTATTTTGGACAATCGTTTGTGATCAAATGCTCATGAAATTGAAAATTTTTCACTTATTGTGCTTTAGTTCCAGGATCCAGTAATCGGATCCAGATAAAATGTTCTAAAAATTTTTGAAGAACTATAAGATCTTTCATTTGTATCTTAGTTTGTGCAAATCAGTTAAGCCGTTTTCGAGAAAATTGAGTGCACATTTTTTCCTTCATTTCTACATATCACCCTGTAACTCTGGAACCGGAAGTCGGATCCGAATTCAAAAGCAGCATATGGAATCGTAAGACCATACATTTGAATCTAAGTTTGTGAAAATCGGTTAAGCCATCTCCGAGAAAAGTGAGTCCATATTTTTGTTATTTTACACACACACACAGACATTCGAATGGTATATGACATTTGGCCCTCCGAGCCTCGGTTGAAAAGCTGGTTTTCACATTGATTGTATAGCCGTTCCTTATGAGAAAGGCAGAAACTCAAAATTACGTTTTCTCAAACGCTTAGATCTTTTTCTCATTCGCATTTTGGACGTTGTGGTAAACAGTCGCCTTCAACCAACAGTAGCAGTGAACTGATTTTTTGAATGAATTCTGATGCATCTGAATTCTGGACTTAATTTTTAGGATTGCAATTTAGTTTCAGAATTTCCAGATTACAGATTCAGAATTCTGGAACTGGTTTTTTCCACGAGATTTTGGAACTGAATTCATTTCCTTAATTTATATTCGGGATTCGAATTCGAAACTCTGATCTAAAATCTCATTTTCAGAATTCATGAAAAAAATTCAGGACATGAATTCTACCATTTATTTTCAGAATCCTGATTTATTCTGAAAATAAATGGTAGAATACACTACTGAAAAGCAAAGTCTTGGCATTACATTCCTTTGGTGGAATTAGGCCTTTCTGTTTCAACAGACTTCGCAGCCGATTCTTAGTGTACAGAATCATTGCATGGCTAGTACTATGGATCCTACTGACTTTACGAATCCTTCCAGGTCGGGGCTCGAACATACGACAACTGGCTTGTAAGACCAGCGTCCTATGCATTGAACCGCCAACCCGGGACACTACTGAAGCAGATTTTAATTTCCGAAATCAGTTTCATAATTCAATTCTTAAATTCAGTTTCAGGATTAATTTCCAGAATCCAAATCTTGCATACTAGAACGGAATCTAGTAACCTTTATCAAGGTACGGAATTCAGTTCCAGAGCTAAATTCGAAACCTGGTTTCTGAAAATGAGTTCAGTTCCATAATTCTAAAACTTTTAACCCGATTTATTGATCTAGATTCCGAACCTGACTCAATTCTGAGCCTGTCCCTGATTTCAAATTTAGTTCTTAAATTCCAGCATTCAGTCCTAGGCCCAGCAAAGCAATAGAAGTTTCAAAGGTCACATAACCTACCAATACGAACGATTATCTATATTCGGGAGTTTGAAAAAAAAAACATGTCAGTTTTATATGTATTCACGTACTCCAGTTGTGTCTGTGACATTACCCACCCGCCTTTTTTGGTTGTTCGTATTAAAATGGTGCTTCTCATTTGAATGTTGCATGTTTAGAAAGAAATCTGAAATCTAATCTCTCAATTGAATTTAAAAATGATAGCCGATCTAGAGCAAAGTTAATTTTACTTTGTGCACCTTTTCTAAAGAGGTCATTTTCTTAGCTCTTCATTTGATCGAATTACATAAATCAAAAGAATGCGTAAAAATCAGTTTGACAAATTCTCCGAAGACGACGTTCTCGTAGAGTAGCTTTCAAAAAAGTTAGAACTGAAAAAGCGATTTACTAAGAGCCACCAAACTTTTAGTTCGAAAAATTGATGTAATTCGATCAATTGAAGAGCTAGGAAAGTGGCTCTCCTGTATATCTGCTGTGAAAAGAAATAATTTCTAAATTCAATTGAGAAAGTTTGATTTCATGCACCTCCCTAATGATTTTTCTCATCAAAAGAAGTGCAGTTTGAATACGAACCACTTTTTTGTGAGGACTCCATCCACCGAAAAATACAATTTAATGCAGAAAATATTTTTGTCTCGCTAATTTCTGGTCAAAGTCTCGTCAGAAGAAACTGAATCTAGTGGCTGAGACCGAGACGAGTCGGGAAGTTATTTGATGAGCTGCTTTTTATGAAATCACACATGCATCCTTACGAACGACGAAACGTACGTGATAATAGATTATGGTCAACTTTCCGTACAAAATTCAACGTCCGTAGCAAGTTCAAATTTGTTTTTGGTTTTGAAACTTATGATCTGGCAAGTTGTTTGAAACTGCGGACTTTCAAGTTCGCGATTTTCGTGACAAACAAGACCAAATCGATTTCCAAATATACCAGCAGGTGTGTCTGAAAAAGTGTGTTTTGTCCGTACATGAAAGCTCCCACTGGTCCTGTAAAATTTAGCCTGCTTGGAATTCTAAAAGGCGTTGGCTTAAAACAGACGAAAGTGACGAGAAATAAATGTCACTTTCAGCTCCGCTTGCAAAAAGCGAATATTAGTTTCAAAATTGTGTTCTTTCTTTCATTTACCCATTCAGTCATGTTCGGTACTGTGCAATATCGATATTCATCGAAGTATACTGTGCAATATCGATATTCATCGAAGCTTCGAGAATCGATAATGACAGAAAACGTCTACACAATGATTGTTACCTGTTGCTCGTGTTTAAAGTAGTTTTGGTTCAATTACAACATTGTATCAAATTTTAGACACTTCTTATAACCAAAAAAAAAATCACAGATTTTCATTCAATCGAAGAAAAAATAAGAATTGAAATTTGAGTGATTCTCCCTGCAAACGATATTTAGGTTTCGTCTTGTCGTAGGGGAATGAGTGACGTTGGCATTGATACTCTCTTTTGTTGCAGTTAGAGACGAAAATACTTCGTCTATCCTCCTTTGTTTTGGAGCTCCGATCGAAAATCGGGTTTTCCAGCAATTCTATTGCCTTTCTATAGAGAAAAGCAAAACAAACCGAGCTTAATCGAAAGATTCAACTTTGCAAGATTTGAATTTTTTTAAATATCTGGCACTTTGTGAAGTCAAAGTCCAAGAACAGAATAATTGATAATCCAATCATCATTACAGTTTGATTTGATTAGACAAGCACGGTCCAAGTAGTCATCTAGAGAAAGAAGAAGAAAAAACAAAACAAACAATGCAACGTCCTCCAAATGACAAACCGCAACGATTCCAAGCTAGAAGCGTGCGACATTCACGATCTGGGCGAGCAAAGGAGTGAAAATAATCGCAGCAAACAGTCGCGCACGGCCTACTGCTGCCAAGGCAATAACTGTTGGCGACAACCCTGGGCCAGCAGACGCGACGTTATTTTCGTCAGGGCTTCCTTTGTTTCGACTTCAACACAACGCTAATCGATCTACCGGGAGAGAGGGGTTCGAAGACAGCCGGCGCAAAACTGAACTGCTATTCCAATTGTATTCGTCAATTCCCATACGAATGGGACGGAATCGCTTCGGTGTCAGATTGGACACGATTCCACCCGAACAGTTTGAACCTAAACTAGAAAGTGAATAGTCCATTCTCGAGAGAGGTCCGATTGCCGTTCTAGGGGGTCCGGGGCACAGAAGGCATCGCAGCCAAGACAAAACAAAAGTCAGTGCGCTTAAATGAAAACAAACAGTTTTGTGGCAGCAACGCGATGATGGTTTGTAATTCGAGAACTCGCTTGATTAAATACGTGGCCCTCCCGGAACGCATGGGGAAAGTACCCCTCACCCTCCGTAACAGGGTCCATCACGTTATGTGGTGAGGGTCCATAATTTGTGGATGATTCATTCCTGATGTTATCGTACTCTGGACGGCGACGATGATGACGACAACGGGACTGACCTAAAATTCAGCGAAAAAGCTGAGAAGTCAAATAGCTGATTATTTTGGAGCGGGTGGAACCTCAGTTTTTTGTATATTCCCGACGGTGAAGGCGAACATCGCAGCAGCTCAGAACCGCGCAGAAAGAATTACTAGAAGAAAAGCAGAACAAGAAGTCGAATGTGGGTCAATCCCAGAGGAAGAAAAATGATGGCGACGATTATCCAATAAGAATGTGACAACAGAAATAATGAGCGTGGCGAGTATTGTGTGCTCTCGGGAACTCTGATGACTTTTGATTCGGTTTCTTTATATTAATTTCGTTAGGTTTTTAACGTGAACACGTCTTACTTCTCTATGGGGCGCTTTCTCAAAATTCGCCCTTTGGAAGAATGGGTAAAACTCCTCTCCTTTATATTCAGCCATTTATGATTAAATTTTCAACAGTTTGAGGTAACTATGAATAATTCTAAATTACTTTTCTCAAACTTTTGGAAACAGTGAAGAAAACTGAAGAAAATTCTGTTCTAGAACTTCTGGATTCTGAAAATGAGTTCAGTTTCATCATTCTAGAACTTAATTCATGAACTCATCTTAGACTGATTTTTGGAGCGAGTACAGATTCTTGAAGAAATAGTTTGGCATCTTTGCCTGATTCCTGAATTTTGGTTCTGGTCAAAATAAATAAACGATGGCAAAAAGTACTCAACAGTTGTAAAGATTGGATAAACTCCGGAAACCAGATATTTTTAGAATCATTGAAATATTCCTAAAGAATTCCGTAGTTCTCCTCTACGGAGTGAATTAGTATCATCTACGAGAAAAATTAGTGACATTATTTTAATTTCGTCACCCATATAATTCCATAGTTCCGGAACCAGAAGTCGTATTCAAATGAAGCTCAAGACCTTCATATGGGAGCATAGGACCTTCCATAAGAATCTAAGTTTATAGATATCGGTTAAGCCATCTCCGAGGAAATTGAGTGACATTGTTCGGATATGCATGGGATTCTATTGATTTTCATTTCATTTGGTTTTTGAAAAATCCGCTTCATGGAAAAAAATTAGGGATCTTTCAGAATGCCAAAAGATTTACAATTCTTTTTTTCAAAATTTTTCGGAATTATTTCTTGCATAAAAAATACTTAAAAATTTTCAAACACATTTCCACTCTAAAAATTCAGTTTAGATTTTCGGTAATTGAAAGCATATTCCGTTTCGATTTCTTCGCGTTTCACCTTCGGCTCATCAGTGCTTAAAGCAGTTCAAATTGAACCGCCATCTTCGCCTAACAGTTCAATTTGAACCACGGCGACCAGTAGTCGGTCTTCACACGTTTTCGCCCGAGACGTCAGATAGGATATGGCACCTTAAGGGTTAAAGTGTCACATAAATTGTGTGAACTTTGCGCCTGCTTAGCGGTTCAAATTGAACTGTTGGGCGGAGATGGCGGTTCAATTTGAACTGCTTTAATCACTGATGAGCCGAAGGCGAAACGCGAAGAAATCTACTATTTTATAGTTTTTCGAGACATAACAGCATTGAACCTTGTGTCTCCATTAAAGTTCTATTAGAAGGAAACGCATGGTGTATAACTACTGGAACTAAGCATGGAAACGCATGGTTGATTGTTAATTTGTTTTAGAAAAAATATCAAATATTGTGGTCTTTGGCATTTTCACATGAAACCGAGGCACTTTACAGCGTTCAAAAAATCATTTATCCATTACTAAAAAATCAACAATCGTAAGAGTGAATGTCAAAATTTTTAAGTTTTGTAATGCAAGAAATACATGTTCGAAAAGTTTGAAAAAAAATTGTAAACCTTCTCCAAAATGCCTAAAACATCCGCTTCCGGAATAACAAGGTGATGAGGGCTTGAACTTTCGAAACGATCAGCGCACAAACTTGCAACCGCTTGAATTGTACGAATCGTCGCACAAAGCATAACCGACAAATAGAAATTATGACTATTTTTAGTGGTTGAGCGCAGTGGGCTTACCACACGTTTTTTTTTGTTGTAAAACATTGAATTTGTCACAAGTAAATGTTTCTAGAATTTGCTTCGTCGAACCGTAGTTGGTTTTTGAAATGATTCCAGAACTAAAAACCGATTATTTTATGTTTCGTCTCTAACTCATCAGTGCGTAGCAGCTTATGTTGAGCTACTAGCGCGACCTGGCGGCACAACATGAACCGCTAGGCAGACGCAAAGTTCATTCTATTTGCAAAACACTTTTTGCTATTACACCGAAGTGTAATGTCCAAACTGACGTCTCGGACGACACAGATTTCGGCTATCTAGCCGTACAGATTTTGATCATTTGGAGGGAAAAACTGCTTATTTTTAACCTCCAAATTTATGCAAGGTGCACATACCCACTTTCAAAATCAGGTCGCGCTAGCAGCTCAACATAAGCTGCTACGCACTGACGAGGCAAAGACGAAACGTAAAATAACACGGGTATGTGCTCCTTGCAGAAATTTGGGGGTTAAAAAATCTGCTTTTTTCCCTTCAAATTATAAAAACCGGTGTTTGAAGCAAAATTTCACAAAGCATCTGAGAATGCAGCACAAAATCATAAAACATTTACCGGAATAACCAAAAACTTATAAAAAGTTTTAAGTGAATTCTCTAAGCTTTTCACCGTTTTCTTTATTTCATGGACGCTGTGCTCTTTCGTATTGTGGTGGTGTGAGAAATGCACACTCGGTTCGGTGGCTATACACTGAGGTCTTTTTTACGCATTTCTTAGACAAAACAAGAAAAACTTTGAAAATTTGCAAAAAAAAAACGAATACGTGCAAAATACGCGTAACTTCGAAAATGCGCGTAAGAAAACCGCAAAACTAAAGGATTTTTTTATGGTGAATTTTTAAGAAACGCATAAATGGTCCAGATCTGGCACAATCTAAAAAAAACTGATAAAAATCGACTTTATGACTTTGAGAAATTTCGAGATTTCCGGAATCGAAATTTTTTTTTGATACCAAATGTCTTAGAAATGCAGAAAACGTCAAGATCTGGTGTAATCCCAAAAAATTTTTTTTTGAAATTTTGTTTCGGGACACCACCAAATCTCGTCGTATCATGCATTTCTAAGGCAAAACAAGAAAACAGAATAACTTTGAAAATTTGAATAAAAAAATTTAAAAAATACACGTGAAAAATCTGGAAATCCGCGTTAAAAAACGCGTAACTTCGTAAATTGATTCGGAACTAGATTTTTTATGCCAAATGTTTCAGAAACCAGATCAGGTGCAATCTTAAAAACAATTTTAGAGAAAGTTGACTTTGGGACTTTGGAAAAATTTTGAGATCTCCGAAATCGGCATTTTTGTTTTTGATGCCATATGTCTTAGAAATGCATGAAACCTCAAGTGACCTGGTGTATTCTAGAAAAAAAAATTTTTTTTGAAAAAAAATTTCTTGTTGAGTTAGAAAATATTTTAGGATAACACCAGATCTGGACGTTTCGTGCATTTCTCAGATAAAATAAAAAAACCTAAATGGCTTCGAAAATGCGTGTAAAAAAATCGCGTAACTTCGAAAAACCGCATATCTTCGGAAATCCGTGTAAAAAAGGTGTTTCGAAAAACGCCTAAAAAGACCTCAGATTAAATCGTGTTCCCGTCAGGCTGATTGTGTGTCATCAAAATCCTAAACAAAATTCTACACTTTTCAAAAATCACTCTTCAGTCGAATTGGTAGTTTCTTCCGTCGAAAAACCAATGGTTTTCCATAGTGAAAACATGTGCGAAATTTCTTTGAAATCGAAGTAAGTAAAGCCTGTTATCTATTTCTGGAAACCATCAGGAGTGTGATCAATGTTGTTCTCGGCTCGATGTCGGCAGGAAAAGCAGGAACGAGTGTCGGAATGATCCACCGTATCAAGTGGTGAAATCACCTAAAGACCTACAAGAAGCAGAAAATCTCGATACAAAGTGTAAAACAGAAGAAGCGAGCAGCAAAAAGGGCCCGGAAATTGTATTCGCGTCTTTTGCAGTGTCCGGATGCATGCGTTTTGATGGACGATGAAACTTATGTAAAGTAGGACTCAAAATCCCTTCAAGGTCCACAATACTTTACTGTCGTCGTTGGGGATGATGTGAGCAATGCGAACAGGTCGATTCAAGTAAAGAAATTCGGTCGAAAGGTACTGGTATGGCAAGCAATATGTACCTGTGGTTTGAAGTCAACCATTTTTTACACTACCGGAACTATAAATGCAGAAATCTATCGATCTGAGTGTCTCCAGAAGAGATTGCTGCCTTTATATAAGAAGCATCGTTCACCTCCACTGTTTTGGCCGGATTTAGCGTCGGCTCACTATGCCAAAACCACTCTGAATAATTGGTTTGCGGAAAAGGGTATAAATTTCGTTGAGAAAAATATCAATCCACCAAATTGCCCTCAGCTTCGACCCATCGAACGTTACTGGGCAATCGTGAAGAGGGTCTTCAAGAAGACGTGTAAGGCAGCAGGGAACATGCAGGAGTTCAAAAAAATTAGGCTCAAGCGTCCAAAACATGCGATGCTAGATTTGTCCGGAACTTGATGAAGAGCGTTCGATAAAAATTTGGAAAATTCGTGAAGGAATAACTTAAATTTCATCCGGTTTTCATTATGCTCAAGTTTAACCTCGTACAATGAAGGATCAATTTTTAGTTTGAATAAAAAATCGTTTTTTATCATAATTTGAAAGAAAAATTTGTGAATAGCTTATTTTCGATACACTCCTTAGGCAAAACCGTTCGTTTTAAAGAATCGCTCTGAACTGGATCATTCTACCAAAAGAACTAGTTATGTTGAACCGTTCTTTCGTTCTTCTGAGATTTTATATGTTCCACCAAAAAAAAAATGAGAGCCATAGAATATATATATATATATATATTTTTAGTAAACAAAATCAATAATAGTGAGTATTTTCTGCAATGTATTTGTACAAATAATCATTCTCTTTTGTGTATTTTTTTTAAATCACGAATGTATCAAACTTTCACCATATTATTAAAAGCTGCGACCATATTATTAAAATATGCTGTTCCAAAACACGCAGTTACTTTGTAAACACTCTCTCTATCAAATTCAAATTCGATTATTTCCATTTACACTGAAAAGAATAAAAAACTATCATTGAGCAATTCCAGAAATGCTTAGCAGATCATCAGACTCGACCTTCTCCGATTTGGTTGAAACTTTGCACATGGCTTCAGTATGACAAACCATAAGTTTTGAACCGATTGAGAGGTCAATTCGACTCACGACTGATATGTATTTTTGCATTTCTGAAAAATTGCCCTTTTCAAATCGTTGTATCTCGGAAACCGTTAATTGTACAAAAATGGCATTCAGGAAGAAGTTGTAGGGAATCGATAGGGCAATCTAAAAAAAATTTAGATTTTTTTCTCAATAATACAAAATAATCCGAAAAAGTTAAATAAAAAAAAGCATGGTTTTAATTTTTTTTTGATAATTTTTATTTTAAAGCTGTTATCAAAACCTACAGATTGATGGTTGGGGACGGGTATAGTGTGATGGGTAAGTCGATGCCTCTCACGCAGGCCGCCTGGGTTCGATTCCCAACCCCGCACATAGGGTCAGAAAGTTTTTCTGGCCCGAAGAGGCGAATGACCTTAAGGTTAAAACCTCTATTAAAAAAAAACAGATTGATGGCTATCCCATCCGTGCCTTTTGAAAAATGAAGAAGTTCAGCTAAAACAGTTTACAGATATATTCGTAATTTCAAGTTCTCGTTGAAAGACAATTTTCAAAAACTTAAAACCTTAAATATAATTAAGAATTATTCATGTACATGTAATAATTGTAGATATAGCAAGCAAATAAACAATTGATGGAAATATAAAAATGGTGTTATAATTAAATATCCAAGTATCTCAAGAACAGTTACTTTTAGGAGAAAGGATATCATGAACAAATTTATTGCAATTAACCTGTAGAATAATACTCTACTGTTTAAATGATTATCCTTCAACGAGAACTTGAAATTTCGAATATATCTGTAAACTGTTTTAGCTGTAAGTTCTTCATTTTTCAAAAGGCACGGATGCCATCAATCTGTAGGATTTAATAAGAGTTTCAACATAAAAATTATCAAAAAAAAAATTAAAACCATACTGTTTTTATTTAACTTTTTCGGATTATTTTGTAATTATTGAGAAAAAAAATCTAAAATTTTTTTCAGTGTATATTTTTTTTAGAGTGCCCTATCGATTCCCTACAACTTCTTCCTGATTGCCATTTTTGTACAATTAACGGTTTCCGAGTTACAACGATTTGAAAAAGGCGGTTGTTGTGAAATGCAAAAATACATACGCCCTTTTTAAAAATCAGTCGTGAGTCGGATTTACCTTTCAATCGGGTCAAAACTTATGGTTTGCCATACTGAAGCCATCTGCAAAGTTTCATCCAAATCGGAGATTCTGAGTTTGTCATTTTTTCGTCTACTCTTTCCTGGAATTGCTACATTCTTTAAAAAAAAGCACTCTTGTTAACCCATTCTTCTACTAGTTCTTTTGAATCGTTCGCGAGCGGATTGCCCATCTCTATTACGAACCGACAAACCTTTTCCACTTTCAATTATATATTTTTTTAAGGCACACTGCTTAAGCCTTCAGCTGGCGATCGGCAACTTTTCCACTTTGTAGGTTTCACTAATTGATTTAGAAACAAACTTTTTTGGTATTCTTGCAAGAATCAAAGAGAATTGTCTAGAAGAATATCACATTTTTATATATAAGAATATGAGTAAAGGCATCACTACTATAAGTCACAAAATTTAGTTCAGTCCACTAACGACGGAAAATGTTAAGCAAAAAACAGTATAGTAAGGTAAAGTGGCACAATCAAAGTGTCTAGAGTATATCCTTGTGTTGGAAAACTGATTATTTGAAAAAAAAAATCACATGACTTAGCTTTTTAGAGCCTGAAAGGTTTATCAAAACCACTGAATTATCCACATTTTCAAAGAAGGAGAAAAAATTTTGTTTTCACTATTTCATAATCCCCTACAACTTTCATTCTATACCTTGGGTTCAGATGGGCGTGGTCACTGAAGCTTAAAAAGAATACGTACGGCCAAACTTCAAACTCCGCTTCAACCTGTCACAACATATTCACTAAAAGTTAATCTACTAGTCGGTTCCAGTTGATCACAATGATCTACCGCGCACTCCCGTGACCCCTCCCCTCGCGAAACACACGGCAAAGTGATCCACGAAATGTGGTCTGCTCCCCGTGGCAGGAGCGGTAGCAGGAGCATCAGTCGCAGTAGGCCACACTACGGTCATCACAGCAGTCTGCTGCTAAGTTTCCTACACACAAGTAGTAAACAACAATCAACAGCTTGTTGTTTTGCACTGCTACTGGTTCCCACCGAGCCGCCCGCCGTTCCCCTCCCCCCAGCGGTTCCCGTCCGTCCCCCATCATCATCATCATCATCATCACACACTGACTGGATATAATCTTCTTGAGCAAACCAAACCAAATCTCACCTTCTGCCCGTCTCGGTACTTACCGTTTGTCGTCACTGTCGCCGCTGCCGCGGCCGCCACCATCGTCGTCGATGTCGTCTTCAGCAACTGTTCCGATTGATGCTGGGTCGGTTGCTGCGGCTGCTGTTGAGTTTCCGTGCCCTGTTCTACGACATCGGCGGCGGCAAACGCGTTGATCATCGCACCAGGGAAGAAAAACATATTGTTCGTTTCACCGTCTGGGATTGCCGGGACCGTCTAACAGAGTCCCGGATCGGGAAGGAGGTTTGGGAGTGGGGGGGTTTGGGTTGTATGAGATTTTCCTTCGAAGAAGAAGATTCACCTGTCTTGTGCACACACACTCACTGATGAGCAGCAGACGGGTCGGGGCAAAGTTGACGGGGGCCGAGAGCAATATTATTCACGCACTTTCCTCGACTATCCAAGCAACCCGGCTGGCTTGTGATCTCAGCAACACGCGTGTTTTGCATGCATATGCGTAGGTGTGTGTGTGTGTGTGTGTGTGTGTGTGTGTGTGTGTGTATGTGTGCGTCGGTTGTGCGTACGGCCAACACGCACGGTTTGGATGCCTGCCGCCTACTTTGTGTTTACCGATCGGATGCAACAACGTACAATCACGGTGGCACAGCTGATGGTCACTTCGAGTTGTGTACGGACTGAAGACAATTTCGTTCGCTAATGTCCTGCTCACTGCACTATCACATCACATCGCCCTACAGGCGCTTTGCACAGAATGTCACACACAAAAGGCTCTGCCACTAGTTGCTCCTGGAGTTCCTCGGTAGGACCTGTGCTGCTGCTAGTGTTGGCTGGTTCCTGCAGCGAGCATTGTTGTTCGATAACTAGCGCACGACCGACCGAATCCTAGAGAGTCACTTGTTGCTCTATCCCGAAAAACTTTTCCAAATAATGCCACACACCACCACCAGTGCAGCTGAGGAGGAACTGCAGCTGCTTCGACGATCGCCGCCGCCGCCGCCGTCGCTGACGGGGGGACCGACGAAGCCTCGGTTCTCCTGCCCCGGTGGCCGTTGCCACTATCGAACGACCAAATCCGACGAGGAAGCACACACCAGAGTACGACTCCAACGAACAAAATAAAAAAAACTAAAAGCATAAACCATGAGCCACAGGAACTAGGAAGAAAACTATATAATGCAACCCCCAAATGTTATTATATATACACTCCAGGCAGCTCTTCCGCCACGCGCACACAACCACACCCACACCTACACACTCACCCGTCACACTCGCACCGTCTCTCTCTTTCTCTAGCAGCCTGATCAGAGGACCATCGGCAAAGGCAGCAAACCCGAAACACACATACCAGGGCCGCCAGAATTGCATCTCCAACTACTGCGCCACGGCACTACACTTTTTTTTGTGGCCTCATTTTAGGATACCCTCACGTGGTGGCTGGTGACGACGGTACCGTTCGGGAAAAGGGGGAAGGTGTCGTCGTGCAACCCGTAGAGAAATATAATAGTTGTGATAGAGCAGTGCAAGCAGAACAAAAAATTCCATCTCTCGCCGAACCCCGAGTGCCGAAACAACATTGCTTGGGTTTAGCGCAACGCGCAATTGTCGAGGGGGTGACGGTGGTGGCGGCGGCGGCGGTTTCTGAGCTGAGCACGACGAGGGGTGTGAAAATGGCTGCCTGTCGCGCCTGTACGGGTCTCCAGCAGCATACACTTAGTGTCGCCGTTTGGATCGAAAGCACCACATCCGACGAGACACCAGGCAAGCGAGAGGGGAGGGGTAGTGGGTATAATGGGCCACAACGAAAAACGGGAACGGCACAGTCTTTTTTTTCCACGGCTAGTTCCAATTTTCCCGGTTTCGTCGTTGGCAGCCTGTTGGTTGCCCCCCGTTGTCGTCTCACCGCGTCATCTTCGTCTTGAGGAAGCCAGTGCTGCCAGACATTCGCGGGTACAGTAATTACACCGAACCTGGAACCCCGATCGCTTCCAACACTGGCAATCACGTTGTCACGCGGTTGCTGGAAGCGTTGTTGTGCAACGCCCGCAATAAGGAAACGAGGAATTTGGTTTGGTGAGTGAGTGACTCTGCCAGTGAGTGGCTGGCGGTGAGAGGGAGAAAAATTCAACTATCCTAGCACGTACCTTCTCCATCCTCACCTTCTCCATCGCCTCCTTCCGCTTTGGATGAGTCGGATGGAGTTGGTCGGCAACCGTCTGAATTCGCCGATATCGCCGTTGTCATCGTCGTCGTCGTCGTCGTTGTCCTCATCCGTGTGATCAGGAAGCAACCGAAAAAGGATACGTCGATAAATAGAGCGACCGAACGAGTGGCGGAAGCGGTTCAATACGGCGATGAGTAGTACCGACGTGGTTAACGATTTTCGGGAGTGACGAAATTGAGTTGGTTCCGGTTTGGTGCATCCTCGAGAAGGGTTTGAAGAAGTTTGATTTTTTTAATGCAGAATTTCAGATAGAATTGGAACAAAGACAATTGCCTATATTTCAGTTGTTTTTAATTGAATTCAAGATCTTTTTTTATACGAATGTAGCGTTTTCTTCATACTTTTAAGAAAAAATACGGATAAAATTATTCATCATGGTTTCGAAGGAATTCTCCAATTTTTCCTGTAACACGGCTCATTAGGCGGCGCACACCTTCTTCGTCCATCGTTTTAGCTATCTTATTCCAACAGGTAATTATCTGAATGATGTCTTTGACAACCTTTCCCTTTGCCTTGAGTCTCCTCTTCATGATTGCCCAGTATTTCTCAATAGGGCTGAACTGGGGACAGTGGGGTGGGTTAAGGTTTTTCGGAACAAACTGGACCCCTTTCTCTGCATACCATTCTTGATCGACTCTGCTGTAATGGCAGCTTGCCAAATCTAGCCAAAACATTACGGGATGGTCGTGGGATCGAATGAACGGCAAAATTCGTTTTTGGAGACACTCTTTTTGGTATAGTTCCGATGTCATTGTCTTATTTGTAACGAAAACTTTCGTTTTTTTGCCACAGCTGCAAATACCCTGCCAAATCATAAATTTTCTTGCAAATTTGTCGGCAAAAACAAATTTAAATTTGGTTTCCGAATCGTCGTCAATGTTTCCTTATTCCGTTTGATAACGCGCCATACGGTATTTCTGGGTAATTTCAGCTGTTTAGATAGCCTAGATGCAGACCACAATGGATTTTCCAAATAACTGTACACAATTTGTTCCCTTCTTTCGGCTTCCATGTTGATTGTTTACAAAGTACAGTCGATTTGCGGAATGTCAAAAATCATACGTGAAGCTGACAAAATTCCCGACACGTGGGCGCCAAGAGCTTCCAAATCCGTCCACCAGGAGCGCCACAATATGAGCAAAAGTTTGTTCCAATTCTAAATGAAGCAAGCTTTAGAACATCTAAAAATGATTGAAAAAACAACGCTGTTTCTTTGAGTCTTGGATAGTTTTGTTTTTCAAGAATATATCAACACTGAACAATTCGAAATTAACTCTCAATTGTCACATTTGCATGGTATTTGGAAGACTGTTGTTAAAATTGTATTTTACTGCAAACAAATCTAGAAGAAAATCTTGAGCCATAAATAGTAAAAATAAGCAATATTTATTTGTGTTCTAGAATCACTTACACTCATGAACATGTCACCGAGAGATCAGAGGTAGATCCTGGTTGGTTTTACCAATTAGTTCTTTTGAAGCTAGAACATTTTACCTCTCAATATTTCTTGTTTAGTGCGGTCTGCGTACAAAGTTCCCTTGACTGACCGTCAACGGAACTTTGAACATGGTACCTTTCATGTAACACATGGGCTGAAAAGTTCCCGGCATAACACATAGATGGCGTTAGTTGTATTCCAGTCACCTTTTTCAGTCAATACTAATCTTTAAAAGACAGCTATTCAAATTTCATGATATTCTATTTATTAGTTTGTCAGTTATTAAGCTAAGAGTGACGTTACTTTTTCAAAACAATGGATTAAAAACAATTTCTGTTTTACATTGCTTCTTGATAGGAAAAAATACCGTTCAAGCAAAGGAATAGCTTGAAAAACGTTATGAAGACTCCGCTCCATCAGAAACAACAATAAACGATTTAGTAACAAACCGGAATTTTTGCATCGAATATGTGACAATGGATGAAACATGGATTCATCATTTCACTCCGGAATCAAAACGATCGTCATCTAGGTGGACAGCAACTGGTGAACCAAAGCGCCCGAGAAGTTTATAACCTTGGTATTTTGGGATGTGCGTGTTGTAATATTTATCGACTATCTTGAGAAAGGAAATACCTTCAAAAGTTGATTTTACATAGCGTTTGGAGGCTGAAATTGCATAGAAACGACCACGTTATGGCAAATAAAAAAATGTTGTTTCATCAAGTCTACGCACCGTGTCACAAGTCCATCAAAACAATGGCAAAACAACAAGAATCGAGCTTCGAATTGCTCCATCCCACATCCACTGTATTCGCCGGATTTGGCTCCTTGCGATTACTGGTTGTTCGCAGACCTCAGAAATTTCGTACGAATGAAGCTGAAACTGAGGCCTATTTTGAGGCAAATGATAAATTGTTCTACAAAAGTGGTATTACGTTGATGAATAAAGTTAATCTTTAACCAAAAAAATATCGTATTCTCTTTGTTAGGCCCGGGACTTTTCCGCCCATGTGTTACATTTTAGCTTGTAAATATAGATGTTGTAAATCTATAAGAGATTCGATTTCGAATTTTAATAAACAGGAAAATCTGAACCGGTTTAATATATTGGACCTCTCTTAGCCATAGTTCGTTGCGAAAAGCATCTCAGTTTTGATAGTCTTTCAAATTTCAACGATCACTAACTCCGAAACCGGAAGTTGGATTTAATTTATTTTAATACTACGCTTACTGACACTACTCAGAATTCAGACACTGTTTTTCGTTCTCAACTCACAATAACTCAACGTGGTCTCGTTTCCTCTTTACTGATACACGTTTCTTGTTATATTAGTTATACGCTTCTGTAATTGTTTCTTTCATTTCCGATTCAATCGTTTTAACTTTTTTGATCCTGTTCATATTTGTACGTAAACTCGCATAAAAAAGACTTCAGTGCATCTGTTTTTTTTTTGCTTCATTTTATTTTCTTATATCTATTTTAGTTGGTTACGATAGTTTCAAATTTTTTAGTTACCATTTGCTATGCATTCACTGTGAAAACCGACTCTTCAACCAAGACCGGAGGGCCTCGAATGATTCAGCTTGACAAACTGTGTTTGTGGGTATTCTCTAGAAAATTACTAATTTTTATTTATTTATTAATTTGGGAGCAGGAAAATGCCCGGTGGAGCTGAAATATCGCAATCTTTCATCAGATTGCAATGATGCAACTGATACATGTGTGTACTTAAAACTATCAATTAAAACTAACCCTAGTTAACTCAAACTCAATAGTAATTAGATGACACTAAGCCCACCGGAACGGTGGTGGTGATTTTACATAAAAACTTGAGAAAAATATAAATATGTGGGTATGTAAATTTTGTAAAAGGGGAATAGGAGGAGGGATGAGTGAGCAACGAAACCGGGGTTAGATCCGGTGATCGACTGGCTGAATAGATTATCACAAACCCAGATTCAAATGAAAAGTTTTATGATCCCATGCAAAGTTTCTGTAGCCTTTGTCGAAGATGACTGAACCGAGTTTTACCACCATAAATTCAACTGAGAGGTATTTAGATACTTTAAGAATAGCCCGATTTTCAATCAGATTTAATTTCCGGTCCCGGAGTTAAGGTGCTTAGAATAAAAATGTCAGTTTCTAAAAAAAATATTTTTTTTTCATGTAATGAGTGGCGAATTTTTCAAATGAGCCTAATAAATATCTCTAGTTAGCAGATTAAGACAATTCAGGGCCAAATAAATTCATATCAGATTTTCAAAAATCAAACTCAAATTAACAGGTCTGATAGTCCCACAAAAATATTCAAATCCGACTTCCGGTTGTAACATTACAAGTTTTTAAAACTTCAAACCATTTTAGAAAATCGTAAAAATTCTTTCAAATTGTGCTCGAAACTGTTCCAGTTTTATACGAAAGAACTCTTCAAAACTGAGTTCTAGGGCTTTTTAATTTGTAGTACTTTGCTTAATCTTACTTTGATATATAGAAAATAATAAATAATATAAGAAAATCATCATTACATCACTGGGTGGATTAAAACAGGTTTTATGCCTTATTTCTTACTTCTTATTTATTATTTTTTCCTTACCTGTTTTTCATCATTCCAAATTTTTTTAATATCTTTTTTTTTTGATTTTGTATTGCGTATTATTTTATTCTAATTCGTTCAGTTTACTTGATTTTCGTTTATCAGTATATCCTTTTAAATTATATTTCTATTATTGTATATGATATAATTTTTGGTAATATTTCCGCATGTTTTATATTTCTGTTTTATGATTTTGTTTTCTATATACATTTCTTTTTCATGTTTGCTTATACATTTTTCCAATTTTCTTTCCTTCAATTTACATTCCACATTTGCTTCTTATATCGTGTTAATTATTGTTCTCTTTTACCTCTGTTCTGTTCCCCCTTTATTTGTTATATCGTTCATTATTTCCTTGTTTGCTTCAACCTAATTGTGCACGTTAACTGAGGGATTTCTTTTTATACTACCATCTGGTTGTCCTGTATTGAATTTAAATTTATTTCTCCTCGGTGTTAGCCATTAGGTCTTTCACCGAGATCTGATTATCTTATTCGATCGTTTTCATTACTATTACTAATTTGTTTCGTTGTCCATTTTACCTCTTCGATAGTTTCTTGATATCTTCCCTTCTTCATTTTTGCTTTGCCTGTTTTCAATTCTTTCACATCTCTCAAGTTTCTCAAATCAACTTATTTTTACATTGCGTGTTTCATTGTCTACTCCTCTTCCTCTTTTCAAGTTCCGTTTTTTATTGCACTTTTCCAATCATTCCTTCTTTCGTTCGATCACTAAATTTTTTTTTGTGGCTTTTAATTTTCTACACTCATTGGTCTTTGGTGTGGACCTTAGTTTCTTCGTTATTTTATTTTTACATATTCTTGATGTTCTATTTTCATTTAGAATTTTGTTCCTTTTATCTTAAAATTAGAAGAATTTCGTTTCATATTTTTTGTGATGCTTTTTGTCCGTTTTGTCTTTCTTTATAGAAATGTAACAGAATTGCTGGAAACCCCGACTTATATGTGTTATCTACTATTCGACTCTGCTCTTTTATTGATTTTTACTATGCCTGATTTAACAATTTTCGAGTTTAAAATAATTTGTAAAAAGGGTTATGTAGTTCTTAGCACCTAAGTAAAGGTGCTACAGAATAATGTATCATGTGTTATATTTGACCAGTCATTCATGTTACAAACCGTTTCACGCGACATTATCGTGAGATACAATGTGTTTCCTTTCTCTGAGTAAAAGTACTAGGAAGCGATACATAGACTTTTTTTAAATTAAGGGTTACAAGGGATTTGTAAGTTACAGGTGTTACGAAACGTTACATGCGTTACTTTTTTATAAGTCATAATTGTTACGAAGCGTTACTCTTTTATAAGTCATAGGCGTTATGTTTTAAAAAGCTATGAGCGTTACATGCGCTAATATTTTAAAAGTAATAGGTGTTACGGAGCGTTACACGCGTTACTTTTGAGTAAGTCATAGGTGTTACGAAGTGTTATTTTTTTGTAAGTCAGGTGTTACGAAGCGTTACATGCGTTATTTTTTTGTAAGAAATGAGTGTTCCGAAGTAAGTTATAGTTATAGGCGTTACGAAGTGTTACGTACGTTACTTTTGTTGTAAGTTATAGGTGTTACGAAGCGTTACATGCGTTACTTTTTTGGTAGTTATAAGTGTTACGAAGCGCTGCATACGTTACTTTTTTATAAGTCACGGGCGTTATATAGCGGTCATTTTTGGAAAGTCATAAGCGTTACATTTTAAAAAGTTATAGGGTTACGAAGCGTTACATGCGTTAATTTTACTAAGTCAGTGCGAAGCGTTACTTTTTTGTTAGTCACAAGCGTTTCATGAATGACTATTTTAAAAGTAATAGGTGTTACGGAGCCTTACATGTGTTACTTTGAGTAAGTCATAGGTAATGTGAAGCGTTACTTTTTTTAAGTCATGATCGTTACATGCGTTACTATTTCAAAAGTATTTGGTGTTACGGAGCGTTGCATGCGTTACTTTTGAGTAAGTCATAGGTGTTACGAAGTGTTACTTTTTTTTTAAATCATAGGTGTTATGAAGCGTTACTTGCGTTACTTTTTTGTATGAAACGAGTGTTACATACGTTACTTTTTTATAGGTTATTGGTGTTACGAAATGTTACATGCGTTAATTTTTTATAGGTTATTAGTGTTACGAAGCGTTACATGCGTTACTTTTTTATATGTTATAGGTGTTACGAATCGTTACATGCGTTATTATTTTGTTAGGTGTTACGAAGCGTTACATGCGTTATTATTTTGTTAGGTGTTACGAAGCGTTACATGCGTTACTTTTTATAGGTTATTGGTGTTACGAAGCGTTACATGGGTAATTATTTTGTAAGTTATAGGTGTTACCAAGCGTTACACGCGCTACTTTTTTGGTAATTATAAGTGTTACGAAGCGTTACTTACGTTACTTTTTTATAAGTCACAGGCGTTATGAAGCGGTAATTTTAGGAAAGTCATAAGTGTTACATGCGTTACTATTTTAAAAGTAATAGGTGTTAAGGAGCGTTACATGCGTTACTTTTGAGTAAGTCAAAGGTGTTGCGAAGTGTTACTTTTTTGTAAGTCAAGTATTTACGAAACGTTAAATAGGTTACTTTTTTGTAACTCATGGGTGTTACAAAGCGTTACTTTTTTGTAAATTATAGACGTTACAAAACATTACATGTGTTACTTTTTTGGTAGTTATAATAGTTACGAAGCTTTTCATGCGTTACTTTTTTGTAAGTCATAGGTGTTACGAAGCGTTACATGCGTTACTAATCTATAAATCATAGGCGTTACATTTTTTTTTGTAAATCATAGCTGTTGCGAAGTGTTACATGTGTATTTTTTATAAGTCATAGGTGTTACGTATTGTTACTTTTTAGTAAGTTATAGGTGTCATGAAGCGTTACATGCGTTACTTTTTATAAGTCATACGCCTTACGAAGCGTTAAATATGTTAATTTTTGTAAGTCATAGGCGTTACATGCGTTACTTTTTTGTAAGTCATAGTCGTTACGAAGCATTACATGCGTTACTTTTTTGTATGTTGGAGGTGTTACGGAGCGTTACATCTTAGTAAGTCATAGGTGTTACATGCGTTACTGTTTTGGAACTTTTTGGTTTTAAGAAGTGTTCAATGCGTTACTCTTTTGTAAGGTATGACTGCGAAAAATCATTACTCTTTAGAGTGATTCGTTATTTTTTTCTATTACTTGAGTTAGCTTCAGTAATCTATAGAACTCATTCAGAAAGTAAATTTCGGAATGTACATTTCAACAGCCTTTACAATGCTGCATTTCCACTGGGATCATACGAAGCTCGCTGTGAAATGATCGCTTTTGAGCATATTTCTTCCCCATCAAATATAATCATAGTTTCCAACGAGGTGCCAGGCATGCGTTCGAACTTTGCAAAATATGAAAACAATTTCGCATTCTACCAAAATACATTGTTCAAGCCCCGGGTCAGTCAGCCGTTAGTTCTCCCAAACCAAATCCATCTAGCAATCATAAACCATCGAAAGGAAAAGGGAGAAACGCTAATGAAAACGGCACACACCTTCAATATATTCTTTCGTACCATATGGTGGCCAAGCCCCACATTGTCTGAGTCATGTGCGCGGACCTATTCGGCACAGAACACGGAACGAAACGGGAAAAAAGACGTCCAGCTTGATTGGAAAATGAGTAAGTTTCGTCCGCACAATATTCTCTCTCTATATATATCTAGGGTTGGATATAAAAACCGAAAAAAAAATCGCCATCATCACCAGGACTACTCGCCAATTTGGGGTAGCGACCAGTTTCAAGGGTGATCGAACTTTTCCGGTAAATGCGCGCGCTCATCGTCCCTGGGTTTTGTTTCCCTTTCCGATTTCGGCAACGGACAAAGATCCGAATCTGTTCGACTTTGCCTGGATGTCCTGGGTCCGGGCGCAAACGACCATCAACGCATTTGCCAAACACGGAAGAACCGAGTGAATGAGATGGACGCAAAATTAATGATATTTTTCTCGCCCGTTTTATTGATTCGGGTGAACAGAAGAAAAAAATAACTCGGAAGAAGAGAATTCGTCCTCCTCCACCAAAACAACACCAGTTTCGTTTCGTTTGGTTGCTTCCTTATATGCTTATTTTTTATTCATTTCCCAGTTCCCCGTTCCGCGTACTCCAACCAGATTCGGAATCCGGGGCTAGGTTTGCCAGGTTTTACTTAGATTCGTTTTTTTCCTCCAAAGGAGGAAGGTTCGTTCTCTCAGAAAAGTGGGGTAGCGAAAAAATAGCCAACCCAACGGCAGCAGCGACGAAGGAGCGAACGAACACAAAATAATAAAAAAAAATACACACCATTCTTTTCCGCATGCCATCTCGTTCTTTCTGGACAGGGAACAGACGTCCGGATTTTGCTGGAACAGGTTGCATCGGGAAAGCAGCTCTTTCCGTCCCGAAATAAGACACACACAAAAAAATAGTAAAAAGTTTCACGAGGGGGAGAGCCTCCTCCTTCGGAGAAGTTAAAAGAATACGCCATCTAGTCAGTCCGGTCTGCTGCTGGAAGATTCCCTCTTCGCGATGGACGGACGGGAAATCATCGATCCGGGTTGATTTTGGGAGGTCGGAATGTTAATGCTCGAAGCTTTTGATTTGGAAATAGGCTTCCGGTTTTTGCAGCAGTAGCAGCAGCAGAAATTAATTGCTAGTGAAGATGAAAAAATCAGCAAAAAGAATGTCATAACAGAGCAAGCAAGAATTGGGAGTAGAAAAATAGGACCCTCCTTCCATCGGCAGCAGAGGCATCGCAGGGTGAAATCTCATCAACAAGTAGCGACTTTATATACAGAACCCTCGCATCTTCGGATGGACGGAACCCGTCCGTAGCAAAAATCAGGTGCGGCGGCGGCGGCGATGATGGGGAGGTTTGTTTGGTTTCCCCCGCTTCGCACCCAATTCATTTTTAAGGACATCCGCTGACCGTACCGTTAGGATAGATAGAGAGAGAGAGAGCGAATGAGAGAGCTGCCTCCCCCGCTTCGGTCGAGTGGGCGGAAAAGGCCGAAGGGTTTGCTATCGTATCAGAAGAAAAATTAAAACCAATATCTTTTTCCTCGTCGTTTCATGATGCGGATGCTGAAATGCTGCCCAGCGGAAACCGGCAAAAGACGGACTCGAGACGGATTTCGGTGCAAAACGATGCAACAGAATTTCATGAAGTCCGGGAAAATAAAAATCTTCTTTCCACACCACTTTCCAGGATGAATCCGAAAAGGGCAGGGAAGAAGATGGGTTTGGTTTGGCAAGGGCGGAAGTGATAAGCAATGAAATACAGAAACAACGAGAGGGCGAAAAAAAAAATCTGCGCCAATCCAAGGAAGCTGCCTTGAGTCTCAGCTTCGGCCAGCGCCTGCTGCGATGGTGTTTGTAAAGTGATCCCCAGCCGATCGTTCGGTGCAAACAAAAAAAAAACGAAAACAGACTGTACGAAATAAAAACGCCCTTATATAGATAGGGAAAACAGGGCACATACAATCTTGCCGATAGTGTGGACACCAATGTTGGGAAAAAAAATTGGGGTGGCTTTTGGTGGCTTTACGTTTCTTTTTCCACGAGAGAAAATGAGCAGAATGGTGGTGTCTTCCTGCGCTCTCAATTTGCCACTACCGAGAAGAAAAAAAAATCCGACATTAAACCAGGCGGCAGGGTGGTTTCTTTTCCGAGCCATAGCTTGGTGGACACACTGTCTTTTCATTATCGATTTAAGCCGTACTCGATTCTACTCGGAGAAAAGTAAAATTCTCTTCTACCGAACGAGAAGAACCCCCAAATCAGTTAAACTTCAATTCACCAGATCCGATTCTCCAAACGAGCCCCCAATTATCCCATTGAGCAATTCCGTTTCACACCCGGTATCCAATTTAGCAATGTCCCCGTAACACAGGTTACCATCTGTGTGTGCCAGGAATGTGAACTGCCTACTCGGCAACAGTTCGCAACAGTTGAGGGAGGCACAGGTCTATTGAGGAATCACCATTCAACAGTCAAAACACTAACCAAAACCGAAAGGTAGCTGGATTCGACTATCGTTCAGACCAAAACACGCCCCAAGTCCTTCCGGAGGGGCGGGGGACGGAGTACACAGGAGACGCAACAAAGAAAATAAACAGACCCAGAAAAAAAACGACACGGAAGCTACCTTTTTTTCCTTTCACCAGCCCCTCGTCGGCTCTCGGCCTGCTGTGCTCGGATCCCTCGGTGATAGCAGTATTTTCGGGCCCCAAAAAATAAGGTGGCAAAAAACCAACCGAAGTTCAGACAGAAGCCAGACATGATTGGGGTGAGCTTTTCTCACCTTCTCCCGTTTTTCCGACCCTGACCCCGGCCCTGGCGGCGACGGCGGCAGTCGGTTGGTCTGTTGTAATTCGGGGTGTTCTCTATGGCTGGTGCCAGATTCAGTAATTTTGAGTTTGAATCGAACGAAAAAAAGGGAGAAGGGGGATGTGTGGATAACACTCAGTAGCATGGGAGGGGGGGGGGGGGGAGGTGTGTATGTGCATTACACTCCACACAAAATAGACCGCCGGTTGCTGTTGCTAGTAGAAGGCATGGCATGCTGCCTATGTCTGTCTCTATGATCATCGTAGTCACATCGTAGTCAGACCGAGCAGAGAGAGCCGAGTTTTTCGGAACACCGAACGACGACGTTCTGTTTGGATAGACAATTTCGGTAAACAGCTGCCAACAATGAATGGATCCATACAAGGATGGAATGGATGGGGGGGAGGTGGAAGAGTTTCGAGCTGACAGGAAAATAAGCGATTTTCGGCAACAGGTTTTGCCGTAGGTAGGTACGAACCAATTCAGTGTGACAGGTAAATGGTTCAAAGTGGTTTGAATGTTTTACTTAATTTTTTTCGGATGTTTTGAGCACTGTCGATGAGACACCGCTTGTGGATCCGTTTTGGAGTTTATGAGCGAAAGATTTTGATTGGCCGAATTGCCTGCTCTAAAGACTGTCCCAGAATGTATGGACGCAACCAAAAACCGCCATGGTTCAGAATCTGTAAATTTTAATGGCTGCGTCCTGTTGTTTATACTCTTCTCTAACCACTTGTGCAGTTGTTTATTCGTTTTCATAAGTTTGTTTCGAAATGCATGGACTTTCAGCAGAACAACGTCGAAAAATTGTGTGCAAATGGTGCACAGGACGCGGACTGTCACTGAGAAAGATAGCAAAAATGGAAGGAATAAGTGAAAAAGCCGTGCGAAATGCAATCAGGAAGTTCGGTGGATAAACGTATACTGAAGGCGTTCGAGCAAAAGAAGGAGGTTTCAGTTCGGGATGTGGCCAAAAAAGTGGGCACTTCGAAGTCAAATGTTCTTCGTGCTGAAGAACGTATGAATCTTCGAACCTATAAGAAGCAGAAACAACCAAAACGTAGTCCGAAACAAGAAACATCGATCAGGCCAAGGGTTCGAAAGCTGTACAATACGATTCTTGCTGGAAATTTGAACTGCATAATCATGGACGACGAAACCTACGTGAAACTCGATTACAAATCCTCGCCGGGACCACAATATTATACGGTGCGAGAATGGCAAGTGTTAAACCAGTCCGAGACATCGATTGAAGTCGAAAAAATTGGTAAGAAAGCTATGGTCTGGCAAGCAATTTGTAGCTGCGGTAAGATTGCGAAATTATTCATCACCACTGCATCAATGAAAAGCGAAATATACATCCAGGAATGTTTACAAAAACGACTTCTACTTATGATTCGAAGCCGCGAGGATCCTGTTGTCTTCTGGTCAGATCTTGCTTCTTGCCACTACTCGAAATCAACGGTAGAACGGTATACTACCAAAAATATCACTTTCGTCCCAAAAGACATGAATCCACCAAATTGCCCATTCAACAGTTCGAAAAAGACTGGAAAAAAGTTTCTAAATTTCTCGCCAAGACGTCTGTACGGAATTCAATGAGGAACGTTCGCAAGAAGGTGCGCCAGCTAGTCTACAATGGCTAAGTAGCAAATGTTGAGAATAATATTCTGTTGTTGTAGTCTAATATTATCAGTATATCGAATAAAATTTGAATATCTAACACTTGAATTATTTACAGCGAAATCAAAGTGCGTTCATACTTTCTGGGACAGTCTTTATTTGTCGCTATTTTCGGTACTTCCGGAAACCCCCTTAAAATCAAAATTCAATCACTAATCACGCTGTTGTTCTGGAACCAGAAGTCGTATCCAAATAAAAACCAGGAATTTTGCATTGCATTTTAATACCTTTCATTTGAATCTACGATTGCAAAAATCTGTTAAGTTATTTTTGGGGAAAGTAGTGAACAAATTATAATTTTTAGCGCATATCACCTTCTTATTTCGGAACTGGAAGTTGAACTCGAAATAAATTCAGAAACTTTGTATGGGTCCTTTGTAAAAGACCTTTCATTCGAATCTAAATTTGTGAAAATCGGTTTAGCTACTACTGAAAAAAAATATCTTTTTTCGAACATAACATCACCCTGTAACTCCGGAACCGGAAATCGAATTTCAATAAAATTCAGGCCTTCGGACCGCGGTTCGAATAACGATTCCCACATATGGGAAACACAAAGAAAAAAGTACAGGTGTGTAATGTCAGAGACATAACTGGATGTCGTGAATACGAATAAAACTGACACTCTTACTTTATACTTCCGAATATAAATTAGTTGATCGATAGTGTGAATTGTGCAAACTTTCCTCGTTTTCACTACTAGAATTTGAAACGATACTCCTAAACTAAAGTACAGATTAGTTACATTAAACATTCTGACACACAAATATTACGAAATAACCAGTATAGTTCTTTATGATAAAATAATGGTGGTTCTGAAAGAAATCTTTCATTAATAGCTTCTAAGTCGGTGCTACGCATTTTATATAGCAAATCTGCAGAAAGTTTACTACAAGTGGTTGAAAAAATGGGCCGTATACAGTATGGTGAAGTAAAATTTCGCATAATTCTTTGGGTATAAAATTATGGTTCGGGTTTCAATATTTTAGTATCTTTCATACTATCAAAATGCTATACGGGATTAATTTCTGGCATCCCAGATGAGCCAAATTGTATAATTTTCTAAGATATCAAACACTGATTGTATATAAACAATTTTAAACCCTGTTGCGAATTTAGAACTGTGAAAATTGAAAAAAACTGATCAAATTATCTTAGATTTGCACTACATTGATAATTTTATTTTCGATTTACAAAGAAGCAATCTTTATAGTTCTTCAGGTAACATTTAAAGCCATAAGAATGGCTGATTTTGCATGATGTTCCACATTGTTGTCCATTTTCCGTTGTATTTTGCTCCAATGCAAACGACCACCAACAGGATGATGTAATCGATCTTCTTCGAAAGGAAACTGGCTCTGCGACCTGAGCGTTTGAGGTTTGATACCACGCACTATACCATACTGCTCCACCTGACGCCCGAAGTCCAAATGAGAGCATGACCTGAGCGTTTGAGGCTTTATACCACGCAGAAGGTGCACTCTCCGAAGCTGCTGGTTGATTAAATCATTCCCACGACGTCTGCTTCCATCCAACGCACAAGAAGAAAAGCTCGATTTGTTCCCCTTTTCTTCGCAGTCAGTTGAAGATATGTCCCTGACTACCTCAACATCGTCGTCCTTGCGCGAAAAACCCAAGCGAAAGTAAAGACTTTTCCGCGATGTTTTAAATTTTTCAGAAAACTTAATTTTTGAGTAGTTTGTGGTTATCTCACACTGTTCAAAATATTATCCTAAATTCCTGATCATATTTTTGATGAAATAGTGAAAGAATTATGTTGCTGCCATTAATACAAGTCGAGATATTCACGATTAAGTTCTGCCCATTCTTCCATATGGCTAATTTTGAAAAGGCGCCCCATAGTAAAGTAAGTCGTATTCACGACAAAACACGCATGAAAATGATCTTTCGCACTTATCACTGTATAACTCCGGAACCGGACGTCGGATTCAAAAAAAAGCGATGGATTGTTTTGTGGAATTTTTCATTTGAAACCGATTTCGTTCAAATCAGCTCAGCCATCTCCGCGAAGAGTGAGTGAACAAAAATGTTACATGCACGTAGCCATTTAAATTGAATGGTATATGACACCGACGTTTCGATGCTTGGTTTGCACCATCTTCAGGGGTGCCTATTGCTAACTGTGCATGGAAACTTTGGAATGAAACGTAGTGTTCCCGATTCGGGTCCGATTGGTCTGCCTCCTCACCTCCGGGTAAGCTCAATTGTGCAGCAGTTCCACTGGCTTGAGTGCTACATCCACAACAAATTCAAAAGCCATTTCCTAAAGAAACATGGAATCGGAAAACATCTTCTTGAAGTGAACTAGACCATCCAATTTCGCCAAACCAATCATAAATCAGACCCAACTACTCTCGAAACTACTGGTTAGCAATCATGTCGAAAAACTCACCGTATGAATATCATCCGGATTGAAACATGTGCTCGGGTTGTTCAAAACAATTCCACGTTTTATTTTTTTTTGTTTTGGTTTTGTTTTGCCACCGATCCTATTCAGTACATTCCGAAATGCACCTTTTTTCGGTTGTCAGGATTCATGACTGCAAACTGTGAAATGCTCTCGCCGGTCGGTTATTATCTACGATTCGGTGTTCCGCATCGCTCCGAATCAGGAAACAAAGTAGCAGTTTCGCAGTTCGGTCGTCGGTCGTTCGGCTGCTCCGGATTGTTCGTAGCACCATTGACAGACACAGACAGCTCCGGAAAGGGCTTCAGGGCAGCAGTTGCCAGCGCCACCACCGTCCACCATTCCCGTTTCCGCTAAACTCCGTTCGTCGACTCTGGGGCAGCAGGAAGTTCAACAGTTTTGCTCCAGCATTCACTATCTGAGTTCATAATTTTGAGCCGAAAAAGGTAGGAAAGCTAGGGTTCACGGGGGTGGGTGGAACCGACCGACCGAGTTGTGGTTGCTATATCTCTTGTTTGATACTATAGTTTTTCGGAAGCCACTATTAAGGCACCCTCTCCCCGCTCCGCAACGCTCCACCCGGTTCCGTTCCGTAAGTCCGGTGCCAGCAGAGACAAGCAAAACTTGTTGCATCGGTAGATTTTATGCTCGTATCGCACCTCCTCTTCCTCTTGCGCCTACTCCGCCAGTTGTTCCCGTAGTCGAAAATGTGGCTTTTGTTTGCCCCATTCCGTCGCCACCGGGTTCGAATGAAAAGTTGGAAAGTACTTTTTAAATGCAGAAAATGATATTTTAAGTTGCAATACATGGGAATGTAGTTGTCTGTTACTGTATGGAAAACCGACGGGAGATTTGGAACTGAAAGAAGGAGCAGTTTTCCTGTTTGGTACAATGTGGTGAAATATTTGTCAGGATTTATAACAGTTCAAAACAGAGCACTCCGTTTATCCAGGGAATCCTAAAATAATTAATCAGATTAATATACTTGATAAGGAAAAAAAAACAGTGCAACAGCAACAACTTCGAACCCGACGAACACCGACCGAATTCAAAGCCGGAAAGCGGAAACCTCGCTTTCGACGACGGCTCCGACACATCCGACAACCTGTTGCCGGCTGAAAATTCCGCCGCAAATCCGCAACGCAAAAGAACCGAAAAAGTTCCAACACCCGTGCCGCCGTTTCAGCACAGCAAACACAGATAGTTCTCACAGCTTACTTTGCTCCGGCTGGCACCCAGCCAACGTAGTTTTCCAGTTTTCTTAAAGTCATCAGACGGCATATCATGGCATGCTTCGATTCGATCCAAGCAAACTCCGTCCTTCGTCGTGTTCCGATACTGCTGCTGCTGCTGCTTCTTCCTACGATGATGGTGTGATGCTGATGATCAGTGGTGGTAAAACATCGATTCCGAACACGCAAAACGTGTTCGTTCCGAACCAAAAAGCGAACCACCATCGCGAGTATAAATTTGCCGATACCATCGTTCGAGCAAGCATCGCCGAACCAAGAAGCGATGCTGATGGTAAAAGAACCGATGCTCTAGTTTGTGAGCCTATCGTTACTAGTACGTTCATGAACATCCGATTCGAGTAGTGTAGGCTGTTGCTTCGGATGAACCGAACTTTGTCAGCTACAATTTTTGCGGCTGGACGTTTCAGTTTTTGGGTAGCTTAGCAGAGTATGGTAATTTTGTACCCCAGCAAGCGTAGGGTGGCTCAATATGATAAATTGAAAATGTTTTAACATTTGCAAATTCGATATTGAATAAATTGGTGAGTCAATAGCAATTAAAATTGAGTAATTCTGGGCATGTTCAACGAGCGTAGGGTGCCTGTATATGGAAAATAGAATTTTTTTTTACTAATCTCATTTCGATGCTCTATTGATTGGTGAATAAATAGCAGTTCGAATTGGATAATTTTTTACATTTTCAGCGAGCGGGGGTGGCGCAATATGAAAATTTGTAAATATTTTGATTTTTACTAATTTTATGTTTTATTAAATATTGAATCAAAAGCAATTAAAATTTAACAATTTTGGACATTTTCAGCGACCGTAGGGTGGTTCTATTTGAAAAATCGACAAAAATTGAATCTTAGACTAATTCGATGGTTTGTTAATTCTGGAAACAATAGCAGTTCGAATTGGATAATTTTTTACATTTTTATCGAACGTAGGGTGGCGCAATATGAAAATTTGTATATATTTTGACTTTTGCTGATTTCATGTTCCATTTAGTAGTGAATCATGAGCAATAAAAATTTGATAATTTTGGACATTTTTGACAAGCGTAGGGTGGTGCTATTTGGAAAATTTTAAAATTTTTGACTAATGTCGATTGAATCGACGCTCTATAAATTGGTGAATCAATAGCAGTTCCAATAGGATTTCCAATTTACAGCGAGCGTAGTGTGGTCCTATTTGAAAAATGTTAGTATTTGAATTTGCAGATCCGATGCTTTATTGATTGGATTCAGTGGGCGTAGAGTGGCTTAATATAAAAATATGGGAATATTTTACCTTTTGCTAATTCAATGTTTAATTGATGGCAATTGGAATATTAGAATTTTAAGCATTTTGTTCGGTGGTAAGGCAGCTTTATATGAGAAATTGTTAACTATTTTGCCAAATCGGATGCTGTATTGATTAATATATAAATAGTAGTGGTAGTAAACCATCGGATTTAAACATGCAAATCGTCGAAGTACCTGTGATTTTGACTGCAATTTTTAACGCACTACCCAAGTAACATTTCGAATGCCTTGTGGTTTTGATTATAATTTATAGGAGTTTTGTAATTGATTTTTCAATCACTACCTGTTTTATGCCAACTATAATAAGTGTCTCTTTTAACCAGTAATATCATAGTTTTCAAAGCTTCTATAAAACCCTTTACCTGAACTAAAAATAAAATAAAAATAAAACAATTTGCACTAGAATAAAACCATGCAAACACTCTTAATATTGCTTTCAAACATTTTCTTTAAAACATTATTGCCAGTTAAATTCTTTCATTAATCTAGTTTTGTGTGTGTGCGTGTTCATTCTATGACAATTTCACTCAGAGTAAATTTGAGGGTTCTAAAGTACATTTATGACACATTAGTTGTAGGCTATTTGATTTATTGCTTCTTAGGTTAAGTGTAATTTGCATTAAAAGGAATTTCATGGCCGCCATTATGATGTTCTATACCGTAGCATTTATTGACATCAAATAAACTTCGAAATGCAAAAACGAAGAAATATGTTGGACTTTCATGATTCATTTTCAGATCGTATGCACAAGTTTTATCGCCACAGAATAGTTTTATACAAAAATGACGATGAATCACAAAAAATAATTTTCATAAATCATGGAGACTTTCGCAAAAACCGCATTTATTTCAAGGCGATTAGTTATAATTCTTATTTTTATCCTTACATTCACGATAAAAATGAAAGCGCATAAAATTTTTACGTTCGGAAAAGGTCTCAAACTCGTAATTAAAATATAATATATTCTTACTGATTGCATTCAAAGTAGACATGACACACATAGTCAAGAAAAATATCATCAAAACGACAGTTTATTCATAGCGGAATTCATTCCATTCAAAGAAATTTAATGTTGATCGTAAAGCTGGTTTCAAAATTTTCTTGAATTTGGAGTTTTAAAGCAGGTTTATGCTGATTCTTCATTTTGATTTATAAACCTTATGAAGAATGGTCCACTTTGCAGGAACATGCTCTTATAGAGGTTTTCAGTAGGTTTTCGTGGAGTTTAAAGTTTTATTGCAAGATTTATTATATAGCATTGTAGACAGCTACAAGTATTTAATAATATTAAAAATGTTACTTGGGTATTGCTTTGCTCATCAACTGAAATAGAATTTAGTCTTGATGCTGTAGGTAGGCATTTCATCGAATCATAAATAATAAAACTACGCATCGAATAGAGCTCAATTGACCATCGCCATATTACTCCGCCGAACAGCAAGCAACTTTACCATAAACCGAATGAACAGCTTTTGCATATTTTTGCTAAGAAAATATTTCTAAACAAATATGTACAAAGCATTGGTGTTCGGTTTCCGCTTTACCACTGGCATGGAATTGCAAATTTAAAAATTACAATTTCTATATTAAGCTATTCAGCGCTCGCTGAGAATATCCAAAATTAACAAACGTCGCTCGCTCGGTAAAAAGGTCCAAAATCATTCAATTTTACCTGCTACTGATTCGCTCATCAATTGAACATTAAAATAGCAAAAATCAAAATATTCTAAAATTTTTATTTTAAGCGCCCCCTACGATCGCTGAAAATGTTTAACATCATCTTATTTGAACAGCTATTGATTCATCAATCAATAGAGTATCGAATTGACATTAGTCAAAAACTGTACAATTTCACAGGAAGACCACCCTATGGTCCCTGAAAATTTCAAAAATTACCAATTTGTAATTGCTATTAATTCACTATTAAATGAAACATTCTATCAGCAAAAGTCAAAATATTTACAAGTTTTCATATTGCGCCATCCTACACTCACCGAAAATGCCCAAAATTATTCAATTCGAACTACTATTGATCCAACAATCAATAAACCATCAAATTGGTATTAGTTAAAAATTTCACAATTTTTCAAATAGAAAAACCCTACGGTTACAGATAATTTCCAAAGATTTTTTACTATTTAATAAATCATCGAATTAGTAAAAAAATCCAAATTTTCAAATTGCGCCACTCTACGCTCTCTGAAAATGACTAAATTCATCCAAGTTGAACTGCTATTGATTCAACAATCAATAGAACATCAAATTTTAATACGCTCGTTGAAAATTTTCTTTGTTATTGACTCACCAGTTTATTAAACATCGAATTTGCAAGAGTAAAAAAAATTCCCTTTTCATATTGAGCCACTCTACGTTTGCTGAAATGTTCTAAATTATTCCATTCTTATTGTTATTGATTCTATAACCACTAAACCATAAAATTTGCAAAAGATCCAAAACTTTCTATTTTCCATATCGAGCCACCCTACCCACACTGATAATGTCCCAAATAATACCATTTGAATTGCTATGGAGCGATTTATTAATCGAGCAAAACAATTTTCTTTTGTGCTGATCACGTGTGCATTGATAACTTCAAAACCAGGATGCGAGAACTGAAATCAACAAACCATCGTATCGAACGCAGCTTACTCGGCCCTCGTCGATGGTCCGCCAACCGAACGGTTCGAATCAGATTGCTTCGCCGAACACCGAGCACAGAACATCTTCGCATTAACCGAGGGAATAGCTTTCGAACCTATCGCATGCTTACGCTCGGTGAACATTTTTGAGTAAAT
The DNA here is from genome assembly GCF_030247185.1 of Malaya genurostris. Taxonomy (NCBI): domain Eukaryota; kingdom Metazoa; phylum Arthropoda; class Insecta; order Diptera; family Culicidae; genus Malaya; species Malaya genurostris. Next base: position 10,883,179 of record NC_080570.1, read on the forward strand.
TTGCAGAAGCATCGGCGTTCGGTTCGCAATTTACCACCACTGCTGATGATGACTACGGCTAGAGACCTGGTTCCTCCTGGTCTCGGTTACACTTTCCGAATGGATTCAACAAGTGTGTGCCTTCTCCTCCTTCATCCTCCCTGATTCGATGAACGCTCGAGCGAAGGTAGGTAAAACGGCAAACAAGTTGATCCTTGCTTGTTGCTCCCGAACAGATGTGGTGTGCCGAAACACCATTTTCCAGAATCGTAAACAGAAAGCCGGCTGGTAGGACAGAACAGAAAAACTTTTCGGAACAGCTGTTTGTTTGCCGGAATAACAGCTTCACTACCGGGCGGAGTTTACGCAACAGGCACTGGATTCCCATATTTGAGTTTATCAACTTTTCCAGTCTGAGCGGCACGGATCATATTTTACGTTAGTGTTCACGTGAAATTGTGTAACCAACACGGTACGGATCGGATGGGATTAATTTTTATTCCAAAATAAATGTGATGGTTTATATTGAACTGCTGAGTAGTTCAACACAAACTGCTATGCACTGATGAGATGAAGACGAAATTAGTACAAACCGGTTACTTGTAACCAAATACCTAGATGGAATATTGTTCCTCAGGTAGATTGAAACATAGAAAAAATGGTCGAAAACAGGTACGTCGACTCTAGGAATAATAACAAATCCAACTGAAATATTTAATCTTTCTCAGTAATTTCAAAAATTGAACATTTTCAATACTCAATCTGTATTGATATGCGTTGCGAACCAAACAGTCAATGATATTAGTGTAGAGTGTATAGAAAAACGAGAAAGAGAACACGATTTCTAAATTGAGAGTAGAATCTCTATTCTTTATTTTCATCTGCTAAATTAGTCGTGCAAAAAATATGAATCAGTGATAGTGATTAAATTGGTGTAGAATGAATAAAAACAAAAAACCAAAAATATACATCACATCACAGAAACACTTTCGGTTGAGTTGGAACTGGCCCCGGTTGAACGCTTCATTCTAAATTCGAATCCTCCGGCACTTGTCCCGAAACTGCAACAATTGACACACTAAAACCCACTTGGTAACTCTTTTCCGGCTCTTTCAAAGCTATCCAACCAACCACGAGAGCATATTCGAATGCAATATGCCTGCCTATTTTCGTCCGGGCCTACCAGTCCTGGTGGTTGGTGTCCTTCCGGTTTTTGTGATCCGATTCGTTCGTCAAAAAAAAACTGAAACTCTCCGTCGACCGTCAACGAACGACTCGTCGGCGGATGTGGGAGCAAACCGAAACAACCGAAATACAGCAAAAAAGCCCACGTCTACAGAGTTGACGAACAATTTATGCGGATGCTGACGAGGCCACTCTCGGGCACAAGTCGTCCTTAGCCGGGGCTTAGCGTGCTGATGTTGCACCCCAAATGACTGCAGCACTGTTTTCACTATCAATTCCGAAAAGTTCAACTGCATTCTCTCTGTCGCCGACCGTCCGTCCGACCGAGCGACCGAGCGACAGAGTGGAAGCGGAAAGAGCAGAAACTTTTGGCAAAAAGTTGTTCCTTCCGAAGCTCTGGCAGTAGATTTGTGTCCAATTTTCGGAAATTTGTATGAGTTTGCAGTGGTTTGGTAGGATGATGCACGTCGAGCTGATGGAAACCTGCACTTGCATTCTATCGTTCGATCCGCAGGCGAAAATTGCATCACCCTAACGGACGCATTGCATTGCATATTCACGCAATCTCTTCGTTTGGGGTTTTGTGCCATGATCCCATGAATGAAGTTGGTGAGTAGCTGTTATACTGTTGTTTTTTTTTCTCTCCTAGTTGTTCCTCATTTTGGGGGTGTGAAGCTGTTGCGGGTTAAGTGGGTTGTTTTCGCCTGTCTGCCACCGTTGTTCGGTGTTTGTGTGTCGGTCGGTTATACCGATTAAAGCGATTAAGTTATTAAGTGATTTGGTTTATGACTGACTGTTCTTCTGTCTTTTTTTTTCCGATGTAACAGCCGCACTTGTTTGGGTTCTGATAGCTACTAGCAATATGTGCTGCTTTGCGTAGAATAAATGTCGGGTGGCTAATGGCACAGGCGTAACCGAACTGAAATATCCTAACACTAATACTATATTAATAACAATAATAATCGCTAGCTTGTACTTTACAATGAATACATACCCACTTATAAAACCAGTTCTAAAAACACGTATATTACATAGGCTTTCGCTGTCACATGAAACGCATCAGTCATAGATCTATTTACGAGCGAAATGTTTCCGACTCAGTCTTGAAAGCTGAAACACAAATTTCATCTGTGGCCTTCGTTTTGCTCAATAAGCGATTGGCAAATGAAAAGAGAAGACTTGATTTGCTATCAATCGGCTCGATAAGACCCAGTAAAATTGTTTCAGTGTAAGTTGGTGACTTTCGATTAAAGTTTCAGACCAAAGGAGAACTTTTATTTGAATAGCTTTCGTTGAAAGAACTTACGATTTAGTCTTCAATCGGAAATAAAGATTGCCGGCAAAACGGCTTCCGATGAAATGATCCTGCGCGAAACGACTTTCGGTGCAACCTGAGAAAAGAACCGGAAGCTGTGCGGTTGAAAGAAACATTTTTTGATCTGATTCGCGAAACTAAAAACTATTCAAGCGACGGACACCGCGAATTTACCGCCCAAGATTAAACGATGTTAACCGATCGAAGCGCCATCTGAATATCATTGCCGGTGTTATCAGATTTATATGGAATGTGTGAAAATTTACAAGTCAATCGCGTGATTCAAGCCGAAAATCTGAAAATTTGTCTGCCAGTCACGTACCCAGAGGGGGGGGCCCGAGGAACCCCCTCCTGAAATCAAAACAGATATACAATTATTTAGAAGGTCTAAGACATGTGTTGCAGAAATAACAAGAAAGTAAACGTAAAAAAATGTCATACAATAACAGTTCCAGTGCGAAAGTTTAAATTGTCTGTTAAAAAGACCCTTAAAAGGCACACCGAGAATTAGGTACATAAGCAATCTTCAGTAACATTATTTTTTTATCTTTGGGCCCCTCACAAAACGAAAACCCTGGGTACGGCCCTGTCTGCAGTAAACCCATCTACGAGTGTATTTTATTTCATTCTTTCAGTAGTGGTGTGTCAGCAATCGTTCCGAGCAAAGAGATATTTCATATTCTTCTTATTCGCAATGTCTTATTATAAAGAGATATTTCATATTCTTCTTATTCGCAATGTCTTATTATATATATCCTTACAAAAAATCGGGCTAGACTAAACTCCATCGATTATTCGGGGAACGTTTGATCAATGGATCTATTTTTCTTCGGTTTGTACGCTAAGTTTAAGACGCGTGCCGGAGTTCCGAATTGAAATTGAAATCTGGACCTAGATTCTGACCCTGAATTTTCGACGTGGATTTTGACTCTGTATTGTGGATCTGGATACTGGACCAGTATTTTAGATCTGAACCTGGATTCTACAATTCGGATACTGAATTTGTAGTCTGAATCTGGATTCTGAACATTGCTCTGAGCCTGTACCTGAACCCTGAACCAGAATTCTCGACTTACATTTTGGACTTTATTGCTGGACCCGAAGAATTCTGGGCATTGATTCCGATCCTGATCCCTAGATATGGAATCAAAGCCTGGATTCTGAACCTAGATTGGGTTTTATTCCTGGGCCTGGAGCCGGAGTTTGACCTAAATACTAGTGTTCTGGACATGAATTTCACATTCAGAACCTGGGTCAGAAATTGAATCTGAACTTGGAGCTGGATTCTGCATCGTGTATCTGGACATGGATTCCGGATTTGGAGCTGGATTCTGCATCTGGCATAAGGATCTGGATTCTAAATCAGTATCATGGACCTGAATGCTGATACTTAGTTCTGAGTATGAATTCCATGGAAATGGATTTTGTGTTCATTTTAGGCCTGGAGTTGGATTCTGAACCTGAATCTGTATTATGGATTTGGATTCTTGACCTGTATTTTAGATCTGGACATTGATTCCGGTTCTGGACCCTAGATATGGAATCTAAGTCTGGATTCAGAACCTCGATTGGGTTTTATTTATGGGCCTTGAGCCGGATTCTGACCTAAATTCTAGTGTTTGAGATCTGGATATGAATTTTACATTCAGCACCTAGGTCGGAAATAAATTCTGAAGGATGATTCTGCATCTGCAACTTATGGACCTGGATTTTGAATCACAGTTTTGGACCTGAATGCTGAATCTGAACTCTGAGCAAGAATTCCATGGACATGGATTTTGTATTCATTTTAGACCTGGACTTGGATTCTGAACCTGAATCTTCGAACTGGATTTTGAATCTTTATTATGGATCCTAAAATATGTGCATTGATTCCGGTCCTGGTCCCTAGATATGGAATTTAAGTCTGGATTCTGAACCTAGATTTGGTTTTATTTCTGGGCCTGGAGCCGGATTCTGACCTTAATTCTAGTGTTTGGGATCTGGACATGAATTTTACATTCAGAACCTGAGTCGGAAATTGAATCTGAACTTCGCTGTTCTTGGAGCTGGATTCTATATCTGCAACCAGCATAAGGATCTGGATTTTGAATTAGAGTGTTGGACATGAATTCTGAATCTGAACTCTAAGCATGAATTCCATGGACATGGATTTTGTGTTCATTTTAGGCCTGGAGCTGGATTCTGAACCTGAATCTTCGAACTGGTTTTTGAATCTTTATTATGGACCCTAAAATATGGGCATTGATTCTGGTCCTGGACCCTAGATGTAGAATCTAAGCCTGGATTCTGAACCTAGATTGGGTTTTTTTTCTGGGCCTGGAGCCGGATTCTGACCTAAATTCTAGTGTTTGGGATCTGGACATGAATTTTACATTCAGAACCTGGGTCGGAAATATAATCTGAACTCCGTTGTTCTTGAAGTTGGATTCTGCATCTTGGATCTGAGCCTGGATTTCGGAATTGGAGCTATGCTCTGCATCTGACATATGGATCTGGATGCTTGGATTCTACATCTTAATCACAGTTTTGGACCTGAATGCTGAATCTGAACTCTGAGCAAGGATTCCATAGACATGAATTTAGACCTCGAGCAGGATTCTGAACCTGGATCTTCGAACTAGATTTTGAATCTGTATTATGGATCAGGATTCTACAACTTGGATACTGAATTTGTATTCGTGAGTCGAAAATTGAATCTGAACTTTGAAGCTGTTCTTGGAGTTGGATTCTACATCTTAAATCCGGCATGTATTCGGGACGCGGAGTTGGCTTATGCATCTGGCATTTGGACCTGGATTTTGAGTCAGAATTCTGAGCCTGAATACTGAATCTGCACTCTGAGCATGGAGTCCGGTTCAGGATTGTAAAGATAACTTCTGTACTTGTATATTGGACCTGAATTCTAGGTCTAGAATCTAAACCTAGATACTAAACTCAGATCTAGACCCGAATTCTGAATCTGTATCTGATTTTATTCCTAGGCCTGGAGCTGGATTCTGATTTGAATTCTAGTGTTTTGGATCTGCACACGGAATATTGATTCTGAACGGGAGTCGGGAATTGAACCTGAACTTTAAAGCTTTCCTTGGAGCTGCATTCTGCATCTGGCTTTGAACCCAGATTCTGAATCAGAGTTCTGGACCTGAATACTGAACCTGAACTCTGAGCATGGATTTTGTGTCGTCATTTCCGACCTGGAGCTGGATTCTGAATCTGAATTTTCGACGTAGATTTTGAATATGCATTGTGGATTTGGATTCTGAACCTAAATTGAGCTTTGATTCCGGTCCAGGACTCTAGATATGGAATCTAATCATGGATTCTGATCCTTGATCTGAACCCTGAATCTGAATTTTTTAACCTAGATACTGGATTCTATTTCTAGGCCTGGAGCTGGATTCTTACCTGAATTCAGATGTTTTGGATCTGGACATGCAACCTAGATTCAGAACTTGAGTCGAAAATTGAATCTGAATTTTGAAGTTGTTCTTGGAGCTGGATTCTACATCTTAAATCCGGCTTGTATTCGGGACGCGGAGTTGGCTTATCGATCTGGCATTTGGACTTGGATTCTGAGTCAGAATTCTGAACCTGAATGCTGAATCTGAACTCTGAACATGGATTCCGGTCCAGGATTTTAAACATGTGCTTGTGTATTGGACTTGGATTCTGGATGAATCTAAATCTGGATTCAGAATTTAGATCTAAACCTGAGTTATCTATACCTGAATCCTGGAATGTTAGGCAGGGACTTTGTACCTGTAGTTTAGAATTGGAGCTGGATTTTGTACCTGTATTATGTAGCAGCGTCTATCGGAAAACTATTCAGATATGTGCAATATCATACTATGTCCCAAGAGTATAATTGGCTGATATCGAGGTCAGAATATTTGGATACGATTGGTAAGAAATAGGACATTGGATGCAAGTTGCAGTATTGGTAAAATGGTTGGTAATTATTTATACAAAACTGCAGAACATAAACTGAATTGGCATCGATTGCTTATCATTTGCAAGGGATCGAAAGTGTTTCTGTAATGTTTGAATCCAATTGATGGAAACATTCTGTTAAGGCGGGGCTGGTCGATGGAACGGTGACCTCGGAACACGATTTGCTCGATTCACGAAAACGGCTCAACGGGATTCGATTGAATTAACATCTCCCTGAGTCCTGAACTTGAGTTATTTGCATGTGGGATAGATTAAACACACACTACGACACTAATGTAACACAGGGTTGTCAGTTGAAACCTTTGATTTTTATGTTTGCTGTTAACTTAACCAAGTTTCTTTTCTACTGTTTCTTCCTATTTTGAAAGTTTTTAAATTGTATTAACAATTCCATGTTGCCAAAAAAAAATCAAAACAAAACCAACCCAACCATAGTCGACCGGGGCTGGTTAACGAAACCGCAACGTCCTGGCCTTGCTTGCAAAGGTTCACCAATTTATCTCGTTTTCATTTGGCCCTCGCCGTCGTCGTCTGCGTTCTCTCGCTCTCTACCTCTGTGCCCTCTGTCTATGGTCTCAGTCACAGCACCAACGAAACTTTGCCTCCTGCAGCAGAAACCTGTTGCCTTCGGGAGCCCGGTTGTTTTCACTTCTTTGCCGTACATTTCCTGCTTCCTGGTTTTCTTCCTTGTGCGGAAGCAAACTTACCGTGCCCCCGGTGCTCGCTATCCCTGACCCTGTCCAACCGTTTCGGGAAAGGAAAAAAAATCCTTTTCCAGAAAATCCTCCGAAGCGTACCTAGCGAGCTGTTATACAACATAAATTGATCGTTTCACTGTCTCTCTCCCTCTGTCCCGCGTTAAGCTGATGAAAATGGAACCGAAGACGGAGGACTATCAAAGGAGGCGGTGGACGAGAATCGCTGCTGCTGTTTTCGAGAGATGAACTTTTTCAGTGTTTGGGTAAGAAGAAAAAGTGGAGCAGTAACGAACGAATAAACGAACGAACGAAAAAAAAATTTCGCTGCCAACTGACTGACACAAGCGCAAAAGCTTATTATATTTTCCTGGAAGAAAAAGCGGGGGCCGGTATGTTTATATACCGAACGAAGTTTGTGCAAGAGTGCAGCGCACATTTCTTTTTTTTTTTGTCGAAGAGGTTCCCCAGAGAAGGAATGGAACTTTTCGTCGCTGTTATATGAAAACGGAGATATCCTCTCCCCCCAGAAGACAGGCAGGCAGGCTCCTGGTTGAGGGGGGAAGGGGTTTCCAACTATTTCCATAAAACCGAATTTGAAATTCACTTGTTGCACACACCACTACAAAGCTGCATCCAGGATAGTCGACGGACGTGATGGCGACGACGACGATGAAGAAAATGGGAAAAATGGAGCAGAGGCGCCGTTGTCAGGTTGCCCTACGTAAGAAAGAAGGGGGAAGGTGTGGGGTTGTTTTGGATGTAAACTTTTCAGCCACCCGTTCCTTCCGGAAGCTGCGCTGGAATCGAGAGCCTTCCTTCTTCGGAGGATGAGTTCGGTACCGGAGGCTCTCGAAGTATACAAAGGATTTCATTTCTCTGTTGCGCTCTCGATGTCATTTAATCAATTATTTTTTTGCGCCCTGCTGTTCACTTTTTTTTCGTTTGTTTGTTTGTATGTAAAATTTTATTCGTTCGCATTTCGCTCCGTCCATTCGGAAAGCACAAAGAGGGAAAAAAAACTTACCGACTATATGCACCATGTTTTTGGTCCACTTGGCCAGCTCGCGGCGGATGTAGCGTCGTTCCTGGACGCACCTTGCGTATGAACAGTCCGCCATGTTGGTCCACAAACTCCGCCACAGTCCACGGGATCAGCGTCTCTCAGTCTGTCTGTCACAAACGGGAACTCGGTACCCTTTCTTCTTCACCGGTTCGTTGATTTCGCAGCCGCACTACTTCTGTTATCAACACTATTGTTATTATTTCGATCGGGAAAAGCAACAAGTGATTTACGTTCCAATAACCGTCGTTGCCACCGGTGTACAACCATTTGGTGGGACCGGGAAAAATACCCGGGGAAAATAGTCTGTTGCAAGTGCGATTCTGGGGAAAGAAAAGAAACTACCTGTCGGTTAGGATGCTAGGATTCGGAAAAGTCAGTGTATGTGAGAAGGAGAATTTTTTTCGGTCGAAGTGTGCGTGTGCTCTAGTTCAGGGAATGTCAAAAAATGTGCGATTCGGATTTGGTCTGCTCACCAAATGACTGTTATTCGATGTGTAATTCACGGTAGTTCAATCAATTCTCTTAACTTTTTCTCAAATATTTATTTTCGATGTATCTTTTTAGATTTCAATCAAATTGTTGGGTAAAAATCGAACTGGAACTGCTGGTACAATTGTAGTGTGTTGGTTTGAATTGTAATGTAAAGTTTCTGCGTGTAATCAATTATTAAATCCGTCAATAAATCTTTCTCGTCTTCTAGGAAAATCCGACTACGCCTCACAGATAGATCCGGAAACACTTGATTGAGTGTTGAAACTATTCAAGGAGATCAAGATAATTCAGTCGCCGGTAGAATGCAGTAGAAAACTGAGAACTGACCAAATTAGGATCACAAACAGTAGAAGGACAATCGTTCATTATTGGATCTTGTAAGTTTACACGATTTGGATGAATAGAAATTATTGAGAAAAAATATTCCATACAGCGCAGTTTCTTCTTCGTCAAGAGTACTCAAGAAAACTTGAGTGTTTTCGCGAGTACTCGTGATCATGATGGAAGTCATAATGAATTTTTATGCCGAGTGTCAAGAAAAACTGGAGTAAGTATTAAAATTTGTTTTCTATAGATCCGTAGGGATGTGAAGAGATCGTGAAGAATATTATCCCTCCATCAGTCGAAAACGTTAGCCTTGTGTCGACTCTCCGCTGAAATGATTAAGTGAACTTCGATGAAAACCCTATAAAAAAGTATGGACCCTTTCGTGGGGCAAAGATGATAAAATAGGGGTTACAATTAAACAATGATCAACTTCAATTTTACGCATATTTAAGAATTTGAATGCCTTCAGATTTTAATGGCAATACATAAGAGTTTTGTTATCGATTCAGCTATGACTACATATTTCATGACAGCTGTAACCAATGCATCTTCTGACGAATAATCTATCAATTTTGACGTGAATACGTCTTACTTGACTACGAGGCGCCTTTCCAAAATACGCCCTGTGAAAGAATGGGTAGAACATAATCGTGAATATCTCGAGTTGTACTAAATGCAACAACATAATTATTTCTCCATGCCATCAGAAAAATGATCAGCAATTCATGACTAAATTTTCTAGCTTATGAAAACAATGAGAAAAATTCTTCCCGCTTACTTGTCTTTTTCGCACCCGAGTCGACAGTTTTGAGGTAGTCAGGCAAATTTCAGTCCCGATGTTCAAATGGACGAGTCGAAATCGATCATTTCTCTTTGCGCAGTTTTGCGAAACAGGACGTCGTGGTGAGGACCTTCCACCAACGACAACAAAAACAGATTTTATGAGTAATATAAAGCCTCAAACGTTCAATTTAAGAAAAGGTTAGGAGTGAATGGGTGTGTACAGTGAAAATGATTTGCGTCTCCCAAGCTTCATTTTTTTGAGTTCATTGTACATTTCCACTCATTCAGGCGCTCTACTTCAGCTCAGCTCAGCTCAGTAATATAAAGCCTCGAACGTTCAAGCCTTGCTCGCATTTCAGATCATCAGGATTTGAATTCAACTTATGAATATTGGATCTGGATTCGGGAACTGAGTTCAGTACCTTGATTCTAGTTCACCTTAATTCTAAACTTAGCTCCAGATTTAGAATTCAGTCTCGAAACTCAGCTTCAGAATTTAGTTCCAGAATATAGGTTCAGAGTTTAAAACTAAGAATCTGGAGTTGAATTGTAATTCTGGTACTGAATTTATTTCCTTAATTTATTTGAATCCAGATTTTTGATTCAGAACCAGAATTTAATTCTTGAATTCAGTTTCAGATCGTTATTCCTGTACTCAGTTCTAGAATTCAACTCCCAAATTCAGTTTTGGAATTCAGTTGTGGCACTAAATTCGAAATTTGATTTCTGAAAATGAGTTCTAAATTGCAAAAACCAAGAACTGAATTCTGAACCTTAATTTTCCAACTAAATTCTGAGCTCGTTCCAGGTTACGAATCAAGCTCCTGAATCCTGGTCCTGTATTCAGGTTTTGGTGTAAATAAATTAATTATGAGTACACATCGAATAAATTTCACCAATCGATTCTTTTTCGAACCATAAAGATATACCGTATTCGTATTCACGTCCTCCAGTTATGTCTCTGACATTACCCGCCTGCCTTTTTGGTGAATGTATCTACGAGAAAGTTTTTTTCAATAATATTGTCAAGCGTCAACTCCTGCGCACAATTTTACTGAACTAAGTGTTTATTAAAAATTTATGTTCAATAGATGCAAGATCGATAAAAATAAATCGTTAAGTTTTCTGAACGATCATGAATTAATAAAAATTTTAAGAATAATTTGAGAGGATGCTATTTTTGTAACTCATTTAAATTAGTATTCAAATTGTCTTCAAAAATTCAAATACCTTAAGAGGACGCCATAACTTATAAACATGCCACCTCCAGCAAAATTATGGTTTTAGGTAAGCCCTGTAAGTGTCACTTTTTCATAAAATGATACACCAAAAAACTACAGGTGATAGTAGATATTTTGTTGAAAATTTTGAATTAATTCATTACCCAAAAGTTTGATTCTTTTTTCAGCAAAGCTGTTAAAATTGAGATTTCCTATAATTGTGATGTGCAATCAGTTTTAAATTCAATTAAGAAAGTTAGATTCCAGATTGCAATGCAACATTGGACCACCCTAAGACTTTTTCATTGAAGGAAGCGTCATTTGATTACAAACAACTTTTGTGAAGATTCCATAAGTCAATAAAATACATTCAACAGAGAACATGTTTTGGTCTCGCTAATTTGCCTTTTGTTTCGGACCAGTGTTCAGTGGTTGTTCAGATCAAATGAAGTGAATAGCTTATTATAGTTTGGCTTCGCTGATAAGTTAATAGAGCAACAACTGATTTGGCAAGGAATCAGCTGCTGCAGATTCAAGACCAAATTTTTGTTAAATAATAAAACGATTATTGACTCATTGCAAAATAAGTTAAAATTTATACTACGTTCGATTCAGACTTAAAGTCAAAATCTTGCCATTACATTTCTTTTGTGGGATTCAGCCTTTCTGTTTCAACAGACTTCGCTGCCGATTCATAGCGTACAGAATCATTGCATGGCTAGTACTACGATCCTACTGACACTAAGAACCCTTCCAGGCCAGACTTACGAATGTCAAATTCTGATCTAATGTGACTAATTATTTCTGCAGTCTGAAACCTAAATCATGGCAAAATTCAAAGTTGAAATCGATTTGGGTAGGCTCCTAATCACAGCACTAAATTAAGTTCTCATCAAATTCAAATTATTTTTCGCCGATGAATTCATCTGGAAACTACTGATTTGGCAAGGAATTTGCACTCATCGTTTGACAATCAATGGAATGATAGACTAAAATCTAAATAAACTAGTTTGTTCCGGAAATCTCTAGTCAAATTTGTCAAACTACTACTACAGTGATATCGCGATTAAAAGTATGAGAACTCCAACAACAAATGAAATGTGGATAGAAAAAGAGAATAAACTATGAATAACAGGTAGACTATAAAGTTGTTAGGAATGAAAAGTTGATTCCTTGACGTACATGTGATTGATAATGTTGAGGAAAATTCTGCATTCCAATACCATTTCGCAATTCCAATCCAAAAATTTATTTTCTAATATTAAAAAAAAACACCCAATTTGGCTCTGATTGTCCAACGGAGTCGGCGCAAAAATAACCTCACCTGATGAGGTTTCAAGCCACTTTCTGTTAGTGCGTTCATTCCATCGTTCATCTCGGTTTTGCAACTAGTTAACATGGGTGACTGATGATTGTCAACCTGCTATTAGTCTGTATTACCACGTCAAACCCATTCCGAAAACAAAATAATACGTTAAATTCTAGGAACTACGAACCAAAATTGAAGAACAGATCTTTGGCTTTATCAAAGTAATAATAAAAAACAATACATTCACAAGATTGACGACGGAAGCCAGCATCATTTAATCGAAATGATTCCTCCGTAAAATATGACGAGAACAGTGCATTATTCAAACTCATCCCTCTCTCTCTCTCGTCCCTCCTCTTGTGAGACGATGAGGCGAACAGCGCAAAACCACTAGCCAAGAACTGCATTTTCATCCGGGCAGACACTATGAAAAAATATTATCCTGCATAAATAATAAAATATAATGCAAAGGAAGTGCACACGCCCAACGCCAGAAGCCAACATCGATCCTAGCTGTGCATTCCGGCAATAGAGCACCGAGAAAGCTTGGAAGTTCGGAAGTGTCATCGATTTTGGAGCAATGGAAATTAATTTCACCAAACGCAGTTGGAATTTTGCTTCCGTTGGTGATGGTCCGAGTTCATTTAAAAACTTGCATCCGACCAGTGGAAGTGGAAGAAAAACGAATCGAACACAATTTTTGACGATGCCCACCCTGCCTGCCTGTAATGTGCAAATACCGAAAGCATCGCCAGCAGGGCGCCGCCATCTGGTGACGTGTTTTGCGACCATCAGCCACAATCCATTCTGGAAAAGCAAGGGCAAAGAGAGGAAAAGGTGAGGAGGTTGATTTTTTCTCACCAAACCCTACCACAGTAGACACACACACACTCCGACGATCTTGCGACGAGGAAAGGAATTACTAGGAAGTGGAAGGTTGAGTTCTACAAAATGTAATATGAATAATTTCCTAGTGTGTTTTTTTTTGCGTTTCATATACTTTGGGGTAAATGAGATGTGGGACGTGTTTTTTTTTCGGTCAGTTCATCTGCGCCACTTTTTTTTTTGTGCTGTACTCTACGAATGCCGGTCGGTATCGCACCGGGGAATATTATTACCATTCACTAGCGGAGATGTTTAGCACTGGCGTTGGTGCTGATTCTCTTGCTTTCTTTTTTCGACTGCACCGAATGACATTTTTGCACTTGTTATTAATTTTGCCGTTGGTTTAATTATTTCCACACAGCACACTTTCAGTCGGTTCGGTAGGTTGCAAACTGTTGGTGGTGGTGGTGGGAAATCTGAAATGAAATGGGAAACGGCATGACATTAGTATTGTTACGGTCAGACTGAGAACTTGTTTGCATTACTTGGTTCTTCAAATTATATGTTTTTTCGGTCGGATAGAGAAGATATTGGCATGTTGAGAATTGGTTTTCGTAGGTTACTAGTGTTTTCCATGGGTAAATGTATAGATAAACGCAAAAGAAAAATCGAAAACAAAATCGAAGGTGATCAAAGTAAAAAGAACCGTTTTAGCACTAACCAGTTCAATTTGAACTGCTCTGCACTGATGAGTCAAAGACGAAACGTAAAAATAATGAAAACGGTTATGTGCCCTAGCACAAAATTTGGCTAACCCCTAAATGACCAAACCTGCATCGGCCAGAAATAGTCGAAAACACGTTTTCGTTCGGCACGTCAGAATAAACATTGCACTCCGTTGCAAAACAAATTTGTTCTGTAAGTAGCAGAAACTTTACGTCTGCTTAGCGGTTCAAATTGAACTGCCGAGTTTAGCACTAAGCAGTTCAATTTGAACTGCTCTGCACTGATGAGTCAAAGACGAAACGTAAAAATAATAAAAACGGTTATGTGCCTTAGCACAAAATTTGGTTAACCCCTAAATGATGTTAAAGTTAACAAAAATTTATCATATTTTGTAAAATTTCCCAAAATTTGTAAAATTTCCCGAAATTTGTAAAATATCCTGAAATTTGTAAAATTTCCTAAAAATTTGTAAGATTGCTCAAAAACTTGTAAAATTTACCAAAAATTTGTTATATTTTCTAAAATTTGTTATATTTCTCGAAATTTTTAGAAATTTCCGAAATATGTAGAATTTCCCCAAATTTGTACAATTTCCCGAAGTATGAAAAAAATCCCGAAATATGTAAAATTACCTGAAATTTGTAAAATTTCCCAAAAATTTGTAAGATTCCTTGAAATTCGTAAAATTTCCAAAAATTACCAAAAATTTGTTATATTTCTCGGAATTTATAAAATTTCCCGAAATATGTTAAATTTTTCGAAATATGTTAAATTTCCCGAAATTTGTAAAATCCCCGAAATTTGTAAAATTTCCCGAAATTTATCAAATTCCCCGAAATTTGTAAAATTTTCATAAATTTAAAGTTTCCCGAAATTTGTTATATTTCCCGAAACTTGTAAAATTTCCCAAGACATGTAAAATTTCCCGAAATTTGTAAAATTCCTTGAAATTTGTAAAATTCTTTGAAATTCATAAAATTTCCCGAAATTTGTAAAATTACCCGGAATATGTTAAATTTTCCGAAATCAGTAAAATTTCCCGAAATATGTAAAATTTCCCGAAGTTTGTAAAATTCCCAGAAATTTGTGAAATTTCCCGAAATATGTAAAATTTCCCGAAAATTGTATCATTTCTGCAATTATGTAAAATTTCCCGAAATATGTAAAATTCCCCGAAATTTGTAAAATTCCTTGAAATTTGTAAAATTCCTTGAAATTCGTAAAATTTCCCGAAATATGTAAAATTTCCCGAAATGTGCAAAACTTCCCGAAATTTAAAATTTCCCGAAATTTAAAATTTCCCGAAATTTGTAACATATTCCGAAATTTGTAACATTTCCCGAAATTTGTAAAATTCCCCGAAATTTGTAAAATTTCCCGGGATTTGTAAGATTTCCCGAAATTTGAAAAATTGTCGGATATTTGTAAAATTTACCGAATTTGGTAGACTTTATCGATGTTTATAAAAATACACTGATATCTTCTTTTTTTACGGTTTTTATGCAGTTTTTTATGCGACTTTTTTATGCAAATTTTCAGAGTTATGCGGTTTTTATGCGAAGTTTCAGAGTTATGCGGTTTTTCTTTATGCGAATTTCCAGAGTTTTGCGGTTTTTATGCGGTACTTAAACTCGCATAAAAAAAAACTGCGTAAAATTTGCAAAAAATGTGAAATTTATTGAAATTGAAATATCCGATGTACGCATTTTGTTTGCAAAATTTGGCGAGATTTGTAGAATCAGTAAAAAAGTCGAGGCATTGTCTGGGAGGTTTACAATTAATTAAAAATATTTGGAAGATGCATTTCTTGTATTAAAAAACTTTTTTAATCTACCTAGTGGTTTAATGATGCCTTTCTCATATTACTTATATTTTCAATAAACATCACTAGAAGATTCTGTCAAGTTTCTTTTTTTTTTAAACTTGAATAAAATCGAAAACTTTCTTCGGTATAAACTACCATCACCTTTTCAATTTGTAAACAGTTATGTCAAAATACATTAGGAATTTCCACAGTAATATTTACATTTTTAAAAGTGCACCGATTATTACATTTCTAGAGCAGAAATAATTCTGGTTGGGACAACCAAGTAGCAAGACGCATGACCACGTCGTTCACCATTTTCTTTTTCAACAATTCAATTCAACAATTGATTTTTTTTTGTATTTTGGAACATGATAATTGTTTGGAACATGATAATTGTTTGGGAAGCAAAAAACTAGAATTTTGTTTGGACATATTTTTCTCAAGTAAAAATAAATCGATTCAAATAATGTATGTTCATACGTTAGCTTAGAAAATCGATCAACTTCTGTGCTGAAACTTCAAATGTGCCCGGCTTGATCGGTCAGACTGTGTAAGCCGAAGAAATGCCACGATAATAATACGTTATCTATAAATATACAACCTGCCGTCAGCCCCCGGCTAACTGTGCTGCTCGTTTGAGTCATGTTGAACGACTTGTGATTATAGACCTCTAGCCTCGATCTTCGGCCCTTCCCAACCAACCAACCAACCAACCCGTTTCTGCCATTTCGCGTGAACGTTGGACCAACTTATGAATGAACACACACACAATCTAGGCTTCTGCAACTTAGTATAGGGAAGGGAAAAAAATGGTTGTGAATGAAGGCGAACGATCTACGTAAATCCGCTCCCGAAGTCCCGAATCATTGGAGAAATCATTAAAAATAATACTGTTTTTTTCTTCAAATCACTGCACACTCGACTGCGGAACCCCCGGAAGCTAAGCTGGTTTCGTTTCTCGGTCACATTTCCTGGCAAGTTAGCAGCTCGGGCTCCGCGATTCAACCAATGGGCCTCTAAGAGCCTATCGATCGTACCGTGCAGCTGCAGCAGTAGCCATGGACCAGGGCCGTTTTTTTGTGGTGTTGGTGGTCGGACCATGGATTTAGAGGTCGGTTACTTGTCTCCACCGGAGCAAAAAGCAGCTGATCGGGGCTAGGTGAGGCTGGCTTGGTCGGTCTCCAGTGGAGCGTGAGAGACAAAGATCGGTCATAAATTCAATGCCAATCGCAGAAACGCAATAACTAGGTTCAGAATAAAGGAAGTAGGCAAATAAACTGTTTTAATGAAAGATTGCCAATGGATTTCGGAGTGCCTCCATACGGGATTTGTTGATGGCATTGGATCCAAAATGGCTGGTTTTTCTTCCCCGCATATCGTGTTTTCGTCATCCTTATCCTACTGCACGCGATCATGCTCTAGAATAGTGCAATAAAAATTAAATCAGCAATTACTCAACACGTTCGTGTAAGTGGAGTCCGGTGCGCATCTCGGACATCCCCTCTAAGTCAAGTGAAGTCAAGCCAAGCCAAGTCATCAAAGTAATTCTCCTGATGGACAACGGCGAAGCTTGTCGATCATATTGATTACAGCCTTTTGGCAGCACCACGATCGTTCCATTTCTCGTCGGTTCTCGGGCCTGGCTGATCCATCGACAAACGCACTTGAGCAGCCTCGGAGTCCAAGTGGAGGATGATGAGGATGATGTTGATGTTGATCATGATTGTATGAGATCTGAATAATTGCTGTCCATCACCATCCGAAGCCCACAAGTTATCTGAAGTCGACGCCAGCAAAAAGTGTAGTTGCTGTAAAGCTAAAAATAGATGAGTCTGACTATTGGTCGTTTCAATGCCCATTTTTTTTTCATTTTGTTACTTTCGTTGCTGTCTTAGTAAGATAAAAGTTGATGTCGGCCTAGTGGTTCAAAAGTGTGAAGTTTGGCGAAACTTCGAAATATCCGCTAATGCTTTCGGCAGTCGGCTGCCCGTAGCCTAAATACTCCAAAACTAAACTGTATTCTCTTGCAAAACATTGTTCAGACCTGAATTTGAAGAAAACAATTATTTGTTTACACTTTTTTTTTAATTCGACGAATAAACTATCCAATATTGATAGATTGGAAAAGAAAAATCAATTTTTTTTAATTATAACAATTTTCAGAATCTTCAGAACATGTACAACTTTCAGTATTCTAAGAACTTTTCATTCAAATTCACAACATCCTCAAGATTTTTATATTTCATATTTTTCAAGTATCGGAACTTTTCTAATTACCGGAATTTTTTAATCAACAGATTGTTTTCAATTTTTCGAACATTTTGCAAAATGGTTTCGAAAAAGTGTACTTGGGAAGGAAGGACTGTTAGTTCAAGGCTTGTGGCCCGAGTACTAGAAACCGAGGAATCATCTACATTACCACATGTATCACAGGAAGGGGTTGTTTGTTAGTGAATTTCCGAATAATATTATCATGTGTTTATTGCTCTGGGTAGCTGGCTACCGAGAATACCTTGCATTTTTATCGTTTTTTGTATTAATATGTGCTTCCTACCGAAAACTCCTTATTTAGGATCTAAAGATTTTAATTTCTTAATTCTATTTTTAAAAGATTTTTAAGATATCTAAATTATTAAAAAATCCAAAACCGCTTCTAAATTATAAAATTCTTGATGTTTTAAAATCATAAAAAAATTTTTTTTTACGTTTCGTCTTTGACTCATCAGTGCATAGCAGTTTATGTTGAACTGCTAGCGTGACCTGACGGCCTTAAATTTTTAAAAATTTATGGAATTTTTATATATCTCTGATACTTGTCTACATTCTTTCCGTACTAAAAATATTAAAAATGAGAAATATTAAAAATGTCCACAGTTGATAAAAATTCTTTGAATTGAGCCGTGAACGTTTCGAATGTCCCCCGAAAATTGAAAAAAAAATTGTTTGAAACCTCTCAAAATTCTATATTTTCTGGAAACAGAAAGGTTATGTTCTCCAACAATTTTGAAAATTCTGAAAACTTAGAAAATTTCAGGAAACTAGAAATTTTGAAAATACCTTAACAGCCTAGTTATTCTGAAAATATCTTGATTTGCAAATAATTTTTGAAAATAAAAATATCATAAAATTGGTAAAACAGTCAAAAATACTTGAGCTTTCTCACAAAATCTAGGAAATAATAAGAACTTAAAATTTAAAAAATCTAGAAATTTCAAAAAATGCTCCATATTTTCCACAGTGTAAAAATTTCAAGTATTTGTTGAATGTTTTTTTCCAGAAGATATAGAATTTAGAGATGTTTAAAACATATATTTTCAATTTTCGGAACATTCGAAATGTCCTTAGTTTCAAAAATATTCAAATAGTTTTTGTCTTTCTCTATAGAAAGGTATTAGAATTGCTGGAAAAACCGACTTTCGAACGGAGCCTCGGAGACCCATAGTGTTATATACCATTCGACTCAGTTCGTAGAGATTTTACATTTATGTTTGAAATTTTTGGACTTTACATAATTATAATTGCTAGCATTTTGGAAATTATGAAAATTTTTGAAAATTATTTCTTAGATTTTTAAAAAGAGTCAGTGCTTTCGGGTGTTTCACAAGCTAAATATTAAGCTAAAAAAATCAAAGAATCATCAAAATTATGCGTTTTGAATTCTAAAAACTAAATGATTTAGTTTTCAGAATTTGAAGATTATGCAAAACCTAAATTTTCGGATTTATAGAAATTTTAGATTTTTCAAATTAGTTGTCAGAACTTTCGGACATTTAAAGTTCACAGAACTATTTGAATATTAAAAATGTCCATAGCTTTCGAAATATATAAATTTTATCATTATGTGATTCAAAATTCTCTGAATTTCGGAAAATTTTGCACTGATTTCGAAGAATTATATTTTTAGAATTTTCATCATTTTTAGAAGTTATAAAATATCCAAAACATTTAAATTTTGAAAATTTGTAAAAATCTAAACTTTTTCAAATATTTTTTGTCGTCGATTTTCAGAACTCAATTTTTAAAATGTCGATAAATTCTGGCAGGCCCGTGCGCAGGAATCATTCAAGGGGGGGGGGGGGGGTGGGTTTGCTTCAAGGTTCAAGGGAGGGAGGGGATTCAAAAGGTTGTGCAAAAATTTGAAAGGAAAGTCGAAAGTCAAGATATTTTCACTTCTATATAAAAAGTACTCTATTGTTTATGGAACACTGTTGAAAATCTTCCATGGGGGAGGGGTTAAACCCCCCCCCTTCTTCCTCTGCAAGCGGGCCTTATTTCCGGTTATTCAATGCTTCGAAATTTTCAGAATTTTTGAACTTATTGGCATTTTTTTACTAGATTCATTTCGAGCATTTATGAGATTTTTCAAATTTTCCTAGATTTTTCAAAACCATCCGTATTTTCGGATGTTTTACCAATTTTATGTTCTTTTATAATTTTTAAAATCGTTAGTAAATTTCCTCCAAATTTTTGAAATTTTCAAAAAAAATTCTACAATATTCAGAATCTTTTATTTGTTAAATTTCAGAACATTTAGACTATTCAAAATGTTCATCGTTTTTCCAAATATTCAAATTTCCACAAATTTACTTGACGGTTTTTAATTTTTGCCGAATTTAATGTTTCGTAATTTTCAGAATTGTTGGAATTTCTGAAATTTTTGCACTACAGATTGTTTTCAGCCTTTCAAAAATTACTTTTATTTCCTAAAATTTTGAAGAACGGTATTTTCGGATGTTATTAAAAATTTATAACTTTCAAAATCGTTAGTATGTCTAACAATCAAAAAATTCCCGAATTACAAGCTCTTTTAGAAGTTTTGAAATTTACCGAATTCTAAGACTTTTCTGAATTTTCACAATTTTTGGAATAGTTAAAACCTCCAAATTTTCAAAATTAATATATATTTCAAATTTTTCAATTTGTTTTTCTTGTTAATTTTTTTGGAATTTTCGATATTTTTTGTTTCCCCAGCATTGTAAAGTTTTCAGAATTTATTGAATGTCTTAAAATGTTTGCACTGTAGAAAAAGTGGGGCATTTTTGAAATTCGTGAATATTTTGAAAGTTGAGTTCTTATCATTTCTAAAATCGTTCTTCTAACAAACAAAATAATTTTCCGAGAAATTTTGGAATTTTCCGAATTATTGAGAATTTTCCGCATTCCGAGACTTTTCTGAATTTTCATAATGTTTAGGTTAGTCGAAACCCTCAAATTTAGATTTTAGATTTCTCAACTTTTTTTTTCGATTTCAAGAACTTTTAGAACGTTCCAAATGGCCATACTTTTCAAAATTTTCTGCTATTTTTCGAATTATAAATTTCGACATTATCTGAATTTTCTATATTTCCAAAACATTGTAATATTTTTAGATATGTCTGGAGTTTTGAAATATTTTAGAACTGTCAGATTCATCTAAATGTGATATATTCGAAATTTTGTGAGTGTCAATATAAAAAAAAAATTTAACTTTTTCAATATTTCCAGGACCAGGATACCAGATTTGTCCTTTGCGTCAAAATAGGCCTCAGTTTCAGCGATAACCTCTTCATTGCTTTAAAAATTTTTACCAGCGAGCATTCTCTTGAGGTCTGAGAACAAGAAAAAGTCACTGGGGGCCAAATCTGGAGAATACGGTGGATGAGGGAGCAATTCAAAGCCCAATTCGTTCAATTTCAGCATGGTTTTCATCGACTTGCGATACGGTGCATTGTCTTGATGAAACAAAACTTTTCTTCTTCAAATGAGGCCGTTTTTTTTTAAATTTCGTCCTTCAAACGCTCTAATAACGCTATATAATAGTCACTGTTGATGGTTTTTCCCTTTTCAAGGTAGTCGATGAAAATTATACCATGCGAATCCCAAAATACAGACGCCATAACCTTACCGGCCGATTGTTGAGTCTTTCCACGCTTTGGGTTCGGTTCATCGCGTGCAGTCCACTCAGCTGACTGTCGATTGGACTCCGGAGTGAAGTGATGGAGCCATGTTTCGTCCATTGTTATATATCGACGAAAAAAATCGTTTTTATTTCGATATAACAGCTCCAAACACTGCTCAGAATCATCAATTCGTTGTTGTTTTTGATCGATTGTGAGCTCACGCGGCACTAATTTTGCACAATCCAATCATATCCAAATATTCGTGAATAATATGTCCAACATGTTCCTTTGATATCTTTTGGGTGTCAGATATCTCGATCAACTTCACTTTACGGTCATTGAAAATCATTTTGTAGATTTTTTTCACGTTTTCATCGGTAACAGCCTCTTTTGGACGTCCACTGCGTTCATCGTCTTCGGTGCTCATATGACCAGTACGAAATTTTGCAAACCACTTACGAATTGTTGCTTCGCCCGGTGCAGAGTCTGGATAACACTCATCAAGCCATTTTTTGGTATCGGCGGCACTTTTTTTCATCAAAAAGTAGTGTTTCATCAACACACGAAATTCCTTTTTTTCCATTTTTTTCACAATAACAAAAGTAACTTCACTCAAAATGCAATATCTCACAAACTAATAATCAGACAGCTGTCAAATTTATACACGTATCTTTTGAAGATTGGTACTAACTGAAAATGGTATGGATTTAATTCTAGTGGCGCCCTGTCATAGAAACGATTTGCATCATTTTGTATGTCAGTTTGAAAGTTCCGATACTCATTCCTCCTATAATTTCGGAACCGACAGTCAGATCTGGATGAAATTTCACAGTATCTTTTATTAAAATTTAAATTTTTTAAGAAATCATGACTTGTGAAAATCAGTTTAACCGTTGCTGAGAAATCGAAGTGAGTTCCGGCTTTGGAGCTTTTCTCCACTATTATCGGTGCTTCCGGAAGCAGAAACCGAGGACTAGTAGTCTTAAAGTAGATTTATATCTCCACTAAATAACAAATCTACCAACTATATGAATTTAGTAGTAAGTTTTATGAAAATATGCTCCTCGTTTCGCCATCGCTTGTGAAAAAATACTCATGAAATTGAAAATTTTCACTAATCGCTCTGTAATACCAGAACCGGAAATAATGTCCAAATGTTCATAGTTTTCTCATTTTTTTAAACTCTCAAAATGTTTGATGGTTTTTTTAAATTTATAGTTTTGTTATGTTTTTAGAATGTTTTGTTTGAGTTTTCAGATATTTTAGAACTGTAGGACTCATCTAAATTTTCAGAATTTCATGATATTGTCGAAATTTTGTGAATTTTTTGAAACTTTTTGAGAACTTCTGGAGTATCAGAAATTTAATTTATAATTTAATTTATTAGTTTAATTTTTTTGCATTTTGAATATTTTCAAAGTTTTAGGATTTTTAAGAATTTTCATCATTTTCAATGTCTAGAAATATTTCGAAATCTTCGGTCATATTGCTGTTTAGAATGTTTATTAAAACCTAAGTGCAAATGACAGAATCTCATTTTTTACTGTCTCTTTCGATTATTGCTTCTAGCAATCCTTCTCTCTAACTATTTGTTGAAAATAATAACTAAAATTATCATCTTTCAATCGGCACTGAAGACTTTATTGAAAATGTTAGTAATTGAAAGAGAGTCGGTTATTTGCATTTAGGTCGCAGAGCAAATTCTGTACAGATTTGAAAAGTTATTGGTTTTATTAATTCAAATTTGCATAATTTTTGGTTGTTTTTGTTCTCCAATCTTCAAAGAATTTTAGGTTTTTGAAGAATACACTGAGGTCTTTTTTATGCGGTTTTTTTATGCGACTTTTTTATGCGAATTTTCAGAGTTATGCGGTTTTTTTTACGCGAAGTTTCAGAGTTATGCGGTTTTTTATGCGAAGTTTCAGATTTATGCGTTTTTTTATGCGAAGTTCCAGAGTTCTGCGGTTTTTTTCTGCGAATTTTCAGAGTTATGCGTATTTTTTATGCGAAGTTTCAGAGTTATGCGGTTTTTTTATGCGGTACGTAAACTCGCATAAAAAAAGACTTCAGTGTGTTTGAAATTTGTTAACAATTTGGATTCTATAAAAAGTTTTGATTTTTCTTTCTTTTGTGTTTTTTCGGTATTTTAACTTCAAAGCTTGAAGAAATTATCTTACATTCGAATATGAATTTCAATTTTTCAATAATTTTAAAATGTTTAGCATATTCAATATTTTTAGGGTTGTCAAAATATCAGAATATTCTCAGAATTTAAGAATTTGATGTTTTCAGAACTTTTGGGATTTTCGGGTTCTTGTAATTTTTAGGATAAACATTCTCAATTTTGTGTTAATATCAGGAATTTTCAAAAATTTTCAGAATTTACAGAATTTTTGAACGATTTATTAATTTTTAGTTGATTTGACGTAAACTTGCCATTACTAGATTCAGTTTTGCAATGACTTGCAGTGGAAACGTATATTGAAGAAGCCAAATGAATGAGTCACAGAAAAGATATTTTTTTTGGAAAAAGATACGCTCAGATACAGGACTCGAACCTACGTTCTTATGCAATCCGTGCATATGCGTTTTACCGTTTCCGCCACCCGAAGGCTGTGGTAGACACAGTTCTACAAAAGGTAACGAGATGGTAAGCGTACATCGAGCAATGGTCTAAATCCTAGCCACCTCACGACTTTTTTTTTCAATATATTCAGAATTTCCGAATATCAGGACATGTAGAATTTTCAGGAAACTCTCACAATTCTTTGCATGTTTGAAATGTTTTGTATTTCCAGAGTATTTTTCAATATATTTGATTTTTTTATTTTTGGATTATTGGAGACTTAGAATTTAAAATTTTCTTGCGTTCTTTCGTGTTAGTGATTTAACACAAACTGCCAATGCACTGGTAAGTTGAAGACGAAAGGTAAAAATTCAAGAATAGTTATGTTCACCTTTGAAATTGAAGATTTATAACTTTGAAAGATTTTAAAAAATGTTTTTTTTTAAGTTCTTTTTCCCATAACTGTGACTGCACAAATCAGTGAACGAACTGTTGCGCTCAATAAAGTATGAAGGAAACAGAAACGAGTATTCTCATCAAATAAAAAAAAATCATTTGTGGCCACCTGAAAAACTCACGCTATTTCTTCCGTAGGCATCACTTTCCCCTATTTAACACCGCTCATAACAAAAAAAAAAGAACGTGATAAAATGTTCACCAATCATGTTCGCGGCGAACAGAGGATTTCCGGCGCCTGGATTTCGCGATCGGCACACCACGTGAGAAGACTGTTTATTGGCCCCGTGGACCGGTTCCAGCAAATGCAATGGCCAACCAACGATGTGAGGGAAGCTGCAGCCAAACTTTTCTTCGATGTAACGGATCTACCGCCGGACAGCAGCGAAGCCCTTCCCGATCTAGCGTCCAAATAAGCATCTTGTTTGCTGCCCGGTCTGCTGACATTCGACGACGAATCTGGACAAAGGAGCAAAAAAATGCAGCAAATTGTGGAACTCTTCCAGGAACGAGAGCAAACCGGTGGAACCGAGGGACGTACGTGCGTATGATGATTAAAATTGGATCGAAATTAAGTACTCGGAGAGGAGGCGAAACATAGAAGACTGCCGTCTCTAGTAGCGGCTAACCTGCGTATGGAAGATTGGAACGGAACGAAACAAACAGGCCTCGGATGGCTTCGTCGTTATCGTCATCGTCCGGTGAAGAAGGAGAACGGTTGAACGGATCTCGACACAACGAAAACAGAGTGAAAAAAAAACAGCTCACCTAGCCATCAAATCCCGTTCTGGACTCTAGCGGTCCGACAACGGGTGGGAGGCGGCGGAGGTTTCAGCCTCTTTTTTGTTCCCCGCCTCTCCTAGCTGGCCGATATTGATTTCATTTACATGAGCTAACAACATCCTGTCGTTAATTCAGGCGAAGTTGATTGGTCATACGGACGGACTAGAGCGGACTTTTCGGACCAACGGACGACCGCCGGTCGATGATCTCGTGATCTGTGCTTGGAGTGCCGAGTGCCACTAATTTTGACAGATTTGACAGATTTACCTACCTGGACTCCCTAACTCCCATCGGGGCTCTATATTAATAATGATGTTTCAGTGGAAATGAACCCATCTTTTGTCGGGTTGCACCTGCAGGATCCGACCATTCAATGCTGGTTGGTAGCCTGCCTATTACGGAGCCCGGAATGGGGCCCTGAATTGCAAAGATGTCAGATAAAAAAGAAGTGCAATTTAATAATAGCTAGACTTGCGCTGATCGATCAAATTATATGTAATCCAAGGCAACTTCGGCTTCGGTTCGAACTAGCCCGAAGTTGAGATTCAAGTCTTCCTATCGGTACGAGTTTTCCAGAAGCCGGTCGCCCAGTACCGAGGGGGGCCCAACTGATCGAGACAAATCTTCCATTAATGATGAAAGATGCCATCAACCGGTTTTTCCGCGTTCGGTTCTCTGATGTTTCTGTTTCGTAGATCTGTGCCACCATCTTCGTCACCGCCTCCAGCCCAACCCCGAACTCCGACTCCGGCAGTTTGACAGAAATTAGCCTCGATAGGTGTCTTGCTTGTCGTCGTCTTCGTCGTCATCATCATCATCATCGACTTCGGGTACCGGAGCCGGGATGTCAACTCGGCGATTGCAATTCAACCGAACGACCAGTTTTGAGTTCTCCATTTTCGAAGTCTCATCGATGGCGGCTGGGAAAGGATGCGAATGGCGCTCTTTATGAACCACTAAAACACAAATTTTCATTATGGCAATCAAGGCACGACTCGACACCAGCAGCAACAGCAGCATCATCTAAACATTCAAACTACTTTCGAGCTAATTTTGCCACATGCAACAGGTTGCCCCGTCCGCGTCGTCTCGCATCACATCGCATTCCGTCGCATCCTGCAGCATATGGCAATCCAAGTGGCGGCGTCGTAGCGCTTTGTGTTCTGCGGTAGATCCAACTGACTGGGCAAATATAGACAAACCATTCACCACCACCACCATCATCATCATCATCCTCTCGGATGCTTTTTCGGATGCTACAGAACAAACAGATCCGCACTGAGGACCGGCTGGTCCCGGGTCATTCCAGTGTTCGAAATCCGCTTCTGCTGCGCTGGCTTTCGGCGCACCAACGGCGGCTTGATTGGAATGCATTCAACACAAAGTACGGCACTACAGCTTCCTCCAGAGCTCGTTACGGGAAATCGTCCAAAACGATAGCAGCGATTTAGGAGATTTGGATTCCTAACCACTTCCACCAACCGTCCAGGGCTACCTACCCAGGGTTAACGTGGTACCACAAAAGCGATTACACCTGAATGCCGAAAATTTGTTTGCTGCACGTGCTCGACACTCACGGTTAGCTGATGCCGTACGGAAAGACCTACACACACAGCCACAGACACACAGACACATGTCATGCCCGCCGGTGTTTCGGCTTCATCGTTCCGCTGGTTCCGGTCGATCCCCAGAAGAACGGACGACAACGACGACGACGACGCTTTTAAATTCATATTAATTTTCGGGTTTGTTAGCAAATGCTTGTGAGTATCCCGAAATAATAGAGCTCCTGCGATCCATTCAGGGGCGAACGCTTCCTACGTGGAACCTTTTTTTTGTCTACCTTGCTGTTATGAGTATAGTGTTGCCAGGTATCATTTTTTTAGAAGTGCAGAGACGAAAATATAGTTACTACAATTAAAAAGTCTGAAATCTTAAGACGAAAAGTAAAAGTCGAAAGTCTGTTATCATTTTAACAAGTAAAACAAATCACTTATTTCCAATCAACAAAACGTAAGGAAATCAGTCAATGTGAAAACTGTACCGTACCGTAGTAATAACCAAAATGTGATGGTTAAAACTCGGGCTCGCAAGTTCTGTCGGGAATATTTGACAAAGTTCGCTTGCGTAATAATGGTCCATGAAACTTCGGGAATGCCTACTTATAATGCTAGGTAACGGAACGACGTAGAGGAACATTTCAGAGCGAAAAAAAGTCAAAGTTCGCAAAAAAAATTAGGTTCGGCAGGCAATATGCAGCTGTGGACGAGCAAGCCTATGCTTCAACGCTAGCGGAACGGTAAACCAGGAAATGTACGGTGAATAATTCCATTCCTACGCACGCAGCCACGACGCTGCCTCGCTATTCCGGCATGATTTGGCATGATCTTGTCACTACGCCAAAGACGTACGTTCTGGAATAGTATACAGCAAATGGAGTCCATGTTGTCCGGCCGCGGAAATGCGACCTATCGAGCGGAATTGTATAAACAAAAACCTCCACCTGTAGATAAAAATCAAAAATCTTATACAAAAACAGCTAAACCGGTTTGAGCAATTGCCAAAAGAAATCAGTCAATAGTTGAAATTTATCTACTGGAGTCTTAAATAAAGTGAGAGGGTTGTTATAAGGTGTAAAGTAAATGGTTTGAAATCGAAAACAAACGTGGTACAGTTTAAAGGTGGAAGCTAAATGACTTAAAATAAAATGTGGACGGAGAAAAAGTAATGATAGGAAAAGAGGAAAGGTAAACATTATAAAGTAAACGTCAAAAATTAAAGCTTAAATGGTCGAAAACAAAAAACAATCTTTGAAAACGGTAGATTGAAATCATAAAAGATTAAAGTTGAAAATTAAGGGTTAAAGGTATAATATGAAAAAGAAATATAAAAATTCCAAGGGAAAACATGTATGGTACTAAATATAAGGTTGAAAGAAAAAAAAGTGAAAACCTTTTAAAAAATAATCTTAGATAAAGGATACAATAAAATAGATAAAATGTTTAAAGTTTAAGAGAAAATGTGAGAGGTTGAAGTAAACCAAAAAACGATGAAAGGATGAAATTTAACGGTAAAAATTAAATGAAAAAAGATAAAAGATGATAAGTTAAAAGTTAAATATAAGAAAAGATAGAATGGAAAGGATAAAAGAAAAAAAGTATAAAATGAAAAACAAGTTAAATATGAAAGATAGATGAAACTACCGAAAAATAAAGCGGAACACTAACACGTAAGAAAGAAGAGATAAAGAAATAAAGTTAAATTTAAGAGTAATATTAAATAGACAAAATATTTATAGTTCAAAGAAAAATGTTAAAGGTGAAAGGTAATAGGACAAAGATGAAAGGCATTAGGTTATAACTGAAAGGTAAACAGTTAAAAGGGAAAAGATGATGTTAAAAGTAAACAGATGAGTTAAAAGTAAGAATATAAAAGGAAAACATATTAGGGCAAAGATGAACGAAAAAATGAGGAAAAAAACAGAAAGTAAAAAGTTATAAAAATAGAAAAAAAACGGAAAAGTTAAAAGATAAAATCCAACAGGTAAAAAGGAAAAGATAATAGGTAAAAGTTAAAGGATAAAACGAAAAAAAAATTAAGGCAAAGGTAATTGGCAGAAAGATAAAATTTTAAGATAGAATCTAGAAGGTAGAAGGTTGAAAATAAAAGGGAAAAGATAGAAGATGACAGATTAAAAGTTAAATGTAATAGAAAAATATCAATGGTAAAAGAGAGGATTGGGGAAAGGCGAAAGAAGAATAAAAAAAAAGATGAAAGAAGAATGAGAAAAGATAAAAAAGAAAGTGAAATGTGGAGTAAAAAGAATAAAAAACAGAAAGTTTAAACGAAGAAAACCAAACAGTAAGGAGGAAGAGAAAATTAAAGAATCAAGGATGAAATGAAATAGACGAAATATTTAAAATTGAAGGAAAAATGGGAAACGTAAAAGTGAAAAGGACAAAGGCAAAAGGTTTAAACTTGAACCTAAAAATTTAAATGTAGATGGTAAAAGCTGAAAGGGAAAAAATAAAGCTTAGAAATTAAATATAGGGGAAAAGATGAGAGGGCAAAGATACAAAAAAATAGATAAAAAATAAAAAGAAGGTTTAGTATGAAAGATAGAAAAAAACCGGAAAAAGATAAAAGGCGAAAGCTGAAAATTAAAAAAGAAGAAAAGGCAAAAGTAAAAAGATAAGGAATAAAGTGGATAAAATGTTTAAAAATAAAGGGAAAATGTGAAACATAATAGTTGAAAGGTCATCGATAAGAGGTAAAAGATTGAGACTCAAAAGAGTTAAAAGTCAAAGGGAAATAAGTGGCTAATAGGTAAACTTATTAAGAAAATATAAAAGGTAAAATGATGGAAAAAAACTACAAGGTGCAAAATAACAGGAAAGAGTTACAAGCAATTTTTCATATCATTTATTTGCTCGGCTTTAACATACGAACGGTCGTTTGGCGGTTCAAAAATACAAGGTAAAAGTTAACGGACAAACGAAAACAAAAACAATAAATGGTGAATGGTAGAATGTCATAATAAAAAGTTAAAATGATAAAATTGAAAGGACGAAGATAAAAAGTAAAAGGTTAAAACTTAAAGGTAAAAGCTTACAGGTAGACTGTAAATGTTAAAAGGTAAAAAAATGATAGTTCAATAGATAAATATAATAGAAAAATATGTATGAGATAAGATAAATGTTAACATAAAAGGTAGTAAACATATAAAAGTTGAAAGCTGAAAATAAGAGGTAAAAGTGAAGAGATAAATAAATAAAATGTTCAAAAATAACGGGAAATGTGAGAGATGAAAGACGAAAAGGTAAAACCTAAAGATAATAGGTGAAAGCTAAAACGGAAATGATAAAAGATGAAAGGTTAAAAATTAATCGTCAAATAGAAAAGATTGAGTGAAAAAGTAAACACGAAAATGTAAAAGATGAAAAATAAATGATTGAAAGGTAAAGGCAAAAGAGGAAAATGAAAAAAAAATTCAAATTTGAAGTTAAAAAATAAAAAAAAACGAAAGAAAATAGATAAAATGTATAAAGGAAAAGAACAAAAAGAAATGCTCAAATGTGAAAAGTAACAAAACAATGGTAACACGTTGAAAGTTAAACGGAAAGTAAAAATTAAACGGCGAAAATTGAAAGATAAGTAAAAGTTCAATATTAAAGGAAAAAAACCTGTTTTAATCCACCTAGTGGTGTAATGATGCCTTTCTCATATCAATCATACTATCATATATAATACTGTGGTATTTTTCAAAATAATTTTCTTCGATTTTTAAAAGAATAATCGAAATCGGTTTGTTTGACCGTCTACTGATAAAAACTATCAATTGGAAAAGATTTGAGGTCGTTTAGAAAATTGTTTGAGGTTTTTCCCCATTTTCAGTGATGGTATACAATTTTTAACCCACTTTACCCTATATTTCCAGATCCGGAAGTCGGATCCGCATGAAATTGAGGAATTACGTATTGGACCACAGGACATTTCATTTGAACCTAAGTTTGTGAAAATCGGTCGCGCCATCTATGAGAAAAGTTAGAATACATATTTTTTTGCACATTTTACCCCATAACTCCCGAACCGGAAGTCGGATCCAAGTAATAGTCAGGAATTTTTTTATGGGACCTCAAGACCTTTCATTTGAATCTAAGTTTGTGAAAATCGGTCCAGCCATCTCTGAGCAAAGTTAGTGCACTTATTTTCACAATTTTTTCTACATTTTACCCCATAATTCCGGAACCGGAAGTCGGATCCAAATAATATTCAGGATTTTTTATGGGACCACAAGACCTTTCATTTGAACCTAAGTTTGTGAAAATCGGTTCAGCCATCTCCGAGAAAGGTTAGTACAAAAAAACGTTACATACACACATACACACAGACATTTTGCGTACTCGACGAACTGAGTCGAATGGTATATGACACTCGGCCCTTCGGGCCTCGGTTCAAAAGTCGGTTTTCATAGTGATTGCATAATCTTTCTATATGAGAAAGGCAAAAATAAAAGCGGAAAGATATATATAGGCATGAAAAGATTAACGGTAACATCAAAAATGTAAAAGATAAACGATAAAAAACTAAAATTTAATGAGACATGATAAATAATAAAAAGTAGATCGTAAAGGGTCAAAGAGAAGCGAAAAATGATTAAAACAAAACGTTGAAAGCTAGAAGATAAAGACTAAATTTAAAACTTTAGAAGTACAAGGTTGAAATTATTCGGTAAAAAAAAGATAATAGGTAAAAGTTGAAACGTAAGTTAAGAAGGAAAAAATAGATAACAAAAGGTAAAAAGTGAAATGTAAAACGTCAAAGGAAGAAGATAATATTATAGGTTGGAATCTAAAGGAAGAAAACCAAAGGGAAATGTTAAAAAAGAAAAGATAAAGGATAAGGGGTTAAAAGTTAATCGTAAAATGGGAACGTTCAAAATTAAAAGTTATAAAAAAGGAAAAGATAAATATGCAAAGATAAGCACGAAAATTTTAAAGGTTTAAGAGATAAAAGGTTAAAGTTAGTGTGCAAGTTAGAAAAGAAGGACAGGTGATTCCTAATACTAACCTAATTTTCTGTTAATTCTTAATGTCATCTTTTAATTTGCACTGAAGAATTTATCGAACAACTGCCATCTGCACTTAAGACCTAGATTTGAATAAGGCTCCCGGATGAAGCCGTGCTCTCTGAGAGACAGTGAAGTAACAGCAATCGGAAGAGAAATGATTTTCATTTTGTCTGGTGTAAAAAAAAATACCTTTACAGTTATCATCTGTCAAAAATTTTTCTTCAATGTGAATTTCGACAGAACGTTTATTGGCATTCATTAGAAGAACGCGTGATTCAAGCAGCAGCTTGGAGTTTGAGGCGATCAAGCCAGTTAAGTTTCGTCGATACGTTGAAAAAACATAAAATCGTAGAACTACGGAAAAATCCGCAGGGTTGGCATCGCTGACCCCTGATGGTCGGTCGGTTGGTGGACGAAAACGACGACGACGACGACGGTGGGAGCTTTTTGTGTAACGATTTGTACCACTGCACTGCACCTCACATCCCGATCGTTTTCGGCAACGATTAGACGACTTTGTCAATGTGTAATCGTCACCGGTGGGCTTTTGACAGATGTCGGCAAAGTAGAGTGGGCAAGCGAAAGGGTTGTTCCGAAAGGCAACGCTTGCTGGGATTAGTTTCGTACGATAGAGGGATTCGGTTTTTGGTGCGTTCGAACAACGCTGACCGTGTGTGGTTCGAAGGTTAGTTTCGTGTTTGTCATTTCTGGATTTTAATTGGAATTTTCTATCAAATTTTAAGGTGGTTTAAGTTAAGGACAAACATTAACGTTTTTACTTCCCGACAGTGTAGAAACGGTGAAGATGGAAGCATGTGACATTAGTGAAAAACGGAACACCCGAATCTTGTCGGCCCCAACTCGGAGCAAGCCAACAAATGAATGAATTAATGAGTGTCTATTCCCTCCGCAGCAGTAGCACCAGCAGCTTCTCGTCTGCCAGTCTGTTTGCCCGGTGTCGTTGTGCTGCAACAGATTGCATAATTAGCAGTTACCGTTTTCGTCCGTTTAACTCGTGTTCCGTTGCAAGCGAGAGCGAGGTTCCGGATCCTCTTCGTCGTCATCGTCGTCGTCACACCGTCGATTTTCGGTTTCGGGAGGCGACCGTCAATGTTAATTGCTGGTGTCGCATTTAACCGATTTTTGGCGAGGATTGAATTAGAGACTAAGTGGGGTGCAATTATTTAGTTTTGTCGAGTACCGGAGAGCGTCAATTATCCACCTTGGTTGGCTCTGATTGGCAGTCGATTCGGGACCAATGGAGGGAAACTACCGCAGCATTTGGCCAAAATGCAATTATCGGTCTGCGATCACCGAACGGTGCTGCACGGTGCAATAATCAATTGTCAAAGGAAGCACGAAGGATGACGAAACACCGTTCCTTCTCCGGCGGACAGTTTTTAAGCAGGAAAAAAATATCACCTCCAATTTGCATACGAAACTAATAACAATATATTTATCTCTCTATTCAACTCTAATAAACACATTCACTTCTGACCGGTCGGCGTCGTCCTCGTTGTCGTCGTCATCACCGTGGCCGGTTGTTGTCAAGTAAATTCGCTTCGGAATGGACCCTCGAGGCGGGGACACTCTTTTGAAGTCCGTCCGTTGGATGGCTTGGGCTTTTGAGATACCCCATTTCGATGCCAGAGCCTGGAACTTGGAAATGCATTTATTTGTAAGCGAAACGACCCCGACGGCTGAGACACGGGATTCCGAAGATGGGGACGGTGGGGAGGATTTTTTTTGCGATGCGCATGAGGCACAATTTTTTGTTGTTGTGCCGAAGTATCCGTTAGATCTGTTTGACCATGGGCAAACTGTGAAAGGGAAATATTTACCATCGGGGCAATTAGATGAGTTATGCAATTCTCCGTGCGTTTCGCAGTCGGTTTTTATCTTGGGAAACCAGCATCATCGTCATGCAACAGCAGCTGTGGCAACAGCGAGTGGATCGATGGAAGTTATTGGGGGCGCGTTCCGAACAGCATTGGCGGGGAGACTGACCATTGCAAAAAGAGTTTCTCTTGAAGACGTTAGTTGAAACTGAAAACCATAAAACTGAGAACAGGAAAAAGCTGAAAACTTAAAACAATGAGAGCTGAGATCGTGAAGCTGAAAACCGAGAACAGCAAACAGATGACTAAAGGTTGAAAACTTAAACTGAGAAATAAGTACTGAAGCACTGAAGGCTGAGGATTGAAAATAGACAAATAAAAGTTATAGCAACTGGCAACTAACAACGGAAAACTGAAAACCGAGAACTGAAAGCCAATAATCAAAGCCTGATAAGTCAAGAGAATATGAAAACTGAATACTGAGAGCTCGATATCGGGCAGAACATTGAAAAAACAAAGAGCTTAAAGGGTGAAGAACTGAGAACGGAAGGCTGAAAACTAATAACAAACAATCGAGAACTGAAACCTGAAAGTTGAAAACTGCAAACCGAAGAAAGAAAACTGAGAACTTAAAACCGTGAACTGAGAAGTGGAAGCAGAAAATTGAGAACCAAACACCCGGGAACTGATAGCTGAGGACTAGGAACTGAATATTGAGAACACTAAAAGAAGCAGAAAGCTAAGAACTGAAAATTGTGGACGGAAAATCAAGAACTGATAAATGAAAGTTAAAAATTAGTATCCGAAAGTGGCGATTGAAAATCGTATACCGAGAAGTGAAAACTAGGAATACGCTAACCGAGAAATTAAAACTGAGAATTAAACATTAAAAATTGAAAGTCACGAGCTCAAAGCACCGAAATAGAAACTAGAAACTTAGAACAGAAAGCTGGAAACTAAGACCAGATAACTGAAATACAAGAACTAAGAAAAACTGAAAACAAAGAACTGAAAGGTCAAAGCAGAACAAAAAGCTAAAAATTGTTAACATAAATCTAAACACTGATTACTGAAAACTGTACACTGGAAGCTGAGAATTGAATGTAGAAATCAGAAGTCTGAAAAAGTAAAGCCTAAGACTTTGTTCTGAAAACATAGATAGAAACTTAGGAAAGAACACTGAAACGTAAGAACAGAAAATTAAAACTGAACTAAACACTAAAAACTGAAAGTAGGAAAATAAGAACTGGAAAACTGAACTTAGAAAGCTGAGAACTAAAAATTGCTGACGGAAAATCAAGAACTGATAAATGAAAGTTAAATACTAGGAAATGCTAACTGAAAATTTAAAACTGGGAATTCATATTTAAATACAGAAAGCAGTAAGCTTAAAGCAGGAAAATAAATACTACAAACTAAGAACGGATAACTGAAATACAAGAACTGAGAAACACTAAAAACAAAGAATTGGTAGATCAAAGCAGAACAAAAAGCTAAAAATTGTCAACAGAAATCCAAACACTGTTTACTGGACACTAAACACTATAAGCTGAGAATTGAAATGTAGTAATCTAAAATGTGAAAAACTAAAGCTTAGGACTCTGATCTAAAGATAGAGATGAAAACTGAAGACAGCAAACTGAAACCTAAGAATTGAAAATTTATAACTGAGAACTGATCACTAAAAACTGAAAGCAGGAAACTGAGAACTTAAAAACTGAACTTGGAAATTACGAACTGGAAACTGAGAACAGAAAGCAGGAAACTATAAACAGGGAGAACTAAAATCCAAAATCTGAGAACTGAAAATTCAATACTGGAAACTAGAAACTGGAAGGTCGAAATAGAATGAAAACCTTAAAATTGACAACAAAAAACCTAATACTGATTACTACAAACTGAAAGATGAAAACTGAAAATTACGTACGGAAAATCAAAAACTGACTGAAAGATAGAAACTAGTATTCGAATATGTTAATCCAAAAACTGAACATTTTATAGAATACTGTGAACTGAAAACTAGGAAATGCAGACTGAATATTGAAAACTCGGAACTGAACACTTAAAACTGAAAGCAGGAAGTTGAGAACTGAAAAATCAAACTTTAGAAAGCTGAAAAACAGAAAATTAAGAACTGGAAACTGAAAACTAAGTACTGGGAACTGATAAACTGAGAAACGTAAACCAGACTGCAGACTGAAAATTAAAAACTGGAAACTAAACAGTTAAAAATGAAACCAGGAAGTTGAGAGCTGAAAAATCAAACTTAAGAAAACTGAGAACCGAAAATTAAGAACTGGAAACTTAAAACTAAGAAAAGATAATTGAAATCCAAGAACTGGGAACTGACAAACTGAGAACGTAAAACAGACTGTAGACTGAAGACTAAAAACTGGGAACTGAGCAGTTAAAACTGAAACCAGGAAGTTGAGAATTAAGAAATCAAACTTTAGAAAGATGAAAATCGAAAATTACGAACTGATAACTGAAAACTTTGAACGGATAGTTGAAATCCAAGAGCTGGGAACTGACAAACTGAGAACGTAAAACAGACTGCAGACTGAAAATTAAAAACTAAACAGGTAAAACTAAGGTTTTAGGAAGTTGAGAACTGAACAATCCAACTTTGGACAAATTGAGAACCGAAAATTAAGAACTGGAAACTGAAAACTAAGAACGGATAATTGAAATCCAAGAACTGGGAACTGACAAACTGAGAACGTAAAACAGACTGCAGACTTAAAAGCTGTGAACCTAAAATAAAGAACTGGTACTGAGAGCAGAAAGAAGAAAATTAAGAATGGATAACCAAAATCCAAAAATTGAAAATTTAATACTGGGAACTTGGAAACTGGAAGGTCGAAATAGAAATACTGATTACTAGAAAATGAAAGCTGAGAGCTGAAAACCCGGAGATCGGAAGCTGAGGATTAGAAATTGAATATCGAAAATACTGAGAACTAAAAATTGCTGACGGAAAATCCAAAACTGATAACTGAAAGATAAAAACTTTAGATAGCTGAAAATCGAAAATTAAAAACTGGAAACTTAGGACGGATAGTTGAAATCCAAGAACTGGGAATTGACAAACTGAGAACGGATAAACTGAAAACTTAGAACTGGTGGGTCAAAACATAACGAAAAGCAAACCGTTTACGGTTTGATTACTAGAAGCTGAAGATTGAAAACTGACATCTGAATGTAGTGATGTGAGATCTGAACAATAAAGGCTAATACAAACAAAAATGAAAGCTTAAAACAACAACTAGCTGAAATTTGATAACCGAGAAACGAACAATGCAAACAGAACGGAAAATTAAAATTATATAACTGAGAACTGAACACTAAGAACTGAAAACTGAGAACCAACGGTTGCTAACTGGGAACTGAGAAAAGAAAAATAAGAACTGAAAACTTAAGCTGAACTTTTATTTCAAAAATGGAAGCTGAGTACAAAAGGTTAAAAAAATAGAACAGAAAAACCGAGAACTAAGAATTAAAACTAGAATCCAGAAAATAAAATATGACTAAACATTGTCAACTGAAATAAAAGAAAACTGAGATCTGACAACAAAAAAAAACGAAAATTTATAACTGAAATCCAGAAGTCGAAAATTAAGAACTGAAACTTGCACACTGAATACGAAAAAACTGAAAACAAAATTGATAATTTATGGCGGGAAATTGGAATGCGAGAACTGAAAACTACTAACTAAGAACTGAAAACCGAGAAACTTGGAAATCAAAAACGAGAACTGAAAAAAAACGGAGAAATGAGAACTGGTATCTAAAACAAGTGAAAACATTACTGAGAACTGATCAATGAAAAATGGAAGCTGAGGACTGAAACCAAAAAAATGAAACAAAGAATTGAGAAGTGATAAAGGAAAATTGGGGACTGAGAAATGGAATCCAGAAACAGAACTGAAAACTGAGAACTAACAGCGACAAACGAAGAACAATAACTAGGACCTAAACGAGAAAATATGACTAGAAATTGTCAATGGAAACAACACAATTGAGATCGGAAACTTTCGGTAGTAGAGAAATAAGAACTGAGATCCGAGTGAAGGTAACCGAGAAATCGGGAAACTGAAAACTAAAAACTGAAAGTTGCAAATTGAAAACTAAAAACTGAAAACAGAAACAGGATTCACAGCAGGAAACAGACGAAAGCTGAAAAATTGAAACCGAGAACTGTAAACTATTAACTAAGCAACTGAAAATTGAGAACGTAAATCTGATAACTGGATGCTGGAAATCCGATCCGAACCCGAACTCGACGGGTATTGGTCGAGTTTGGGTACAGTAAAAAGAAATGTTTTTCGGGTTCGAGTCGGGTGCCGATTTTTTCAATCGGGTTAAAAAATTTGGTCGGGTTTCGGATTTTTTCTCGGGCAAAAGTTTTTTTTTATTTTCAATCGGGTACGGGTTTGAAAAATTGTTTACCCGACCATCTCTACTGGAAACTGAGAACCAAAAGTAGCAAACTGGGAACTGAGAATGGAAAATACAAATTTGAACTGAAAACTAAAGCTGAACTGATCATAGAACAATAAAAACTGAGGGCTGAAAGTTAAAACCAAAAAAACGAGAAACTAAGACATGGGAACCGAGAACTGATAACTGAAAACCGAGTACTGAAGAATCAGAAAGAGAACTAAAACTAGAACCTAAAATAAAAAGTATGACAAAAAATTACAACTGCAATTAAAGAATTGCGATCTGAAAGTAGAGCAGGGAAAACTGAGATCTAGGATTGATAACTGAAATCGGGAAGCTGGAAACGGAGACCTGAAAGCAACAAACTGAGAACCAAATAGTGAACAGGGAAAGGAAAGTAAGAAAAGCGAGTATAACTTAAGCGGTAAAAGTATGAGAGCAATTAGTTAGAAAAATATGTAAGTGAAACTGTACCAATTGAAGACAAAAATCTGAGAAGAGGAATTGTATAGGTATAATAGGAAAAAGAAATGTGAAAAGTTCAAATATATTAGTTAAAATGGAGTCAGCAGAGCGCTATATAGAAATATTGAAATTAGGAAGAAACTAGCAAATCAAAATGATTTTCGGAAAAGCAAAAATGTATCACATAAAACTTGTGATTTTTGTTTTTCAATTTGAAATTGTTCTATTAAATTGATATGTGTTTTGATGGTTTAATCTTTGGGTTTATAAAACAATATTTGAAGAAGAAACCTAAAGAAAATTATGTGATAATTTCATTTGAATTTTTCTTTTCAAATTCAAATAAAAATTACACAAATGAATTATCGCCGGGTAGGTTAGTCAAACTCAACTATCATCCCATCAACAGCCAACTCATTTTGTGTCACCTCCATCTAACCCACTGTTGGCGGTGGTGTCAAACGGTTGCATCACAAAACCGCCGCATGTCAAAATTTACACACCGACGAGATAATTGCCTCCAAAGTAAGTGACCACGTGAGCCACTTAGCAAAGCGGCAAAAGCGTCTCAAAAACTAGCTACTGATATTTTCTGAAACGGACAGCAGCCTCACGTCTCGTCTCGTCCCGTTCGATCGCCTACAAAACACAAGCCTCCACACATATCTGTGTTCCATTGCCACAGCACAGCAATCCGGAGGTCGGCTATTCTACATATTTTCGATTTTACCATATATAAATATTTCGCCTTCATTTGTTTTTCATTTTTTCGCTCGCGCACTGACTGCAATGGAAAAACAAAATAGTTATATAGCTTCAATCACCATTGCCTCGGCCCGGCCCGTCGCAGCCACCGCGT
The DNA here is from genome assembly GCF_030247185.1 of Malaya genurostris. NCBI lineage: Eukaryota > Metazoa > Arthropoda > Insecta > Diptera > Culicidae > Malaya > Malaya genurostris. The sequence continues at coordinate 10,922,722 of NC_080570.1, forward strand.
CTCACCACCGGTCCGGTTCGGTCCCGGTCCACAGTGCAGTGCAGTGTGTCTTGACCAAAACCAAACGGCTCGCGCGCCATTTAGAAAAAAAAATGGCAATACCCATTTGCACATTTAAGTCAATGTCAAATGTTTACTTCTCGTTCGCTCGCTTTCGAGCAACTTTTTTCACGCTATTGAATTCTAATACACACACACAGGTCTGGTGCAACTGGTTGCACTATGGCAGCCGTTTTTTTTTTCGATCGCGAAAACGGTCGTCCTCCTGGCAGCACTGTGCCAAACGTCATTCCGAAGCTCGTTTCAATATGGCGCTCACGATCACGGTTTTGATTTGGTCGGGCTGCTTCGATCTGACGACCTATTATATCTCTGTGAAGGATTGCCGTACTTTTGACTTTGCATCTAATCGAAAGGAGGAAAAAAAAACATGTTCCCTCTCGCTCGCTCACTTGCATCGCACGCACTAACCGTAGAAGCACAAACAAATGGGCAAGCGATTTATGGTAGCGCAGCCTGCTTGGATGACGATTACCACCGGCCCGGGCCCCGGGCGGAGGACAGCCTCCCTTAAAATCATAGCTCGAGTATTTATTTTTTTGGATTGTAAAACAGAACACCTGCTTCTTATTGATGGCGAGTAAGCATTTTTCTTTCTTCTGTTGTTGTTGTTGCTGTGCAAAATAGAAACCTAGACAAGTTCGGAATTTGCTTGCCGATAAGGCAGTTGCTGTGCTGGAATTCATTGTTACTACTCGAAGCAGGGTCGCAGTTTATGACAGTTTGTTCAGTTGGAGTTTGTAGATGATGGGACAACCTTGCCCTCAGTTTTGTTTTGTTCTAAGTAGCCCCAGATGAACGAACAACGATGGTTTTTCTTTTGGCATGTTACCTTCTGATTTGTTGTAGATTTGTGTTAACTTTTTTGTTCGTGATTTGTTACGTTTACATATATTTTTTAGATCTAAGCTTGGAGCCAGCTTACAATATTTATTCGGTTCTCGAACTTAATTATGTTAAAAGTTATAATTGCTCAGACGTGGATAGTACATTCTGTCAAACTTTTGAACAACGAACCGGGATTATTGTTGACCCAAATAAGAATGATGTTTTTTGATATAACTGTGCAATGCTGTAAGTACAAACTTTAGAATGTCGCTTGCATCCAACAAACAACATTCATAACCTCAAAACAGACGGTTGTCTAAAAATAACTACAATTCGCAGTTTACAGGGTCCAATCGTTTTCATCGAGCCTGGCGTCAAGGTAAATGTGACATATTATCGGGAAAGTATTCTGGAGGTTGCTTTGAAGCCGTGGACAGACAAACATCTCGGTTGCAGACCATGGACGTTTCAGCAGGACTCGGCACCGTCTCACAAAGCTCGAGTGAACCAAGAATGGCTGAAAAACAACGTTCCGAACTTCATCACGTCCACACAATGGCTCTCGAATTCACCAGATGCGAATCCAATGGATTATTCTCATTGGGCCATTTTGGATAGCAAAGTCCGAACTAAAAGATACACCAGTCTCGAGGCGCTGAAAAAAGTTATTGTCCGCGAGTGGGCCAAAATACACCTGCAAGTCACATTCGGCCTAACGAAGCAACTCCTCCGCTCTCTCAAGTCATCAAGTCAAGGCAAAAGGTGGTCATATCGAGCAAAAGTGAATTGATTCTAAATTTTGTATTATTTTTACATATTTTGTACTTTGAATTAAGTAAAAGTAATTTTCCAAACTGAATTTATGGCCTTTTTAATTGGTTACACTTTGAGTGCCGGACCCTGTAGACAGAATTTGTTTTTTAGTTCATCTGTTTTTTTTTGGTAATTCAAAACGGAGGATTCACAAAAAACAACTTGCTTAATTTATAGATAATGGCTTTAAATCAACCTTCTTAAAATTATTCCGTTTTAATTAATGATGGCATACAGTTGAAGTAATAATTGAAAAATGCTGCGGCAGACAACCAATCCTTTGTGTAATTTCTTAACTCTGAAAGGCGCAAGCTCCCATTTTTGATTTCTTGATTCGATAGTAATTTTACATAAAACACGTAAATACGAAGTTTGAGGCGTTTTCTGTAAGTTGTTTTAATTCAACATTGCCCGTTTGAGGGCAGGTAATTACCTCTCATATCAGGCCCGAACCCCCTTGTCATAAGTTGAGCATGAAAATGGGCAATGCGCCCGATTTGTGGTTACTTCGAGTGAAACGTGTAGCCCCGCGACATTGTTTGTCACGCTGACCATGCTGCTCTGCAACACACGCGTGAATTATCTTTCGAAGCGCGACCACCGAAATATGTCGTGCAACGACCGTCTTCCGTCCTGCGGTAAATTGATATTTCTCGGTTGATTTTTCAGAAGGCCGTAATAGCAAGTGACAGTTTCTCTTTGTTCGCCTTCTCTCTTGATTATTGTGATGTGATTTTAAAGATATTCTTGGGTTTCACAATTCTGTTTGAAAGTCGAAAGTTTCGGCTATCATTTTATCTAAAAAGTTCAGTGGTAAACGTGGAAACCGTTTGGTAATTCATAGAAGAAAAAGTAAACGAAGAGAAACTGTCACTTGCTCTTACGGCCTTCTGAAAAATCGAACCGAGATTTTCCCCGGAAACTCTGGCGGTGCCAAACACGGAACGTTCCATAGAAGACCAGACAAAACAGCTTCCGTAGCTTTCCATCGAAAATTTAAAAAAAAACCCGTTTAAAAATTCTATAGGTTTCGAATCCGTATAATCTAAGAAAATTTCGAACATAGCTGGTGAGAGGTCTAACAAAAGAGTTTTGAAATCGATTTTTAATCAATTTTGTTCATCAGAAATGAACGATGCACTTCATAGTGATCCCAAAGAATACTCTGCAATCCAATTTCTTAGTACACTGAAGTCTTTTTTTATTCGAATTTACGTACCGCATAAAAAAATCGCATTAAAAAAACCGCATAAAAAACCGCATAACTCTGAAACTTCGCATAAAAAAGTCGCGTAAAAAACCGCATAAAAAAAGACCTCAGTGTATTAAGTACTTTTCATTGCGCGCAAAAATTATTCTTCACTATCTCGGGCTGGACGCCAATGAAAAATTCCAAAAGCGTTATATTTTTCCCTCATAATTTTGAATGATTATAGTTCAGGGCTTTATCGCTGGATTTATATGAATCAACCACCAATCAATACGAAAATTTTCAACTTTGGTATGTAAATCAGTAAAATTCATTGTTACTATACCGAGAAATCGCATCGAATCGTGCCACGATCAGGGAAAAATTGTCTAGTATATTTGGACAAGGTTTAAAACTATGCGAACTCAAAAAGTGCCTGCGGCCTTCATGTGCTCTATAACCAGACAGAATCAACCAAATATACCGATTTAACGAAGCTGTCATTTGTAGTTGAACGTTTTTGCCCCCGTGACGATCGATTGTCAAAATAATAAAATTTCGTTTTGAAACAACAGTGGTTTTTCGTTTTAAAATATTGACAAAATAAAATCTGGCTTAAAAAATACTCATTATTAGTGTTTTCTTAATGAATTAGTTTGTTTCAAAAAGAATTTCGATTATAATAACCTTTGTTTGTTGCGTATTCCGATCAATTACCTAACAAACTGTTGAAAAGTAACCTAAACTTCTAAAGTGTTTAAAACCAAAGATTTCTAATGTTTTTAATAACAAAAACCTCTTCTGAATACACCTAGTCGAATCACAATGTCTTTCCCCTTTCATTCAAATAGCCTCACTAGAACATACTTTTTTCATTGGGATAATTTCTGACACGAATTTGAGACTAATAATTTAGTTAGTTAGTTCATAAAAGCGGGTATCAGCGCTTACGCCGCATATCCGACAGCAATTTCCTTATCAAAAGTTGATCATTGGTCACTTTCAGAAAAAAAAATTTAAAAAATAGAAAAAATCGCGATTTGTCAGTTACGTCACTTATATTATATCTACCAATTCGATCTTCGAAGTTGATCATTGATACCATAAAAGCTTTTAAACGAGCCTAGGATTGTTGAAATCTATTCAGCACGATTTCCAAAAAATTGATCGTAAAAAGTAAAACGTGGGTTTTGTTCGTTCACGATTCATGTTTGGAATTCCAGTTCGGTATTTAGTTCTGGAATTCAATTCGGAACCTGAAAATTAGTTGAGCTTCAGAACTCAAGAGCTCAATTCATTATCTGAATTGCGAACCTGAATTTTGTAACAGAATTCGGAGACAGTTTAAGTTCCGAATTTAGTTCTTGAATTCACTTCCAAACATACTTTATAATTCTGGAATCGAAGTAGTAAAAGATGTAAAAGTCGCGTCAATAAATCAGCTAATACGAACGATTATTGATATTCGGAAGTGTGAAAGATGTATATGAGTTTTGTTCGTATTCACGTCCTCCTGTTACGACTGTGACATTACCCACTCGCCTTTTTTATAGCAGAATTAAATTAAATTTATGTACTTCAAACAAGATCCTATCGAGTTTTTAACAAATTTACACATGGTTTTAATTATTGGCATTCATATTATTCATTGAGAAAAAAATGTACAAAACTAGATATTGTTTTCAAATTTCTAAGCTTAAATGTAAAAGTATCATCTTTTCTAAACAAAAGTTTTATCACTAACTCTACCTTTTCGTAGGATCTTTCTGCTATGCAAGTTCGGCAGTTCACTGGAAAATATGAAAAATACTTAAAATAGGCAGTTTTTCGATGTAAGTTTTTGCTTTGATCAAATAAGCATTTTATCCGTATAAAACGTCTAAGGATCGGTTGCTACTTAGTAAATAACTTTTAGTACTGCTAATGTTTCTATTTACTGTTTAAACATGCAGAGAAACAAAGCCATTTCTTTTTGGTATATGAAGTTTCTGAAAACCAGTTACTTTACGGACATTATGCCCCTGTCTCGATTCAGCAGTAGGCTTCGATTTGAAATATTGTTTTATAGATTTATTATTTTATAGATTTATTATTATTAGAACAAAATGTAGCGTTGGAAGAATCGAAATTGTTACTTCGCGATTACTATTAGTTGATTACGCAATTAGTTGATTTTTCTTTTTTTTATATCGACATTTCAAGGGGCATATTGCACCATTGTTGTGAGGCATAATGTATCAATTCGACCTTCCCACGACAAAAGGGCCTAACTGTAAATGACATTTTCTCTTTGTTTACTTTTTCTTTCGCGATTCACCGCACCGATTTTATATTTGACGCTTTACTCTTCGCAAAACTTTCAAGGTAAAACTACAAGCTTTCGATTTATGTTGGAAACGTTAGAGAATTTGCAATAATGGTTTCCTAATAATCAAAAGAGAAAGTAAAGAAAGAGAGGCTCTCATTTGCAGTTAGGCCCTTTTGTCGTGGGACTATCGAATTCTCACTCACTTCTACCGGAATCATTTAAAATTATGTTCCTCAGGCGTATTGCAATAAAATAATTTCGAAGAAAATTGATCTTCCCTCCGGTGAACGACCAAAATGGTTAAAACCGAAGTAAAATAAATGTCATAAAAAAAGAAAATTTATTAAAAATGTAGAAATATCTCAAAATTTTCTTAACGGGGACGAATTGTAACGCTTTACCCTATAAGTTCTGCAATTGCGACAATCATTGCGCGACATTTTTTCGTGCTGTTGCGCGAGATGGCAGCGCAACATGCGTAGAAAGCTTTCACTACCACTACTTCGATTATCAGTATTGTTTGGTCGTGGTTTTTCGGCTCGGGTGCGTTTGCAGCGTCGTGCGTTTCACTAGTGGAAAAAAGTGGTTATATCAATGATTTTTTTTTTTGTGAAAACACCTCAAATAGCTGATTAATAGTGACGAGAACGGAAAAGAAACCCAAATTGAGTATAGGTGCGTATTTTAAGCAGAGAAAAGTGCAGTTTGATTTCCATTGAAAAAAGCTCCCGTGCGCTTGATCAGTAGGCTGTGATCAATGTGTTTGTGATGTGACCCGGTGGATGTTGTCGACCCGCATCGGCCCGATCATCGGGCCGATTATCGGACCGATTGAGCACGATATGGGGCCGATCGTAGCGCTTCGATCGGTCCGTCATCGGGCAATTCTGCACCATTTGCATCAACCGCGTCGATCTGAAAAAGCTTTATGTTTACATTATGTATCGCTATAGAAACAGAGCGAGGGAACATCAAACAAGGCATTTTCGAGCCGACGTCTCCCCGATAGGGTGTGAAATACATTCTTTTGTTTCGATCATAGAGGCTTTGAACTTATGGTCATTCGCCTCTTAGGGCCAGAAAAACTCTGGCCCTATGTTCGGGGTTGAAAATCCAACCCCGATATATCTCATCACCTGAGTATTGGATATCCGCTCTCTGCTTTGGTATATCTTCACTCTTTTGTTCTACCGATACACTATGTAAGCTCGAAACGCAATCAAAAGCTTTCGTGCACGATGCGTCCGATGTTCGAATTTACTGGGGATGCAAGCAATGTTTTGTTGTGAAAAAGCTGTTCCTCTGTGAAATGTTTTTGAATAGTGCAGTTATGTAATCAATTTTTCAACAAAAATGGCAGTTCCGGTTTATCTTTTAACATCTTAAGTAGCATGTAAATCAATTCGTTCTCTTGTCAGGTAAGATTTGTTTTAATCTCCCAAGTGAGATAATTTTGTTTTTCAATATCAATATCCTCGCATAACGAACTGCTCTAATGAGTTTGCTAAACAAATTGTCGCCCCGCTGAGCAGCTCCACAATTGCATCGGGAAATCCTTTCCATAACGAACTGCCTCGAAATTGAAATAAATCCCATCGAATTAAAAAATAGGAAACAAATAACGTAATGAAACGCGGAGTAAAAGAAAAAAGCAAAGTCAACGTGAACGACTGCGACTTGCGCTGCTGCGGCCAGCTCTAACACAATTTATGAAGCGTAAAAGCGATTTTTTCTAAAATAATTTACTTCACTATCTCTCCTTTTCGCTTGCTGCTCTTTCTCTAGCCCCGGTCTGGCGGGGGGTGGAACTTCCTCTCGGGAAAGTGGAAAATAAATCGGGAGATAACCAAATGACCACCAAAGACGGACGGCGGACGCGGTCCGTATCGGAACGGTTCGGCCGGGCAGAATCCTGTGTCCGAAGCGAGTGCCACCACCACGGGGACAGGACCCTGTCGCAAATTACATCCGACTCGCAATAATACTGACCGAAGTCCTCGGGCCAGCGCGAGGGGTCCACCCATTAGACAGTGCGCAAAATTAAATAAAAGCACATTGCACGCGGAAGGCGGCTGCGGTGGCGGCGGGTGGCAGAGCGACAGCAACAGCAGCAGCAGCAGAAAAAAATGTCGTTTAAACAAATTGAATCTAACCTCCAGGATTTATTCTGGGTGGCTGGGTGCGTTTTGTCCCGTGGCCTTCTTTTTTTTTCTCTCCATCCCGAAGTCCGTAGTAATTTACCATAGCGCGATCCCGGCCGGCACCCGTGGTCCCCTGAAAGAGTCCGGGGAATCAGGCAAAGTATAATGGGAGTAAAAGTTTAATCTCTTTTTTTTGTCGCTTCCCTTTCTTCTGTTCGGGCCCCATTTTGGTGGACGAAATTTTATTATTCCGATAGTTGACATGAACTGTCACGGGGATCGACAGTTCACCGCCGAGCTTTGGGATGAAATTGATTCTTGGTATGTTAACCACCTCCGGAAAGCAGTGCAAATTTGAAGAAATTTCTGGGTTGAAAAGGAGGCTATAAAAGTGATAAAAATTATCTTAAATCATCGAAATTAGTATTCAGAAAAAAGACTAGTAAGCTTCTTTGTTTGGAAATCGGCAATCGTCAGAACGACGAGAAAAAGTTGTTGGTTCCGAGCGAAATACTTCGTTTGAAAAAAAAAGTAATTTACTCACATTCATGCCTTAGTTTTGGTGGCAACAAAACACTAGATCTTAATCCGAGACTGCGGAAAAAGAGAGCACTGAACTGTAAGATGCCGTATCTGGATATAACTCAATAGTATTATATGCGATCAGCTGAGCTAACAAAAAGTGGGTGGGTAATGTCAGAGACATAACTGGATGACATGAAAACGAATGAAACTAACATGTTTCTTCACACTTCTGAATATCTAAAATCATTCTCATAAGTTCTCATATTGTATAAATTGTGCAAGGTTTCTTTTTTTTTAATTCTAGAATTATAACGCTGCAACTATACCAAAGTACGACGAATTCAGGACATACTTATTTTAACAAACAAATTAATAAGACAGGGTAAAAGAGAGTAAAAAATTGTACGCTTGTAGAAACACACTCGGTGCGAATTACAACAATTTCAATGGAAGAAAATATCAAAAAGTTGTTAACTACATAATTTTCTAATATTGACAGTCAACTTCGCAGGTTAGAATGAATGAAACGTGTTCTATACCGACCCGGTTGGTAACCCGATAATGTCATGTCGCGCTCTGCATCAAAACCGTCGTCCGAGCACGAGAATGACAAACAAGTGTCATAATCTTTACGTTTCGGCTGAGATTCGTCAGTGCAGAGCAGTTCAAATTGAACTGCTTACCGCAAACTTAAGCAGTTCAATTTGAATTGGCGGCTCAAATTGAACTGTTTAAGTTCGCAGTTGCTCTGCACTGACGAGTCTAAGACAGTTGCTCTGCACTGACGAGTCTAAGACGAATTTCGTCTCGTTGTCGTCGTCGTTGAGTTTCGTTTTTCGTTGATATATAACAATGGACGAAACATGGCTCCATCACTTCACTCCGGAGTCCAATCGACAGTCAGCTGAGTGGACTGCACGCGATGAACCGAACCCAAAGCGTGGAAAGTTTCAACAATCGGCCGGTAAGGTTATGGCGTCTGTATTTTGGGATTCGCATGGTATAATTTTCATCGACTACCTTGAAAAAGGAAAAACCATCAACAGTGACTATTATATAGCGTTATTCGAGCGTTTGAAGGACGAAATTAAAAAAAACGGCCTCATTTTAAAAAGAAAAAAGTTTTGTTTCATCAAGACAATGCACCGTGTCACAAGTCGATGAAAACCATGCTGAAATTGAACGAATTGGGCTTCGAATTGCTCCCTCATCCACCGTATTCTCCAGATTTGGCCCCCAGTGACTTTTTCCTGTTCTCAGACCTCAAGAGAATGCTCGCTGGTAAAAAATTTAGAAGCAATGAAGAGGTAATCGCTGAAACTGAGGCCTATTTTGAGGCAAAGGACAAATCGTACTACAAAAATGGTATCGAAAAGTTGGAAGATCGCTATAATCGCTGTATCGCCTCTGGTGGCAATTATGTTGAATAATAAAAACGAATTTTGGCAAAAAATGTGTGTTTCTTTTAAACGATACGAACTTTTCAGCCGAATTGTTACTGTGCAGTATCGATATTCAACCGAAGCTTCGAGAAACGGTGTTAAAAGGATACACAATGATTTTACCTGTTGGTGTTCGTATCTATAGTAGTTTTGGTTTTGTAAAGAGGGTCGAGAGTGTAATGACTTTAATTTATCATATTTTAGACTCTCTTTATAGAAAAACGTCACAGACTTTCAATATATCGATAAAAGAACGAGAGTGGAAATTCGACTGTTTCACCCTACAGACAGTATTTTGGGTTTGTCTTATCATAGGGGAACGAGTGACGTTGGCAGTGATACTCTCTTTTTTTTGTAGTGAAAGACGAAAATGCTTCGTTAAATATTTTGGATGCTATTATTTCCGAATGAAGCAGTAAAAAGACGATTGCATTGAGAATACGTGGCACTTTTAAGCTCTGGTGATCGTAAGGTTATCATTAATTTGAATTTAGGTTTGTAAGAAGTCGTATCTGGATAAAATTCAAAAGCGTTCGTTTCATGTGAGTCCTCTGAGAAATTGCCACATACGCACATGAAACCCAGACATTTTGCAATCTCGGAGAGCTCTGTCGTAAAGTATGTGGCAGTCGGAGCTCTCGACCTTTTCAGCATAAATTTGATACATCAGATTTTGAAGATTCCTAGAATTTTAAAGATTTTCTAAACTATGATCCTCGAGATTGCCAAGAATTGTACAATTCCTCAGCACTATGAAAAATATTTTCCAATCATTCAAATTTATAGAATTTCCTGATATATCTAAGATTCATACGACTTCAAAAGTGTGACGATTGATTAAAAATGTCGATCATTAAAAATTTTGGTTGCCTTGTTCCACATTAATGGCTCGAACAACCCTATGGGTCTGATCCTTGTAGTTTTTTTAATGCCAAATGTCTTATGAATGCATGAAACGTCGAGATCTGATGTAATCTCGAAAACTATTTTTTAGAAAAAAAATCGAAATTTGTTTTAAGTGTCAGAAAGTTAACTGAAAAAAATTCGGAATAACTCCAAATCTCGATGCTTCGTGCATTCCCAAGACAAAACAAGAAAACCGTATAACGTTGAAAATTAGCATTAAAAAACGCTTAACTTCGGAACATAAACAACATAAACCGCTGGGCATTGTTGCCCGTTTTGATTTTGATAAAATTTTGTCTCATATCACACACTAGTAGTAAACATCCGTAACCGTTTCGTTGTCTTTATAGTGTGTACGAAATAGAACAAAGCACGCATCGTTCGTTTTGTACCGCTGTTGTATCGTCATTCTATACGGCGGTTTGTAAGCTTTGACATTCATCGCCCTGTAACTGCGGAAACGGAAGTCGGATCCGGATGGAATTTCGCAGTAGCGTTAAAGATAATATGAGCTTCAATTCAAATTAAGATTTGTGAAAATCGGTTCAAGCATCGCAGTGAAATCTATTTTTTTAATTTTTCTTCATTAGTTTCAGTGCTTCCGGAACAGGAAAAGGAGGGACCAGTAGTTTTCGAATTATGGTTTTTATGCCCACAAACTAACAAGCTTTGAAAACTAGACAAATTTATCAGGCAGTTTTATGGGATTTGTACCTGTTTTTGACCATCGTTCGTGAAAATATACTAATGAAATTTCACCTTATCACGCTTTATTTTCAGAACCGGAAGGAAACTATAAGACTTATCATTTGAATCTTAGTTTGTGAATCGGTTGAGCGGGTTCAGAGGAAATTGAGTGCACATTTTTTCTCTAATTTTCACATATTACCATGTAACTCCGGAACCAGAAGTCGAATCCAAATGTAATTCAATAGTAGGCTATGGGACCAGAAGACCATAATCTTGGTTTGTGAAAATCGGTTCAGCCATCTCCGAGAAAAATGAGCGCATATTGTTGTTACATACATACACACACGGACATTTACTCAGCTCGTCGAGCTGAGTCGAATGGTATATAGGGGAACGTGCCATTTGAGCCAATTTGTTCTGATTCCTGATGTAAAGTGGCTTTCTGTGACAAAGTCATCATGTCCAGAAAGTTTTACCCAAATCTGAGTGGATGCTGCCAGCATTTGTTCGAGTTGGCGCGGAAATTCGTCTATGACAGCTATAAAAAAAATTTACCAGGTTCCGGGTCCAAAACGAAAATTTCTTATGAATTTCGACTAAAAACGTGAAAATTTTTTCTCTATCTGAATTGAATTTCGATTGTAGATGATCACTCGGAACGTTCACACGTTGCAACTTGGTCATCGTAAGCGACGTACGTTGCTTGTGGTATACAGTCAATGTTACAAAGATCGTCCTTGCATTGTCCTTTTTGGATACCGGTGTTCCCTTTCTACACTTCTCGTAATGCTTACTAATCGTTTCTCAATTACGTTGCCTTCGGCAAAATGCTTCAATCAAGAGTAATTGTAAATACGCACTTTATTCACTAACGAATCAATTTTTCAACTGCTCTTAATTGCTGAACACTCGTCCAGAATAAAACCGAAATGTTTAATTTTATTATCGGAATCCTTTATACACCCATAGCCCATAGACCAGTGATTTTCGATGGTGATGACGATGAGGATGATGATGATGATGTTGATGATATTGAACCGTTTCGATTTGGGTTGACCGCGCTTCATCGAGTTTTATCGTGCCAGGCGACGGATGCAGCAGTACGCGGTACGCTGCATTTTTGGTGCCTCAATTTGCCACCGATGTGGATAGCCACCCACCGGCATCCCCCTCCACCCCACGGGATTGACGGATTCTGGCACCCCCTCCCACCAACCCCGCATTCATTCGCCGGCAATAACCGTTTGGTTGGTGATGATGTTTTATTGAGCGGTGATAATCGGTTTACGAGTGCGCTTTTGTTTCGGTGCGTTCAAGCGTGCTTAACGTTTTCAATTTGGGTTTTGTTTTTGCTCTATTGAGTGTTGAGTTCGATGAATTTGAACACTGACGCCGGCGTTTCGATGGTGGATAGTAGAAGGCTGGAACTTAGTTGGCAGGAGGCTAGCCAATTCCGTTCATGCCTTCATCGTCCACTTTCGTTCGTCTTGGTCATTGCAATGCAGTGACCGCAAAGCTCGGCTCCTCCAAACAATACTGGATGCAACGACGACTGTTTCTTCTCTCCGAACCAACAACTGCAATAATCATTTCGATAATGATGATAATAATAACAGTCGAAGCAGTAATGTTTTCCTATTTTCTCCGAACTCCCCGGCATGTGAGTGTTTGTGGAAAAACGACGGAAAACGACACCCGGCCGGCCCTCGGTGTCTTCAGAGAGCACTGTTCGAAAACTTTTGCATTAGTGGCTGGTGCGTCAGCCGGCGTCCTGTTTTTTTTTGTGTTGCTTTCTTCTATTCCGGGCTTTGATTGTCCCAGCCAGAGGTTCGATTTCTGTTAGCCTGCCACCAACTTTGCACCAGAACAGAGGGGTCTGGACTGGGTAGCGCAGGAGGGATCTCGAAATTGGATGGAAAGAAATATCAACGATCAATTTGCACAAAATAATAACCGCTTTGCACCGCAGATTACTGCTTGTCTGTCGGTTGGCTTCTCCACTGCCGCGGTTCAGTCCTAGATTTGCTGCGAATGCAATTTGCTCCGTCGGTGTAATGGGCCTTCAGCGCGAGGAGATCCAGGAAGGGAGGGCACTACTCTGTCACAATCGGGACGGGGATGGAACTAACTTCTGTTCGATGCTACCGCTTCAGGTGGTTGCCTACCATCAGTGATTGTAGCAGGTGTCGGTGCATTCCGGTGGTTCGAGCTCCGCCAGTAGAAGATTGAAAATTCAATCGTAGAAATGGTTCTACTTTGTAGGTTTGGAACCAGTTTCTCGATGGCAGGCACAAAGTGCCTGGATTCGAAGTATTTTTTTATTGTTTTTTATCAAATTGGGAACTGGGTTTCAAATGATGAGTCTAACGACGACCGGCATGGACTGGGCCTCCCGCGGTAGTAGCAGAATGAGAGGGTGCGAATGAGCAAATCGAGAAAAAAAAATCTGTCGCAGGGATCAGTTATGTGGGATAGTGGACAACGAAGAAATCCTCCGCGATGGCGCTACGGAAATGAAAAAGCTCAGGAGCAGTTCTAGCAAGCCACAGGGAAAACAAATCTCTACAAATAAAAAAAAACATATCTGTTTGGCTTTTGCGTACCCAAGGTGGACTATTCAATGTCCCAGTTCGAGACATTCTTGCTTGTCGTGACCTTCCATACATGAAACTTCTTTATGATTTCATAAAGACAATAGGAGTTTCAATTTAATAATTGACTCTTTTGAGAACTAACACATGGATCAATAAGTCCCGAGACTAAAGCAGAGATGGCGCTCGTAGTAAATCAGTAACCACGTCTTTCTAGAGTACTAACCTTTGCTTGAAACGGGTCAAAATTTTAAGTCGATCCGACCAGAAATAGCTGAGTTATCGAGGTTGGAGTAAAGTCGTTTTGTAGTTTGTTTAAAAAATGGAAAAAACCGAGTTTCGTGTTTTGATAAAACATTGTTTTTTAATGGGTAAAAACACCGTGTAAGCGAAACAATGGATTGAAAAATGTTATCCGGACTCTTGTCCATCAAAAGCAACGATTTGTCGGTGGTTCGCCGAGTTTAAACGTGGTCGTACTGACACAAATAACGCGGAACGCTCGGATAGACCTGTGGAAGCCGTTACACCGGAAAATGTGAGTGAAGTGACAAAAATTATAATGAAAGATCGTAAAGTGAAGCTCCGTGAGATTGCTGAGATGACACAGATATCATATGGAAGTGTATTTACTATCCTTCATGAAAAATTAAGCATGAAAAAGGTTTTTTCCAAGTGGGTGCCGCGATTGCTTTCGATGGAACAAAATGCACCCTGCCACAAGTCGATGAAAACAATGGCGAAATTGAACGAATTGGGCTTTGATCTGCTTCCCCACACCCCATATTCGCCAGATTTAGCCCCCAGTGACTACTGGCTCTTTGCTGATCTTAAAAAAATGCTCGAGGGAAAAAGATTTGGCTCAAATGAGGAGGTCATCGCTGAAACTGAAGCTTATTTTGAAGCGGAAGATACATTTTTTATAAACATGGTATTGAAAAATTGGAAAAACGTTGGAACCATTGTATCACCCTAAAAGGTGATTATGTTGATGAATAAAAAAGATTTTTGCAAAAAAAAATGTTGTTTCCATTGTTAGTTGTTAGACTTGTTGATCCATGTGTTAGTTTTGACTCCAACTGCGTCCATTAGTACATCCAATAGCTAAATTTGATTAGAAATGATGTGCTGATACAAAACAACTCGAAATAGTTTATGAAATTATCAACAAAATGTATAAAAACTTCAGCTTATTTTATAATTTATAACAGGTAATCGTTTTGTTCAAATAATATGATATTTAAAAATTAGAGGAATATGTTTAATTAAATTCAAATCGTTGTGACTATATTAGAATTATATTAGAATAAGAATTCTCTGTAAAAATGATGCTACTGGTGAAAAAAACTTATGTAAATTGCCTTAAGAAATAAACGTATTTATGGTATAAAAATTGCTTGACTGCTGGACGAGACAAAAGAAAAGTGGGCATCGAGTGGCTTATTTGCGTCAGAGCTATGGCATGTCCTGCGTTCCAGGAACCGGATTTACAGAGCTACGTGCGTACGAGATGTGCGTTTAGAAAATCAAAGGCCGTTTCTTCAGGTACAGCCTCATCAACGTACATTGGTAAAAGTTCATTTCGCATTCCGAGAGCAGGCTGATTGCGGTTCATTGAAATTGATTGATATAACGAATAAAGCCCTAAAAAGTAGATTACAAATAGATTCAATAACCGCACGAACCATGTTATGCCGTTTTACCCCAATTCATAGGTCACATTGGAACTGCTTCTAGGTTGTAGAATAATTTTCATCAAATCGCAATCGGCACCTCCTTTCGCAGAACTGGACCGATCTCTATTCGTATTCACGTCAACTGGTTATGACTATGACATTACCCACCTGCCATTTTCTTTAATTCGTTGCAACGAATAAAAAATAAAATGGCGGGTGGCCAATGTCATAGTCATAACCAGATGACGTGAATACGAAAAAAAAAAAACGGTCCAGTTCTTCGACGTTGAACGCTTTTAAGCGCAAGGGACTCTGAACCTGGATTTCTGGATTCTGAAATTGAGTTCTGGAGATCAGAATCGGAACTCTGGATCCAGATTCTGGAACTGAACTCGGAAATCGGATCTCTCTCTCTCTGTACCTGAACTTTTTAACTTAATTTTGAATTTTTATTCTGGGACTGAATTAACCTAAATTCTTGACCTGAAATCTGAACTTGAATTCTGGAACTAAAATCTTGACCAGAATGCGGGTCAAGATTTTAGTTCCAGAATTCAAGTTCAGATTTCAGGTCACCTGAATTCTGTACTTGGATTTTGAGTCTGAATGTTGAACTTGTACCTCTCTCAGGACCCGGAATTCGGAACTGCAATTCGGATCTGGATTCTGGAACTAAAATCTGGATCTAGAGCCTCGATTCTGAACCTGAATTCGGAGTCCAGATTCTTAACCTGAATATTGTGTCTGGATTTTGAAGCTGGATTCTGAAATTAAATACTTGTCCTGAATCCTGAAACTGAATTCTGCACTCGAATTTTGAGCCTGGACTCTGGATCTGAGTTTTGAAGCTGGATTATGACATTGAATTCTAATTATGAACTCTGGATCCAGATTCTGGAAACGAATTAACCTTAATTCTTGACCTGGATTCTGCACGTAACTCTGGACCTGAATTCTGAACCCGAATTCGAACACGGATTCTAGACCTGAATTCTGCACTTGGATTCTGAGTCTGAGATCTGGATCTTGAGCCTGGATTCTGAACGTGAGTGCTGGAACTGAATTCTGTGCCTGGGCTGTGAATCTGGATTTTGAAGCTGTGTTCTGTATTTGAATTCTTAACCTGAATTCAGGAACTGAATTCTGAACTTTAATTCTGTGCCTGGATACTGAACTTGTGTTCTGGATCTGAATCCTGTGTGTATGGATGAACCTCTGAAACTGAACTCTGAACTTGGATTCTGAACCTGAGCTCTGGGCCTGGATTCTGAACTTGAATTTTGGACGTGAATTCTAGAACTGAATTGTGTACTTGGATTCTGAGTGTGAACTTGGTTCCTGAACCTGACCCTCTCTCAGAACCTAGACAGTCATCAAGTTCTGGATCTGTGTTTTGGATCTGAATTCTCAAACTAGACTTGGATTTTGGGACTGATTTCTGAACCTGTATTCTGAAACGAAATACAAGAGCTAAATTCTGTAAGCAACTCTGGACTTGAATTCTGGAACTAAACTCTGGATTTGGATTCTGAATCTGAACTCTGGATTCTCTTTTTCTAGAACTGATTTCTGAACCTGGATTCTGGACCTGAACTCTGTACTCGGATTTTGAGTCTGATTGCTGAATCTCTACTTCCCTCAGGACCCGGAATTTGAGCTGAATTTCGGACCTGGATTTTCGAACTGAAATCTGGATCTCGAGCCAGGATTCTGAACCTGAATTCTAGATTCAGATTATGGAACTGAGTTCTGTGCCTGTGCCTGTGCTCTGGACCTGGGTTTTGAAGCTGGATTCTGAAATTGAACTCTTGACCTGGATTCAGGAACTAAATTCTAGACCTGAATTCTGGGCCTGGATTCTGAACTTGAATTTCGGACGTGCATTCTAGAACTGAATTATGTACTTGAATTCTGAGTGTGAACTCTGCACTTGGTTTCTGAACCTGAACCTCTCTCAGAACCCAGATTTAGGGATTGAGTCTTAGACATTGATATTGGAATTCAATTCCAACCTGGATGCTGGAATCGAATTCTGGACCTGTATTTTGGATCTGAATTCTCAAACTAGACATGGATCTTGGGACTGATTTCTGAACTTGAGTTCTCAAACGGAGTACAAGAATTAGATTCTGTAAGCAACTATGGACTTGAATTCTGGAACTAAACGCTGGACCTGGATTCTGAATCTGAACTCTGGATTCTCAGATTCTGGAACTTATTTCTGAATCTGGACTTCTCTCAGGACCTGCATTTTGTAACTGAACTCTTGATGCTGAGACTGAACTAACATAAATTCTAAACTTAGATTCTGCACATAACTCTGGACTTCTGAGACTGAATTCTGAACCTGAATTCTGGGCCTGGATTCTGAACATGAATTTTGGACGTGAATTCTAGAACTGAATTATGTACTTGGATTCTGAGTGTGAACTTGGTTCCTGAACCGACCCTCTCTCAGAACCCAGACATTCATACAGACACTGAATTCTAACCTGGAGACTGGAATCGAATTTTGGACCTGTGTTTTGGATCTGAATTCTCAACTTGGAATTCAATTCTCGCTTGGATTTTGGAACTGATTTCTGAACTTGAGTTCTGAAACGGAGTACAAGAACTAGATTTTGTAAGCAACTTGAATTCTGGAACTAAACTCTGGGCCTGGATTCTAAATCTGAACTCTGAATCTAGATTCTGGAACTGATTTCTGAACCTAAACTTCTCTCTGGACCTAAATTCTAAATCTGAACTCTGGATCCAGATTCTAGGACTGAACTAACTTAAATTCTAGATTTAGATTTTACACGTAACTCTAAACTTCTGAAACTGAATTCTGAACGTGGATTCTGGACCTGAATTTTGTACTTAGATTCTGAGTCGGATTGCTGAACCTCTACTTCTCTGAGAACCCGGAATTTTGAATTGAATTCCGAACCTGGATTATGAAAGTGAAACCTGGATATTCTGAACCTGAATTCTGTGTCTGGGCTCTGAACCTGCATTTTGATTATGAAATTGAATTCTTGGCCTTAATTCAGGAACTGAATTCTGGATCTGAATTCTGAACATGAATTTTGGACTTGAATTCTAGAACTGAATTCTGTACTTGAATTCTGCGGCTGGTTTCTGAACCTGTACTATGAACTGAGTTCCGGACATTGATACCAGAACTCAATTCTAACCTGGATGCTGGAATCGAATTCTGGACCTGTATTTTGGATTTAAATTCTCGAACTAGACATGGATTTTGGAACTGATTTCTGCAGCTGGATTCTGAAACGAAATACAAGGACTAGATTCTGTTAGAAACTCTGAACTTGAATATTGGAACTAAACTATGAAGTAGGATTTTGAAGCTGAATTCATAACTGCTATTTGAAATTCAAGAATTCTGAAACTGTATTCTAAAATTCAATTCTGAATCTGAAAACTATAGTTTAGCTTTCATTCTGTACCGTGATACTGGTCCTGGATACTGGAACTGTATTCTGAACCTGGGTTCAAGAACTAGACCGACCGAATGGACCTGCTCATGGTGCACTGACTGAAACGTTCTGTTCACTCAATGCGCTGGCTATAAGAGACAAACGGATCGAAACTTTACCATTTTGTATCTATCCAGTAGATAACGACGAAATGATGATGGCCTCAACGATGATAACGAAAATAGATGAATAATTTGTTTCTAATAAGTTGCTAAGTAGTTACCGTAATTTTGAATTTGTTGCTCATTTTTTAATTTTTTTTTTTGAGTAATTCGCTAGGTTCATATAACTTAACGAAGTACCCTTCCCAAATAAACTTGAAAACAAATCGAAACCCAGTGGATAATTTGTTGCTTATTAGTTGCTAATTAGTTACGGTGGTTTTGATTTTTTTTCGATTTATTTTCAAACTTTTTTGGAAGAGGTTAATATGAACTTAGTGGAATGCCCGAAATGGAATTAAAAAATACTGATCAGCAAATTCAAAATTGTTGTAACTAATTAGCAACAAATTATTTACTGTAACTAATTAGCAACAATTTATTCACCTATTTGCGTCGACAAAAATTGGGTTTTATTTTTTTTATCGGGTACGGGTCGGGTTCGGGTTTAAGAAATTGCTAGCTCGACCATCTCTATTGTGTAGTCATTCAATTTATCATATTGCTTTAATTCTGCCCCTGTATGTATCTAATTTAGATTTATTTTGTTTTTCTTTTCAGGTATGTAGTTCCATTGTTAAACATTCCCCGCTGGAAAAGATTCAATCAAACTGAACTCAATTCAGCCGAAGGTAAATAGGATCATGTCTGTATTCCAAGTTCAATTGTTTCCATCAAGTTTGTACAGCTTCCTTCGTCAGAAGAACAGTAACTCACTGACAACAGCTTGTAACTTCTTCTTCGGTTTGCACTTGTCCCAAAATTATTCTATTGGACGTAGCTCTGACGTCTTAAAACGAGGGTCATTTTTTTTAGAGCAGGAGTTGTTCGTAAAATACCATTCCATGGTGCGGAGATGACAATTCCGGCCAAAAACAGAACGGAACACTTGTACTGCCTGAGGAAAGGAAACAAAATTTTTTCCAGCCGCTCCAGTATACAGAATTTTGTAGACGGTTGTCAGCTTGCTTGCAAAATCTTTGAAAGAGAAGTTGGGGTTCCGCTTGAAACAGATGGCCACTGTTTTCGATAATTTTGCAACATCCGGCGTTCGATTTCAATCCCTCCAGTTTAGCCTGGAGGTTCAATCAATTTCGACTATTTTGCGTTCGAGTAGTTGGGATTTTCGCGATGGACGAGCAAAGTTTTGACACGTTGCTACTTACTTCAATACCATTTTAACAATCGAGAAGCCTAAGCTTCTTCATGATTCCATGTGGAATGATGGTTCGTATGAAACTGTCAGCCTTTTTTTTTTTCTTAGTCCCATACCAAATTTTCTAGGGGAAACTATCCCGCACTTACGAAAAACACACGAATGTTGGTGGCCACATATGCCTAAGCCACACTTTTCCTGGTAACATACCCAAATGTTTAGCTTTGATGCACTGCCCAAAGAAAAAGCAGACTGATACAATGAGAATGATGGAATATGTTAGTCTCAAGCTGGTGAACTAATGCCGCACGCATTAGTACTTATCATTCATAACAAAGGAATATGTTAAATTTTTTATGTTTTATGCCTCTGTTGTCGTCTATTTTTCTTGTCCAATGTTTGCTTGATAGGAATGAACATCAGTGCTGGGAAAACCAATATAAAAAACATTATCCAAGCAAGATCACTGTCGAAGATCGTTTGTAATCTTTCCCAATAAAGATCACTACCGATCTGATCTTCTAAGGATCAGTTAGTCAGTGATTTTTAAATCACGTCGATAAAAATCGGTACCGATTGCACAAAACCGGTGGTAATTTAGAGCTAAAATGGTTTTTGATTCATATAAGATCAGTCATTGGATCATTCTAGTAACTTTTAGCATTGTAGAAGAAAATCTCACACGAGCAACCGATTAGTGCCGGTTGATTTACGTCTAAAATCGTGTGAAATTTAGTGACAACTGCAATCCTACAGGAATTTATAATCAAGGATAACGCGTGTCAATGAGAGCTCTGAAATGATAGAAATTTGTCAATTTTGTATCTTTGGGGAATGGTGAAGAGTACTAGAGGAGCAAGTACATCAATTGTTAATTCGACAGATTTCAATTCCCCAAGCAAAATTAGTAAAAAAAAGTAATTTCACACCAAATCGTTACAGCGACAACAGATTTTGTTTTACTTCCACCTGGTTGATGCTGATGATGATGCTGTTCATGTACTATTTTGATTAAACCCAATAAAACGCTACTTGACTTGAACTTTATTTATAGAAGTAACAGGAGCGCAGGGTTTGGCATGTTTCAAACGCACAACAGGCGCAGCACTCCTGTTACTGCTGTATTACAAAAATCCTGCACTCCTGTTACTGCTGTGCTCTGACACTAAATAGGGTAAATTAATCAGCTACATAACATGCTTCTCGATTGAACATGTTTTTCTTTTTAAGCAGAGATATCATCGTTGAAGGAATTCGTCAGTCGACCGACTAGGTTTGCCAATTACTTTGTCAATTTGTTAAATGTTTTCCGGTTATGAAATATAACCAATTAGAACCCGATGACACAATTCTAAATCGCCTAGACTCGGGGTAACTTGGTGCGAAGGCGGAGGTCAATGACATTAGTTTTTGTTCGAAACCAACAGAAAAAAAAGTGTCACCATCGAAGGAGGCTTTCGTGTGTTGTTTCGAAAACAAATTCACCAAACCAAACCAAACGCAGTTGGCGGGGGTTACCGGCACCACATATGACACTTTCGGGACGGGGAAATAAAAAAAAAGCAGGCGACAGTAATTAGAAACTTTTTGTTTTGTTTTCGAAAAGCACAAGGCGAAACTCCACTCCACTTGAAGCTGTCGACCGCAAAACGCACAGTGGGCGCCGGCTGCTTGGGTTGTTGGTATGGGCGATTGAACCCCTTCTTTCACCAAACCAAATCTCGAAACTCTAGCACGTGGTGGTTGCTCGTGTCTGCGTGTGCAGCAGGGACACGTGGGCGGCATTAGTTTTCGGTATAGGGAGGGGTCTATGCCAAATTTGTATCCTTGAACCGTTCTCAAAATTGAAGACCTACGGCGGAAGTGGTCACATCTAATTTTGGTCCTTAACGTATTGGTTTTGTGGAAGCCTGGAATCCGCCCGTGGGCGTGCGTGTGCGTGTGCGAGTGTGTTAGCCGCCACACTCATCCACACGCCGAACAAACCAGCCAAGCCAGGCCAGGTTAACGACCCGATCCCCAAAACGAACGACAAAAATGTAATGCAAGGATGCATCCCCGCGTCCGTCCCATCACGGGAGGTCCTCGTCCTAGTGCCACCACTCAAATGCTCTCTCCTACGTCGTCTAAGTGGACGACGAAAACATGCACTCACTCAAAGGAGGAAAAGTGAGAAATGCCAACAAAAAAAAAAACGAAAATCTGCTCACTGTTCAAAAAAACAAAACGCAACAACAAAAGGGAGGGAACGAATGAAGCGCATTTGTGCATCGTCGTGCAGTTTTCTGTTCTTTTTTGTTTTATTTTTTATTCTAGAGCCCCCGTTGAGGTGGAAACAGAAACCACGGGTGCAGAATTGGTGACACCTTGTTGAAGAGGGTGTCGAAAATTTTAATGAAAGAGCTACTAAAATAGAGCCCGGGAGTGCTGAAGGGGGGGAGGAGGATAAGGAACCGGTGGTAGACAATAAAGAAAAAGAACCGGATTCGACTTCGGGGGACTCATTAACATATATCGTTTTTCTATCGGGGCTTTCAAAAAACTGTCATCAGCGTCGTCGAGAAAGTTTTCGTGACGAAGTTGTGTTTGGATTGTTTATCGGCGTGTTTTGATTCGGCTAAATATGAATCGCAGGAGGCATAGGGCGCGAGTTTGGAGTCATGCAGTATTCGGGCCCGTGAACACAATTATATTAACGTTTTGTGACATTTTTGGCAACAAGTTTCACGGCAACATGCAAATTTTGGCAACTTGAAAGTACGATACAAATTTCAAATAGCGCTCATAGCAACTTGAAAGTTCTGAACAAGATTCACGGAAACTGTACCAACTATCAGCTCCTCGTGACATTTTTGGCAACAAGTTTTACGAAACATGAACATTTTAGCAACTTTAAAGTACGATACAAACTAATTTCAAATGACACTCTTAGCAACTGGAAAGTACAGAACAAGTTTCATAGAAACTGTAGCAACTTTCAGCTCCTTTTTCAGTAACATTATTAGCAACAAGATTCACGGCAACATGCAAATTTTGGCAACTTGAAAGAACGATATAATTTTCAAATGACACTATTAGCAACTTAAAAGTACAGAACAAGTTTCACAGAAACTGTTGCAACTTTAAACTCCTCGTGACATTTTTGGCAACAAGTTTCACGGAAACATGAAATTTTTGGCAATTTGAAAGTGCGATTCAACTTTAAATGACACTCTCAGCAACTTGAAAGTGCATAACAAGATTCACGTAAATTGTATCAATTTTTGAACTTCTCATGACATTTTTGGCAACAAGTCTCACGGAAGCATGAAAATTTTGGCAACTTGAAAGAATGATACAAATGTCAAATGACACTCTTAGTAACTTGAAAGTACAGAACAAGTTTCACAGAAACTGTAGCAACTTTAAACTCCTCGTGACATTTTTGGCAACAAGTTTCACGGAAACATGAAATTTTTGGCAATTTGAAAGTGCGATACAAGCTTAAATGACACTCTTAGCAACTTGAAAGTACATAACAAGATTCACGTAAATTGTATCAATTTTTGAACTTCTCATGACATTTTTGACAACAAGTTTCACGGAAGCATGAAAATTTTGGCAACTTGAAAGAATGATACAAATGTCAAATGATACTCTTAGTAACTTGAAAATACAGAACAAGTTTCACAGAAACTGTAGCAACTTTAAACTCGTGACATTTTTGGCAACAAGTTTCACGGGAACATACAATTTTTGGCAATTTGAAAGTGCGATACAAGTTTAAATGACACTCTTAGCAACTTGAAAGTACATAACAAGATTCACGTAAATTGTATCAATTTTTGAACTTCTCATGACATTTTTGACAACAAGTTTCACGGAAGCATGAAAATTTTGGCAACTTGAAAGAATGATACAAATGTCAAATGATACTCTTAGTAACTTGAAAATACAGAACAAGTTTCACAGAAACTGTAGCAACTTCAAACTCCTCGTGACATTTTTGGCAACAAGTTTCACGGGAACATACAATTTTTGGCAATTTGAAAGTGCGATACAAGTTTAAATGACACTCTTAGCAACTTGAAAGTACATAAAAAGATTCACGTAAATTGTATCAATTTTTTTAACTTCTCATGACATTTTTGGCAACAAGTTTCACGGAAACATGAAAATTTTGGCAACTTGAAAGAATGATACAAATGTCAAATGATACTCTTAGTAACTTGAAAATACAGAACAAGTTTCACAGAAACTGTAGCAACTTTAAACTCCTCGTGACATTTTTGGCAACAAGTTTCACGGGAACATACAATTTTTGGCAATTTGAAAGTGCGATACAAGTTTAAATGACACTCTTAGCAACTTGAAAGTACATAACAAGATTCACGTAAATTGTATCAATTTTTGAACTTCTTATGACATTTTTGGCAACAAGTTACATGGAAACATAAAAATTTTGGCAACTTTAAAGTTCGATACAAACTAATTTCAAATAACACTCTTAGCAACTTGAAGTACAGAACAAGATTCACGGAGACTGTAGTAATTTTAAGCTCCTCGTGACATTTTTGGCAACAAGTTTCACGGAATCATGAAAATTTTGGCATCTTGAAAGTACGATACAATTTTCAAATGACTCCCTTAGCAACTGAAAAGTACAGAACAAGATTCACAGAAACTGTAGCAACTTTCAGTTCCTCGTGACATTTTTAGCAACAAGTTTCACGGAATCATGAAAATTTTGGCAACTTAAAAGTAAGATACAAGTTTCAAATGACGCTCTTGGCTGCTTGAAAATAAGGAACAAGTTCCACGAGAAACTTCTAACAACTTATAATTACATACCAAGTTCTCAAGTTGTAGAAGGAACTTTTAACAATTAGAAGTATCATGAGAAAATCTTGGCAATTTTATGTTAGAATATAAGTTTCCCAAACAACTCTTGGCATCTCGAAGTTGAAGGATCTCTGGCAATTTGAATGAGCGGCAAATGTTCTAAGCTGCTTAAAAAAGATAGAACAATTTTTTTAAGGAACTTTTAGCAACTTCTAGTTCAATCTCTTAGCAGTACTTTGAAGATACAGAAAAGCTATCACAGAAACATTAAGTTGTATTCCGAATTTTAAAGTGTTCACAATGCACAGATAAACCAAGACGGGGCGAAAAATGTCTGTGAAAATGATAACATCACATCAGCTGATATCATCAAATAGATGATTACGCTGATATACCTCCATAGGTAGCTTGGCCGCAAAAGCCGAAAGTGAAGATAGACTTGCGATGCGGTGTGTGTTGGGTTTTTAGTTGACTGTTTTTTTCCATTGAGGTAGGAATATAATTGAACGCTGTGGCGGCTAAGTAACGTGAAACATGCTTGGTTCTTCTAGGCAACAGGGCTGTCTCTTGCCGTGTTTTCATTTAATAGGCAAAAAAAATTTCCCTGGTTAGGACCTAGCTACGGGTTCGAGTCCCGTTCTGTATGGGAACATTTTCGCGCTCCTCATTAGCTCAAGACGGCTCTACATCTTAGCAAGACTAAAAACAAATCATTATCATTTTTCTGTTTTCAGTGCAACAAAATTCATGGAAAGAAAATTGTGTCTTGAGAAATTTTGAGTCGAAGACGAAACACTTACCATAAATAGAAATTGAACGTGTTTAGTAGTATGATTTCACGTTTCGTCTTCGGCCTTTCAGTGCATTAGCAATTTATGTTGAGCTGCTAACGCCACTTTACGGTTCTGCTTAAACCTTTAAGCAGACGGAAAGTCAATTCTATTTCCATATACGCTTTTTGCACCGAAATGTCACATGTTCCACATTAACTGCTAATACAAAGATGAGTCGAAGAGGAAAATATTATAAAAAATTATAGAAAATAATCATGTGCACTCCTAAAAGAAGTTTTTACTGTTCCGAAAAAAAAATTTACAATTTCGAAGTGTTTGCAATGCACCAAAAAACTCTTTAAGTAGGAACGACATGAAAATGAACTTAGCTAAGCACCTATCATCGTAATTTGATGTTAATTAGTAGCGGTCATTTAAAATTTGTTGCACAATTTTTTTCAAATTATTTTCAAACACTTCGCTAGGTAAAGTTAACGAAACATCCCTGCTAAATTAGCTTAAAAACAAAAATTCAGTGGATAATTTGTAGCTGATAAGTTACGGTAGTTTTGAATTTGTTACTAATTAGTAACTAATTAGTTGCGGTAATTTCAAATTTGTTTGTTCAACTTTTTTAAAATTTTGAGTACTTCGCTAAGTTCATATGAAGTTATCGAAGCACCTCTACTAAATAAGCTTAAGAACAAAACCAGTGTTGTAAGTTACCAATTAGTTACAGTAATTTAGTATTTCTGGCTCAATTTTGTGTTTTATTTGTCCGAACAACTTATGAGCAACAAACTATCCACTGGGTTACGATTTGTTTGTTACCTAATTTAGTAGGGGTGCTTCGTTAACTTCATATGAATTTAGCGAAGTATTTAAAAAAAATTTAACATGAAATTTCTGAAATCGAAAAAAAATTTTTTGATGCCAAAAGTCTTAGAGTTGCATGGAACGTCTCGTCTCGTTTCATGCAATTCTAAGACTTTTAGCATAAATTTTTTTTTCGATCTTTGGTGATGTTTCAAGATCGGAAATTTTCAATTTATCGATTTATCCAGCGGTTCTAATACCTTTCTATAGACAAAGGAAAAGGGAAAACTAGACGCGGTTGTTTCAAATCGAAAATTGTGATACAGGGTCAATCGAAATCAGATCGAAATTGGACTCGATGTAAACTCAACCCCTTCCCCAACCTCCACACCTTACTTACTCTACCCCCCTCCCCCCCCAACTGATACAAACCCGGCGAAAGGACCAACATTAGGTTAAAACCGGGTATAAATAATAAACTTATAAATAAATAAATAAATAAGATCGAAATTGGTGATACAAGGTCAACAGCAACTAGTGATACAGGATGAACTTTAACCGGCGCCTGTAAAGTATCATGCGCGTGTTTCGCCTTACTAAATCAGGTTGCCTTCTGAAATGTGTTCTCACATGTACGACGGTAACTTAGTTGGTAAAGCACGGAGCAGATGCTCCTCCAACTAAGTTACTGTAATGCATGTGGGAACATGTTTCAGAAGGCAACCTGATTTAGTAACGCGAAACACGCGCATGATACTTTACATGCGCCGGTTGATTGTATCACAACTTGTTGTTGATCTTGTATCACAAATTTTTCATCACAGTAAGGAGATGGTTCCAGTTCTGGCTCTGAGCTCAGGACAGTCTCCAGCGTCTAAACACAAAATCTAAAATTAATATTTGAAAATAAGAATTTAGATTTTTTTAATCTTTCAAAAAATGTTGTCGATGTTAGAAAATTCTATTTTGAAATTTTAGATAGAAATGAAGACGACTATTTGCTGAAGAAAAATACACAACAACGTTTCGACCCGCTATTGAAGCCTTCACCAAGAGCAACTTTGAACAGAATTATCTGATTGACTGCGCTCCCAAGAAGAAGAAGCATAGAATTGCATATCACAAGATAAAAAATAAATAAATCACGTAAAAGCTACCATTTTTCGATCTTGAACGAAACGCTTCCTATCACGGAACCGGTCACAGGTGCACGATAGACAAAAACCGAAAACTCTGACTGACGAAAGAAGAAAAAAAATAGAAAAATGGAAACGGCAAAGAAAATGTAAATTACCTCCATCAGCAGCACTCCGCAAGCTGATTATTTTCACGTCACAAACAAAAGACAAATTAATGATACTGATTAAACTCGAGACAGTAGCTGTGTGCTGCTTGGAAAGAAAGAAAGAAAGAAAAAAAGCGTCCTTTCGCATACAGACAATTTTTTCCGCTTTTCCGTTCTCCTCCCGTATTTTTTTTTTCGTTTGGCACCGGCACAGTGTCATTTTTCGCACAATTTTTTTTCGGTTCTTTTTCCCCGGGATGTGGCACCGACTCTCGCTTGGCACAGGTGCGCGTCTTGTTGTCCGGAAGTGACGATGCAAATTTTCCACTCTGCATTATAATTTTGACGTTTTTTTTTTCTTTCGCTCTCTCAGTACCTTTCGCATCCCCGGTGACAGTCAGTCCCTGCAGTCGCGCTCGCCCACCCCGCTAGAAGGTGTGTGCCATGCGAAAGGAATAATCATCCACTGGGGGTAGGCGACGAATGGCGGGGGCGCAGGATGATGAGCATGGGGGGTTGTGTGCTGTGGGTGTGATTAATTTTCATGTTCTTATATTTTTTTTCTGTTGCCCGAAAAAATGCAGCTCCGTGCTTTATTTTTTGTATGTACTGTTGTTCTACTATTCGGTTGGGGGTGGGAAGGCGATTGCCACTGCACACCAGTTGCAGGGGAAGAACGAGGAAGTCGAGGCAACAGGGGAAGGGGTATTCTAAAAGGAATGAAAACTTGAATGAGAAAAAAAAACGAACAAATTTTCTATCAAGCAAGAAAAAAAAATCCATTGCTGAAAATCTGGCCTCACCACGTACACATCATTCGAGTGGTGTAGAGAATGAAAGGAGGAACGCATACCGAAGAAACAGGATGATGATAAAAGGGTTTTTCCCCTTTCTAGCCGTGGCGCTACGGTCGAGGGGAGGTGAGTGGAGGAAAAAAAAGGGGGAAGGACAGAGGCTCTTGCAAGTGACACGAAAATTTACAAAGAGCTCTTACACCTACACCTCCAGGCGTCGACGACGACACTACAACGGTGGTTGATGAATGTGTTTTTTTTTGTGTGAAGGTGCCGAAAAATTTTCCCTTTGCTTCGAACGACAGCCAAAACAGTTAGGGAAGGAACGAAGGAAGGAAAGAGAATAATGCAGGGACCATGATAATGCACTTTGTTTTCGGTGTGGCTGTCAAAATCTTGCCATTTGTGGTGAGCGTAGGTGACTCCAGCGAATTTAGTTCGTTACCTCTTCGGCATCAGATTTTCCTTTGAAAAATATTGCTTCACCTCATCCCATCGTGCTTGTCGATTTGTTGTGTTGCTGCTAGCAAAACGATAGTTACTTACAAATGTCAGATAACAAATGAACGACAATTATTTTGACGATGGATTTGATTGTATTGAGTTGCTGTTGAAAATTTGTGCTCCAGCATTCAATAAATACGAGCAAACGAGAAGGATTTCATCCACGAAAAATCTATCATCATTTACAAAAATTCCAAAAATTTAGTTTATTTTTGTTCAACCGCTTTAATTTTACTGGAGCAATTCACAATCTGATTGCCAAACCTCTAATCTAACACAAACAGCGGGACATGGGACACCCAAAACTTTCACCCCTATTCGTACAGGAACAGAGGAATCGAGGAGAGAAGCGGACCCCCTAACCCCTATCCCCCGAAATCCTTCACCCCCCTCCTCCACCAATGCGCAATGGTTCGCTTATGTTTCTTTTTTCCTTCTTTCCTTGCTCCTTATTGTTAAGTGCCAGAAATGCATTTCTGGCACGGCATTTCGACCGATGGCAGGCGGCGATATGACCGAACAGAAGAGGAAGGGAACGCACCCGAATCGAAAGACGACATCGGGGCAAAATCCTTTGTAATCCCTTTACGCTCACACCCCGTACCAGCAGTACGGTACGAAGCAAGACGTGGTGCCATAGGGGGTGGGACCCGGTCAAAGTGGGACTCTTGAAAAAAAAAACTTGAAAGCTGAAACCCGAGTGAAAGAATGAATCAGAAAGTGAATTATATCAGTTATTGAGTGAATAAATTCGCTAACCGGACGCATATAAATAGCCATTCAATGGAATCGATAGGCTTACTAGCAGAAAATCAAAACGCAACAGGCCTCAACTGACTTCCTTGAGATACATTCAATTGTTCGATTCCAACACTAAAAACAATCCGAATCGGATATCAAAATCTAGTCTATTTAAAAGCTAGGAATCAACCGATCAATTTCACCAGTGCTGGAAACTGCTGACATTTTTTTTAATGTCGTGTGCTGGAAACTTTCATGTTGCCTACTATTCGGGCTGTCACACATGAATGTCGCACGAACCATACAGATGAAAGTCGCATGTGACAGTCATGAGCGAGCGTTTCATGAATGTAGTGGCGGCAGTCTTACTCGTGTTGGACGATGAATGTAACGAAAGAATGATAGTCCTCAATAGAATCGGCTGCATTTTGTCTTCGGTACGAATTTCATTTCTGGCAATAAACATTCATGAAGAAATTTAAAACGGCGTCATTAGTGACGGGTTCCATATCCATACCGTTCCATGAAATGGTTGAATTTCAAATTGCTGCTGTGGAGGGGATCAAATACTGTAGCTTTTAACTTTGTCAAGGTGCGTAGGGTTGTCAACGAATGCAAAAAGGGAATTTTTGAAAAAAAAATCAAATAATAATTGAATAATAAAATGAAAAGGTTTGATGAGTGGATGTCAGCAAACAATGTTTGAAGCCGTTTCTAAATACAAGATGGCGGCTTCCGGCGTATTGATATTCGTTACAAACCATCACAATATGATTATTTTTCGAACGGATTCGATGAATGGATGTTAGAAAACGACGTTAGAAGCCGTTTCAAAATCCAAGATGGCGGCTTCCGGCATATCGATGTTCGTTATAATTGATCACAATATGGGTATTTTTCGAATGGATTTGATGAATGGATGTTAGAAAACGACGTTAGAAGCCGTTTCTAAATACAAGATGGCGACTTCCGGCATATCGATATTCGTTAGAAACCATTCCAATATGAGTATTTTTCTAGCGGATTCGATGAGTAGAAGTTGAAAATGATGCTTACAGTAATTCCAACATCCTAGATGTTGGACAGAATGAGCGAATTTAGTTTTTGGTTATAAAATGCCATAAAGAAATTCATAAATTGTTTTCATCTCGATATTCTTCAAATCTTATATTGCTGTTGTGAAGGCGATTGAAAATCGTTTTGTACTTTTTCGAAAGCAAACAATTTTTGAAGAAATAACATAGTAATAATTGTTGAACTACAACGGAATTAAGGGATCGAAAATCATTAGATTTTGCTCATAGGGGTTTATACCAACGAATATTCACAACCTTCCAAAAAAAATTTAAACATGAATTGAATGGAAAAGAACGCCAATATTGATCTATGACTACGATATGGCCCGTTTGCATTTCTGTTGGCTGCCAGTATTTTGGCACCAGCATAATTTAAACGCTTGCCAACTCGATTTGTTTACTTATGTAAGATTCGCCCTTCTTTGAAAAACAGCTGACATATCATGACAAGTGTATGTCATACATTCGTATGTTAGGTAGAACTCACAGCGCAACCCAAGCAAGGAGAGCAGCTTCGTACGTTCATTAGTTCCTGAACATGTCTGCCAGCTGATGAGTATGCTTCATGAGGTTAGCCATTGATGAATGGTTCGCATATTGAAGATGCCTATAAGAAAACTAGATTGATTACTTTTAGTTCCAATGAATATTAATTGAAAAAACATTGCTTCTTGTGTTTGTAGGATGTATACACAGTATAGTCTTCCAAGAAAAAAATGGATCGTTTGAAAACGGACTCAAATGCAAAATTTATGCTATAAAATGTCTGAAATTTGGTCTTGGAGTACAAACGTTATGTTCAAAAATGATTTCTGCAAACCTAAAAAAAAACACCGTAAATATTGCCTGTATGACCTTGCTTCTCATCTTGTAGCACGCCGTGAAGCAAAGTTCTTCATTCTCGTAGAGTATTAACGAGAGCGAACCCTTCCTTTCATTGCATTGCCATGGATTGCTTAGTTCATGTGTTAATTGAGACTGAGAGCACAGGCAATTTACCAAACAAGGGAACTGGTCTGCTCAGTAGCATATACTCTCACGCATCCAGTTTCTCTCTAATATAAGACTCTCATTCAGTTATGTCAAGCAAAGTATTCTTAGCGGGTGTTTTTTTTTTTTGTTGCTTCGTTTGTTTGAGAATTCACAATACAATCCCTGTATGCAGTGCTGTTATTTTCACGCGCGAATTTGACATTTTCTCATCTACTTGTATGTACGAGTTACGATGCGGACACGACTGGCAGCACCATGGTAATATTAAGAATACATCGCAACGCAACGGGTAATGTTGCACGATACGATTGAATTTATTTTTGATTTGATAAAAAAAAACATCATACATTTTCAAATGGACTTTTTATTGCTATAATCTAATTTCGATTTAAGAGCGAAATAAGAAAATTGTCGCATTTTGATAAAGTCTAATAAGAAGACACTTGTCAACAGTCATACCAATAAAAAATTTCTTTTTTCGGGTTTTAAATATATACTCTTCTATCTGTCCCAGAAAACTTCGACTTTGCTTGAAATTTATCTTTGGATTTCAAAAACAGAGTCATTCCAAACTTATTACTTCTTAAAAATATTTTTGAATCAGCATTTGTCATATTACAAACAATAAGAAATCCTACTTGAATCATTCTAAACAGGATGTGCGTTTGTTGTGAAATTTATTGTTGTATTAATATATACTAATATTGCTGTATAATACTACTATCTGTATTCCTAATTTTTTATATTGCTTCCATTTATCGGAACAAATCATGAATTCCGTTAAAAAGTGCAAGATTTTCATTCTGTCGATATCTTGAATTTCTTCACCAGCATCACTCGCTAGCATTTAATTCAGAACGATCGAAAATTTTGATACTAGTGACAACCAGCAGTAGGCAAGCGATTACATCATGCTGGTGTGCTTGTGCCAAAAAACATCTTTTTGAAAAACCACAAAACTGCGGTTTTTGATCGCCTCCACAGCAGGAATATAAGATTTATAAGAGTATCGAAATGAAAACAATCACGAATACGTCGTTATTAATTCCTTTATGACAGTTTATAACGAAAATGAAATTTGCACCAAAAAGATAATGCAACTTATTCTCATTCCCGCTATCTTGGATGTTGAAACGACTGTAAGTATCGTTTTCAACTTCTACTCATCGAATCCGTTCGAATAATACTCATATGATGGTTTGTAACGAATATCAATATGTCGGAAATCGCCATCTTGTATTTAGAAACGGTTTCTAACCTCGTTTTCTAACATCCACTCATTAAATCTGTTCGAAAAATACCCATATTGTGATGGTTTCTAACGAATATGGATATGCCGGAAGTCGCCATCTTGTATTTAGAAACGGTTACTAACGTCGTTTTCTAACATCCATTCATCAAATCCATTCGAAAAATACTCATATTGTGATGGTTTCCAACGAATATGGATATGCCGGAAGTCGCCATGTTGTATTTAGAAACGGCTTTCAACGTCGTTTTCTAACATCCATTCATCAAATCCGTTCGAATAATACTCATGTTGTGATGGTTTGTAACGAACATCGATATGCCGGAAGCCGCCATCTTGGATTTTGAAACGGCTTCTTACGTCGTTTTCTAACATCCATTCATCAAATCCATTCGAAAAATACTCATATTGTGATGGTTTCTAACGAATATTGATATGCCAGAAGTCGCCATCTTGTATTTAGAAACGGCTTTCAACGTCATTTTCTAACATCCATTCATCAAATCCGTTCGAATAATACTCATGTTGTGATGGTTTGTAACGAACATCGATATGCCGGAAGCCGCCATCTTGTATTTAAAAACGGCTTCTAACGTCGTTTTCTAACATCCATTTATTTAATCCATTCGAAAAATACTCATATTGTGATCGTGTGTAACGAACATCCATATGCCGGAAGCCGCCATCTTGGATTTTGAAACGGCTTCTAACGTCGTTTTCTAACATCCATTCATCGAATCTGTTCGAAAAATATTCATATTGCGATAGTTTGTAACGAACATCGATATGCCGGAAGTCGCCATCTTGTATTTAGAAACGGTTTTTAACGTCGTTTTCTAACATCCATTCATCAAATCCATTCGAAAAATACTCATATTGTGATCGTTTGTAACGAACATCGATATGCCGGAAGCCGCCATCTTGGATTTTGAAACGGCTTCTAACGTCATTTTCTAACATCCATTCATCAAATCCGTTCGAAAAATACTCATATTGTGATGGTTTCTAACGAATATTGATATGCCAGAAGTCGCCATCTTGTATTTAGAAACGGCTTTCAACGTCATTTTCTAACATCCATTCATCAAATCCGTTCGAATAATACTCATGTTGTGATGGTTTGTAACGAACATCGATATGCCGGAAGCCGCCATCTTGGATTTTGAAACGGCTTCTAACGTCATTTTCTAACATCCATTCATCAAATCCGTTCGAAAAATACTCATATTGTGATGGTTTCTAACGAATATTGATATGCCAGAAGTCGCCATCTTGTATTTAGAAACGGCTTTCAATGTCATTTTCTAACATCCATTCATCAAATCCGTTCGAATAATACTCATGTTGTGATGGTTTGTAACGAACATCGATATGCCGGAAGCCGCCATCTTGGATTTTGAAACGGCTTCTAACGTCATTTTCTAACATCCACTCATTAAATCTGTTCGAAAAATACCCATATTGTGATGGTTTCTAACGAATATGGATATGCCGGAAGTCGCCATCTTGTATTTAGAAACGGTTACTAACGTCGTTTTCTAACATCCATTCATCAAATCCATTCGAAAAATACTCATATTGTGATGGTTTCCAACGAATATCGATATGCCAGAAGTCGCCATCTTGTATTTAGAAACGGCTTTCAACGTCATTTTCTAACATCCATTCATCAAATCCGTTCGAATAATACTCATGTTGTGATGGTTTGTAACGAACATCGATATGCCGAAAGCCGCCATCTTGGATTTTGAAACGGCTTCTAACGTCATTTTCTAACATCCACTCATTAAATCTGTTCGAAAAATACCCATATTGTGATGGTTTCTAACGAATATGGATATGCCGGAAGTCGCCATCTTGTATTTAGAAACGGTTACTAACGTCGTTTTCTAACATCCATTCATCAAATCCATTCGAAAAATACTCATATTGTGATGGTTTCTAACGAATATGGATATGCCGGAAGTCGCCATGTTGTATTTAGAAACGGCTTTCAACGTCGTTTTCTAACATCCATTCATCAAATCCGTTCGATTAATACTCATGTTGTGATGGTTCATAACGAACATCGATATGCCGGAAGCCACCATCTAGGATTTTGAAACGGCTTCTAACGTCATTTTCTAACATCCATTCATCAAATCCGTTCGAAAAATACTCACATTGTGATGGTTTCTAACGAATATTGATATGCCAGAAGTCGCCATCTTGTATTTAGAAACGGCTTTCAACGTCATTTTCTAACATCCATTCATCAAATCCGTTCGAATAATACTCATGTTGTGATGGTTTGTAACGAACATCGATATGCCGGAAGCCGCCATCTTGGATTTTGAAACGGCTTCTAACGTCATTTTCTAACATCCACTCATTAAATCTGTTCGAAAAATACCCATATTGTGATGGTTTCTAACGAATATCGATATGCCGGAAGTCGCCATCTTGTATTTAGAAACGGTTACTAACGTCGTTTTCTAACATCCATTCATCAAATCCATTCGAAAAATACTCATATTGTGATGGTTTCCAACGAATATCGATATGCCAGAAGTCGCCATTTTGTATTTAGAAACGGCTTTCAACGTCGTTTTCTAACATCCATTCATCAAATCCATTCGAAAAATACTCATATTGTGATGGTTTCCAACGAATATCGATATGCCAGAAGTCGCCATCTTGTATTTAGAAACGGCTTTTAACGTCGTTTTCTAACATCCATTCATCAAATCCGTTCGAATAATACTCATATTGCTATGGTTTGTTACAAATGTCGATATGAATATTCATTATATTATATCGAATAATGTACATAAGATAAAAATTATGTGGAAAATCTGAAATATCGTCAACTTATTCTACGTAATGAATTTTAAATTACATAAACTTTTTTTGCTTCATGATTTTGTTGACGAATCCTCGATTATTACGAAAGTAATTTGAATTTTTTCTTGGTAAATTTCTTTAACTATCGACTTTACTTTTTATTGAAATAAAATTAGAAACTGTTCAAAAGTAGAAAATTTTTGATGGTTGACAACTCTATGCCCTTTCAAAGTACATGAATATAGTAAATTTTGTACTCTAAAGACTTACTTTTTATTTATTGCTATTTTATATTTTTTTCAAAAATTGAAAATATGCGCTAATTGACAACCCTATGCATCTAGTAAATGTTTAAATGTTGTGATTTTCGATTAATATTCACTTCTTTTTCCATTTAATTCATGTTTGAAAATTTTAAAAAAATTGAGAATTTTCGTTGATTGACAACCCTAACCCGCGCTTTTTCATTGACATTGACGTTCTCCTTTTGCAATAATGGTGTGAAATTTGACCATTCCATGGAACAGTATCGAGATTAAAACTATCACTAATGACGGCGTTTTGGATTTCTTGATGAAAGTTTATTGCCAGAAATGAAATTCGCACCGAAGACTAAATGCAGCCGATTCTATTGTGGACTATCATTCTTTCGTTACATTCATCTACCAACACGAGTAAGACTGTCGCCACTACATTCATGAAGCGCTCGCTCATGACTGTCACATGCGACTTTCATCTGTATGGTTCGTGCGACATTCATGTGTGACAGCCCGAATAGTAGGCAACATGAAAGTTTCGAGCACACGACATTCAAAGTAAACATCTACAGTTTTAGGTACCAACATAGGAATTTCACTTAAAACTGCCACGTGAAGGGACCGTTTCCAGCACTGAATTTCACATCACATCACAAAGCACAAATTACCAGATTCGTCAAAAAAAAATGGTGCATCCTTGGCATTCTGTAATCTCGCAGCAATGAAGAGAAAATTTAGGGAATAATTTCAATGCGCTCCGATCCTACTTTCGGGACTCGTTTGTTTCTGCAAGGGGAGTAAAATCGCAACGGTGGCAACGCAGATAGAACGTAAGAAAAAAAAATCATCGTCACACATGCATTTTAAGGGTGTGCACTTGTACCGTCTGGTGGTTCTGCTTCAAGCAGGTGTCCCCGGTTAAGAGGAAAATGCGTGATTTTTCACTGCGATTACTTTCGGTTGGAATTTTTACGCGCTCACGGTGAAAACCGAAAAATATTTTTTTTTAATGACGTGCGTCCGTCTTACTTTAGCATGGGATGTCGTTTCAAAGTTGGTCCTGTGGAAAAGTAATGAGTTTTTTGTGTCGAGAAAGTATCTTGTAGAGTACACGAAACGACATCATTTTTGCTCCATGACATTGGAAATGTGTTTTTCGTTGCATTCATTTAATCTGCGTAGAGTTTCAAGCCAGTGAATCATATGCAAGTTGTTTCGGTCGGTTCAGGACCAGAATTCAGGCATAGAAACTCGGGTCCACAATCCAGGTCCAAGATCTGAACTCTGATCCAGAATTAAGGTGCAGAATTCAGGTCCAGAATCCGAGTCTAAAATTAAGACTTAGAATCCAGATCTAGAATTATGGTCTAACTTAAAAATCCTAGTTCAGAATCCAGAGTTAAACTTCAAAATTGAAGTATAGAATTCAGTTTCCGAACTGAGGTTCAGGATCAGAATGTAGAATTCGGGTCTATTATTCTAGTTTCAAATGTCTAGAAATATGGTCTAAGTTCAAAATCCAAGTTCAGAATTCTTGTCCAAAATTGAATTCAAAAATTGAGATTTAGAATTCTTTTCTAGAATCCAACGCCAGAAATCGAGTTTAGAATTCAAGTTTAAAATCCAGATCTGAAATCAAAGTGCAGAATCCTGCTGCAGGTCCAAACTCCTGGTTCAAGTCCAGAATCCAGGTCTAGGCTCAGAACCCTGATCAGGAAGAAGAATTCAGATGCAGAGATCAGTTTCAGGTTCCTGAATCCCGAGTCTAGAATCCAGGTCCAAAATTCGTGGTCCAGAACCCTGGTCGAAGTCCCGAATTCAGGTTTAGGTTCTGAATTAAGGAAGCTGGTCTAAGCTTAGAATCCAGAGCTAAGGACCGGACCCCAGCTCCAGGATTCAGATCCAGAATCCAAGCTTAAAATCCAGAACTCAGGCTTAGAATCCAGGTCCATAATCTAGGTCTAGAGGTTCAGAGTTCAAGTCTACAACTCAGGTCCAAAATGCAGTTTCAGCACTCCGGTCCAGAATCCGAGTCTTAAATTAAAACTTAGAATCCAGGTCTAGAACTATGGTTCCAGTTCGAAATCCAAGTTCAGAATGCAGAAGTAAAGTCCAAAACTGAGGCTCAGAAATCAGCTCTCGAATCCGGATCCGGAATCTGAGTTTATAACAGATCGGCTGAAAAGTTCGTATCGTTTCTATGAGAGGGCGCCACTAGAATTAAATCCATACCATTTTCAGTTAGTACCAACCTTCAAAAGATACGTGTATAAATTTGACAGCTGTCTGATTATTAGTTTGTGAGATATTGCATTTTGAGTGAAGCTACTTTTGTTATTGTGAAAAAAATGAAAAAAAAGGAATTTCGTGCAAAATTTCGTACTGGTCATATGAGCACCGAAGACGATGAACGCAGTGGACGTCCAAAAGAGGCTGTTACCGTTTTTTTTTCGTCGATATATAACAATGGACGAAACATGGCTCCATCACTTCACTTCACTCCGGAGTCCAATCGACAGTCAGCTGAGTGGACTGCACGCGATGAACCGAACCCAAAGCGTGGAAAGACTCAACAATCGGCCGGTAAGGTTATGGCGTCTGTATTTTGGGATTCGCATGGTATAATTTTCATCGACTACCTTGAAAAGGGAAAAACCATCAACAGTGACTATTATATAGCGTTATTAGAGCGTTTGAAGGACGAAATTTAAAAAAAAACGGCCTCATTTGAAGAAGAAAAAAGTTTTGTTTCATCAAGACAATGCACCGTGTCACAAGTCGATGAAAACCATGCTGAAATTGAACGAATTGGGCTTCGAATTGCTCCCTCATCCACCGTATTCTCCAGATTTGACTTTTTCCTGTTCTCAGACCTCAAGAGAATGCTCGCTGGTAAAAAAATTTAGAAGCAATTAAGAGGTAATCGCTGAAACTGAGGCCTATTTTGAGGCAAAGGACAAATCGTACTACAAAAATGGTATCGAAAAGTTGGAAGATCGCTATAATCGCTGTATCGCCTCTGGTGGCAATTATGTTGAATAATAAAAACGAATTTTGGTAAAAAAATGTGTGTTTCTATTAAACGATACGAACTTTTCAGCCGAACTGTTACATAGCAAAGTTTTTTTTGCGATTCGTCTTCCAGTTATCAGTGCGTAGCAGCTCAATTTAGTGCACATTAGTAGTTCAACTTGAACTATGAATAAGTGTTCTTTAATCTTTTCTTTAAATTGTTCCCTCAGTATCATCCTCAACATCTATCTGAATTCATAAAATGTTCACCTCCTCCAAGTCGTTATTCAGAAACTTTAGCTCGGTTTTCTCAATTGAAGCGCATGAATTGCAAAATGATTACCCAAAAATGCATCAACGAAAGCGAAAATCCTTGAGCTGAATCCCAACGTCCGAAACCTCAGCCTCACTTGTCGTTTCATCCAAAAACAAAAAAAAACCTATTTGCAATTCAGTTTTTATTTTCACACCAGGATGAAGCAAGAAGAGGTGATGACTTTCGTTTTTTCTAAGAAATTTCGTCGTTTGCTCGCATGAATAAACATCGCTAAAAGACACTGACAACAGAAGGAGAAGATTGCCACGAATTCCACTTCCAAATGTCAGCACCTTTGGGTTCCATAGCCAACCGAAGTCGTCCCTCCAGGCGCACGGCCTACCTAGATTCAGGGTTCGATTGCATTTTTGTTTTGTTTTGTTTTCAAAAGATCAATCGCTCATTGATAATTCAATAAGCAAGCTGCGACGGCCCGACAAATCGACATTTGATTTGAGCACAGCGGCGCACACGGAGCGGTCACACAGTCACAGGCTTTTGGCAGTGCGCAGTGCTCCGAATGCAGATTTTTCGCCTGTATCTGATGAAATCAGTTTACTGTAGCCCAGGAACTTGCGATGCAATTGGGTCAAGCAGATTCAAATCCTGCATCCGAAAACGGAGTGCAGTTCTCGTTTTTTTAGTTTTTGTACTGGTGAGTCCAGTCCGGCAGCGCATTCGATTTTCTCCGATCGTTTTGAGTTTGTGGCTTAGTAAAATTGTTTATGGCTTTGAGTTGAAAACAAAAAAATGGATGACAATTTTACGGATAAAATTAGATAAACGGGCAGAATGCTGATACTATAAATAAGCAAAATGAGACATTATTTCGAGGAAAGAGCGTATTTTCACTTTAAGATAATCTACCATGATTAAAAATCCTATTTGAAATTATTTTGATGGGTTTTCTGGGTATAGGCTCACACGTATTTCTGCTTGAAAGATGATCTTCTTCGTGGAATAAATTCGGTTTTTTTTAAATATGACAGGATTCCAAATACGAAATGAAATGAATGATAAACATTTTTTTGTATTTTTTTTATTTCATTACTTATGTTTGAGAAGCTATGCCTTCGAATCGAAACTTCATTGTTCACTTTTTGTTGTATTTTGTTCCTATGCCATCGACCAGCAGCAGGATGACGCAATCGTTCTTGTGTTTGAAGCGAAACTGGCTCTGCGGACGTCGCGCAGCAGAACTACTCACAGTGCGGATTGATTTAGTACTGAAGCAATTTTGGTGACAGGTTTTCCTATTACGTGATTTCGTTTGTACCTTTTTCACGAATGGGCGGTCCTAACGGCCACAAAAATAGCACCATACAGAGTTTTGATGTTGATTCTTCAGATAACATTTAGAGTCACCAGAAGGTCTGATTTTGTATAATGTCCCTCTTGTGACAAAGTCTACGTTGGGGTGCCAATATTTAGGAGTAATCTCTAATTCCACAGAGCGGTAGTGCTTAAAAACTTCAGAAAAAGTCTCTAGGCAAAATTTGAGCTAAATCGGATATGGGTAAGTAGTGCCAAAGTTTGAAAATGGTCGATCTTGAAAAATCACGGTCCGAAATCGAATTTTTTTTTGTTGATGCCCAATGTCTTGTTACTTCATGAAACGTCGATATCTAGTGTCATTTTGAAAAGTTTTTTTTTAAATATCGCTCTATCGAACTTAGCAAAATCGACTCTGAGACTTCGAAAAGTTTTTAGATTTCCGAGTCGATTTTTTTAATGCCAAATGTGAATTGCATGAAACGTCGAGATCTAGTGTCATATAGAGAAAAAAAATTTTTTTTTGAAAAAAAATTTACTCTCAAGGACTTTGAAAAAAATTAACATATCCGAAAAAGAATTTTTTTTTGTTGCCGAATGTTTTCAAATTGCATAAAACTTCGAAATCTACTGTTATTTCGAGAATAAATTTTTTTTAAATCGACTAGCGACATTTGTCTCTCTGGGACTTCGAAAAACCGGCTCTATAATTTTGAAAAATGTTGAGAATTTCGATTTTTTCATGCCAAATGTCTTAGAATTGCACTAAACGTCGAGATCTAGCGTCATCTCAAAAAGATTTTTTTTTTGAAAAAAAAATCGATTATCGACATTTGTCTCTCTGGGACTTCGAAAAATCGACAATGAGACTTTGAAAAATTTTGAAAATTTCGAAGTCGAATTTTTTTAGTCTTAGAAATGAAATTTGAATGCTTAGACATGAAATTTGAAATATCATAAATCGATTTTTTCGTGCCAAAAGTCAAAGAATTGCATTAAACTTCGAGATTTAGTGTCATCTCGAAAAGAAAATTTGTTTAAAAAAATTTGACTCTCTGGGACTTTTAAAATTTAATATTTTCGAATATTTTCTAAATAAAAAGAATAAATCGTCGAGATGTAGTTTCATCTGGTAAAAAAATTTTTTGAAAAAAATCAGGTATCGACATTTTCTCTCTGGGACTTCGACTCTAGGACTTTGAACAATTTTGAGGGTATCGAAAACAGAAATTTCTTATGCCGAATGTCTTAGAATTGCATAAAACGTCAAAATCTAGCGTCATCTCAAAAAGGATCTTTTTATAAAATATTGTCTCTCTGGGACTTCGAAAATTTTGACATTTTTACCTTTTTTTCAATAAAAAAAAATGTTTTGATGTCTTAAAACTGCATAAAACGTCAAAATCTATTAGCATATCGAGAAGAATTTAAAAAAAGATTGTCTCTCTGGGACATCGAAAAATGTTGGAATTTTCCTCAAAAAGGATCGTTTTATAAAAGATTGTCTCTCAGGGACTTTGAAAATTTTGACATTTTTTTTTTCATAAATACGTTTATTTCTTAAGGCAGTTTACATAAGTTTTTCTTCGCCGTAGCATCACTTTTACATAATATTCTTATCCTAATTTAATTCTAACATAGTCACAACGTTTTGAATTTATTAAAACATATTCTCTTATAGCTTAAATGTCATCTTAGGTAACTCGTCATTAATTATGAAATCTACTCGGAAATATTATTTGAGCCAAACGATTAAC
Organism: Malaya genurostris; assembly: GCF_030247185.1. Taxonomy (NCBI): domain Eukaryota; kingdom Metazoa; phylum Arthropoda; class Insecta; order Diptera; family Culicidae; genus Malaya; species Malaya genurostris. The sequence continues at coordinate 10,965,179 of NC_080570.1, forward strand.
TTCAATAAATTATAAAATAAGCTGTTATTTTCAGACATTTTGTTGATAATTTCATAAACTGTTTCGAGTTTGTTTGTATCATTACATAATTTTTATTCTAATTTAGCTATTGGTTGAACTCATGGACGCAGCTGGGATCAGAACTAAGTCTTAAAAGGGGCCTTTATTAAATTGAAACTCCAATTTTCTTTATGAAATGATAAATAAGTTTCATGTATGAAAGGTCACGACAAGCAAGAATGTCTCGAACTGGGATATTGGATAGTCTACCTTGGGTACGCAAAGAATTTATTAGTTGAGATCTGACATCACGATACTCCACGCATGTCCAAACGACATGATCAATATCCCGATAACCTTCTCCGCAAGCACAATGATTAGTCTCGGAGAGCCCAATTCGAAGGAGATGTGCATCTAACGTGTAGTGATTGGACATGAGTCTGGACATCACACGAATGAAATCCCTACTCACATCCAGTCCCCTGAACCATGCCTTTGTCGATATTTTCGGAATAGTTGAGTGCATCCACCGACCCAGATCATCTCTATCCCAAGAAGCTTGCCAGCTGGCAAGTGTTCTTTGGCGAGACGAGCTATAGAATTCGTTGAAAGCAATCGGTCGCTCATAAATTTCACCCTCAATAGCACCACGTTTGGCTAAAATATCGGCTCTTTCATTGCCAGGAATGGAGCAATGAGCCGGGACCCAGACTATAGTGATTAGATAATTATTGTTCAATATGTCGTTCAGGCACTGTTTTATTTTGCCCAGGAAAAACGGTTCAGTCTTGCCAGTCATGTTTGAGCGAATGGCTTCAATTGCACTCAGACTATCTGTGAAGAGGAAATAATGGTTTGGAGATAATGTGACGATTACACTCAAACTATAATGAACTGCTGCTAGCTCTGCTATATAAACAGATGCAGGTTCTTGAAGCCTAAATGAGGCCGAAACATTATTGTTGAACATACCAAACCCTGTCGCTTCTTCAATTCGCGATCCGTCCGTGTAAAACATTTTCTCAGAGTCAATATGCCTGAACTTACTTGAAAATATTTTTGGGATTTCCGTCGAGCGTAGATGATCCGGGATTCCACGCACTTCGCGCTGCATGGATGTATCGAAAATTAAAGTTGAGTCAGGGGCACTTAGGATGCTGACACGGATAGGAATATATCTTGAAGGGTTGATTTCCTGTGACATATGGTTAAAATATACTGTCATGAATTTTGTTTGAGATCGAAGCTCGACTAGTCGTTCGAAATTATTAATTACCATGGGATTCAGCACCTCACATCTTATTAGCAGGCGTGATGAAAGCTCCCAAAATCGATCTTTTAATGGAAGAACTCCCGCCAGAACTTCAAGACTCATTGTATGTGTCGAATGCATGCAGCCTAAGGCAATTCGCAAACAACGGTACTGAATTCGCTCAAGTTTGATAATATGAGAGTTTGCAGCGGAACGAAAACAAACGCATCCATATTCCATCACTAAAGGTATCGTTGTTTGATACAATTTTATTAGATCTTGCGGATGAGAACCCCACCAAGATCCTGTTATTGTTTGAAGAAAATTTACTCTTTGTTGGCATTTCGTTATCAGATACCTAATGTGTCCTCCCCACGTGCATTTGGAATCAAACCACACCCCGAGGTATTTAAAAGTTAAAACCTGTTGGATCATTCTTCCCATCATATGGAGCTGAAGCTGCGCGGGATCATGCTTTCTTGAAAAGACGACTAACTCTGTTTTCTCCGCAGAGAATTCGATACCCAGATGAACAGCCCAAACGGACAAGTTATCTAAGGTATCTTGCAATGGTTTATGCAGATCAATAGCTTTGGGTCCAGTAACTGAAACCACGCCATCATCTGCCAATTGTCTTAGTGTACATGGGGTTTCTAGACAGCTGTCAATGTCATTCACGTAAAAATTATAAAGGAGCGGACTGAGGCAAGAGCCTTGCGGTAGACCCATGTAGCTAATTCTGAATGTTACCAAATCGCCATGTGAAAAATGCATGCGTTTCTCTGACAAAAGGTTGTGCAAATAATTATTTATAACCGCTGGGAGTCCATGTTGGTGAAGCTTGTCTGAAAGAACATCAATGGAAACTGAATCAAATGCTCCTTTAATGTCTAAAAATACAGATGCCATTTGTTGCTTTTGAGCGAAGGCAATTTGGATGTCAGACGAAAGTAATGCAAGGCAATCATTCGTCCCTTTATTTCTACGGAAGCCAAACTGAGTATCTGACAACAAACCGTTCGTCTCGACCCAAGTGTCGAGACGTCGTAGAATAATTTTTTCGAACAATTTTCTGATGCAGGACAACATCGCAATGGGTCTATATGAGTTGTGATTGGAAGCTGGTTTCCCCGGCTTTTGAATGGCGATAACTTTCACTTGTCTCCAGTCAGGTGGAACAATATTTTGCTCAAGAAACTTGTTGAACAATTCCAACAAACGTCTTTTTGCGAGGTCGGGCAGATTCTTCACCAAGTTGAATTTAATTCTGTCCAACCCAGGGGCGTTATTGTTACAAGACAAAAGTGCTATAGAAAATTCCATCATTGAAAATGGGTTATTAATAAAACCATTATTTGGAGGAGATTCCCGTATAATGCTCTGCGTAGGAACAGAATCTGGGCAAACTTTCCTAGCAAAGTCAAATATCCATCGGTTCGAGTATTCATCACTCTCATTTCCTACGTTACGATTCCTCATTCGTCTGGCCGTATTCCAAAGAGTGCTCATTGAGGTTTCTCTTGACAAACCTTCGACAAAATGTCTCCAATAGCTACATTTTTTGGCTCGAAGTATGCTCTTGTACTTGGTTTCTAAAACCATAAGTTTTTCAAAATTCTGAGGAGTTCCCCCTCCCCGTTTTAGAAACGTCTTGCAAGCATTTTGTTTTGCGAGTTTAGGCTCTGAGCACTCTTTGTCCCACCAGGGGTTGGGAGGCCTTCTGTTAGTCGTTGGCCCAGGAAAGCGTTTAGTTTGGGATTGTTCTGCGGCCTCCAGAATCGAACAAACGAGGAAGTCATATTCTTCAAGTGGAGGGAGCTCTTCCATTGAATTCAAAATACTAGAGATTCTACTTTGGTATTTAATCCAGTCGATATTTTTTGTCAAATCATATGGAATACTAGCTGAATTAGCAATACATTTGTTACAGCTAATTGAGATGATGATTGGTAAATGATCGCTACCGTGTAAATCAGGCAATATTTTCCAGGTGCAATCTAGTCGAATTGATGTTGAGCAAAGAGATAGATCTAATGCACTTGGGCGTGCAGGAGGTCTTGGGATCCGTGTCATGCTACCCATATTTAATACCGTCATGCTAAAATTGTCACAAATGTTTTGTATTAAAGATGATCTGCTATCATTGTAAACGGAACCCCACATCATTCCGTGCGAATTTAAATCCCCCAGAATCAATCGTGGAGCAGGAAGGGCTTCAACCATTTCATTAAGCTGTCGCTGTCCAACTTGTGCTTTTGGAGGAATATAAACCGAAGCTATGCAAATATCTTTGCCTTTAATGTTTATTTGGCAAGCAACAACTTCTATACTAGAAGTTGAAGGGATGTTTAATCTATAAAAGGAACAGCATTTCTTAATTCCCAAAAGCACTCCACCATACGGAGAGTCTCTATCGAGACGTATAATGTTAAAATCATTAAAATTTAAAGCTATGTTTGAAGTAAGCCATGTTTCGCATAAAGCAAATACATCACATTTTTGACTATGCAATAAAATTTTAAATGAATCAAGTTTTGGCATGATGCTTCGACAATTCCACTGCAGGACAGTGATTGTATCATTTGCGGCGGGTGATAAATTATCCATCAAAAGATACAAAACCTGAGACAATTGGTCATTGAGCTGATAACTGCTTCAAAAAATTTCTAGCTATTGGAAGGAATGCCATTATGAGGGTCTTTAAGGGTTCAGATATATTGAATGCTGAGAAAATCCATTCAACAATTTCCGAAAACTTCAGTAATCCTGTTGGTGGCTGTGAAATGGAGCCCACAGGATTATTACCTTTTTCTGTGCTAGATCCTGGATTGGTTTGTGAATTTGACAAACCAGGAGGCACAGTCTTTGGTTTTGACTTTTTTTGTTTAACACGGGGATCTTTTTTTGAAGATGAAACTTTAGATGTATTTTTTGGTAATTTGGAAGAAGACTTCTTTCTCTTAACTGACCCTTGGGTAGTGATAAACGAATTACCTTCACTATTTTCGTCAGAGTCAGAGTCTTCTGGTTCCTCTAGATTTGAAAACCCGTTTTCGGTTTCCAAAGGGGGGACATCAATGACCGTTTTAAGCATTTCTGCATATGTGCGCTTAGACCGTGCTTTTAAAGAAAGCTTAATTTTGTCTTTGTGCACTTTAAATGCAGTGCATACTGAAATATCCTCATGAGGACTTTCCCCACAATAAATACATTTTTCAATTTCCTTGTTGCAATCATTATCTTTATGAGGTCCTTCACACTTAATACATTTTGGTTTATTGCTACAGTAAGTAGCTGTGTGTCCGAATTTTTTGCAGTTCGTACAATTCATTACATTTGGAACAAAAAGCCGAACAGGGAGGCGAATTTTATCGACATAGACATAGGACGGCAACGCAGATCCGGCAAATGTCACTCGAAACGAGTCTGATGGGCGATAAACTTTTTTTCCCTCTTCATAAACTACTGAGTACAGTTGTTTGCACTCCAGTATTTTCACACCCTCAAGCATAGAGTTCTTGAAACGACCAACACCATGCTTGAGTAAATCATCTACCGAAAGACTCGCTTCGGTAACAACACCGTCAATTTCGACATCTTTGGAGGGTATGTAAACTTTATACTCTTTATTGAAATGTTCCGAAGAGACAATATCATTCGCGTGTTTCAAACTATTTACCACAACACGAATTTTATCGTTATTTACTTTTATGATCTCTTTGATTGAAGAGAATCGTGATGTCAAACCTTTAGAAATTTGGTAAATGTTTAATGGCTTTGATATACGTCTAAAAAAGACTATCCAAGGCCCAGAACAGCTCTCCTGATATTTTTTCGTTCGTGGGGGTATAGGATTCATGCTAGGATTTACGTCCATGGATTCATCCATCACATTAAAATTTTTAATCAAACTTTAAAATAAAAAATGAAACCAACACTATACAGTACTCAATCAAAAGGAAAAGAAAAAACTTCTACCTTGAAATTGTTGTCTATCTCCGTTGCACTGCCGTGTAGATCCTCGTTGCTCTAGATGTTCTTGTTGGTTGCTGATTGTTGGATGTGATGCTACTGCTACCTGACATCCAGCACCACTCGATTTCCGATTTACTTTTGTCTTCGCCAGCTGTAACCAGCGCAGGTCACCGGTGTATACCTGCGTGTTGTATGGCAGTGGAAAGACCGAGTTGTCTTGTCTCCTTCTTCCTTGTGCTCCGCACCGATATGCTTCTGCACCGAAGTGCCTTCGCACCGGTGTGCCTTTGCACTCTCCTGCTTCTGTGTGCCTTTGCACTCTTCTTCTTCGATGTGCCTTTGCACTCTCCTGCTCAGCACTTTTGGCTGTATATTGTGGCCTGGGTAGAGCTTGGGAAACGCCCTTTGTTGTTTCCTTCACCAGCTTGGCCCAGCACTAGGGCTCTCTTATGCAGCACGACTATACGTTTTAACGGCTGCTGCCAACAGGTCTCTACCTGTAGTTCAACCGTTGTCGTATTTAACGCGTGTAAACCAACCAGCGTTATTAAACTGTACGCTTCTATACACAACCTTCTCGGTTGAACGGCTATTACTGAATCAATTTTGACATTTTTTCAATAAAAAAATTTGTTTTGACGCCAAATGTCTTAAAACTGCATAAAACGTCGAAATCTCTCGTTTCACCTCGTATTTTTTTTTTCTTAAATCGACTCTGGGACTTTGAGAATTTCTAAATACACTGAAGTTTTTTTTTATTCGAATTTACGTACCGCATAAAAAAACCGCCATAACTCTGAAACTTTGCATAAAAAAAACCGCCATAACTCTGAAACTTTGCATAAAAAACCGCATAAATCTGAAAATTCGCATAAAAAAGTCGTGTAAAAAAACCGCATAAAAAAGACCTCAGTGTACATTTTTTGTATGCCCCGTGTCTTAGAATTGCATAAAACTTCGAGATCTAGTGTCATCTCAAAAAGAATTTTTTTTTTGAAAAATTCCGAAATTGAAAATATTTTTTTTTTGTTACCAAATGTCTCAGAATAAATTGTCGAAATCTAGTTTCATCTCGTAATTTTTTTTTTAAATCGTCTCTATCGACATTGTCTCTGGTACTTCGAAAAATCTACTCCGGACTTTCCGAAATCGAAAATATTTTTTTGCATGAAACATCGAGATCTACTAGCATATCGAAAAGATTTTTTTTTTGAAAAAGATTGTCTCTCTGGGACGTCGAAAAATTTTGAAATACTTTTTAATAAAAATCTCTTTTTTTTTCTCCCGAACGTCTTAAAATTGCATAAAACGTCGAGATCTAGTTTCATCCGTAAAATTTTTTTTCCTTAAATCGACTCTATGCGACTTCGAAAAATCGACTCTGGGACTTTGAGAATTTCGAGATCCATTTTTTTTGTGCCACATGTCTTAGAATTGCATGAAACGTCGAGATCTAGCGTCATCCCAAAAAGATCTTTTTTTGAAAAAGATTCTCTTTCTGGGATTTTGACATATTTTAAATATTTTTTTATGCGAAATATCTTAGATTTGCACTGTTACTGTAGTTTCCAGAGAATTTTTTTTTAAATCGGCTATCGACATTGTTTCTCTGGGACTTCTAAAAGAAATCAACTATGGGACTTTGAAAAATGTTGAGAATTTCGAAATCGAAATTTGTTCATGCCAAATGTCTTAGAATAAAACGTTGATATCTAGCGGCATATCAAAAAGATTTTTTTTTTGTTTGAGAAAAATTCTCTTTTTGAGACATTGAAAAATTTTGACATATTTTAAATATTTTTTTTATGCGAAATATCTTATATTTGCACTGTTACTGTAGTTTCAAGAGAAATTTTTTTTTGAAAAAAATCGGCTATCTCTGGGATTTCTAAAAATAATCAACTGTGGAAAAATGTTGTGAATTTGAAAATTTTTTTATGTCTAAGAACTGCATAAAACGTCCCGATCTAGTACCATATTGAAAAGATTTTTTTTAAATGATTGTCTCTCTGGGGCGCCGAAAATTTTTTTTGATGCCAAATGTTTTTAAATTTCATAAAACGTCGAAATCTAGTTTCGTCTTAGTAAAATGTTTTTTTCCTAATCGACTCTGGGACTTTCGAAATCCATTTTTTAATGCCGCATATTTCTTATAGTAATTTTTTTTGTTTTTTTATAAATCGACATTCGAAATGGTCTCACTGGGACTATGGAAAATCGATTCTGGGACGTTGAAAAATGTTGAGAATTTCGAATTCGAATTTGTTCATGCCAAATGGCTTAGAATTGCACAAAATGTCGAGATCTAGCGTCATCTCAGGAAGAATTTTTTTTCTGAAAAGGATTTTTTCTCTGGGATTTTGAAAAAAAATCACATTTCCGAAATTGAAAATATATTTTTTGTTATCAAATGTCTTAGAATTGCATAAAACGTCGTGATCTAGTTTCATAACGTTTTTTTTTCAAATCGACTCTATCATGTCTCTCTAGGACTTCGAAAAATCAACGTTGAGGAAATGGAATTTCGAAATCAAATTTTTGTTATGCCAAATGTCTTATAATTGCATAAAACGTCGAGATTTAGCGTCATCTCAAAAAGAATTATTTTTTTTGAAAAAGATTGTCTCTCTAAGACTTCGAAAAATTTTGACATATCCGAAATTGAAAATAGTATTTTTTTTGTTTCTAGTTTCATCTCGTAATTTTTTTTTTGAAAAGAATCGACTATCGACATTGTCTTTCTGGAACTCAACAATGGGGCTTTGAAAAATGATGATAAAGGCACTTCGAAAAACCGACTGTACAGCCTTTAAAAATGTTGAGTATTTCGAAATCGAATTTTTTTTATGCCAAATGTCTTATAATTTCATAAACCGTCGAGATCTAATTTCATCGCGTAAACAAAATTTCTCTTAAATCGACTCAATGGGACTTCGAAAAATCGACTCTGGGAAATCAATTTTTGTGCCACATGTCTTAGAATTGCATGAAACGTCGAGATCTAGTGCCATCTCGGAAAATATTTTTTTTTAAAAAAGATTGTCTATCTGGAACTTTGAATACTTTTGCCATTTTTTAAATATTTTTTTTTATGCCAAATGTCTTATTATTGCATAGAACGTCATTTAAAAACCTATTTTAATCCACCTAGTGGTGTAATGATGCCTTTCTCATATTACTTATTACATCATAAATATAACCGTGAAATTCGCAAAAACAACTGTTTATTGAATAGGAATAGGATAATTTGTTCGGATCTAATCTCACAAACTCTATAAATCCTGTTTAACCTGTAGTTCCGGAACCGAAAGTAGTATCCACAACAAATTAAGGAATTTCGTATGAAACTGTAAGACTTTTCTTTTGAACCTTTAAGTTTGTGAAAATCTATTCGGCCATCTCCAAGAAAAGTGAGTGAGATCCTTTTTGCAGTTCCTAATCACTATTTCCAATTCTCCCGAAACCGGATTCAGATGAACGGAATAGCCGAAGTTGGTTCGTTTGCTACCAACAAATATGACCTACAAATTGGAACAGTTTTGAACGTAGTTAAACTTATACTTACTATCTCATGCTATATTTCGTTTAAACCAATTAAACTAAATCTAACGAAACGAACCTGCGTTTCTGTTACTACTGCGTGCTAAACAGCATGAATCAGCAGCATGAAACATGTAGTAGGATTGTTATTATTATTATTGACATCACTACACAACGTGTACGAAATAGAACAAAGCACGCCTTGTTCGTTTTGTGTTTTCTTCTTCTTTCGGTGTTGTACATATTGTCACCCTATATGGCGATTTGAAAACTTTGACACTCATCGCCCTGTAACTGCGGAACCGGAAGTCGGATCCGGATGAAATTTCACAGTAGGTTTAAAGACAGTATGACCTTTAATTCAAATTAAGATTTGTGAAAATCGGTTCAAGCATCGCAGAGAAATCGAAGTGAATTTAGTTTTAGGAGTTTTTCTTCTCCACGTTCGGTGCTCTCGGAACAGGTAAAGAGGGGACCAGTAGTGCCGAATTAAGTTTTTATGCCCACAAACTAACAAGCTCTGAAAACTAGAAGAATTTATCAGACAGTTTTATGGGATTTGTACCTGTTTTTAACCATCGTTCGTGGAAAAATACTAATAAAATTGGTAATTTTCCACTTATCACGCTTTAGTTCCGGAACCGGAAGTCGGATCCAGATAAAATGTTCCACAAATTTTTAGGGTATTATAAGACCTTTCATTTGAATCTAAGTTTGCGAAAATCGGTTGAGTTGTTAAAGAGATAATTGAGTGTAAACTTTTTCTCAAATTTTCACATATTACCATATAACTCCGGAACCGGAAGTCACATTCAAACGAAATTCAATAGCAAGCAATGGGACCATAATACTTTTTATTTGAATCTTAGTTTGTGAAAATCGGTTCAGCCATCTCTGAAAAAAGTGAGTGCATATTTTTTTCACTTTTTTGGTACATATCATCCTATATCTCCGGAACCGGAAGTCGGATCGGAATGAAATTCAATAGCAGGCTATGGGACTATGAGACCTTTCATTTGAATCTTTGTTTGTGAAAATCGGTTTGGCCATCTCTGAGAAAAGTGAGTGCATATTTTTGTTACATACACACACATACACACACACACACACACACACACACACACACACACACACACACACACACACACACACACACACACACACGGACGGACACACACACACACACAGACATTTGCTCAGTTCGTCGAGCTGAGTCGAATGGTATATAACATTCGGCCCTCCGGGCCTCGGTTAAAAAGTCGATTTTCACAGTGATTGCATAGCCTTTCTATATGAGAAAGGCAAAAAGAGTTTGTTTTCAAAAAAGCTTGTCTCTCTGAGACTTCGAAAAATTTGGATATATCCGAAATGGAAATTCTTTTTTTTTTTGTTACTGAATGTCTCAGAGTTGCATAAATCGTCGAGATCTAGTGTCATCTCGAGAAAATAAAAATTTCGGCTGGGACTACTAATTTTTTCGATATTGAAATATTTTTTGAAACCAAATATCTTAGAATTGCATGCATTGGTAAAATTTATTTCTTAATTTTCTTTTACTTTTTTTTTGAAAAAAAAATCGATTCGACATCGTTTTTATGGGACTTCTAAAAATCGACTCTGGGACTTTGAAAAATGTTGAGAATTTCAAAATCGAATTTTTTTTATGCCAAATGTCTTAGAATTACATAGAAAATCGAAAATTAATATCATATCGAAAAAAAATGTCTTTTTTAAATGATTGTCTCTCTGATACGTCGAAATATTTAGATTTTTTTGTGATTAAAATTTTTTTTTCGATTCCGAATATCTTAAGATTGAATAAAACGTCGAGATCTAGTTTCATCTTGTTAAAAAAACTGTTTTCTTAGATCGACTCTGGGAATTTGGAAATCCATTCTTTTATGCCACATGTTTCATATCACAATTTTTTTTTTTTTTTTGATAAAAATCGTCAATCGAAATTGTTTTTCTGGCACTTTGGAAAATCGATTCTGAGACGTTGAAAAATGTTGAGAATTTCAAAGTCGAATTTGTTTTAGCCAAATGTCCTAGAATTGCACAAAATGTCGACATCTAGCGTCATCTCAGAAAGAAATTTTTTTTTTGAAAAAGATTGTTTCTCTCGGACTTTGATAAATTTTGACATTTTTTTAAATATATATAATTTTTTTGATGCCAAATATCCTAAAATTGCATTAAACGTCGAGATCTAGTTTCATCTCGCAGATTTTTTTTTAAATCGCCTCTTTCGACATTGTCTCTTTGGGACTTCCAAAAACTAACTCTGAGACTTTGAAATATTTAGAGAATTTATGCCTAAAGTCGAGATCTAGTATCATATTGAAAAGATTTTTTTTTTCAATGATTGTCTCTCTGGGACGTCGAAAATTTTTGAGAATTTCGAATAAGAATTTGTTTATGCGAAATGTATTAGAATTGCACGAAATGTCGAGATCTAGCGTCATCTCAGAAAGACTTTTTTTAAAAGATTGTTTCTTTGGGACCAAGGATGGCTTTTATCATGTCAAAGATCGCTCACTGGCAACTCTTCACACGATTCAATCAGTGCCATGAAAGAGAGACGAATATTATCGCAGCAACAAGAAACCGGCATGGTTCATTTAACATAAAATGGACACCGGTGCGAGAGCGAATTTCTCTCGATGACCTGTTTGAGAATCAAAGGTTAACACGCTGCTATGGGGATCCTCTCTGAAGCAACAAACGGTCGCTTATTCTCGTTTCGCGATCCGATTCTATACGTGCCAGTTGACAATACCTTTGTACCTTTGTGAATGCTCCACACAAGGGTTTTGAAATAGTGCAACCTAGTATGAGAATCATCAAGTTGAATCATCGATTCGATTTTCTGCGATAATTGTTAACTTACGATTCTCTCTTGGGAAATTCCACACAGTAAATTTATCGAATCTATCGGTATTGTCTCTCTGGGACATCAAAAAATCGACTCTATAACTTTGAAATTGATATTTTTTTCTCAAAAGAATTTTTCAAAAACAGATTGTCTATTTGGGACGCATTTGTTAATCAAGATGAAATTTCGTGGAAAAAGAGTTATGGCTCATAACTTGAATGATTTTGATAATAAAATCAAGATTAATTGTCATGATTTCATGACTAGACTATATGATTGGTTTCATGACTTTTCAATAAACAAGACATCGCTTACGGTTTTTCTTTCCGTGTACAACGATGAAAGTCCTTCCGGAACACCCTTTCGCCGAACTGTCACCCTGTCGAACGAAGTCACGTTGCAACACCAACGCACCAAAAATATGGCGAAATCAAACGAAACAACCCCCTGTCCCTCATGCGTCCTGACAGCCTGCCTCCTTCACACCAAAGACTTCATTCATTTCCAATTGGGAACGAGTTTCAAGTGCCACCGCTGTGCTGTTGTTGTTGTTGTTGCTGGCGAGTCCAATGCGGCGAAACCAAATCAGTTTATGTAAATAGAAGACGAACAGCAAAAAAAAACAATAAACGTATCTAAAACAAACTGGCTAGCAACTAGATATGAAATGATGCCGTGATGTGATGCATCACATCATTTTTTTTTGTTTCGTGGAACTGTCAACAGTCAACAGGCAACCAAATAGTTTCCCCGGTTTTCGGGCGCTAGTCAGCAGAAATTGGTTTCCGTGGGTGGTACGATTATGAACCCAATGAAATTCCGAACGTAGCAAGCCATAAATTCGAAAACCGTTTTTTTTTTTCGTTTCGTTTCGTTTCGTTTCTAAGCCCCCTATTCATGAGGGAGAGAGATAGAACACCGATTGTCACACTAAAAACTATTGATTCGGTTGAACTGTTAGATGGTTTCCCTGCAAGAAGGTGGCAAAGGGATGTTTTTTTTTTCGGTGGTGGATGAAAGGAGAAGAGCGTTCCTCTGGCAAACACGCAAGAATGATTGTAGTATGTATGTGCAACAACTACTTGCAGTTAGACAGACAGACAGACAGACAGACAGACAGAGTCGTGTCCATGCCACGTTGATGATTATATGCAGTTTATTGACGAAAATGAAGAGAAAAAAAAATACGAATAACACGACTAGCAGCGCCACATCGTCACTCACCTAAATTAATTTAATTGAAAATTATCATTCGAGCGTGCGGTCTGTTCTCCTATGTACTAAGTCAGTCAGAAAGCAGTCAGTTAGTCAGTTAGTTAGTCAGTTAGTCATTAGTAGGCGGCGACGGAGGCGGAGGCCGAGACTGAGGAGACTGTGTGTGTGTGTGTTTGATTTGAGTGTGAGCGAGTTTCGTGACTGTGTTTAGATGCGTCCGTGTGTATTAGCTTTTGTCATTTTCGGTCTTTTGTTAGCGCTGACAATTTGGTACAAAACTGAGCTGAACAAACCGAGAGAGAGAGAGAGAGAGAAAAGGAAAGAAAAAAAAATAACACAGTTTTTGCTTAGTGGATAATTTTTAGTTGCTTTGTTTTGGTTCGCGTGATGCGCTTTTGTGGGGATGCATTTGCGTGCAGCATTACTTTTTAGCGAGGTTGTTCTTGTTTTTTGTTGTTATTATTATTATTACTATTTTCGTGTTCGTTATGTTTTGGTGACGTTGACACCGTTGTGCAGTGTGACTGTGACGGAAATAATGAGGAGAAAATGCACCATTTTGTAATTCTATGGGCACATATATTTTCTTTTTCGAAAGTAGTGCCGGTTTGATTGATGAAAGTGTTTCAACGGCAATTTTCGGCCTTCTGTTAGATTTTTAAATTTACGCACTTAATTGAGTGCAATTCTGACAAATTGTCGATATTAATTTTGTCTTTGTTTCGTATTCGACTCAACAGTGCATAACAGTTTTTGTTGAGCTGTTTTGCCACCCAGCAGCTAACATAAACCGCTAAGGGGCTGTCCATAAAAGACGTCACGCTTTTTTTGACGATTTTTGACTCCCCATCCCCCCTTTGTCACAAATTGTCACAGAAGCAAAGACCCCACATCCCCCCTATGTCACGTGTCACGAATTCAAAATAAATAAAATTCATCTCAATAAATTCTCAATATGTATGACAAACCATACAAATATGAGGGAAAAATCGATTTATTACATGCTGTCATTAGATTAAAAAATATCCATAAATCTACAAAATCATCGGAATTATTTTATTAATATCAATTATATAAATTAACAAAAGTATTTGGTTGGAATTGATGAAACATTTAAATCATCTGTTTTATTTCTCCTAGGGCTACACAGATATATTATTGTTTTAGGTAAAGAATAATATTTCCTTAGTGTAGCTTACAGGGCTGAGAAAATAAAGACCAAAACCTCATCAAAACGAGATCACTGCCGGAAAACTTTTCATTATTAGTTGATCAGTGAAAGTTCAATCATTGGATGATTCGATAAGCTTTTATGTTGATGGAGTAAAATCACATATGATCAAGATAAGACATGACATGTTCTACGTCTGAAATCGTTGATCTCCCGCTCTTTTTCAAATTAAGTATAATTTAATAAACTGCATTGAATGAAATGCATCAGAATCAGATAAGAGAAATTCTTATGATATACTATTATCATTGCTAGAAAATCAAATTACTGAACATATTGTCAGTGCACATCTTAAGTTAAACTGTTTGAAGGCATCTTTTGCTTTTTTACTAATATTAGGCAAAATTTATTAATTTCGCTAATTTACTCGCTCCTCCGTGCACTTTTGCTGATCACAACAGAAATGATTTCCTGCATCACTCATTTCCGAATTTACAAGAAAAAGCTTTTACATCAACAAATACACGTTTTCATATAGAATGTAAACGTTTATTGTGGAGATTTTTTCAGGAAATAGGGCAAAGCAGTAATATAATTAGGTATTTCAAAAATGCGCTCATTGAAAATATTGGACGTCACATTCCAAAAACCTCCCCCCCTCCCCCCTGTCACAAAAGGTCACGTTTTATGAAACACCCCCCTCCCCCTTGCGGCGTGACGTCTTTTATGGACAGCCCCTAAGCAAACTTGAATTTGTTGCTCTTTGCAGAACACTATTTCATAGTTAAACCAACTACCTAAGTCTTTCAATATTCATAATGCTCGAAAGCTAGATAAAATTACCTTTTTCGTTCAGTGAAAACGCTACTATTGGAAACAAGTTGATCCATGATTGGAGACATTATAGCCATTTAAGCGAAACTATTAGTAATAAAGAACTTAAGTTGAGCTCAGTGAGTACTGGATTAAGTTAGGGGCACTGCATGCCCCGTAACACAAGCCAATTGATATTGTAATTCAGAATTAAAATTAGAAACAGTCAAGTGAAAAAAACGTCAATTTTTTGGAACGACATTTGGCAGAATAGTCTAATTTTCAAAAATTCACGAAACCTCGAGATCTGGTGTTAACTCGACGTTAAGAACGCATAATGCAATCGCGCAAAAAAGACCTCAGTGTATGCTAAAAAAAAATATGCACTCAATTTTACGGGATATGAGCCGATCTTTACGAACTTAGATTCAAATGAAAGGTCAAACGATTATCTTATCTTTATATGACTTCCCGTTCGGGAATTACAGGGTGAGAATCGAAAAAAAAATGCAATGTCACGAGTATTTTTGAATACACGTTTACATAAAAACGAGTAAAGTCCTTGTCGCTAGCGATATAATTTTTGAATTGTGCATATTTTTTAGGTTACTGATAAAAACAACTTTATTTTCTGATAAATCAATTCCCATTAGCAGGTTCTAGAAGAACCGGAAATAGTAATCCAAATAACTCCAAAACAAAACTCACCTCATTTTCTTCGAGATGCTCAAGCCGGTTTTCACGAACTTATGGTAAAATGTGAGATTTTATGATCTTATAAATTGCTGTTAAATTAAATTCCACGTTGAAAATGATGTTTGCCTCAGTTATTGACCAAACAAATCGATTTTGTCTATAGCGGTTTCTAGTTCACGGTTCGGGAAGTACCGGAAATTGTGATGTAATTATACACCAAATCGTTCATAAATGGCACAATCCTGGCACGACGACCCCCTTCGATTCCGACGAAACTTTGCATATGAGATCGGTATGGCAAATAGAGTATTTTTCACTAATCTAGCGATTTTTTACACTCCAGGCTAATTTTTGAAAAGGGCGTATGTGTTTTAAGCAGTGTTGGTGATTGCCGAAAATTTGACAGAAGCTGCTTTATTGCTATCTATATTGTATACAACATTTTCAATCCGGTAGAAGATGCTACCAGAACTCGAGTCTCTCAATGCATGAACCGTGAGAGAATTTTGCTACATTTCTTCGCTCCACTTCATACTCTGAGTATTTCACGCCCTTAAAAAAATTTACAGTCTGATAATGATCGTTGCTGTGTGGAATTTCCAAATTTCCCAAGAAAATCGAATCGATGATTCAACTAGATGATTCTCATACTAGGTTGCAATATTTCAAAACCCTTGTGTGGAGCATTCACAGACATTTTCAAAGACACAACTTATACAAAGGTTATATGCACATAGTTAGAATAAGCGGCACTACTAAAATGATTCTATCGCAATTGTCTACTGCCTGTATAGAATCGGATAGCGAAACGAGAATAAACGACCGTTTGTTGCTTCAGAGAGGATCCCCACAGCAGCGTGCTGACCTTTGATTCTCAGACAGGTCATCGAGAGAAATTCGCTCTCGCACTGGTGCCTATTCTGTGTCAAATGAACCATTGCCGGTTTTTTGTTGCTGCGATGATATCCGTCTCTCTTTGATGGCACTGATTCAATCGTTGAAGAGTTGCCAGTGAACGTTCTTTGATACGATAAAAGCCATCCTTGGTTTTAAGTAACATTATTTCCAAACAATTATAACTCGAATTCTATACCTTCTATTTGTCTAAGAAGTTGTAGGTATTCGATCGAACTTTTGAACAAAATATACACTAAAAAAAAATCTTCCGATTTTTCAAAAAATCAAAAATAAATTTTTTTTTGCGAAATTCTTAGTTATTCCACAACTAATGAATATTAAAGACATTGATCTATAAAAAAGTTTTCCGAAGAAAAACTTTTTTTTGGTTTTATTAAAACGGTATTTTGTCCGAGAAATCAAATATTATTCTTCAAGCTACGCTCAATGAAAAAGTTAGTAGAGGGCTATCTCTTAAATGCAGCCATTTTCGAGATATATGAGAAACAAATTGATATTTCGCCTTTTTTATAAGGTAATCTGGGTTTTCCAGCGCCAAATTTTTCATTTTTGTAATTGTTATGAAATTTTCAAAAAATTATTCTCTCATATGAGGACAATTGGAGCAGTTGTTATCGCGATATTACGATAAAAAATCGACGAAAAATTACCTGGGTTTAGGTAACCGTTTTCCGTATCAAAAGTTAGGTTATCGCGGTTTTCTTGGTTTCCTTTGATGTAAAAGTTTACCTATGATATAAAGGTTTATTATGTAAAATAATGTTGTTCTATCTTAATTTGTTTGAACTTTGCTTCCGCCGTTTTCCGATAGGTGGCTGTACCGGCTGAGGCTGGTCACAATACATAGATGATAATGCCTTTAAAGTGAGTGTGTACAGTGCCTAACGAATTGTCATCGCCGTTTCAGTGACATTTGTTCTTGTTTTCGTATTATTCACGTTCGAAAATGTCTGTTTATGTGCCCAATTCTCTCCATTTGCGGGAAGTTTTACTTTTCTGTTACAATTCGAAAAAAAAATGCAACTGAAGCGCATCGAATACTCTCAGAAACTTACGGTGATGCTGCTCTGAGTAAAATAACGTATCGGGAGTGGTTTCAACGTTTTAAAAATGGTGAATTCGATTTCGAAAACAAACATGGCGGTGGAAGAGAAAAAAACCTTCAAATATGAACAACTAGAAGCATTGCTCGATGAAAATTCGTGCCAAACCCAAGAAGAGCTTGCCGAATCGTTGGGAGTGAGTCAGCAAGCCATTGCAAAACGTCTCAAGGCTCTGGGCATGATTTAGGAAGAAGGAAACTGGGTGCCGTACGAGTTGAAACCGAGGGACATCGCTGTCTATTTGTATGTGAGCAACTGCTTCAAAGACAAAATCGTAAGAGGTTTTTACATCGAATCGTAACCGGTGATGAAAAGTGGGTTCGATACGATAATCCTAAACGCAGAAAATCATGGGGAAAGCCCGAGCATGCTACTTCGTCGAAGGCAAAACCAAATATTCACGGCGCCAAGGTTATGATTTGTATTTGGTGGGATCAGCTCGGTGTGTAAATCACACACCTACGAGCTCTTAAAACCGGGTGAAACCATCACAGGAGACCGCTACCGAACGCAACTGATGCGCATTAGTCGCGCGCTAGAAAAAAAGCGGCCACAATATCAAGAGCGACATGACAAAGTCATCCTCCAACACGACAACGATCGGCCTCACGTCGCAAAATTGGTCAAAAAGTAGCTGGAAACGTGGAAATGGGAAGTCTTGCCCCACCCGCCGTGTATTCCCCAGATGTCGTCCCTTCTGACTTCCATCTATTCCGTTCGATGGCACACGGCCTGGCAGAACAACATTTTCAATCTTTCGAAGAGTTGGAAAAATGGATTGCTTCATGGATAGCCATAAACCCTAAAATTTAGTCCACCGGAAGTAATTTCACCGATTGGGACATTTCATCGAAACCCACTTTACAGAATGGCTAATTTCTCCGGAAGCCGAGCCTCGCCGAATGCACCAATGTGTCCTAAAACCTTTTCTCTAAATGCATTATTTTGTCGAAAGTCATGTCACCGACAGAGTAAATTCGCCGGAAGCCGTTGTCCCGAGTGAGCGATTTCATCGAATGGATCATTTCACCGAGATCCATTCTACGGAATAGTTAAAATAGTTTTTATACCGAATGCATCAGCTCATCGAAAATCATTCTAAGCAATGGTGGAAATTCACTGAACTGGTCTCGTTTCGCCATAAGAACTTTTTCCGAGTGCACTATCTTTCTGAAAACCGTTCCACCGAAAAGGTCATTTCGCCAAAATCCTTTTTATAAAAGGGGCTTATTTCTCCAGGAAACATTTTTCACCGAATGGGCTATTTCGCCGTAATCCATTTCACGAAATAAGTTTTTTTCACCGCGAGTCACTCCTCCGAAAGCCATTTCCCCGAAAGAGTTATTTCAAATTCACTTTTTTTCACCGAAAGAGTCAAATTGTCTGAAGTCATTTCACCGAATGGACCATTTCCCCGTAAGTCATGTCACGAAATGAGCTTTTTTTCACCGTGAGTCATATTTTTACGAATGTGTTATTCCATCGAAAGCCATGTTGAATATTTACGACGCTTTTTCATAAAGAGTCAAATTTCCTGAAGTCATGTCACCGAATGGTACATTTCGCCGAAAGGTTATTTTACAAACAGGTTTTTTTTTTCTCCCGAAGCCATGCTTCATCATATGGGCGTTTTTTCATCGAGAGCCATTTTTTGCGAATGAGATTTTACATCGAAAGTCATTTCACCAGAAAGGGTCTTTTCAATGAACGCCTTTTCACCGAATAAGTAAAATTGCCTGGTCATTTTATAGAATGGGCCATTCCACTAAATAAGCAATTTCGCCGTAAGCCATTTTACGAATTTAGTTTGTTCGCCGCGAGCCACTTTCTATGAATGGGTTGTTCCATCGAAGGTCATTTCACCAAATGACCCATTCCTTTTCCCCGAAATCCTTTCTACAGAACAGCTTATATCTCCAGAAGAGCCATCTCGCAGTGAGCTGAATTCCACTGAATGAATTATTTTACCGAAAACCATTTTGAAGAAAGCCAAATCATCGAGATTTTCATTTCCCCGGAAGCCGTTTCGACGGATAACTTTATTACGAGCAATTTTACTCAATGAGCCTTTTCACCGGAAGCCATTTCACCAGATAGGTCATTTCACCGAAATCAATTTACAGAACGGTTTATTGCTCCGGACATCGTGCTTCACTGAATAGGTCGGGTTTCGCCGTAAGCACATTTTCCGTATGAATTATTTTTCCCAAACCGATTTAATCGAGGAGAGGTCTTTGAGTGAAACGTCATTTCGCCGAATTAGTCCATTCGATGGATGGGTCGTTTCGTCTTGAGGATGAATTCACTCCGTCGAAGCGTTCATGTAGATAATTTTATAGAAATTGCATTTAAAATAGCGAGTAACAAAATGTGTAGACTTACGAGATAATCTTTTATTTGCTTCGGAGTTTAAGTTGTTTCATATGAAAAAATTCTTTATTAAAAAATCCGGATCCGTATTCGAATTTCAGATAGATATGGACTTCTAGTTTCTTGAAAACTTGCCCGGGATTTTTTACTCTAGAATTGTTGAACTCCAAGAGTGACGAAGATTTGGATCCATGAATTTTTCCATTCTTCAGAGTTCCACAGCCGAACATTTAGATCGCACAGACCCACAATTGAACTAGATTGGTTTTTTTTTTCAAAAAAGTTTTTATACCGGCCTATCTGCGTGCAAACTGAACATAGCAAATGGAGTGAATTTTCTGTTAGTTAAAAAAAACATGTTTAATATTGGTTCTCGTTGTCACCTTTTTTCTTGGAGGAGAGGTCCATTTTCATCCAGCAAGGATTGGGGGTCAATTGGTTCGCGACTCGTTTTATTATCCATCGCTTCATCATCGGTGTTTTTGCTAAAAGTTTTCTACCTAGATGGCATTTTTTTCATTCATGTTTTTATTTCGGTCGGTATTTTCGCTAGAGCTTTGCAGTAGAAAGGCCTCTCCTCCCAACTCAAAATTCTACTGCAAAGCTCTAGCGAAAATACCGACCGAAATAAAAACATGAATGAAAAAAATGCCATCTAAGTAGAAAACATTTAGCAAAAACACCGATGATGAAGCGATGGATAATAAAACGAGTCGCGAATCAATTGACCCTCAATCCTTGCTGGATGAAAACGGACCTCTCCTCCAAGAAAAAATGACTCCTTTTTTTTCGAGCCGGGATCCGAAAATTGCCGGAAAGATGGGAGAAAGTTGTCGCTAGCGACGGACAATACTTTGAATATTAAATCTGTAAACACTTTTTCGCAATAAAGCTTTTAATTTTGGAAAAAAAAACGTCGCAAGAAAATTTGTACACCTGATTCATTGTCTACAGAGTTTTGTAGATTACCAGGAGTTGTTCGTTAAAGGTTACCCAATCCCAGATTGGGTAAAAGGGGTGCTCACTCAAGCACAAACTCAAACGAGTCGTCGATCATTTGATTGACCGAATGATTGAATTTGAATCTGAACCATTCAGCTAAATGAATCATCGAAAGGTTTACTATCTGGAAGGATCTGCTCATTTAATATTCGTGACATTGGTGGGGAAAAAAGATCAGATATGTCACCACGACTGACAAATAAAAAAAACCTCCCCGGAACTCAGAAATCCCGGATTAGCGTGCCAGCAAATCATTTCAAGCTTGGTCATGAATTATAGATTCGACAACGACCGAACGCCATCGACAAGGGCGGCATGACAGCGTGAAACGTGTTTCTCGATGACGGCCATTTGTAAAAATTTGGTGCAATTTTCCACTGTACGAAAACAGCAGTCGCTAGTGGTCCCGACAACATCGGGCCCGAAGTTATTATCGCCAATCAAACACATTCACACACCCATACAATCGGAACTCCGGTTTACGGCAGGGCAACATCAGCAATAAGAGAGTGATCAAATAGATGCCGAAAACGCGCTCTAGTCGGAACTAGCAGCTAGCCACAACCATCATCATCATCATCATCATAGTTGTTATGAACTGTTCGAATCGCAGCCAACCCATTAGCGGAGAGGAATCGCGAAGCAAAAGAAGACGGGAACGGCCGAAAGGAAGCGCGACTCATGCCTCACATGCCCGATTTCGTCTTCGTCTTCGTCTTCGTTGCCCGGTAGTCCAGTTTTAGTAGATTTTTTAGGGCAAGTAAACGAACTTTGCCAAAGTGTGAGGGACGACGACGTAAAAAGGGGCCGAAGCGAGACGGAAGATCGCCAAACCGTACGCGCGCACCAGCAAAACTATAAAGGAAAAGATGATGATAATAATAGTTCAACCGACTGAAAGAAACAGAAAAATAGAATTCACCACCACCCCTCAGATCGCTCGCTCGCACACACACGCTCTCCGTGGAACTGACCAAGGCAGCACAGCACAGCACCCCAAGACCAAGTCAACCATCACCAAGATCGGCTACATGGTCTCAGCGGAAGAAAAAAAAAATTAAATAAACGTCATTGCCAAGCAAAGGGTGGTGATGGTGGTGGGTATTCAACATGTGAGATCGATGCGGCGATGTGTTTGTGTGTGTGTGTGTGCACTTTGGTGGTGAATTTCCAAATAGATACTGACGACTGGGTTGAAGAAGGGGTCGGCTGGTGGGCGCGCGGATTGAGGAAAGGTACCAAACTGCAACTGCTACAATGGAAACTTGAATTAAATATTCTACTAGAAAAGCAGACCCGCGCTGCAATGCAATGAAGTGGTGAGAGAAGAGATTGCGGCCAAGACAACGGGGGAAGGAACGTGTTTCAAGGCTATTCGAGCGTGTTTGGTTGAGAATCGAGTGTTGTTTTCGCTTTGGTTTCAAAACTGCCTAAATTTTTCATTTGCTCTGGCTTGAATCCATAATTTGCTGCTGATTGCCTGCCTGCCGGTTTCGAGACAAACTAGTAGGCGTGGACTGATGGGCACACGAAATTCGATAGAAAGGCCCGAAAACGAGCGATTGCCAAAAAACAAAAAAAAAACAAAATGGTCCCCGCCTACTGCGTCGTCGTGGATGGACAAGCGAAGTGTGCGATAGATCAGAAAGATCGCTTTGGATTGGTGTGTGCGTACTATGATTAGGCAAAGCAGCGCAAAATGGTCTAATTTCGGGCCCCGAAAAGTGGTTGGTTGCTTGGTTGATCCACCAACACACTCACTCACTCACTCACTCAGTCGAGTGTACACAGGCGCACACTCACATACGTTTACTCGCCTTACGACTAATGAGGGAGAAGCGCGATAATAGTTGATGATGGTTTCTAAGTGCCGATTGACGATTGGACGACGCCTGGCAATGCGATGTAAACTAGCGGGGAAAGGGTTGCCAGCTAGCTGGATGGGAAATGCGCC
Source organism: Malaya genurostris (assembly GCF_030247185.1). Taxonomy (NCBI): domain Eukaryota; kingdom Metazoa; phylum Arthropoda; class Insecta; order Diptera; family Culicidae; genus Malaya; species Malaya genurostris. The sequence continues at coordinate 10,988,063 of NC_080570.1, forward strand.
GCGCTTAATTGCGTTGATTTCTAATAAGAATGGAATTTAGGTGGTCGATATTGATTTTTTTCTTGACGTAGTTCTCGAGCGTTCAAAAATGGCGCGTCTGCTTGAAAGGCTGGCTATATTTGACACATATTGAAATCATTCTTGTAAAATTCAGTTCTAGCGAATTCAGTCATATGTGGCATTGCGTCACCAGTAAATTTCACAATGTTTTGCGGTGTTGGTACCAGTGTTCGCTTTTTACACTCTTTTTGCTTATTTTATGTTGGGAATCCTGAAGCAATAGCAAATGTTCTGCAATTAGCACTGACTTTACGTCTGTTTAGCGTTAGTTTATGTTGAACCGCGAGGTGGCATTGACTTGGAAAGATAAACTCCCAACGTATGGATGAGTCGAAGACAAATCACAAAACAGAAATCAAATAGTGCCAAATGGTACCGAAAATCTCTTAACGATCGAAAACAATGTATTTCTATGAGTACAGAACAAAACTTTGACTGATCAAATAGCTGAAGAATGAAAAAAAGTGGTAAAAATGAAATCTTGAACCCGCAGCCATTCGTAATTCGATTAAGAAAAACTCTTGTCCTAGAATTTTTGCTCAAAAGTTTTCATTGTCGCTAGTCTTCTTTCTAGTTCATCTTCATCTCAGTACCGGTTAAAATTAGACTGGAATATACTGAATCCTCGAAATCATGTGGTTGCAGATTTTTGATAGATAGATTTTTGATATTTTGAGTTTCAATACTCGAAAAAAGTTCTTCTTCTTCTAAATGAGATTATATTTTTTATTGTAAATTCAAATAAAAGCCCTATGCGACAAGCTTGCCATTTATACGCATTTATGGATATAACCGGAAGGTACGTCTAATTCCTATCGTTCCATTATTGGACTAATTTCGCGTCAAATCGTATTCGTAGTTGGAAACATTCTCTCAGATTTTTATGAAACTCACTGAACATGTAGACTTTGTCATAAAAAAAACCCCTTTGCATACCTTGTTTTTCCTAAATTGATCTAGACTGTTTTTTCTAAGGGCTAGACTTTTTCCATGTTTTGCAACAAAAAAAAATAGTCGAAACATGACCAATCCTACAAAAAATTTTAAGTCAGTGATGTTCACGAAACTAGTTAAATTTTCGATTGAAAACACTGAAAAAAGTACTTATCGAGCCGTACACGTCTCAAAAATTTGAAGTCAAACTACGAAAGTACCATTTTTATTTGAAAGAAATTGTCTCAACATCGATAATTATCCGGCCCTTGGCATCTTAGAGTTTAAGCAGTATGCCTAAAAATATATTATATTATTGAATAAAAAAAACATCGATAATTATGTTAAAACCTGTTTTAATCCACCTAGTGGTGTAATGATGCTTTTCTCATATCAATCGTACTATCATATATAATACTGTGGTATTCTTCAAAATAATTTTCTTCGATTCTAGAAAGAATAACCGAAATCGGTTTGTTTGGCCGTCTACTGATAAAAACTATCAATTGGAGAAAATTTGAGGTCGATTCTGAAAACTTTTTACGGTTTTCCGCCCTTTTCAGTGATGGTATAAAATTTTCAACACACTTTATCCTACCGGATCCGAAAGTCGGATCCGGATGAAATTAAGGAATTTCGTATGGGACCACAGGAGCTTTCATTTGAACCTAAGTGTGAAAAAATCGGCAGCGTAATCTATGAGAAAAGTTAGGATTACCAGGATTACAATACAGATGTCAGTTTCCAAGTTCAGTTTCAGAATTCGGATTCTGCATTCAATTGTAGAATCCAGGTCCAGAAATTAGTTTCTGAAGCCAGGTCCTGAATTAAGTTCCTGAGTCCAAGTAAGGAATTCAGTTCTAGAATTGAGTTACAGAATTCAGTTCCAGAATCCTGACCTATAATTGAGTTTCATCCTGGTCTATGATCCAGGTTTAGAATTTCAGAACTCAGGTTCCAACCTTCAGGCTCTGTGTTCAGTTGTAGAAGTTGTAATGATCCAAGTTCAGAATCCCAGTCCTAGTAATCAAGTTCAGTTGCAGAATTCAGTTTCAGAAGTCACGTCCAGAAGCTTCAAGCTCCAGATCTTAGGCCCAGAATTCGGGTTCTAAATTGTGGTCCAGAGTAGAGATGGGCAAAACAGTTCATTTCAAAGAATCGTTCAATACTAAGGAGTGTATCGAAAATGAGCTATCCACATAATTTGTGTTGTACGCATGTACACGGAACGACCGAAATTAGCTCTGCGCCTAATTCGTATTACTGTTTTTTTAATTAGTTGATTTTAACAACAAAATTTCCAAAATAACTATAAAATTAGTTAAAATTGAGAATTTATTTGCTGAAAAAAACTCTTATTTTTAGAGAATGTGTTTAGTTGGCGAATATTCTGGACACAAACCAGCAATATTTCAATCCAACACGAAATTCTCATTGACAACTAGTTTTGTTTTTAAAATCAGAAAATTTGTTTCTATTTATCCATCACCAGTTTATTAGCCACAAAATTCATGAGAAGTGTCAAAACAAAACAATTCAATAAAAAGTTAAAAGGGACAGTCTTGTTGAAACTGCTTGCAAATTGTTTAGATGTTTACGCATGTGTTACGATATATCCATATATAAATTTCTAAACCGGTATGTAAAAATGACGTAAACTGTTAGTGGAAAGTGTATTTATTCAGAATTTGTGCGCATTTGAAGCGATTGTGCGTAATAATGTTTTTACGCAGACCAGTGAAGTGAGTTTCGAATGTTGCACTCTAATTGTACATGTCAAATGGTGTTTTTTGTATCTTCCAACCTTCCGGGCTCTGCCGTCCGGTGTACTACTTGTATTCGGTTTTTGTTTTCCGAGTGCTCAAAGTTTTCAGTGAGAGAGTCGATCTCGAGAAGTCGAATGAAGAAAACAGCGTTTTAGAAGAAAAATTTCTAAAAAAGTTTATGTTTCGTTTACGTCTTTTTCTCCATTACAATATCGTATTTATACCTACCAATATAGAAAAGACAACCGCGACTGAAATTTTTTTCGGTTGTAGTGTGCCATCTAGTGGCTAGTAGTCATTACGGTGTTAGCGTTATTTCGGCGACAGAGCGCCATATAGCTGCAAATTGCAAAAACCGATTCAACCATTTATGTTGGTTGAAAACAAAGTTTTATTTCTCTAATTCAACTAAAAAATTAGTTGAATGGATATGAAGTGTGCCTTAGCTAAGAAATGACAATTAGTGAATTCAACTAAAAAAATAGCCATTTCAATAAATATTTTATTATTATCAAGAAAATTAGAATTAAGAAATCTAAATTAGCAAAAGTAAGACTTTTTTAGTTGTGTCAAAAAATAACTAACTAAAATCAGAAAATCAACTAATTTTTTCGCCAAAATGCTGATATCGGTCTTTCCGTGTATTTGTGATGGTTTTCTATGTTCAGATCACAGCATGTTGTGCGTTTGGCTGTCGGCTTTCGTTTGTGCGGTTGAAATTCTGCGTTTTCAAAATGTCGCGTATTGAAAAGGAAGTGAAAATTAAGGCTCTAGACACATGGCTAAGTGAGAAGGGTATTACTATGGGAAAATTGGCGAAGCGGTTTGGAATTCATCATGCCAGTGTTAAAACTATCATTGATAAGTTTGGGCAACACTATTCTTTGGATGAGCTACCAGGGAAAGGCAGAAAACCCGATTCTTCCAACCCGAAACTGGACCAGAAAGTGGTATCTCTAATCATGAAGACAAATCAATGTCAATACGTGATTTGGCTAAAAAAGCAGGAACGAGTGTCGGACTGATTCAGCGTATCAAGAATCACCTGAAGACCTACAAGAAGCAAGAAATCTCGAAACAAAGTGTAGAACAGAAGAAACGAGCAGCAACAAGGGCCCGGAAATTGTATTCGCGTCTTTTGCAGTGTCCGGATGCATGCGTTTTGATGTACGATGGGACTTATGTAAAGGAAGACTCAAAAACCCTTACAGGTCCACAATACTTTACTGTCGTCGTTGGAGAGGATGTGAGCGGTTCGGATAGGGCGATTCAAGTTAAGAAACTCGGTCGAAAGGTACTGGTATGGCAAGCAATTCGTTCCTGTGGTTTAAAGTCAACCATTTTTTACACTACCGGAACTATAAATGCAGAAATTTATCGATCTGAGTGCCTTCAGAATAGATTGCTGCCTTTATATAAGAAGCATAGGACTATACCCCACTGTTTTGGTCGGATTTAGCTTCGGCTCACTATGCCAAAACCACTTTCAATAATTGGCTTGCGGAAAAGGGTATAAATTTCGTTGAGAAAAATATCACTCCACCTAATTGCCCTCAGCTTCGACCCATCGAACGTTACTGGGCAATCGTGAAGAGGGTCTTCAAGAAGACTGGTTAGGCAGCTGGGAACATGCAGGAGTTCAAAAAAATTTGGGCTCAAGCGTCCAAAAAATGCGATGATACACTTGTCCGGAACTTGATGAAGAGCGTTCGACCAAAAGTTCAAAAATTCGTGAAGGAATAATTTAAATTTCATCCGGTTTCCACTATGTTCAAGTTTAACCTCGTACAAAAAAAGGATCAATTTTTAGTTTGAATAAAATATCGTTTTTTATCATAATTTGAAAGAAAAATTTGTGGATAGCTTATTTTCGATACACTCCTTAGCAAAGCCTTGGTATTACAATCCTGTAGTGGAATTTGACCTTCTGTTTCAACAGATTTCGCAGCCGATTCAGAGTGTACAGAACCATTTCCTAGCTGGTGGTACGATCCTACTGACACTACAAATTCTTCCAGGTCGGGGCTCGAACATACGACAACTGGTTTGTTAGACCAGTGACCAGTGCATTGAACCGCCAACCCGAGACGTTCAATACTGCAGAGTTCTATTGAAAGAACAAGCTCTCCAGAGCCGGTTGTTCGTTCTGTTGATGGTTGCTATGTTTGTGCAAAGACTGAACGAGAACGTTGTTTTGTTAGGTTAAGCGAGCAAAAGAATAAAAAGATCATACGAACTTGAACTGAGGTTTCGAACTAGTTCTTTTGAACCGTTCGCGAATAAATTGCCCATCTCTAGTCCAGAGATCTGGTTCAGAGCTCAGGTCCGAATCCAGAGTTCAGGCTCAAAATCTTGGTCCCGTGTTCAGTTTCTGGATCCAGGTATCGAAATCAGATCCTGAATTCGGTAGCAGAATCCAGACTCAGTTCCACAATTTTGATACATGTAAATTAATGACAAAGATCTTTTAGAAAGTGTGAAGAAATATTTTAAGTTTAAAACCGTATTACAAAACCGTATCCCAAATATTAAACCTAGTACAAGGCTCCTGACAATCAAAACCTACGCCTACTCTGACATCACAAAAAAAAACAAAATTAGCACAAAATTTCCCGGCCGCTCAACTACAAGACGTCTGATCCTAGACAAACTAGCACCCCTTCCGAGGTGGCTAGTTTTTTGTTGTTGTTGTTCTTTCTTCTAGTCACCCGCTTTGAGGTCGAGTGGCATACTTACACACAGACACACACATACACTGACACGCCAAGCCGGCATGCGGGCAGTAGGCAAGTGCCGGAGAGCCAAAGTAGGATGCGAGCATGATGCAGAACCGCTCGCTCTGGCACTGACTTGTGGTACGTACCGGTTGTGCGAGCAGGATCGCACTCGAGATAAGTAGATTTGACTCACGAAAAAGTGGATTTTTTTTTGCTTTTGTTCCCGAGTAGTTCGTGTTCTAGCCTCGCCTCTAGCTAGTTAGTTAGTTAGTGCGCGGTAATTGGAAATTTTACGAACATTTTGGTTGGGATTTGTTGTCGGTTATCAGTTTGGTCCGTCACGCAAATACTCTCACCAACACACACACACATAGACATGCACATGCACACTTACAAACAAGACGCAGTGCTCACTTGAATTGGAAATAGAACAATGATGATAATTCGTGTTTTTTTTTTGGAGCTCTGCGTAGGCCACGCCTCTTGGCCGAATTCTTTTTTTTTGTTTGTTTTCGGGTGGGCGGGCTTTATCATGCTCGTGTCGTTTGCCTTTTGCCACATTACATTAGGCGTGATAGACGTGATATTATTAATTACCTTCGCTAAAGCTAGCCCCTACTGAGCTGGAATGTTGTTGTTGTTGTTACTGTTGTTTTTGTAGTGTGATCACATCGTTTCTGTCGGAGAATTCTCAAGGACTGCGGTTACATTGCCGTGCTGGAATAGTTTAGTTTTTGTTGTTGTTGTTACTGTTGCTTCTGTGGTTTCACCACGTACGCACCGTACGACCGGGGATCATCACCCAGCGCATTGATCTAGTAAGTACGCGGCGGTGTGTTGAATTCCGCACGCACACTGACACACTAACACACTCACACATACAACCGCCACCGACACTCGGCGCGTCGTTTGTCTATATTGGTGTGGTGGTTTTGGTGATGTGATGTGTTGTGGGCGGCGTGGGAATAGCAAAAGGGACACTGTGAAATATATTCACCACACAGCTCGGGTTGGACAGCCGCCGCACACTTGGATGATGATCGGAGGCGCGTGTCACGGTACCAACAGGCGGCTATCCTGGCTATCCATTCTACCAACCGCACACACGCACAAGGACTCGCACAATCCGTCCCGACCGAATTTCACGAAACCTGTCGTCGTTGCCGTCGTCGTCGTCTCCGCGTCACGAACGGACCACACGAAAGGGACAACCAAAACAGATACGAAAGAAAAGGCACATACTGGAAAACGGAACGGAAAAAACTCGCGCGAACCGCACACTCTGTTTTTCACTTCTCGGCGTTTCGGAAACTTCACCACAACTGTTTTAGTGTTGGCTGCTGCAGCTCCGCACAACCCCGAACTATACGCGCGACCGAGTGCAATTGCAGTTTGTGCAAGTACTGCTGCTGCTGCAACTGCAGCAGCACCAACAGCAACAACAACAACAACAGTAACAAAGCAGGCGAACGAAACGAAACGAATGAACGAAAAAGTGCAACAACTGCCCGCCGCCGTTTGGCTAGGTCTTGGTCTAGCAGCAGCGGCAACGGAGGCAGTAGTAGGCCATGGCTAGTGGTGCCACTTACGAAAAAAAAAAGTTTTGTAAGGTTTCATTCCTTTATTTCTGTTGTTATTTGACTTATGTGTGAGAGAGACAGAGTGTTGCTAGGGGGCTGAAATCATTTAGAATTGGCCCAGGTTAGGGTACGGAACTGCTGTGATCACTTGATTTTACTTTACTTGGCCCGAAATTCACTGTAATCGACCGCGGAACTTGCGTGCGTGACACCGGCGACCACAAAGCAGCAGCAGACCTTGTACTTGTGCATCGTCGTCGTCACGGCACCGATCAGCCTGCTGCTTCGCTGTGTGTTGTGTCTGTGTGTGCACAGTGTTTGGCTGATTTTTTCTACTTCTACTCGCACTAGTTCATTTATTTCAATCTATTTTTTTTCTACTGCGCCCCAAGACACACTAGCGAAAATTATTAGATGATATAATTTTTATATGACAGCTATTGCAGGAAATAGAGTTTGGGCAAAAACAGCGGCAGCAAAAAACAAAAAAAAATAAGTTCGCCCATACACACATAACATAAATCTATTTATCGTTGCTTACAATTTTAGAGCGACTCAGTAACTAAATCTACTATGTACATGACACATAGAGAGGAGCCGTTTGTAACCTTCACTCGCTGGAGAGTACCGCCATTCACCTCCCGCACCACGACGACGACGACGGCGACGGTGGTGGTGGCCGCTGTCCCAACAAGACACTCACCCATCCTCAGAGTATCGCAGTAGGCCATGTGCATCGGCTGTGTGAGTGCACTTCGCGACACCCAGCGGAGAAAAAAAACGCAAAAAACTGCATCATGCCTTTCTTCCAAATACTCTTTCTCCGGCTCTCAGAAACACTCAGCACCCAGGAGGAACCCAAAGATGCTTTGGAGTGAGTACCTCCTGCCGAAAGCTTACATGTGCCGACCGATCTCCTGCTCACATACACAGAAACGAAAATCGTTCGTTCCCTCCGTCGTCGTCGTCGCACACACGTACACATGACATTTACGATGAAGGTGACGTAAATGCATTCACATGCACTCACCACCCATGCACTCACACACACACAGGCGCGAGGACAGCGGAATGGGAACACTTTTTTCGTTCTACTACGACTACGATTCTCTACCCTCTGAGCGTAAGTTTAGTCGAGCGCCCACCGGTTGTTGTTGTTGTTGCATGCGATGTTCAGTGAGTGAGTGCATCATCTTCTTTCTCCGGTGCTCTGCGCGCCTTCCGCGCACTCATACGGGTTGGATGCGAGAAAATTCGGTTGCAGTAGTCGCATCACTCGACTGGCAACCACCGACTGGCGAGGATGAGAAGATGAAAAAATTGGTGGGGGGAGGTTTGCTCCGAGGATTGTTGTTTCTTCTTTAACGGTTCGAGAAACGAAGCCAATAAAACTCGGTTGGTTGTCAATGTAATGGAAATTCACGGTTCTGAAAAAAAAAGTTTAGCTACCTTCAAGTTTTTGTAACTGATTTTGTTGAATTTCGTTTCGATTGATAACGTCTGCCCAAGAATCTTTCATTTGCGATTGTGAAATCTAGTTTGTCACATAGGAGATTTACTATGATGTTTTAAAAAGCAAACTTCTATACAACATGATAATTACAAGAACATGTGTCACAAAGGTTTGCATGAAGTGGTAGCCCCGTACATATCCCACATTTCGAAAAGTCTAGTTAAACAAACTGGAATTTGGATGTTACTCGAAGACAATATTACAGATTACCGTTCTTATCTACACGGAGGTCTGTTTTTACGCGGCTGATACGCTACCCATACTTGCATATCTGTCCCATATGGAAAATCGGCATGTCGAGAAAAAGACGATCAAAATTTTATTTCCCATTTTTTTCTGGTTTTATTGTGTCACCTAATTCCAAATCATAGTATTATTACATGAAATATCGGTAATACTGAATGGGACTGACATGCGGGTACTTTGCATATGGGACAGGTATGAGTTGATATTTTTTTCACATTTCTTTGAACAAACCCTCAACTTTGATTGCAATTTCTGACAGAAGTATATTGAGGATAGATTTCATTTCTCAAGCGAACTCGAAATTGGCGAAAATCGATATGGGACTGATATGCGAGTATGGGCAGTACGTTCCGCGTGAAAAAAAACGTCCAGATGTAATCTCAAAAACCAGTTTTTTTATTCAATAATATAGTATAATTTTAAGGCATACTACCTAAGCTTTAAGATACCAAGGGTATTTTCTAATCTTAATTAACGGCTAATTTAAAACTAGAATACACTAAAGTCTTTTCTATGCGAGTTTACGTACCGCACAAAAACGCATAAAAAAACCGCATAACTCTGAAAATTCGCATAAAAAAAACGCATAACTCTGAAAATTCGCATAAAAAAGTCGCATAAAACAAACCGCATAAAAAAGACAGCATAAAAAAGACCTTAGTGTAGTATCATTATGTAATGTAGTATCGGGGTCGCGGATTCTCGAGAATCCAGCTTTCAGCTGGCGATCGATAGCGGCAGGTGAATTGAATATAGCATGAAAGTCTTCCAGATGGCGTTGGTAACACATGGATCAATAAGTCCCGAGACTAAAGCAGAGATGGCGCTCGTAGTAAACCAGTAACCACGTCTTTCTAGAGTACTAACCTTTGCTTGAAACGGGTCAAAATTTTAAGTCGATCCGACCAGAAACAGCTGAGTTATCGAGGTTGGAGTAAAGTCGTTTTGTAGTTTGTTTAAAAAATGGAAAAAACCGAGTTTCGTGTTTTGATAAAACATTGTTTTTTAATGGGTAAAAATACCGTGCAAGCGAAACAATGGATTGAAAAATGTTATCCGGACTCTTGTCCATCAAAAGCAACGATTTGTCGGTGGTTCGCCGAGTTTAAACGTGGTCGTACCGACACGAATGACGCGGAACGCTCGGGTATACCTGTGGAAGCCGTTACACCGGAAAATGTGAGTGAAGTGACAAAAATTATAATGAAAGATCGTAAAGTGAAGCTCCGTAAGATTGCTGAGATGACACAGATATCACATAGAAGTGTATTTACTATCCTTCATGAAAAATTGAGCATGAAAATGGTTTTTTCCGAGTGGGTGCCGCGATTGCTTTCGATGGAACAAAAACAGCAACGAGTCGATGATTCAGAAAGCAGTTTCAATTGAACGAATTGGGCTTTGATCTGCTTCCCCACCCCCCCTACTCGCCAGATTTAGCCCCCAGTGACTAATGGCTCTTTGCTGATCTTAAAAAAATGCTCCAGGGAAAAAGATTTGGCTCAAACGAGGAGGGCATCGCTTGAAACTGAAGCTTATTTTGAAGCGAAAGATAATTTTTTTATAAACATGGTATTGAAAAATTGGAAAAAACGTTGGAACCATTGTATCACCCTAAAAGGGGATTATGTTGATGAATAAAATAAAATTTGCAAAAAAAATGTTGTTTCCATTGTTAGTCTCGGGACTTATTGATCCATGTGTTAAATATCCGCGTGGGTCCGCGGAAAACACCCCCAGGCTACGAAGGCTTGGCGGGTGGCCCGCATGCTGGTCATCGACTGGAGCGGTCTTCCGTGGGCGGTAATGGTAGTTTTTTTTTTTAAATCGTCTTTGGGACTTGGAAAAAAATCGAGACTTCCGAAATCAAAACTTTTTTTTATGTTAATGTCTTAGAAATGCTTGAAACGTTGAGATGTGGTGTAATTTCAAAAAGATTTTTTTTTGGAAAAAAACGACTAAGAATTTAAGACCGCGTAACTTCAATAATCCGCGTAGAAAAAAATCGCAAAATTGAGGAGATTTGTTTCCGGTGGCAAATGTCTTAGAAATGCATATAACGTTCAGATCTGTTGTAATCTCAAAAAAAAAATTTTTTTTTTTTAAAATACCGACTCTGGGATTTGGAAAATTTTGAGATTTCCGAAATTGAAATATTTTTTATGCCAATATCTCAGAAAAGCATGAAACATTGAGATATGCTGTAATTTCAAAAAAAATATTTTTGAGAAAAACGACTTTGGGAAATCCGCGCAGAAAAAAAACCACAAAATTGAGAAATTTTTGTTTTTTTTTTATGTCAAATGTCAGATGCATTAGAAATGCATGAAACGTCCAGATCTGGTGAAATCTCAAAACACAACTTTTTTTGAAAAAAAAACCGACTCTGGAACTTGGAAAAAGTTTGCGATTTCCGAAATTAATTTTTTTTATGTCAATGTCTTAGAAATGCTTGAAACGTTGAAATATGGTATAATCTTGAAAAAAAAATTTTTTTTTGAAAAACGACTTTGGGAGAAATTGAGACCGCTTAGCTTCAGAAATCCGCGTAGAAAAAAAACCGCAAAATTGAAAAAAAAAATTTGATGCTAAATGTCTTAGAAATGCAGAAATTTTTTGAACAAAAATCAACACTGGGACTTGAAATTTTTTTTGAGATTTTCGAAATCAAAATTTGTTTGATGCCAAATTACCTAAAAATGCATGAAACGTCGAGATCGGGATAAATTTATTTAAAAAAATGTTAGAGAGTTGACCTAAAAAATTCGGGATAATACCAGATCTCGACGTTTAATGTATTTCCAAGACAAAATAATAAAAAACTTTGAAAATTCGTGTAAATGAAATCGCGTATCTTCGAAAATCCACAGAAAAAACTGCGTAACTTCGGAAATCTACGTATAAAAGCCGCATAATGCCCGCATACAAAACCGCGTAAAAAAAGACCTCAGAGTATTTACGCTTCGTCTTAGACTTTTCGACCCAAACCTGTCGAAATGCCAGTGCGACTTAAGGGGGGGTAGGGTCTAAACGATGGAAAAAATCATCATTTTCGCGAATTTTTCCAGAATTGTCGTTCAACAAAGAAAATAATTCAAATGTTTTGCATGATAAAAAGCATCATTCGAACAACATTTTGTAATTTTTTTTTTCGTGAAAAAATATTGAGAAATAAGTCGGTGAAGAGGTATTTTTGTGAACGCTTCTTAAAAATCATGATTTGCGGTGTCCACTGTATCTCTGTGCAGACTGATCAGAAGTGAACAAATCAAAGCAGCATAGTTAGAGAAGAAGTTTTTCTAGACCCCAACGTTTCTGTTTGATTTTATTTTTAATTTTTTAAATTTTTGGTGGTTGTTCAAAGTGAAAACTACGATTTTTCACAAAACAAAATCCGCCATTTTGTACCTGGTAAACCTCCCCAAACTAACAAACATCGGAAAGGAAAACGTTGGGGTCTGTAATTTTTATATGTAGAAAGTGTGTGCAAAATTTGAATAAAAAAATGATGTAGTAGTTTTCGTGCAATATTTTAATTCGAAAATTAGACTTTTTTTGGGAATAAAACTCATTTGTACAGGATTCGTCATTTTTAGACTAATACCATTTGAGAGAAGAAATGATAAAAAGGTTTGGCCCTTTTCAAAAACCAGTGTAGATCAATTTCGATTAAAAAACAAAGTATGTAAAGTGACGTTTTTTTTGTGACATTGTCTGCATGTCCAGTAAGTTTAATTGAAAGTGTTCTGACCTCATTTGTTCGAGTTGGCTCGAAATTTGTCAATAGAAATGCCAAACTTTAATCGCTATCCATCCGGTAATAAATGCTATTCGTTGAAAGTCCTAATATCCTTCCAAGAAAAGGGCTGTATGGATTTAAGATTTTGTTCTATGGAATGAATACTGATATTTTTTGTGGAACGTTAATTAACTCACTTCGGCACAACCATGCGTATTTCCAATACAATCAATTTTGAAACTTTTCTACTGCAATCAGATTCTCTCTCTTCACCGAGAGATTCAAAATTAGGCCAACTTGTCTGCTTCAGAATCCAACGTAACCAAGAACCGTAACTGACGGTGGAAGATAACTGAAAAAAAAACAAAAAAAAATCTGCTGCATTTTCGACTGCCAAAGAAGTGCAGGACGAGGAGGTGGCCAACCTTGGAAAGTGAATTAATCGAGCGATTATTATTATTTCTGGTTTCGGTTCGTTGGGGCGACGACAGACGGTGAAAATAGTGTGCAATTTTCGGGTTCTCTGGCTAAAAACAAGTGAGTACATCCGAGCCCAGCAGAACCTGGCCTGAAAAGTACGAGGAAACGATGCCAGAGAGAGAGAGGGGGGGGAGGTCAATTGTTGATGCTGTTGTTGTTATGTTGCCGGAAGGAGCCGTCGTTTTAGGCCGTCTGTGTTCATTGGATCCGTTGGCAAGGGGGCAATTTTCGGCTGTATGTCGTCGGCGTCATCGTCATCATCGTCGTTCGGGCGCTCGAGCGCGGAGGTAATTTCAGTTCTTTTTCTTTTTTTTTGGTTTTGCAGCAAGTACCGACCGAGCGACCGAAAATAAAACAGTGCGAAGCAGCACCAGGAAAAGGGGAACGAGAAAACAAATGCATTCTGGATGCAATTTTCGTGCATTTAATGCATGCTTGCATGCACCGAATAATGGGGAGCTGCAGCAGCAAGCAATTGAAAGCGAAAGGGCTCTCGCCCAGTCAGCCAGACGGTTCGAGAATTTCCTTGGGTCCCCTCCTCTCACCCTCTCGTTCTCCGCATGGCCATGGGAATCGGTATGGGGTAGGGGATCGGAGCTGATACAGGCAGGCAGGCAGACGACAATCAGTCAGTCAACCCCCCCCCACAAACACGCTTTGGAGGTTCACAACAATGTGCACCGAAATAAAAATGGGTATTCTTTTCTCTCTGTGTGTGCCCCATCAGCTCGTCCCGTCCCGTCCCGTCGACGATGTAATAACAGCAAAATTACCGGTTTCGGTGCAATGATCCACAAGGACATTCTCTGCCAGACATAATTAGTGCTTTGCCAAGCGCGGGCTGTTGTACGATGTTGTCATGAAAGAATGATTTTTGGGTTGCAATTCAATGGGGTTTTTTTAGGGAAAGTCACACGCAAGTGCCTTTTTTTCCTCCCGAATAGCCCGACGAACGTTCGACGATTCGATTTTTAAACACTTCACTTCCGCAGTGGTTTGCAGAATTGTCTCTCGTCAGAATCGTCTCGTCTGAATCAGAAAAAAAACATAGCTGTGGCAAATTAATGTTTGAATTGAATGAATGCACGCACGAGGCATTCCGCGTTCATTCATTCATGGTATAGTGTTCCGAACAAAGCTGCATCCGGAAGAAAGTGTCAGAGCATTCAATGTAAATTTTGTAGCGCTCATTATTGAGGATTCTTTGTGTTTCTGATTTCAAATGTGCTTTAGAAAGGTACACACGTCTTCGGTAATATCGTATTTGTGATTATTTTTGAACTATTTTGTTGGTTCGTATTCGAAAATTATGTTGATTTTCATAAAACAAGCAGCAATAAATTAAGACTCATACCGAGTCTAGTCTAGGTCATTTTCGCCCCACCAAAAAGACGCTATTTTTACTCCACCCCTTCGTTTCGATTTTGCGAATACAATAATACAAACAAAAATAATAAAAACCACTAGTACCATTCGATTCAGCGCATCTTAATTATCTTAAAACGCTCACCAACTATGATTTGTTTCTACATATATTCTACGGGTCAGAATCATTTAGCTGAAAGTCATTTTACCGAAAGCCGTTTCCCCGAATGGGTCATTTCGCTTAATCCTTAAATGTTTCGCTGGTTTTCTTAGTATCGTAATTGAAATTGTTTTAAAATAAAGATAAACAAAAGATAATAGCGTTAACGCCATTAATGTAATGTATTTGAAATTATCCTTTTGGCGAAACGGATTTCGGCAAAATGACCCACTACCATATTCTACAACCCTGATTTCTAGAAAACTAGAAAAAAATACTTTTGACAAAAATAAATCGACACTTTCGCTCTCATCGACTACTAAGGCTCAACTGAGTGGACGACATGTCAAATGAACATAAGCCATTTTCAGCTAATGCTCGGACCCACGTATAGAGGGCTTAGCCGATGGGATGTCTTCCCGGTCTTCTCTACTAAAAATAATCGTATACTGATAACAGTGTTTTTCAAACAGGAACAAGTTGTAGTCGGACAGTGTCAAATATGAACTATTAGACGGGCGAGACTGAATTTCCTATCAACTGTCAGTGTAGACAGTTGTTTTTAAACCATAAGCCGCAACATGTGGCCGAACGTTGTCGTGATGGAAAAATACTGATTTGGTTTCTAGGTTTTATACACTGGCCGTCAATGTTTAACAGGAGCTTCGTCTGTAAACAGGATTTTTCGTTCCTTCATTTCGGATTAAAAAAGCTATGAGTGTCCTAATCCTTAATTTTTATGTAGTTGTTATTCTATATTAGACCCTTTATAGTATTTATTATAGTGTAAAGTTTATGTGAAAATATCGATTTTTTTCTGAGTGGACCAGAATAACTAGAGAACAGCTGGATAATTTCATATTTTATATCGTATTGAAGTGTATTATGTGTTAAATGGAACATCGTTGGGAAAATTGTAAAAATTGAAGCAAATTTGATTTGTAACAATAATTATTTTTGGATAATCAAAAATGGGGTTCAATAAAGAACTCAAAAACAAACAAAACCAATTTTATATTGCTTGTTTTAGAATGAACTCTTGGGGCTCTACAATCGACACACCGTTTACCTTTGCGAAAACGACATGTTCCTATTTGAGCAACCATATCTCAAGAACAACTCGATATTTTTACATAAATTTTACACAGTTGCAATCTTTATTAAATTATAACCACCTAAAAATTGAGGATTAAGCAACCCATAGTTCTTCTTAATCCTCGAAATGAAGGAACTAAAAACCTCATTTAGAGGAGGAGCTCACTTGAATGTTGTTTATAAGACAAAATTAGTTGGATTTTGTTACAACCTAAAAAGTTAAAGATAAAAAGTTAATGGTAAAAAAAGCCACTTTACTAAAAAAGAAGTAAAAAAGAAACCAAAGGGAAATAGATTCCAATTAGGTGTACTTTTTGGTAAAAATCTCCCTCATTCCAGTTGATGATAATTAGACTGGCCATTTCAATCCACTATCAGGCTTGTATTGCCCCAATTGCTTTCCATTCAAAATAACTCCAGAAACGAATAACACGTCATCCGATTTATCGTACTCCTATTTGGATGAAACATTGCACGCCGTTTTTCAGTTTTGAAATACATTTGTTTTGAACAGATGGAAAAACCGATTAGACTTAAGACTGATTTATGAAAAAGGCATATGTGTTTTTGCATACACAAATCATTGTTACTCAAAAAATATTAATTAATTATTAATTAATTACAAGCATATATACAGAAAAAAATAATTTTTTGAGCTCTGAGTTTTTTGAATTAGGTTACAAATTAAATAATTTATTAGTTCCGGAGTTGGTATAAGTGACATAACCGCCAAACGCCCGTTATTTTACGGTCCATTTTTCTGGCAGATGGATAAATCCATATCAAGAAGCTTAAACTCGTTTCAAAGCTATTATTGGGTTTTTCATCAAGTTCGAAGTTCAAATGAATAACGCTTCCAGTTCTTGAGATATAATGGTATAAGTGACGTATCTGAAAGAAAAGCACTTTTTTCTCAGCCGATTTCAGCAAGCTCAGGTTCGTTTGAAAGATTTTATTGAATCATTGATCTAGTTTAAAACCCAAACTGCGGCCACTTCTGGTTCCGGACACATCATGGTATAAGTGACGTAAACGACAAAATGCTCTTTCACCTTTTTTTTCTTAGATGGCTGAACCGATTTCAACCAGCTTAGGCTCGTTTAAGCGATACTATGGAGTCTTGGATCATGTTCGAACATCTGTCATGGCTGTCACTGCCGGTTCCGCAAAATTTAATGGTAGAAGTGGCAGAACTTACAAAACGTGTTTTTTTCTCTCCTCTGAATTTTATCGGATACAATTGAACCGATTTCAATAGTTTTACGCTCGTTCGAGACTAATATGGGCTTGTGATCCAAAGTTCAAAGATCATAAGGCTGACACTTCAAGTAATCGCACAAGTGACTTAACCGCACCATTAGTTCAGAATTATTTTCACGGATATAATTGAACCGATTCCAATAATTTTACGCTCGTTCGAGACTAATATAAAGTTTTGGATCAAGTCCGAAGATCATATGGCTGACACTTTAAGTTTCGGAAATATAATCGCACAAGTGACTTAACCGCATAATTATTTCAGAAAGTGACTAATGATCAATTTCAATTGTATTGAAGATGATATGAGAAGATTATGTTTGGCTGATTTTTGATACTAATTCATTCAGACTGATTCGGGTAGTTCACAAAAGCATAGTTCAGCGCTTACGTTACAAAAAAACCGAATATTTTCTTAATAGAAAAATGTAAGGCATGTTTTAATGAGACTGTGTCAATGACAAGAGAAAGACATTATCACACCAACAGGTGGATTGAGAATAGGTTTCAATTTTTGTCGCGAAGAAAATCTCACGAATTTAGATCATAGATAGTTGAGTCATGTGAAGGCATAATAAAAAAAAACTAGCAAACGCGAGGCATTTCTCGTGGTTCGTGCCTGTCATCATGGACATTATTTTTTGGAAATAAAAAAACCTTTTCGTCTTTCATTACACAGTAGGTTCATAAGCTTGGCGTGGATCGCGTTGAACTATTGCAGATGAATAATCTTTTGCACTCCAAAAGTCCGACTATCATTGTTTGTTGTACGCACAGACAGGCAAATGACTGCATTAGCATATTAACGCAGTTACAATTTGTCGATTTTCTTTTTTTTTCGAACGGATCTTACTTTTCGAACATGCCTTTTTGCATTTCTCTCTTTGGCTAAGATTTTGAGAGTTCGGATATGTGAAACGTAAGTATTTTATTTTGAACGAAAAACAGTACATTTTGGGTAAAAATAAAAAAAAAATCAGAGCATCGATTTTAAAAAAAAAAGTGCATATAACAATAATGAATACAAGCAAATAATTATCAGATGATTTATTTCCATAATCTCAACAGGTTTTTCTTCTTTTATTCTACTTTGTCAAGGTATTTTTTAGTTCAATATAAACCAGAAAAAAATGCGCAGTCACAAACTTGGCTTTCTATGGGTCTGGTAGTCTGAGCCAGTAAAAGTCAGAGCGGAAAAAATAATAAAAACCGTTTTAAATCCACCTAGTGATGTAATATTGCCTCATTTCTTTATTCTATCATATATAACACTTTGGTATTCTGCAAAATAATTTTCTTCGATTCTTGAAGGAATAACCGGTATCACCATGTTTGACCGCCAACTACCGATTGGAGCAGTTTTGATGACGATTTAGATTTTTTTTATAGCTGGTTTCGTCCCTCAAAGTGATTGTATAAAATTTTTTTACACACTTTATCCTATAATTTCAAAACCGAAAGTCGGTTCCAGATGAAATTTTGAAGTTATGTATAGAATAATAAGACCATTTATTTAAATTTTAGTTTGATCACAAACGGTCACGCCATCTTTGAGAAAAAATAGAACGCTTTTTTTCTTTTGTTGCACCTTTTACCCAATAACTCCGGAACCGGAAGTCCAATCCAAACAAAATTCAGGAATTTTGTTATAGGATCACAAGACAAGATTTCCGGTTTGGAATATACGATCACTTTTTTTTATACTTCCGAAACGGATCAACAACAGGTCAGCCGCGTACCGTAGCAGGCTCAAGAGGGATCAGCGAATAAACGTCGGTCCGGGAGAACCTTCTTCGTCGGGAAGCTCTTCGTCGGAGTAGTCTAGATCCATCGCCGGGGACTAGACGAGTAGTACGTAAAACTGCTAGGATCGTCGGGGCGCCAGTGAACCGGAAGCTATCCTCCAACCGGAATCACTGGATCGACCCAGGCATCCTCTCGGTCGGGCGTTGACGGGTATCGAAGGCGTCGGTTTCGGGAGGGCCTCCTTCGTCGGGGAACTCTCCGTCGGTGTAGGCTAGATCCTTCGGCGGGGGCTAGTAGCCGCCACAACACCGATTCGAGTCGTCGAGGCGCCAGCGAACCGGAAGCCATGCTCCAACCGGAATCGCGGGACCGACCTCGGCACTCCATCGGGTGTCCCGCGTGGTGTAAGAGACTCGGTGTCGGGAGACTCTCCTTCGCCGGGGAACTCTCCGTCGGAGTAGTCTAGATCTCTTGTCGGGGACTAGATGAGTAGATCGTCGCGTGGTACCGATAGGATCGTCTGAGCGCCAGTGAACCGGAAGTCACGCTCCAACCGGAATCATTGGATCGACTTAGGCATCCTTTCGGTCGGGTCGTAGACGCGTACCGTAAGCGTCGGTTCGGGAGGACTTCCCTCGTCGGGGAACCCTCCGTCGGTGTAGACTAGATCTTTTGGCGGAGACTAGTCGAGTAGTTCCGCGACGTAGCATCAGTTTTGGGTCGTCGAGGCGCCAGTGAACCGGAAGTTACCCTCCAGCCGGCATCATTGGACCGACCTCGTCATCCAACTGGTCGATCCCTCGAGAGCAGGATGCTGATCCCCATTCTGCATATATCTGAGGAGGGTGCTGTGAGCACCAATAGCCTTCCACCCCGAAGTAATACCTAGCGGTGGTGCCGGGGAGGTAGGGTTGGAGATCCAAGGTGTTTTAGTGGGTAGTTCCAATTAACAGTTGGGTAGTCCTGTGGAGAGTCCCACACTCCGTGCGTAAATGCATTTCACCTTGTAAAAAAAAAAAAAAAAGAAAAAAAATACTTCCGAAATCTAAAACGAAGTCCTGGTATACCTAAAATCAATGTATTTGGTCATCAACCAACCAAATCGGTCCAATTCAAGAATTATACGGCTATTTGAATGTATTTGATGGAAGTTTTTTTATGTATAAAAACTCGCCCCTGAAAATGAAAGGGGCTAGGGTCCACTAGGAGATTGATAGTACCTATTAGCTCTTTCCGGACTGTACCAGCCTAGATGCCGTGTGGAATCCGGCGGAAAAAAATGAACCAAGAATAGATCCACTGGGTTCCTGCTTCCATGTCGTAAAAGGCGATAATTGCAGGAGTTTCTTTTTCCTTTCAGTTATCAGATATTTTCAATGTTTTACTTCTGATTACTCTATTCTACTAAATCATCTCTTTATTCAATCTATCAATTTCCGTCTAGCTTCGGAGAAAAGTTTCATTAGGAATGATTTCTTCTTCCATGTTATTGATTGTCTTTCAGGATTATAAAATGAATGATAAAAATAAACCATTGCGCAAATCCGTTTATATTACAAAGTTAATAACAGAGATAACACATATCGGTATATTGAATACATAGTAAAAAACGTGATTAATCCACCTAGCAGTCAGATGATACCTTTTTTTATCAATCCGCATGTGTTTTTTGCATGAATATTCTTCGGTGTTTAAGTTTTCAATACATTATTTTAATGACCGTCGTTTTGAGCGACAATTTGAGATTTTAATCACTCATTACTCTGTAATGTCGAAACTGCAAATACAATCGAATTTAAATCTAGAAGTGTGATAATCGATTAAACATGCCATGATCTGTAAGTTCCACTTTAGAGTTTACGGTAATTTAAGGTACTTCCAGAGCCGGTATTCCCAAACCGATTCGTATGGCCATATGACGAATAAATTACAACAGTTTTGAGTACAACTTTGAAGCTTAATTGGATAAAATTCATTAATTTTTGTATGTATGTATAAAACTAATTAATTTTGTATATAAGTTTAATTCAATTTGAATTTTTGTTTCTGAAATTTGATTAGGCTTTTTTGAGAAAACGATTGAGCTTTGAGAAACGATTTTATACTGGAAGCGGAATTCTAAAATCGGTATGACCGAAGTCAGATAAATTCACCTGAATAGCTGTATAGTTTACATTTGTTTCAAAATATTTGAAAATCAGTGAAGACATCTTTGAGAAATCATAGCATGAATTAAATTTTTAGGTGCCTTCTGAATCGACAACTGAATACCACTAAAACTGAAAAAAGTTAATTTTTTCATCGACTATCCAAATCTGCTAACCCGATAAACCTAATTAATTTATGTGGAATAGACATTTTTATACTAATCACCCTGTATCTCCGAAACCGGAAGTTGGATCTGACTGAAGAGCAAGATGTTTTAAAGAATCTTGAAACTTTTCATTTGCATCTTGGATGATTCTTAGATTTCATTTGAATCTTAGATCGGTTCAGCCCATCTACGAGAAGAATGAGTTACACAATTTTGATTTCGTTTCATATATCATCCTGTAGTTCCGGAACCAGAGGTCGGAACCAAACATAATTCAGGAACTTTGTTTGGGAGCATACGAATTTTCGTATGAATCTGAATTTGTAGAAAAGAAATTTTCAGAGAAAATTGAGTGAAATTATTTGTCACACACGCATTTGCTGATCTCGACGAACTGATTCGAATGGTATATGGATGTTATGTTCTTCCAGCATTTATTGCTGTAAGTAGTTTAAAACAATATAATTAAAAAAAATCTGCCATCATCTGGTTTATATATGTCATATTCGAACGATTATGTTGCCAAAAACGAGCCGTGCTAAAATCGGTCCGAGGCAAATTGTCATGAAAAAGGATGCTGTACACAGTCTTTTTGGTACTTAGAAACAATTGTATGTAACAGAATAAAAAATCGTGTTTTCCGTTGCTCCCAAGCATTGCTTTGTCATACAGCGCTCAAAACTCCTACTGCTGGAATAGGAGGAAAAGTCGCTTACACAAAAATTTCGATATCTCCGTTAAAAATGGATGGATTTTAACAATCTATGGCTTGTTGAATAGGTATTATCGTGCGGAATCTAAGTATGAAAACATATTCTGTTTTCAAGGTCAATTGTGACAGATACTGTCAAAAAACTGAAAATGTTGACATAAAACTTCGAATAACTCAAAAAGTAAACATCCGATTTCAAAACCATTCAATAGCGTTTTGGGTGACGGGGAGACCTTTCATTTGCGACTAGTTTGATCAAAATCGGTCCAGCCATCTCTGAGATCTCGACCTCTTAGTTGACAACACACATACAGACACACACACATACACACACACACAGACATTTGCTCAGTTCGTTGAGTTGAGTTTAAGCGAATTCTATACCTATTTTTTATATATATATAAAAAGGTAAAACACTTGATATTAATATTTCAAACAGTAAATTAATATTTTTCTCGGTAGCCGGCTGCCCAGATCAACTAATATAACCAATTAATAATTTCAATAAATAATTAAAATAATAAAGCGGAAATAATAAAGAATCAAGACGCGCGTGAAAACTGTTGACCTTTGTTTGGTGATTTAAAATGATTTTATAATAACTGTTTAGAATATTTCAATGCAATGAATCAACTTTTTTGTCTAAATCCTATTCGCTCGTTTATTTTGTATCACGTAGTTTCATTTATAAAAACGTGCTTAATCCACCTAGCAGTGAGATGATACCTTTTTTTATCAATCCGCATGTGTTTTTTTGCATGACTAAAAAAAACGTGAAAGGTAGATGCATAAACGAGTGACTGCATACTCGACAGCCGGCTGTCTGGAGTTTTGTCAATTTCGGAGATTGACTGTTTCGTGCATTATATTGCCAGCACAAAGTAACACATAAAACGATAATACTTAAAAACATTCTTGGTAGCCGGCTACCCAGAGCAATAAACACATGATAACATTATTAAAACATTTACTAACAAAGTATCCTCTCCTGTGATGCATGTGGGAATGCAGAGGATTCCTCGGTTCTTAGTAGCAACATGCATCGAACTAACAATCCTTTCCCTCCCAAGTAGATCTGCATTCGGACGTGGCCGGCGTCGGTATTGATCAGCATGCATGGTTCAATACAGTTTGCACAGTGTAAAACAATGTGTTATTCCCAACCATGTTACTTCAAAAAATCATTTTGCAATCTCAATTGGTCCAGATCAATAACGGAGTAGCAACACACGGGCGGTCTCTAATGCTAATGCTAATGCTAAAAACTCGCCCCTGAAAATGAAATTTTTATTCCTAATATAATTTGTAATTCCGAAACAGGAACTCGTATCTAGATAAAATTTGGTAGGATTATATGAGGTTGTAAAACCTTGCATTTAAACCCACGCTGGTGAAAATTGGATGAGCGGTTTTTGAAAAAAATCGATGAAACGTTTTTAGTTCATATTGCACGATTCACCCTGTCAAGGATGGCTTTTATCGTATCAAAGAACGCTCACTCGCAACTCTTCACACGATTCAATCAGTGCCATCAAAGAGAGACGGATATCATCGCAGCAACAAAAAACCGGCAATGGTTCATTTAACATAGAATAGACACCAATGCGAGAGCGAATTTCTCTCGATGACCTGTCTGAGAATCAAAGGTTAGCACGCTGCTGTGGGGATTCTCTCTGAAGCAACAAACGGTCGCTTATTCTCGTTTCGCGATTCGATTCTATACATGCAGTTGGTAATTGCGATAGAATCATTTTACTATTGCCGCTTATTCTAACTATGTGCATATAACATTTGTTTGAGTTGTGTCTGTGAAAATGTACGTGAATGCTCCACACAAGGGTTTTTAAATATTGCAACCTAGCATGAGAATCATCAAGTCGAATCATTGATTCGATTTTCTGCGATAATTGTCAACTTGCGATTCTCCCATGGTAAATTCCACACAGCACCTATCATTATGAGACTGTATTTTTTAAGGGCCGCGAAATACTCAGAGTATGAACTGGAGCGAAGAAATCTTTCTGACGTTTTGTATTGCGGCAAACCCGAATTTGATGCGTTAAAGATTTGAAATTCGGTAGTAATTTTTTGATATAAAAAATACAGTACATTTAAAAATACTGTAAAATACAGCACAAATTGAAATACATTTATGGGTAAAAAACAGTGCGCAGTATTTTTACAGTACAATACTGTAAAATACAGTACGAATACGAGCGTTATAGCAACGAATCTCGAAAATCGTTGTTTGTTTGGTTGTAATAAGAACAAACTAAAAACATTATTGAACAGTACGAAAATAAGAGGTCATAGATGACTTCCTTGTGATGACTATGATGACCAGCTTTACAAGCAAGAGCTGCCACATCTAGAAAACGAATGAATATTAGTTGCTATAAAACTAAGAAGAAAGTGAATCATTTTTGCATCTAAGATGACTTGAGTTGAGACGAGAAAAATCTATATTTTAAAAAAGTCTATTAAATAAGATTTAACTAAAATTTGTATTATCGAACCAACATTAGAATGACTGATTTGTTAGGGTAGAGATCAAGGTTGAAGGTGAATTTTGTTACAGATTATTGTACATCTTTGACGTGCTTGGAGTCAAGTCCTTCTCGGGGCGCCGTTCACTCCACCGACACGTGACAAGACGAAATGTTTTCAAAGCATACGGTGCAGTCAGTCATCCGTGCTATAAGCGAACTAGCGTGATTAAGTTATACACATTTTGCGTAAAACCTCAGGCCGAGATCGAGGTCAAACCGAACCGTACCCCTTAGTTGATAGAGAGAGAGAAAACAAGTTTTGATTAGACGTTCGCATCGTGTGGTGAACTTCCTTATTTGAATGTTATATTTTGTATTGCCTTCGATGGAATAGGTGAAAAAGAGACAATTTTTATTTTGAGGCGCCTTAGCATTTCTGTACATTATTAGGATCGGAGGTCCCGTTCTGGAGATACGTTTCTCAGGGCATGCTTGGTATCAAAATTTTTCAGTTACGGAGCGTGCAATTTTGCACTAATAGGTGGATCAGAATAATTTTTAAACCACATCAGGGATAACTGCTACGCAGGTCAGATAGGGACAGACGATGCGATGCGGGAACTGAAGTTGTTATCAAGACTGGAATCCGACTGCAGTTTACTGATAACAAAATAATTCAGAAAACCGATTGAACTTGCACGCAGGGCTAGCGCTTTTATAGTTTTTCAAACAACCGTTTCTTATCAGTCAGTCATCGGAGTCATAATTTTCTGCCGAAGTCCGATTGAGCAAGATAAAATTGGCCTAGCTTTCCGTTGTCAATTTTTAGATAATCTCGAAACTAGGGCATTGCAATTTGATATTGTATTTTTGGTTTCGCGAAACCCCCGTTGGAAAAAAAATCCAAACCGACTTCACATTTTGATCCGCGGCAATCTCATGAATCTCAATCAAGACGACTGACACAACCAATCAAGCCTAAATAAGCAGTAACAGCATACCGAAAGGGATGAAAAGGGTTTTTGGGTACGTTTCGATGTCTGAAGTAAGGAGGAAATGCGGGGACTCCGAAAGGCCAAGTGTCCGTTCTTTTTTTTCTTCTCTTTCTCTCTCTCTGTCTCTACTTTGCAGCAGCCTCGAATGCGTTTGCGTCGAACCCCTCTGAAAAAAAAAGTTTAACCAGTGTCCAAACCGTACGAGATTTGCTGTGAACAGCGTTATTGCAAAAATGCATTGATGCACTTCTTGGCTGCTGTTGACGCAGCAGCAACAGCATTCCTTCGTCACCGGATTTTTCGCTTCATTCGTTGCATAAATGAGAAGAATAAAGAAAAAAAAATACGAGAATCGTCTTACAAAGAGATCTTTTGTTCGCTGACTCTCCGCTCGCTTCGTGCCAACCGAAATGCATCTCACTGCTTGCTGGCTGTTCCGAACTGCACTTCTTGGTTCGACAGTGGTGGTGCGGCCAGAGCAAAAAAAAATACATTTTTCGCTAATATTAAAATATTAACCTCGTTCGATCTCGCTCGCACCACCGGGGTAAACTTTCGGCAGCCTACGGATTCCTACACTTACAAATCGCCCCTCAAGGTCTCTCCGCCGAAGTGTCTGTGTCTCTCTCTCTCTTTGTTTCCCGTCATCCTTTCCAGCCTTCCCACCCCCCCCCCCCCCAGTAAATTGCATCGTAGAACTGAGCAATGAAAAACAAAACCCGCCAGGCAGGCCCACACAGAATGCAATTACACATTCTATAAGGCACACACAAAACAGAGTTTGGCGGTGTACAAGTTTTTATTTTCGTCGAATGCAGCGTGAATGTGCAATTGCAATTGCACCTTTCCTTCAGTCACACCTTTCCTACCGCGCGCGTGCCACCCGTTTGTTTGTTGGGAATATGACTGGAGGGAAAAAATGCATCTTGTGCACATGCAATGGCAGTATTTCGATCGCTCGCTTGTTTGCACTCGTACGTTACGAGCGCAGTTCACTTGTCGGGACGCGAGACCCTTTTGTCGAAAGAGATTTCGAATTTTTATTTGATCATTACTCCAATCTTTGTCCCTATTTGCAAGCAATTAGGGTGGCCAGAGCAGCGCGCGTCAATTAGCTTGTCAAATCGGACGTTTCCCTTCGTTTCGCGTCTGATGAAGGCCAAGTTGCGCTCTGAAAAGTTGTCAGTAAGCTTGTTATAGAAACGACCAAACGGAATTGTTGGTTGTTTGTTTGTAATTAGAGCAAACTCAAAAAAATTATCAAACAGTACGAAAATAAAGGGTCGTAGATTGCTGCCTTGTGATGATGATTATGATCAATTTCACAATTATTGAATCAACTGGAAAGTTGATAAATTTAGCTTTTGCCTTTAATTTTGATTCGCCGTAGCATCACTTTTACATAAAATTCTTATCCTAATATAATTCTAAAACAGTCACAACGATTTAAATTTATTAAAACATATCCCTCTTATTACTTAAATATCATCTTAGGTAATTCGTCATTAATTATTAAATCTACTCGGAATTATTATTTGAACCAAACAATTAACTTCTATAAATTATAAAATAAGCTGTTATTTTCAGACATTTTGTTGATAATTTCATAAACTATTTCGAGTTTGTTTGTATCATTACACAATTTCTATTCTAATTTAGCTATTGGTAGCAGCTGGAGTCAGAACTAAGTCTTAAAAGGGTCCTTTATTAAATTGAAACTCCAATTTTCTTTATGAAATGATAAATAAGTTTCATGTATGGAAGGTCACGACAAGCAATAATGTCTCGAACTGGGACATTGGATAGTCTACCTTGGGTACGCAAAGAATTTATTAGTTGAGATCTGACATCACGATACTCCACGCATGTCCAAACGACATGATCAATATCCCGATAACCTTCTCCACAAGCACAATCTCGGAGAGCCCGATTCGAAGGAGATGTGCGTCTTACGTGTAGTGATTGGTCATGAGTCTGGACATCATACGAATGAAATCCCTACTCACATCCAGTCTCCTGAACCATGCCTTTGTCGATATTTTCGGAATAAATAAGTGCATCCACCGACCCAGATCATCTCTATCCCAAGAAGCTTGCCAGCTGGAAAGTGTTTTTTGGCGAGACGAGCTATAGAATTCGTTGAAAGCAATCGGTCTCTCATAAATTTCACCCTCAATAGCACCACGTTTGGCTAATATATCGGCTCTTTCATTGCCAGGAATGGAGTTTGAGAACTACTTGCTTAGACTAATCAGGGGTTTGCTTTTCATAACGATCGCATTTTTAAAGTTGTAAGAATCAATACAAGTAAAGGGAGATTTTTAAGACGTATAGCATTTGGTTAAAGAAAATACAAAAAAATGATGAAATTTTTATTGGAATCGATAGAACGATCAATATAATTTAATGCTTCAACATGATTTCATGCAAATGTTGGTCGCGGCTCCGCTTTAAACGGCCCATGGGCAATGTCCAGTTTTGGCACACTCTCTTCAATATATCGGCCGGAATTTCACGAATAAACACTTCAATATTGACTTCCAGTTCGTCAATCAATGCTGGTTGACCCTTGTAAAACATGAGCCATAACATGGCCCCACAAGAACTAGCCCAAAGGCGTTAAATCTCACGATCTAGGCAGTCAATTGATGGGTCCAAAACGTTAGATAAACTGTTCACCGGAAGTGGCTCTCAATTTGGTCGTTGTTTCGCGTGCCGTGTGGGATGTGGCACCGTCTTGTTGAAACCACATGTCAGACATGTCCAATTCTTCCATTTTTGGGCAAAAATAATCGTTATTCATCACACTATAGCGCTTCGCCGTTCACAGTAACGTTTCCGCCCATCGTCGCTTTTGAAAAAGTACGGCCGGCCCACACATCAAACAGAGCCTGTTTTTGGTATGCCTTGGTAGCTCTTGCAATGCTTCTGGTGCGTCAATTTTGCTTGTTGACGTATCCAATTAACCTGAACTGAGCTTCGCCGTTGAACAAAAATTTTCGATAAAAATGTGGAGTAAAATTCAATAAATTGCAAGCGTTGTTCGTACGTAAGGCGATTCATATTAAAATTATAGACCAAACTGAACAAGTTTAACAATGACACAAGACACGGTTCACGCGTGATCTGTCAAAAACAGTGTTGCTAAAAAGATACCAGCAAAAAATCACCCTTACTGTCACAAGGCTCATCAGGAGTCACATCTGCTTAGCTTCAAACACAGACACTTTTATACCTAAAATCCGATATCTTGATTTATTTTATACTTGAATTGAAATGAAAAATCAAGGAAAAAAGGGAAGCGTCAATAGAATCCCCTGAGTCATAACAGTTTTAAAATAAATCAAGAAACCTTCTAAGAATAAAGGAAGAATATTATTCCGGTACTTCAATTTTCATTCTTCGTCCGATTACAACTTCTTGAATTGCATCCAACTCTTTATAAAACTGGATATAAACAACATTATTTGTCTTATTGCATTGAAGTAAATGCACACGTTTAATGTCAAGATACATTTGCTCCTTAAGCAAACCTTCAAGTTCTCGTATCGAAAGTCGTATTTTGCACTGCCTGAAGTCAACAACAATTGTATTCCTTCGTGTCGGCGGTAGCTTTCACTCGGCGTTTGGTTCACTCATTTCAAGGTCGTTCTATTGTTCATTACACAATACTGTACTTGGTTTCTTCTGTCCCGAACGTAAGCGGTTTTGTTTTATCGACTAACTTGGATGAGATGTGAAAGCGAACTGACAAACAAACCTTCATTGATCATGGTTCTGTATCGATTTCCATTCACGGTAACTCGTCGTCTTTCCTCATTTTCAAAAGAAAAGGACCGATGATTCCACCAGCCCAAAGACCGCATCAAACAGTACATTTATCGGGATGTATCGGTAATTCTGAAGTAGCGTGTGGATTATATTTGCTCCAAATACGGTAATTTTACTTGTTGACGTATCAATTCAACCAATAATGCGCGTCATCAGTGAAGAGAATTCTACACAATAAACAGTTTTAATTGAGCACTAAGAAAATAAATTTGCACGATTAGGAAGCGTCATTCTGGAGTCACTTATCCATGATGATTTGTCAAACAATACTGAATAGAGAGGTCACTAAA
The DNA here is from genome assembly GCF_030247185.1 of Malaya genurostris. Classification (NCBI taxonomy): domain Eukaryota; kingdom Metazoa; phylum Arthropoda; class Insecta; order Diptera; family Culicidae; genus Malaya; species Malaya genurostris. The sequence goes on from NC_080570.1 coordinate 11,017,352, forward strand.
CACTGTCAAAACAACTTTTAGTTCCTATTGAAAATGCAAACTTCCTAAAAGAATACCCGTTACTAAGCCTTTACCTTCCTAGCGAACTGAACGCTTCGGACTCTGGTCGCTTTGATTACTTTGAGTGAAGTGATGGATCCATGTTTCATCCATTGTCACATATCGACGCAAAAAATCGTACTTTATTAATTGTAAACATGGCCAAACGCTGCTCTGAATCACCAATACATTGTTGTTCTTGATCGACTGTGAGTAAACGCGGCACTCACTTTGAAAAGAGCTTGCTCATGGTCAAATTTTGATACTTAATTGTAAACACAATGCCTTCTTCTGAAATCTTAGCGGCCTCACGCAGTTCCAACTTACGGTTATATATAATCAATTTGTTGACTGTTTTTAATGTTCAATAATAAATAGTTCTATTCGATTCGGTAGAATCCTGATAGCACTTTTGAAGTCATTGCTGGGTTTGCACAGTGTTTTTTTTTTTCAATAAGAAGTAACGATAAATGAACACACGAAATTATTTTGAAAATGACAAAAGTAGCTTCACCTCAAAATACGCTGTCACTCTATTCTGACTAATTGAAATGTCACGAAAAGGGCAAACCTCCTAAAAGAACACCCGTTACTGAGCCTTTACCTTCCTAGCGGACTGAACGCTTCGGACTCTGGTCGCTTTGATTACTTTGAGTGAAGTGGTGTCCATGTTTCATCCATTGTCACATATCGACGCCGAAAATGTGACATGGCCAAACACTGCTCTGAATCATCCACACGTTGTTGTTCTTCCTCGACTGTGAGTAAACGGGACACCCATTTCTCATGGTCAAATTTTGAAACATAATTGTAAACACACTGCCTTCTCATATCTTTGCCGCCTCAGTTATCTCACGCAGTTTAAATTTACGGTAATAACAGATCGGCTGAAAAGTTCGTATCGTTTCTATGAGTGGGCGCCACTAGAATTAAACCCATACCATTTTCAGTTAGTACCAACCTTCAAAAGATACGTGTATAAATTTGACAGCTGTCTGATTATTAGTTTGTGAGATATTGCATTTTGAGTGAAGCTTCTTTTGTTATTTTGAAAAAAATGGAAAAAAAGGAATTTCGTGTGTTGATGAAACACTACTTTTTGATGAAAAAAAAGTGCCGCCGATACCAAAAAATGGCTTGATGAGTGTTATCCAGACTCTGCACCGGGCGAAGCAACAATTCGTAAGTGGTTTGCAAAATTTCGTACTGGTCATATGAGCACCGAAGACGATGAACGCAGTGGACGTCCAAAAGAGGCTGTCACCGATGAAAACGTGAAAAAAATCCACAAAATGATTTTCAATTACCGTAAAGTGAAGTTGATCGAGATAGCTGACACCCTAAAGATATCAAAGGAACGTGTTAGACATATTATTCACGAATATTTGGATATGAGAAAGCTTTGTGCAAAATGGGTGCCGCGTGAGCTCACAATCGATCAAAAACAACAACGAATTGATGATTCTGAGCAGTGTTTGGAGCTATTATATCGAAATAAAACCGATTTTTTTAGTCGATATATAACAATGGACGAAACATGGCTCCATCACTTCACTCCGGAGTCCAATCGACAGTCAGCTGAGTGGACTGCACGCGATGAACCGAACCCAAAGCGTGGAAAGACTCAACAATCGGCCGGTAAGGTTATGGCGTCTGTCTTTTGGGATTCGCATGGTATAATTTTCATCGACTACCTTGAAAAGGGAAAAACCATCAACCGTGACTATTATATAGCGTTATTGGAGCGTTTGAAGGACGAAATTTAAAAAAAAAAAACGGCCTCATTTGAAGACGAAAAAAGTTTTGTTTCATCAAGACAATGCACCGTGTCACAAGACGATGAAAACCATGCTGAAATTGAACGAATTGGGTTTCGAATTGCTCCCTCATCCACCGTATTCTCCAGATTTGCCCCCCAGTGACTTTTTCCTGTTCTCAGACCTCAAGAGAATGCTCGCTGGTAAAAAAATTAGAAGCAATGAAGAGGTAATCGCTGAAACTGAGGCCTATTTTGAGGCAAAGGACAAATCGTACTACAAAAATGGTATCGAAAAGTTGGAAGATCGCTATAATTGCTGTATCGCCTCTGATGGCAATTATATTGAATAATAAAAACGAATTTTTATCAAAAAAATGTGTGTTAAACATGGCCAAACGCTGCTCTGAATCACCAATACATTGTTGTTCTTGATCGACTGTGAGTAAACGCGGCACTCACTTTGAAAAGAGCTTGCTCATGGTCAAATTTTGATACATAATTGTAAACACAATGCCTTCTTTTGAAATCTTAGCGGCCTCACGCAGTTCCAACTTACGGTTATATAAAATCAATTTGTTGACTTTTTTTTAATGTTCAATAATAAATAGTTCTATTCGATTCGGTAGAATCCTGATAGCACTTTTGAAGTCATTGCTGGGTTTGCACAGTGTTTTTTTTTCAATAAGAAGCAACGATAAATGAACACACGAAATTATTTTGAAAATGACAAAAGTAGCTTCACCTCAAAATACGCTGTCACTCTATTCTGACTAATTGAAATGTCACGAAAGAGCAAACCTCCTAAAAGAACACCCGTTACTGAGCCTTTACCTTCCTAGCTGACTGAACGCTTCGGACTCTGGTCGCTTTGATTACTTTGAGTGAAGTGGTGGATCCATGTTTCATCCATTGTCACATATGGACGCCGAAAATGTGACATGACCAAACACTGCTCTGAATCATCCACACGTTGTTGTTCTTCCTCGACTGTGAGTAAACGGGACACCCATTTCTCATGGTCAAATTTTGAAACATAATTGTAAACACACTGCCTTCTGATATCTTTGCGGCCTCAGTTATCTCACGCAGTTTAAATTTACGGTTATATATGGCCTATTGGTGTACTTTTTTCTAATGTTTTGTGGAGTAACCACCGCAACTGTTTGAACAGTTTAGTTTAAATTTAGCAAACCAATTATAAATGGTTCTTTTCGACATTTCCGAAGCCATTGCTGGGCTTGTGCTGTGTTTTTTTTCAATAAGAAGCAATGATAAATTCACTCAATAAATTGTTTTGAAAATGACAAAAATGCTGCCACTTTTTTCCGACTAATTGAAATGTCATCAAATTTCACCCAAACTACACGGAATGAGAAGTCCCGGTTCTAACGAAGAAAAAGTCGATTTTTTACCGTGGAAACTTTTTTATTCCTACCCTTCGGTCCTCCAATATTTTAATGCCTTCCGTTTCAGCAATTATCTCAGTATTCCACAAAAATTTCTTTCCCTGGAGAAATCTTTTCAGGTTTGCGAATAGATAATAGTCGCTGGGGGCCAGGTCTGGAGAATACGGGGGATATGGTGAACCAAACCGTGCTGCAAATCATTCGATTTTACCGTTGCTTTTTTGTGTGAATGCAAAATGTATTAGTTGTTTGAAAGCTAGTGTTTCATCAACGTGCTCTGGATTCGATTTTCTGGACAATGATAGCGCCATCAACAAGAAAAAAGTGACGCTCATCTTCAAAATTACTTAAATCTATGCAATCAACTCAAAATAGCCATTAACACAGCACACGAAGAATACAACCGCAAAATTGAAAACGAAATAAAGACTTGCCCTAAGAACTTCTTTAACTACACAAAAACTAAACTAAAAAGCAACAATTTTCCATCTCAAATGCACCTCGACGAACATGTAGGGAAAAATAGTACAGAAATCTGCAATCACTTTGCAATTTTTTTCCAAGAAGTATATACATCTTATACAGAAATTTACCGTGACCGTGAATACTTCTTTGTCATACCTGCATTTTCCAACTCCATCTCTGTAAACTATCTATCAGAACATGACATTTCGACAGCACTGAAAAACTTAGACGCCTCAAAAGGGCCTGGACCTGACAGTATACCACCAATATTTTTAAAAAATCTTGCTGAAGAACTTACACTACCACTACAACTACTTTTTAACTTATCACTTAATAAATGTACTTTTCCTAAAGCATGGAAATCTTCCTTTCTTTTACCAATATTTAAATCTGGTGCAAAATCTAACATTCGGAACTATCGTGGAATAGCCATTATCTCATGCATTCCAAAATTATTTGAAAAAATTGTAAACGATAAACTTTTTCATCAACTTAAAAATGTAATAACAAACAAACAATATGGCTTTTTTAAAGGCCGCTCAACTACAACAAATCTCTTAGAATTTATGACATTCACTCTGAATGCAATGGACGCCGGCAACTACGTAGAAACTCTTTACACTGACTTTAGCAAAGCCTTCGACCGTATTGACATACCATTACTTCTACACAAGCTACAAAAATATGGCATAAAACATACTCTTCTGGAATGGCTCAAATCATACTTCACGAATCGTGTACAGGTAGTCCGCTTCCAAAACATACTGTCTGAACCAATTAATGTAACTTCTGGCGTACCTCAGGGTTCCCACTTAGGGCCTCTCCTTTTCATTTTACATATAAACGACATTTCCTTCATACTCAAAAATCTGAAAGTGCTTATATATGCAGACGACATGAAACTCTTCATGGAAATTAAAAAAATCAGCGACGCTGTAATATTCCAGAACGAAATCAATCTATTCCACATTTGGTAATGCAAAAGTCTACTCCAACTCAATGTAAAAAAATGTAACTCAATAACTTTCAGTAGGAAAAATGAAACTATATCTACAAACATAAATCTAGGAAATCAACTTGTAGAAAAATGTAAAATTGTAAGAGATTTAGGCGTAATCTTAGACTCCAAGCTCACTTTTGTGGAACACTACAATACCATAATCAATAAAGCTAATAGCATGCTGGGCTTCATTAAACGCTTCAAACATAACTTTCAGGACCCATGCACAATTAAATTATTATACACTACATACGTCAGACCTATTTTGGAATATTGCAGCCTAGTATGGAATCCATACAATATTATTCACGAAGAACGCATCGAATCTATTCAAAAACAATTTCTTTTATATGCACTTCGTAAATTAAACTGGACAGCATTTCCTCTACCATTTTATGAAGCACGCTGCATGCTCATCAATATACAAACACTTAAAGAACGCCGCGACTTTGCAATGCTTTATTTTATCAGCGACATTATTTCTCAACGCATTCAATCAGCTCCATTATTATCGCAATTAAAATTTTATATACCTAGCCGTCAATTACGTTCCAGGAAATTATTTTTAGAAAAACAAGCTAGAACAAATTATGCAAAATATAGCCCAATCAATCGTATAATGCGCCACTACAATCAATATTGCGAACATCTTGACCTTGGTATGTCCAAAAATGAAATGAAATTCCAGCTTAGTCGTAGTCTACATTTGCTTGACGAAAATAAAATATATAAATTTGGCCTTTCTGAATGCCATCTATGTGTCAGTCACACGACTTATTGTGTGATGTGCTAGTTTTGGGTAAACCGACAAAAATGACTAAACCTATACGGATGTGGTTTCGACGTGAGATCACCTTGCTTGTAGTATCATAAAGTAAAATAAAGTTTTCATTATTCAAATTAGAACTTTTACTCTGCCTTACAATTTTTGAATAAAAAGAAACCTTCATGGCTTTCTGATAGACTTTGATTTGTGACTACCGAAAGACTTCTAGCATAATAGTTTTCTTGTGTTAATACAAAACTTCAAAGAGTACATATCTACTTCTTTGATTAGTGGTAGACCTTAGTGCCAGTCATTCCAGCATGGGTCGGAACTTGATAAGCACCGGGCCTACTTAAGCGAATCATTATATCCAAACGTAGAGGCAAAATGACGGAGCGATTCCAATTCACGTCAATCAATAGGCGCACAGGATGAATTAAGTTGAAGCTCGAATAGCTAGATGATTAATTCCAGTAGCGCCATGACCGACCAGAACCGACCAGACCGACTCCGCCGTTGAATTATGCTTTTGTTCGTTTCCTTGTTTCATCAATGGTATTGTTACTTGCAGCGGCAATTTACCGAAGGTTAACCGCAGCCGTTAATTCGCCGCATTGGCATCTCGTCAGCGAGGAAAACTGAGGAGGATCCTCGTCGCCGCGAACGATGACCATTCTTTGCACGTCGCATGGTCACATCATTCCCACGAATTTTGATCGTCGGCGGTGGAATCTAATCCAGCCTCTAACCGTCCTAACTGCATGTGTTTGTGTGTGTGTGTGTGTGTGTGTTGCAACAAGTCGCATGCCGACCAACAAAGCAGGCTCGACGCTGAAATAAAAGATAGATTAATAAGAAATAAATTACGAGCAAACGAGTTTCCTACCCCGCTGCCGAACCGTGAACCGGCCGATCGATCTAATCGTCGACCCCTACCCCCCCTATAAACCTATCTGCCTATGGATCCTCGGTTAGAAACTAAGCAGGCCATGCATGCGCCATTCAAAATCCAGTTGCTGGGGTTGCCAACTGAGCGGATTCGAAACAAACAAACAAACGGACAAAAACGGAACGGAACGGAAAAAAGCACATGCTTTTTTCGCCGATTCGAGGCTGGTTTTGATGAACGAAGCGAAGCGAAGCAATGGTGGAGATCAGATACAAGGTCCACGTTCAACATCCAATCCTTGCGCATGGATTCCGTCCGGCTTCGGTCGCCTTCAGTGATTGGATGATTAGCCAGTATTCGAGATTAGAAGTCGAATTTGAGAACGGCACGATACGAAACGGAACACAAGACGCCATACTTTCGGAACCGTTTCGATGTGTGCGTGTGGTGGTAATTCGATGATTGATTTGATGGCTAACCGAATGATTGGATTCTGATATTTGATGTTTAGTCAAAGGGAACGGTCGCACTTTCCAGAAAAGTCACCGCCTAGAAACTGTAAAACTCTCACACACCCTCAAACAAATCAGCTTAGCAGAACTCGGCTGACTTAACCTCCTCCTGGTCGGTGGTGTGTAGTAACATTGACATTGTGCGCTAGCGACTTACCCGGCAACTCGCCGCAACAAAAATAAAACCTACATAACCCCACAAAACGGGCGACCCGCGCGCGTTCGGTTGGCGGAGGAACCGGCGGCAAAAACCTCCTGACATGGCATCATATCAGCGTTAGGCAGTGCTGCAGTGCACGAAATCGCACAGGTTGCTGTTGATTTCTGCAAATAGGCAAATACAGAGACTGACGGCGGCATGAATGGAAATCCATGATCTAATATAACTCCGCAGCAAGCAATCAATGGTGGCTTTGATGTGTTGTTTTGCGTTGGATGCTTGCTTGATTCATGGCTTGCTGCACCGGTGGATTCTAATGTGAAGGACGAGGTGCACGTGTTCTTGGTGTTGCTACTTGTTGCAATTATTTATGATGGAAACCGAAATCGAAGTTCCGATCGGCTAGGCTTAGTTTGAAATGAGTTTTTATTTTCTGTAGGAGCTGAGTGACAAAAACCGTAATTTGCCTTCATCTTGTGCAGTAACGGTCAGAGTAACATCTAACAGCTTCTTTTGCGGAACAACACCAACAATTAGTGGTGGTGGTGAGCTCACTTCGTTCGCGTCCTTTGTTGTAAGTATGATCTGGTCATCTAGAAGTTCTTTGTACAATTTCAGTTACTCTCAGGGTGGTCGCTCAGACTCAAGCTAGTTTCTAAAAACCACCAATAATTGATGGTTGAAAAAAATCTGTTTTAATCCACCTAGGGTATAATTATGTTTTTTTCACATATTACTCATATCTCCTTGAATGATACAAAATGATTCTTCAAAAGCACTCTATTAAATATTGACAAGGAGCAATTTGTAAATAGTTTTGAGCAAAATTTAAAAGAATTTCTCCATTTTTCTTCTCTAAACGACGATGAAAAATTTTTAAGACAATTCACCCTGTATCTCGGGAACCGGAAGTCGGATGCGTATGAAATACAATTGTAAAGTCTGGGACCATAAAACCTTACATTCGATAAAAAGTTTGTAAAATACAATCACCCGTCTCTGAGAAACTGAATTAAGCTTCGTTTTTTGTGCTTTTAACTTCTATTTCCGGTACCTCTGGAACCGGCAACTCGAAACCGGTTAAATTTACGGTAGATTACTTGGTCATCTGCTAACAAGGAAGACTCTAGTCGGGTAAGGATGTAAAATTTGGCTCCAAAAAATATTCGTATCAGAGCTTAAAGTTGTAACGCACTCTTAATGAAAGAATGAAATCCAACAACCGCATATAGTTTTTTTACTGTCCCATTCGTAAATGACCGCACCCAAAACAAACGACGAATTATTTTCGTCTCTCATTCAAATATCAGGTGTACAACTTTGTTTCCGCCGTTTTCCGATAGGTGGCTGTACCGGCTGAGGCTGGTCACAATACAAAGATGATAATGCCTTTAAAGTGAGTGTGTGCAGTGCCTAACGAATTGTCATCGCCGTTTCAGTGACAGTTGTTCCTGTTTTCGTATTATTCACGCTCGAAAATGTCTATTTATGTGCCAAATTCTCGCCATTTGTGAGAAGTTTTACTTTTCTGTTACAATTCGAAAAAAAAATGCAACTGAAGCGCATCGAATGCTTTCAGAAACTAACTCTGAGTAAAAGAACGTGTCGCGAGTGGTTTCAACGTTTTAAAAATGGTGATTTCGATGTCGAAGACAAACATGGCGGTGAAAAAGAAAAAACCTTCAAATATGAACAACTAGAAGCATTGCTTAATTAAGATTCGTGCCAAACCCACGAAGAGTTTTTCGAATCGTTGGGAGTGAGTCAGCAAGCCATTTCAAAACGTCTCAAGGCCCTGGGCATGATTCCGAAACAAGGAAACTGGGTGCCGTACGAGTTGAAACCGAGGGACATCGAGCGCCGTCTGTTTGTATGTGAGCAACTGCTTCAAAGACAAAATCGTAAGCGGTTTTTACATCGAATCGTAACCGGTGATGAAAAGTGGGTTCGATACGATAATCTTAAACGCAGAAAATCACGGGGAAAGCCCAGGCATGCTACTTCGTCGAAGGCAAAACCGAATATTCACTGCTCCAAGGTTATGATTTGTATTTGGTGGAATAAGCTCGGTGCGATTTACTACTAGCTCTTAAAACCGGGTGAAACCATCACAGGAGATCGCTACCGAACGCAACTGATGCGCCTTAGTCGCACGCTAAAAGAAGAGCGGCCACAGTATCAAGAGCGACATGGCAAAGTCATCCTCCAACACGACAACGCTCGGCCTCACGTCGCAAATGTGGTCAAAAAGTACCTGGAAACGCTGAAGTTGGAAGTCTTGCCCCACTCGCCGTATTCCCCAGATGTCGCCCCTTCTGACTTCCACCTATTCCGTTCGATGGCACACGGCCTGGCAGATCAACACTTTCAATACTTCGAAGAGTTGGAAAAATGGATTGCTTCATGGATAGCGTCAAAAAAGGACTCCTTTTTTCGAACCTGGATCCGAAAATTACCGGAAAGATGGGAGCAAGTTGTCGCTAGCGACGGACAATAATTTGAATAACACATCTGTAAGCACTTTTTCGCAATAAAGCTTTAAATTTTGGAAAAAAACGGCGGAAGTAAAGTTGTACACCTACTAATAGAAAAGAAATTAATTGCCAACGTCACTCGTTCCTCTATGACAAGACGAAACTAAACTAACATCTGCAGGGTAAATCAGGAAAATTTAAATTCTCATTATTTCAACGATACACTGAAAATCTGTAATAACCTCTATAAAATATGATAAATCGAGATAATTACACCCTAGAGCCTTTTTGGAATCCAAAACTACTACAGATTCGAGCACCAACAGGTAAAAATCACTGTGAATTGTTTTCTGTCATTATCGATTCCCAAAACTTTGGTTGAATATCGAAACTGTACAGTATTCGGTTTTCACTGACAACCGAAAATGACTGAAAGGGCAAATGAAAGAAAGAACACAATTTTGAAACTACTGTTCCGCTTTTGTCGTTGATTGGACATAAAGCTCGTTCTCATAATTTGCAAGCGTAGCTGAGAGTGACATTTTTTTCTTGTCATTTTTATTTTGAGTTAATGAAACTGACTATTTTATTCATATGTTATAACATTATTTGAAAGAGTTTGAGCTGGAAACAGTTTTCCAGAAATTTCAACCTTCTAGCTTCTTTCCTATTGACGGAGCTAGGGTGGGTCTATTGATTTTCACTTTATTTGAGATGTGAACTAGTAACTTCACCTAAAATTTTGAAAAAATTCGGTGTTTTTGGAAAGTCGGACAGGCGTACCAAAAATTAGATTTTCGGGCATGGGTTGGTTATACATATTAATATACCTTCTGTTGTTTTTAAATGGTTAAATTCTCTAATAACCTGCGCTCCTGTTACTCCTGCGTATGATATCCAAGCTATATTGGGTAGTAAGTTTAAATCATATGCATAACATACTTTGTGAATGGTTTTGTTTTTATTTTTATCATTACAACATTATCATACTATTACCATTCCTCCATCACCACAGTATTGGTGAATAAATTTAAAATACATTACCATTATAGATCCACTTATCAACAGAGAATCAAATTGCAAGAGCTGAAACTGGAGCATTTTTTACCTTTCTCATATAGAAAGGTTATACAATCACTGTGAAGGCCGAAAGCTTGGAACCGAGGTCCGGAGGGTGTCATATACCATTCGACTCAGTTCGTCGAGTACGCAACTTGTCTATGTGTATGTGTGTATGTAACGTTTTTTGCACTATTTTTTCTCAGAGATGGCTGAACCGATTTTCACAAACCAAGATTCACATGACATGTCTTGTACTCTCATACAAAATTCTTGAATATTGTTTCGATCCGACTACCGGTTACGGAATTATGAGGTAAAATGTGCAATAAATTGTGAAAATAAGTGCACCAAATTGAAGGTGGCTAAACCAATTTTCACAAAATTAAATTCAAAAAAAAATTTATGATCAGGTTTCCGGCTGCGGAATTAGCAGGTAAAACATGCAAAAAGTGGAAATATGTGTGAAATATATTTTCTGGTATGGTCGATTTTTACACACTTAGATTCGAATGATTTACAAAACTTCTTAATTTCATCTGGATCCGACTTCCGGTTCCGTATTTATAGGGTGAAGTGTGTTAAAAAATTCACACCATCATTCAAAGGGACGAAACAAAAACCGAAACTAATTTTTTTTCCATGCGAGATCAGTTTCAGCGAAAAATTTCAGTTACGATTTTTGAAATTTTGATTTTTTTCCAACACTGGTTATACTAACACATGGATCAATAAGTCCCGAGACTAATAATGGAAACAACATTTTTTTTTTGCAATTTTTTTTTTATTCATCAACATAATCCCCTTTTAGGGTGATACAATGGTTCCAACGTTTTTCCAATTTTTCAATACCATGTTTATAAAAAAAATTATCTTTAGCTTCAAAATAAGCTTCAGTTTCAGCGATGACCTCCTCATTTGAGCCAAATCTTCAACTCAGCTGTTTCTGGTCGGATCGACTTAAAATGTTGACCCGTTTCAAGCAAAGGTTAGTACTCTAGAAAGACGTGGTTACTGGTTTACTACGAGCGCCATCTCTGCTTTAGTCTCGGGACTTATTGATCCATGTGTTATATGTTTTTATGCACTAATCGCATCTAAATTAAATTATCTAAATTAAAATGTAATGATAATGATATCGAATGTAAATGTAATGTAATGATATCGAAAATTGTTCAGAACCTGCCTAAATCCTACGACTTAGAACTCCCAATTGTTTCTCCATCCACCTCAATCGTCTGATTTGGCTCCCGAAGACTATGACAGCGTGAAGTGAAATTTTGGAAGTTCCAGAATGTGTCACATAAAAAACCATTCATAAGCTACTGTTAATCTTCTTCGTCGACATTCAAAGGCTTATAGTTTAAGCACAAATTTGTAAAATTTGAATTAAGAATCACTGATCAACTTACGGGTTCGAACGGATTTAATTAGAACTCTGCATGATTGTGTCATTGTATGACAACGAATCACTCATCGGGAAAAGAATTGAGAATAAAAAAACTTGAATTGGCAACGTCACTCTCGGCCTACCAAGCGGACGGGCGGCGGTAGAGCAGTGGAAACAAAAAGCAGAGAATAGAAACCCTTGAATGGGTCAGCGGCAGAGACACACTAACTGACTGGCAGCTGATTGACATTCATCTAATGCACTAGGTGAAAATGAAGGATTCTAATAAATTACCTCGAACCGCGCGCGCTCTCTGTACGTACGTACGGACGGCTACTTCAAGTGGGACCTCGACCACGGGAAACACGGAGTACCAGGTATTTCAGGCAGTGCGGTTGGAAGAAGAAGAAGAAGAAGGGGCGCCCGGGTGGCACACTTGGCTGAATTCCGAATCAGAGCTCGCATTTTAAAATTCATGGTCATTGCGCGATCCCCGGTCGATCGATCGAACGATCGCTGAGTAGTACTTTCGGTTTCAGGCCGGGTAAAACTGTTGTGCACAAACAAAAAAACTCCCCAGACTCCATTGCTACTAAACCCAGTACCACACCGTCTCCCCTCTTCCTACCTCCCGCTAGAGCATGATTTATGCCGACGGAGTGATTAGAATTTCAGATATTGACAAAACCTCGCGCGACGGATCGCGATGCTGATTCTGCTGATTTATTGTGTCGATGATTGGTGATACTGATCCGCCTGTCAGCTAGCAGCTAAAAAGGCAAAAAAAACGTTGCTTGACGATGCTGGGATGACTCGGGGACGGCTGCGATTGCAAATTAACGGTGTGAGCTACCAGACATCGGGCCCCCGTCAAACAACAAGGAGGGACTCATCAAGGAGGTAATTTGTGAAAAATGAGTCATCTAATTGATTTGATACTTCGCCCCTCATCGGTGTGAACTGTGTCGAGTGATGGATTCGAATGCCAAGAATCGGAATCGGCTTCTGTTCTGCTTTGATGGCGGCCGCCGGGGTTCGAGTCCGGTAATTTGTCATTCGGTTGGTTCGAAAGATGTTCTGTCGATGTTCATTTTAACCGACTCCGCTGAAACCGTCAACCAGTGTCATATACTTTATGTTTCGTCTTCGACTCGCCAGTGCTTAACAGTTTATATTGAACTGCTGAGTGGCTGACACTAATTTGGGCTTACTTTTGACACGAATTTATTCAGGAAGGATTCAGGAAGCCAGTCGTATTATAGGTCATAATCTGAAATATTTTTTTCGCAAAGAAAAACATAATTTGACGATTACGTCACTTGTGCGTTTATATCTCCTAAAATTGAAAATCAACCATACGATCTTCAGAATTGACCCACAACCCAAATTTTGTCTTGAGCGAACCCGAAATTATTGATATCGGTTCATCTAAAGACTGATCCAGAAAGTATGGACGCAACCAAAAACCGCTGCTATTTCGCAATGGTTGGTTCAGAATCTGTCAATTTTTATGGCTGCGTCCTGTTGTTTACACTCTTCTCTAACCACTTGTGCAGTTGTTTATTCGTTTTCATTAGTTTGTTTCGAAATGCGTGGACTTTCAGCAGAACAACGTCGAAAAATGATGCACAGAACGCGGACTGTCACTGAGAAAGATAGTAAAAATGGAAGAAGTAAGTGAAAAAGCCGTGCGAAATGCAATCAGGAAATTCGGTGAGGGTAACACCTTTGAGGTTAAACCGAAAACGGATCGAAAAAAAGTCCTGCTAACCCTGAGTTGGATAAACGTATACTGAAGGCGTTCGAGCAAAAGAAGGAGGTTTCATGTGGCCAAAAAAGTGGGTACCTCGAAGTCAAATGTTCTTCGTGTTAGAGAACGATTGAATCTTCGAACCTATAAGAAGAAGAAACAAACAAAACGTAGTCCGAAACAAGAAGCATCGATCAGGCCGAGGGTTCGAAAGCTGTACAATGCGATTCTTGCTGGAAATTTGAACTGCATAATCATGGACGACGATACCTACGTGAAACTACGGTGTGAGAAGGGCAAGTGTTAAACCAGTCCGAGACATCGATTGAAGTCGAAAAATTTGGTAAGAAAGCTATGGTCTGGTAAGCAATTTGTAGCTGCGGTAAGATTTCGAAACCCTTCATAACCACTGCTTCAATGAACAGCGAAATATACATCAAGGAATGTTTACAAAAACAACTTCTACCCATGAATCGAAGCCACAAGGATCCTGTTGTCTTCTGGCCAGATCTTGCTTCTTGCCACTACTCGAAATCAAGCGCTACCGATTTTTATAAACTCAGGTTCAAATGAAAGATCGGCATTCCTGAACTTCATCCGGATCCGACTTCCGGTTCCAGAATTACAGGGTGATTAGTGTAAAAATTTCCAATTCAAATTACTTGTTAATTTTTCTCAGAGATGGCGCTACCGATTTTTATAAGCTTAGGTTTAAATGAAAGGTCGGAATTCCTGAACTTCATCCGGATCCGACTTCCGGTTCAAGAATTACAGAGTGATTAGTGTACAAATACCAAATTCGAATTACTTGTTAATTTTTCTCAGAGATGGCGCTACGAATTTTTATAAACTTAGGTTCAAATGAAAGGTCGGAGTTCCTGAACTTCATCCGGATCCGATATCCAGTTCCGAAATTATAAGGTAAAATGTGTTAAAAATTGTATACCATCACTTAAAGTGGCGTATCGAAGAACGTAGAAAATTTTCTAAATAAAAGTTTCAAAATAACTTGCTCTAGAACTAATTTTGCTCATACCTTCAGTTCAAAAAGTGAACACTTCTGTTTTGGAAAACATTTTATTTTAATAAACTCTAAAAAATCAACAAGAAGTAAAAAGCCTAGATCAAAAGGACTTATATTTTAGGAGCACTCTTAGTTGCTTGTTCAAAAAAGCAAAGTCTTGGTATTGCATTCCTGTGGTGGAATTTGGCCTTTCTGTTTCAACAGACTTCGCAGCCGATTCTTAGTGTACAGAATCATTGCATGGCTAGTACTATGGATCCTACTGACACTAAGAATCCTTCCCGGTCGGGGCTCGAACAGACGACAGTTGGCTTGTAAGACTTGCTTGCTTGTTCGAAGTATCTGTAAAATTGAAGCCGCTAAAGTGTCCTATACCAGTCGACTCAGTTCTTCGAGTTCGCAAAATGTCTGTGTGTGCATGTTTTTTGCACTAAATTTACTCGGAGATGGCTGAACCGATTCGAATCAAAAGGAAAGGTCTTGTGGTCCTATAGAACATTCCTGAATATTGTTTGGATGCGACTTACAGTTCCGGAATTATGGGGTAAAATGTGAAAATAAATGCACCAATTTCTCTCGAAAATGACTGAGGCGATTCCCACATAATTAGATTCAAATAAAAGGTTTTAATGGCCCAATAGAAAATCGTTGAATTTCATCTTGATCTGACTTCCGGTTCCGGAATTACAGAATAAAGAGTGTTGAACATTTCAATCAGGCTAAAATCAGTTTTGATCGATTGGCTTGTAAGTTGACGGCCAAACGTAGCCATTCCAGTTTTTCAAGTCCCCGATTTGTGGTTCAGGAAACACGGGAAAAAGTGGTCAAAAAGTCTAAACCGAAACGAACTCACTTTTCTCAACGATGGCTTGGTCGATTTTTACAAACTTCGGTTCAAATGAAAAACTCTTATGATACCATATATAACTCCTGAATTTCATACGGAGCTTACTTTCGGTTCCGGAAGTACAAGATGATGAGAGTCCAAAATTCCAAACCGTTTTATAAAGCGCACCGGGGTACGTACATGCGCGGTGGTACGGAAGAAGGAAACACAATACCGCCTCTACGAATGAAGAAACGCAGCACGCAGTGTGCGATGTTCGATTTCGTACACGCGGCAAAGAAAACGAAAACCAGCACCTTAGCACGATTTGAAAACACAAACGAGTCTATTGGACCGAGTACACATGAGTCCAAGTTTTTAATCGTTTTAAAGAGAGTATGATTCACGGCTCAGGCACGAATGTCTGTTACCGGTGTGTGACTTTTATTGAATACGGTGCTGAAGTAAAGGCAGGATAGTGAAAGATAAAAATGTACAACTTTGAACAACCATATCTCAGGAACAACCGGATAGGTTTACATAAAATTTACACTGCTGCTAGAGACCGCAGCAAAGAACAGAAAATAATTACATAAAAATTGAAGATTAGGAACTCTCAGAATGAAGGAGAAGGTTCTTTTAAACCACATTTTTCTTTGATTCAGTGAACATTTCCATCTCGCAGTATTGTTTGTGAAAGTTTCTTTTTATCATATCATTTTCCTTGAATTGACGTTTCGTTACCGATAATTATCTTCTTCGAGGTAGGCGATTGGTATAATTTGGGTTTTGTTTGCAGCCGGTCGGGAATGTAATCCCCACCCATCCTGAAAATAGACCTGAAACCGTAGAAACTCTTCGGAATCGTTCACTGCATATGTTTCTCTCGTCGGTAGGCTCATTTGTTCTGATAACGATCATTAATGGGGGCCCCCCTTTCTTATGTAGCAGTTGCAATTTTACAATACACACACACACGCATGCTAAAATTAAGCCTCCCGGTCTCGGGTTTCCAGTTGAAACCCGTGAAAAAAACCGACCGACCAACCGACCGTACCGTGAATGTCTTTCTGGATTGGCGAGTTCTATCTGTCTGTTTGCCGTCTACCGAAACCCTATTTTTTGTTGTTGTTGTTATTATCAAGCCAAAGCGACGAACGAAGCCAACGGAGCTGAAAGAATGCCGAAAATAATTACATACAATTTGTGGCCACTGCTCTCTCTCTGCCCCCCCGGGTTCCTTCCCCACGCCCAGAACCACAACACGCACCCGGCAAAGAAACAGGACGGTTCTGCTTCACAACTCAACTGTACCGAAATTGCATTTAAATATGCAATTGCACTGCAGTACGCTGTGCAACAACAACAACAACAACAGAAACAAAAACAGAAAACTATCGCATCAATAAACACACCAACATAACCCACCCATACATTCCGAAAACCCGACTCGTTTTGTTTGGGTTGTTCGGCCCTCGGATCTGCCAAAAGCGAACACCACCGAAAAGAAACAAAGTTAGCGAATGTCATTAACCGCGCGCTTGTTGCTGTTGTTGCTGCTCCTAACCTCGCCTAACGTTGCTTTCGGTAGGGTTGTCCGGAGTTCTCCGGTTTCCCAGGACTGATGGTAATAAGTCGATGACGACGACGACGATGACGACGATGCCTACTTTGATGCGCGTACGTTACGATAGTCGTTTGTGTATGTGTATGTGTCTACGTGAGGCAGTCCCACTGTCGATAAATGTAATTTTGTTTGTCTGACAAGCAGTAGGCGGGATAGACGGCGGGAATGGACGGAAGGAAAACGCAAAAAACCCGAACCAGACATCCGAAAAAATGGCTTGGCCTTGGTCACGGTTTGTCGACGTTCGGTCGGCTCATGGACGAAACTGGCTTTGCTGGTTGATGTTGTGACCTTTGACTCGGTTGGTCACAATATTACCTATGGTCACTGGGTCAACTTGAATACATTACCCTATCAATATTGTTGTACACCTGAAAGAATTGTAAGTAAATGTCTAAGTATAAATTAAATGTCTATCCTCCGTATTTCATGTTTGAGTGATGTTTAATTTATGCTTAATAGCCGTGGTTGGTATCTAAATTAAAAGTAATATTCATTTAGTCATTCATATATATATTTACTTATTTATTATTTATTTATTTATTTATTTATTCATATATTTATTCATTTATTTACATATTTATCTATTTATTTATTTATTCATATATTTATTCATTTATTTACATATTTATTTATTTATTTATTTATTTATACTCATATTTACTATATATTATTCGTTTACTCACATTTATTCACATATTCATTTATTATGCAATAAACAAAAAAAAAACTATTTATAATAAAAAAATATCAAAATAAGGAAACAAGCCCTAGTATCAAGAGTCTATATGTCATTTGCTATAAAAATTCAAATTCAAAATCGATACCAACCATAAGAACAAAATGTAATCGTCGATGGTCTTTATATCGTTCTCTGTCATCATCATCGTCATTGTATCATTGTCATCGAGTTGGAGGATTCTAGGCGGGGCTCGATGGGGGTGGTAGCGGGGATGAGCTGGGAGGAGATAAAAGGTTCCGAGCAGGCGGTATCAAGCCTCTTTTAGTTGACCTGCCCGGAGGAGTGAAGACCAGCAGCAGCGTGTCACAAGTCTAATGTGACCCCACGTTTCGGAAATAAAAGTTTAAAAAGTGAGAAGTGATTGTTCTCGCGACAAGTTGATCGATGGATCAAGTTACCCGACCGTTCGGAAGATCCACACGTCCGTTAGTTTTCGTTCGGTCAGTCGAGTGGGATAAGTGTGGTTACCGGTTTATTTGAACAGTTTATGAGTAGTACGTACGACGCGAGTGCACAAAAACGGTCAAAGATTGGCCAAGCCAAAAAGACGCCAACGAACGCCATTACCCAAGTGCCGGTAGGGTATGGCAGTTCAGACCGAAAACGTTATAAATCCCACTCGACTAATAGTTAGACACTCGTAAGTGAATCAAATGCGCGCAGTACCGCTCCCCGGGCTTCTAAAAAGTGCGAAACGCAGGCCTCCGTCAACAAAGGCCGAGTTGCTGCAGCATCCGGAGTTCATAGTTCGTCATAGTCCGCTGCCGAGGAAGAGTCCTGTACTACCCCCACCGGCGTCCCGTCTTCAGCCAGCTGCAACAAGTCGACCAACGTTCCACACGGCCGCAACGATGCTCCAGAAGCAGTTATCATCTGAATAAAATAATCGCAAGTAATATTCACGCTTTATTAAATTCAACCCCCCCCCCCCCTTGTTGAGTAGCTTGAAATTAAAAGTGAAAAAATAATTTTAGAGAATATAAAAGATGAAGTGTCTAATAAAATGTCTGGTCTTTAATGTATTCAAGTTGTGTTGTGTTAGTTTACAGATAATGAGTCCATTTGCTTGTTTCCGCTCGAAAACGACTTCCGCCCAGTGACCGTAGTGTAAAAGGGTTGAAAGTCTTCCCCGCGTAGAATTTCCTCTGGAGACAAAAGAGTAAAACGACCCAAAGCCGGTGAGTAAAACGTGGCGCGAACACACCACGTGTACGCAATAGCCAGCCAACCAAGTGTTGAATAAAAAAAAAGAAAATTGATCAGGTAACAATTGGCGCCCAACGCAAAATAAAAAGAAAAATGTGCTTTGCTTCCGAGACCAGAAGCAAAACCCTTTTTTCATAGTGTCTCCCGGGGAAATTCAATTTACTTCCGTAATTTTCATTAAACGTTTAGTCATCGGGACAACGTTCAGTTCATACAGCGGTCCGAGAGAATATTGTGATTTGTTCTGTGACGGACTGGTGCGAGTGATGAAAAAAAAAATACGAAATAAAAATCCGTAGATTGCGAACGGCAGGCAGAAATATCGATCACATTTGCTTTGTTTCACAATAATAGCGCAGGCATGTGCAAACCAACCAAGACTTAACTTTGTCTCTCTACTGTGTGTTCAATCTCATTGCAATATTCTTTCCAGCGTGTGTTATTAGGTAGTGTAATAATTGTCTAAGTACAGATGGCTTCGTCACGTTTTACATTTGATCAAGCCAGTGAATTGCTTATGGGATGGTATTACAACTTGAAGGTGGAATTTCTTGCTGATGACGAGCTTGATCACGAGCTGACGGTTCGATCGGTCATCATAGGGGAAAGTTTGGATAGAACACGAAAGCGATTGTGGTTAAGGGATCAGTTAAGATCAGAGCGAGGAAAGTCTGCAGATAAAATACTACCCCACGTACCTGTTGATCCGACTAAGGAAATTAGTGTTTGTTCTCAAAAATATTCTGAACTTAAAGCAGCTATAGAACAGGAGGAAAATGATGATGCGAAAAAAAGTTACTACACGAGATTGTTGCATGTTGGTGTACGTATCGTGACGATTTTGTCAGATGCGCGTGGCTCACCAAATTTACATAGTTTTTTACAAAATACCGTCGTTGAATTAACAGAAATTATTTTTTCAAATTTTGATGATCCGTTAAATTTGGGTAAGGATAATGAACCGTTAGATGGTGAGAATGCGGATGTAGGTAACACCGTCGGTGACGCACTTGATACAAATGATGAATTAGAAAACAATGATCGTGGATGTGTAAATCATCCAAGGCAATCCGTTTTGTCTCAAGGGGATATAGATTGGATTCATTCATTGCAAGCTAGAATTGTGGATTTAGAACAGGAACTAAATCAACGAAAGAACGTTAAACATGCCGGTACCCAAACTTTTAATCATTTTGTTAAGCCATCTAATAACCAACCGAACAAAAATCAAAATTTTTCTCTTTCTAGTTTCTCGTATCCTTCCTTCCAAAACCCTTCCTTACCCCTTTCCAATTGTCCCAGATTGCAAGAAGCGCCTCAAAACACTGCTACAAATCAACCAACTACACCCTTAGATAATCCGATTGAAGATGCTTTACCCACCCCTTCCTTCCCTCACTATAATACTCCTACGATTCCGAACCATAGATTTGCAAACGCTTACACAGCTTCCTTTCAGAATCGTCATACGCTACCAGTATCCAAATGGAACATCACTAAGTATAGTGGTGATGATCAAGGTTTGAAATTAAACGAGTTTTTGGAACTTGTTCAGGCACTGTCACAGGCTGAACACGTGTCAGAAACAGAACTGTTTGAATCAGCAGTACATTTGTTTACTGGATCAGCCCTTAAGTGGTATATGACCCAGCGAACCACAGGTAGACTGCTAAATTGGCAGCACCTAATATTTGAATTAAAACGTACTTACATGCACCCTGATCTTGACGCCTTGATCAAAATGAAAATATATCAGCGGAGACAACAGAAGCATGAATCATTTCATGAATATTATTTCGAATTAGAAAAACTCTTTCGCACCATGAGTATTCAGATTCCAGAGTATGAAAAGGTACAAATTATCCAACAGAACATGCGCATTGATTACAAGCGCCAAATGACATTCATTCCTATTGTTAATTTGGAAACACTGGTTGCCGCCGGTCAGAAACTGGATGCGCTAAACTTTTCGGCCTACAATAAGGTGTTTGGCACTGAGAAGTTTATTCAGGCAATTGATGGGAACGAAGCAAACACAAAAAAGAAATCGAAAACTCAGCCTCAAGCACAACAAAAGGGTCAGACGGCAGCCGCTGTCCAGCAACCAAACCAGCTTAGGAATCAGTCTAATACATCCTCCAACACCCAAAACAATCAATCGCGCTCTAATTATCAATCCATTCAAAGTAAACAACCAACTCAGAATCATCAATCGAACCAAAACTCGTCTCATGATTCGGTGACACAAATACCAGTAGCAGGACTTTCGCAAAGTCAACCGCGTCCTCAAATTACTTTAGAAGATGTTATAAACGCGCACTCGCCCCCGCCAATCAACACTTGTTTCAACTGTGGAAGAATCGGGCATCATTTTGCTATGTGCAGATCACCGCGTAGAATTTTCTGCAGCTCGTGTGGTCTTCGAGGTTTTCCGACAAACCATTGTCCGTATTGTCAAAAAAAACGCAGCACCTGCGAACCAAAATCGCCGTTCGCATGGTCAAGACGCGTAACAACAAAAAAAGATTTACCAACGGTTCCCCCGCCCTTCTGGATAGACGCAAATGATAGTAAATACCCCGAATCATCTGAAACGTTTCAGATAATTTATCCGTTCCCAAACGACAACCGACCGTATGCCTCCGTGAAAGTGTATGGCTTTCCTATTCGTGCCCTCCTGGATAGTGGGAGTAATCATACGCTTATCAGCGATAAGCTTTTTGCACAGCTAAAATACAAAAAGCTGGAAGGTCCACCCAAAAAAGGTTTTACTTCGCTCGGCTAGTGGAGACGAATTAAGAATTATCGGTCAGGCTCATCTTCCGTTTTCATTTGGAGGGAGTGTTAGAGTGATCCCGACGCTGGTAGTGGAGAACATTTCCATAAACTGTATCTGTGGCATGGACTTTTGGAAGAAATTTCAGATCCATCCGGCAATGCAGGAATTGGGAAATAACGAGCACCAAGCAACTGTTTCGGATTATGATCTACCCGCTTCTGAGTCGTATTTGTCTGATGAGCAAAAAGAGGAGATCAAAAAAATTAAAAGATTGTTTCTTCCCGCACGAGAGGGTGAATTAACTCTAACGAATGGTGCACAACATCGTATTGTGCTGGCTGATGAATGGGCAAATAAGCCTCCCGTTCGTCAGTTCCCCTATGTAATGTCACCTAAGACTCAAGAATTGGTGGCTGTTGAGCTTCAGAGACTTTTAAATTTGGGTGTTATAGAAAGAAGTTGTTCGGATTGGTCACTCAACTGCGTGCCAGTCATCAAACCGAATAAAGTAAGGTTGTGTCTCGACGCCCGAAAGATAAACGAGAGGACAGTTCGTGATGCGTACCCTTTGCCTCACCCTGGTAGAATTTTGGGCCAACTTCCGAAGGCAAGATATTTGTCTACCATTGACTTGTCCGAAGCATTCCTTCAAGTGCCTTTGGAAGTGGAATCTCGAAAATATACAGCATTTAGTGTGCAAGGCAGAGGGCTGTTCCAGTATACTCGTATGCCTTTTGGCTTAGTTAATAGTCCGGCTACTCTAGCCCGACTCATGGATAAAGTATTAGGACACGGTATACTGGAGCCGTACGTTTTCGTTTACCTCGACGATATCGTCGTAGTAACGGAAACGTTTGCGCATCACCAACAGTTGTTAACGGAAATAGCATGCCGGTTACAAGCAGCTAATCTCAGTATCAATCTGGAAAAATCAAAATTCGGTGTGACAGAAATTCCTTTCCTAGGTTATCTCTTAAGCACGGATGGTCTTAGGGCTAACCCGGACAAGATTCGTCCGATCGTCGAGTATGAAAGGCCTAACACCATAACAAAGCTTCGGAGATTCCTAGGAATGGCGAATTATTATCGCCGATTCATCCCTAATTTCAGTGGAGTGACGGCTGCTCTGTCTGATCTTCTGCAGTCCAAAACCAAAACTATTCGATGGAATGATGAGGCGGAAACTGCATTCTGCAATTTAAAAGAGTGTCTAATCTCTTCGCCTGTATTGGGCAGTCCAGATTTTAGTCAGGAATTCACAATACAGACGGACGCAAGCGACGTGGCGGTAGCAGGGGTTCTGACGCAAGAACAGGATGGAGTGGAGAGAGTAATTTCGTACTACTCGAAGAAACTCACCACCCCCCAAAAAAATTACCATGCTGCGGAGAAAGAGGCTTTGGCGGCCATTCTTTCCGTGGATGCGTTTCGTGGATATATTGAGGGATATCACTTTACTCTTGTTACAGATTCATCGGCTCTTACGCATATCTTGAGTTCCAAATGGAAAGTGGGTTCAAGGTGCAGTAGGTGGGCGTTAAACTTACAACAATTCAACATGACAGTCCGGCATCGTAAGGGCAAAGAAAACATTGTGCCTGATGCTTTATCTCGTAGCATTGCGGCAGTATCTGATTCGTCGTGGTACACTTCTATGAAGAGAAAGGTTTTAGACCGACCAGATGATTTTGTAAATTTCAAAGTAGAGAATCAGAAACTTTACAAATTCGTGACCTCTCATAATGACTATTATGATTCGCGGTTTGAATGGAAAGTAATTCCTCCGCCTTCCGAAGTGGGACAGATTCTCGAGCAGTGCCACGATGAGTGTTTTCATCCAGGCTTCGAAAGGACCCTTGCTCGAGTCCGACAAAGGTTTTACTGGCCAAAAATGGCAGTAGAAGTTCGGCGGTACATTCAAAAGTGTACCACCTGTAAGGAAATGAAAGCATCATCAGCACCGACGGCACCCGAGATGGGAAAAATTAAATTGGCAACCCACCCATGGCAAATTATATCTGTCGATTTTATTGGGCCTCTGCCGCGCAGTCGTCGGGGTAATCAGCATCTGTTGGTAGTTTGCGATTACTTCTCGAAGTGGGTGATGCTACAGCCGATGAAAAGCGTTAGCAGTGTGCCGATGTGTAACGCGCTGCGAGACCAATGGTTCCTGAAAAACTCGGTTCCAGAGGTAATCATTACCAATAATGGTAGCAGTTTTATTTCTAAAGATTTTAAGGGACTGTTGGATCGCTTTGGCGTTACACATTGGCTGAACTCGCGGTATCACTCACAATCGAATCCAGTTGAGAGAGTAAATCGCACTATCAACGCTGCTATTCGGACGTATGTGAGGGAAGACCAACGTCTATGGGATACGCGAATCCCGGAGATTGAAATGGTACTGAATACTAGTGTCCATGCATCCACAGGATTCACTCCTTTTTTTATCACTCATGGCCTTGAGTTCACAGAGTCCGGTAGTGATAACAAATTAGCACGACAGAATGAACAACTTACTCCAGAGCAGATTAATGAACGTCGTAAGCGAATGTTTCCTCGCATTTTTGATATGGTTGCTAAAAATTTACAAAAAGCGCATAACGCATCCCAATATCGGTATAATTTACGACATCGTCGCTTTTCTAAATCGTTTGTGGAGGGTCAGTTAGTTTATCACCGAAACATGAAATTATCTAATGCCACGAAGAATTATAATGCAAAATATGGCAGACAATTCATTCCCTGTCGTGTAAAGGCAAAAATAGGCTCATCATCGTATGAATTGGAAGATCTGAATGGGAAAAGTCTCGGTATTTGGCCGGCCATTCATTTGAAACCCGGCTAATGTTTTAAACGGTTGCTTATTTTTGTATTGAATACTTCAATACGAAGTGCATGCCATGATAGAAACAATACATCCTTATATATTTCCTGTTCAGTTAACGAAAGGGCTATTACAATGTTATTTGTGCTCTGGTTAGTATAATTCGTCCCGTTTTTGTGTGTGCAGATCGTTTATAGTTCTGATTCTAATTCCAAACAGGGTAGGTCGTGTGAGTTTATTCGGTGTATTTCGTATTTTCCCTCGGGCATCGAGAGAGTTTTAGAAATTCGCGAAGAGTGAACCATACGCGTTAAATAATAGTTTCTTCAACTCATCCGGAGAGTTAGAAGAAGTGCAAATTAATATTAGGGGGCCCCTAGCATAATCGTGAAAAGTATATTGAATTAGTAGCTGTTTGTTTGAATGAAAGATATCGAATGTGTCGAGGGTGTATGAATGAAGAACTAGAGTGAGTGTGGTGAATGGATGTGTAAAATAATAAATTTGGTCCAAGTATGATTACACTTGAGATGAGGAAAAGTTAAGTTTTTAGTATGGTTATTTAGTTTCGTTTTGTCAAACTGATGTGATTTGACAGTTCACGTTTTGGTTTGTATTTCTGCTCAACCGTAGCAAGGCGGTGATGAATATTCTGACGCACAAATCACAGTTCCAACAGCAGAGCACTCATTGTCGACTTGAAAGGCTAATGGGTGGACTGCGTAGTCCTGATTGTGACACATTATACTTTTGGTCTTATTACAGTAGCCAAACTCACCTGAACGAATTTATGTATCATAGTGAAAAAGAGCTCCTCTGGCCTTTGGAAAAATCATTTCACTAAGATAGAACTAAACGAGCTCAGGAAGAGAGCTACATTGCACGTGATAATAAGAGATCATCAAAAAAAAAAAAAAAAACACTTCGTTTTTTTTTACCCGACTCCGGGAAAATTGTGACCTTTGACTCGGTTGGTCACAATATTACCTATGGTCACTGGGTCAACTTGAATACATTACCCTATCAATATTGTTGTACACCTGAAAGAATTGTAAGTAAATGTCTAAGTATAAATTAAATGTCTATCCTCCGTATTTCATGTTTGAGTGATGTTTAATTTATGCTTAATAGCCGTGGTTGGTATCTAAATTAAAAGTAATATTCATTTAGTCATTCATATATATATTTACTTATTTATTATTTATTTATTTATTTATTTATTCATATATTTATTCATTTATTTACATATTTATCTATTTATTTATTTATTCATATATTTATTCATTTATTTACATATTTATTTATTTATTTATTTATTTATACTCATATTTACTATATATTATTCGTTTACTCACATTTATTCACATATTCATTTATTATGCAATAAACAAAAAAAAAACTATTTATAATAAAAAAATATCAAAATAAGGAAACAAGCCCTAGTATCAAGAGTCTATATGTCATTTGCTATAAAAATTCAAATTCAAAATCGATACCAACCATAAGAACAAAATGTAATCGTCGATGGTCTTTATATCGTTCTCTGTCATCATCATCGTCATTGTATCATTGTCATCGAGTTGGAGGATTCTAGGCGGGGCTCGATGGGGGTGGTAGCGGGGATGAGCTGGGAGGAGATAAAAGGGTCCGAGCAGGCGGTATCAAGCCTCTTTTAGTTGACCTGCCCGGAGGAGTGAAGACCAGCAGCAGCGTGTCACAAGTCTAATGTGACCCCGCGTTTCGGAAATAAAAGTTTGAAAAGTGAGAAGTGATTGTTCTCGCGACAAGTTGATCGATGGATCAAGTTACCCGACCGTTCGGAAGATCCACACGTCCGTTAGTTTTCGTTCGGTCAGTCGAGTGGGATAAGTGTGGTTACCGGTTTATTTGAACAGTTTATGAGTAGTACGTACGACGCGAGTGCACAAAAACGGTCAAAGATTGGCCAAGCCAAAAAGACGCCAACGAACGCCATTACCCAAGTGCCGGTAGGGTATGGCAGTTCAGACCGAAAACGTTATAAATCCCACTCGACTAATAGTTAGACACTCGTAAGTGAATCAAATGCGCGCAGTACCGCTCCCCGGGCTTCTAAAAAGTGCGAAACGCAGGCCTCCGTCAACAAAGGCCGAGTTGCTGCAGCATCCGGAGTTCATAGTTCGTCATAGTCCGCTGCCGAGGAAGAGTCCTGTACTACCCCCACCGGCGTCCCGTCTTCAGCCAGCTGCAACAAGTCGACCAACGTTCCACACGGCCGCAACGATGCTCCAGAAGCAGTTATCATCTGAATAAAATAATCGCAAGTAATATTCACGCTTTATTAAATTCAACCCCCCCCCCCTTGTTGAGTAGCTTGAAATTAAAAGTGAAAAAATAATTTTAGAGAATATAAAAGATGAAGTGTCTAATAAAATGTCTGGTCTTTAATGTATTCAAGTTGTGTTGTGTTAGTTTACAGATAATGAGTCCATTTGCTTGTTTCCGCTCGAAAACGACTTCCGCCCAGTGACCGTAGTGTAAAAGGGTTGAAAGTCTTCCCCGCGTAGAATTTCCTCTGGAGACAAAAGAGTAAAACGACCCAAAGCCGGTGAGTAAAACGTGGCGCGAACACACCACGTGTACGCAATAGCCAGCCAACCAAGTGTTGAATAAAAAAAAAGAAAATTGATCAGGTAACAATGTTGTTATTGCTATTTTTATTTTTATTATTACTTTTTCGGTTGTTGGTTGGTTCCCTTCGTTTGGGTGTATTTCCGTGGAGAAGACGAATTTGTCGGGTGCAGCGGGATGGGAATGGGAAAGTTGGGTTTCTTTTATGGCCGTCTGTTCCCCATACGGGTTGGCTTCAATTGAATGAGCGTGGTTTTCGGGAAATATGTATTCTTTTCTGGATATAGCATGGATGTTGGAACGAGTATTTTCACTGCGGCCGAATGGGGATCATATTTCAGTTGACCAGTTGAAGGAAAAATGGAAAAAGACGCACCAGCGCATTCATCCATAAAAGCAACGATGAAATTGAATGATTCGCGGTACGAATTGGTTCACCATCCCTCGTATTCTCCAGATCTGGCCCCCATCGATTATTATCTATTTGCAAACCTAAAATCGTTTCTCCAGCGGACAGAAATTTTTGTCTGAGGTCATTTGCAGAAACGAAAACCTATTTTGAAGACCTTGACAAATCTTTTTTTTTTTCGAAGGGCATCAAAATGTCGGAGGACCGATGGATTAAGTGTATCGCTCTAGATGGAGGTTATGCTGAAGAATAAAAACAGTTTTCACGGAAAAAATCGACTTTTTCTTTGTTAGGCCCGGGACTTCTCATTCCATGTAGTAGATGAATAGGGGCTCTCATTTCCAACAACACAGATTTAATGGAGATGCTTGAAAAGTCACAGTAAAACTCTTCCTAATCCGCTTAGTGGTGTGATAATTACTTTTTCTTTCCATTTTAATAATCTAGAGAAACAGTTGTAAGATTCTACCCTCTGCCATAAATATTGCGAGCTTATCAAATAACCTAAAAGTAGCTTTCAAACGAGTCTTTCGAAATCGATTCTTTTTTCTCCGAGAAATTTTGTTGCATTAAGAAACACTGAGATTTTTCGGTTACGGTATTTATAAAACCTACGTTTGAAGAAATTTGTTGAGCTATCTTCGAGAAAATTCAACCGATGAAAAATGTGCGGTTAGTCGTTTACGTCACTTATGCCATTATGTGATCTTCGAACTTGATTCGATTCAATACACTGAAGGACTTTTTTAACTTGTAAAATACGCGTAACGTAAAAAAAAACGAGATTTTTTTTATGCCAAATGTTTTATAAACGCATGAAACGTCGAGATTATCTCCAAGAATATCTTTTTTAAAATAAAACGAATATTTTCTTATTGTCAGAGAGTTGACTTGAAAGAAATTCGCTATAACACCAGTTCTCGAAGCTTCATGGATTTCGAAGACAAAACAAGAAATCCGGATAACTTTGAAAAATTCGCGTAAAAAACCGCGTAGCTTCGGAAATTAGCGTAAAATGAGCCTAGAGTTGTTAAAATTACTACTTACAAACGAGTAACACTTCGTACCGTCTAGAACTCATAAAAAGTACCGATTTGCAACGCTTCGTAACACCTCTAAGTTACAAAAAAGTAACGCCTGTAACACTTCGTAACGCCTAAAACTTATAAAAATGTAACGCTCCGCAACACTTATAACTTACTAAAAGGAACGCATGTAGCGCTTGTAATTTACAAATTAGTAACGATTCGTAACGTCATAACTCACAAAGAAATAACACGTCGCAACGCCTAAAACTTACAAAAAAAAGTAACGCATGTAACGCTTCGTAACGTCTAGCTTACAAAGATGTAACACTTCGTAACGCCTAAACCTTACAAAAAAGTAACGCATGTAACGCTTCGTAACGCCTATAACTTATTAGGTGTACGTACAATTTTGCTTCCGCCGTTTTTTCCAAAATTTAAAGCTTTATTGCGAAAAAGTGCTTACAGATTTATTATTCAAAGTATTGTCCGTCGCTAGCGACAACTTTTTCCCATCTTTCCGGCAATTTTCGGATCCCGGCTCGAAAAAATGAGTCCTCTTTTGACGCTATCCATTAAGCCGTGTGCCATCGAACGGAGTAGGTGGATGTCAGAAGGGGCGACATCTGGGGAATACGGCGGGTGGGGCAAGACTTCCCATTTCAGCGTGTCCAGGTACGCTTTGAGCGACTTTTGCGACGTGAGGCCGAGCATTGTCGTGTTGGAGGATGACTTTGTCCTGTCGCTCTTGATACTGTGGCCGCTTTTCTTTTAGCGCGCGACTAAGGCGCATCAGTTGCGTTCAGTAGCAATCTCCTGTGATGGTTTCACCCGGTTTTAAGAGCTCGTAGTAAATTGTTATTCATCTTTGAAGGTTTTTTCTCTTCCACCATCATGTTTGTCTTCGACATCGAAATCACCATTTTTAAAACGTTGGAACCACTCCCGACACGTTCTTTTACTCAGAGCAGCATCACCGTAAGTTTCTGAAAGCATTCGATGCGCTTCAGTTGCATTTTTTTTCGAATTGTAACAGAAAAGTAAAATTTCCCGCAATTGGCGACAATTGGGCACATAAACAGACATTTTCGAGCGTGAATAATACGAAAACAAGAACAACTGTTAGTTAAACGGCGATGACAACTCGTTAGGCACTGTACACACTCACTTTAAAGGCATTATCATCTATGTATTTAAACCAGCCTCAGCCGTAACGCCTATGATTCACAAAAAAGTAACGCATGTAATGCTTCGTAACGCCTATGATTCACAAAAAAGTAACGCACTTTAACGCCAATGACTTACATAAAAACAACACATATAACGCTTCGTAACGCATATGACTCACAAAAGTAACGTATGTAACGCTTCGTAACACCTGTAACTTACAAAAAAGTAACGCATGTAACTCTTCGTAAGGCCTATGATTCACAAATAGTAACGCATGTAACTTTCAAAAAAATAACACATGTAACGCTTCGTAACGCATATAACTTACATAAAAGTAACGCATGTAACACTTCGTAACGGCTATAACTTACAAAAAAGTAACGCATGTAACGCTTCGTAACGGCTATAACTAACAAAAAAGTAACGCATGTAACGCTTAATAACGCCTATAACTTACAAAAATATAACGCATGTAACGCTTTGTAACGCCTATGACTTACATAAAAGTAACGCATGTAACACTTCGTAACGGCTATAACTAACAAAAAAGTAACGCATGTAACGCTTAATAACGCCTATAACTTACAAAAATATAACGCATGTAACGCTTTGTAACGCCTATGACTCACACTTTAAAAAAAATAACGCTTAGTAACGCCTATAACTCTCAAAAAAGTAACGCATGTAACGCTACGTAACGCCTATAACTTACGAAACAATAACGCATGTAACGCTTGGTAACGCTGATCACTCACAAAAAATAACGCATGTAACACTTCGTAACGCTTATAACTTACAGAAAAGTAACGCATGTAACGCCTATAACTTACAAAAAAATTACGCATGTAACGCTTAGTTACGGCTATAACTTACAAAAAAGTAACGCTGCGTAACGCCTATAACTTACAAAAAACAACGCATGTAACGCTGATCACTTACAGATAAAAACGCATGTAACGCTTCGTAACGCTTATAACTTACAAAAAATAACGCATGTAACGCTACGTGACGCCTATAACTTACAAAAAATAACGCATGTAACGCTTTGTAACGCTGATCACTTACAAAAAATAATGCATGTAACGCTTGGTAACGCCTATGCCTCACACAAAAGTAACGCATGTAACGCTTCGTAACGCCTATAACTTACATAAAAGTAACGCTTAGTAACGCCTATAACTTACAAAAAAGTTACGCATGTAACGCTTCGTAACGCCTATAACTGACGAAAAAGTAACGCCTGTTACCTGTAGTAGCCAGACCATTACAATATTATTAACAGATCGTAATTTTAATACTTCATATTTGACCCTATTTTATATCAACATTTATTCTGATTTGTTTTGTCATCCTGAAGTCCGATCTCGTCGAGCTGATTCGAATGGTATACAAACACTATGGGTCTCCGGGGCTCCGTTCGAAAGTCGGATTCTCCAGTAATTCTTGTAACTTTCTCTCAAGAAGGCCAAAAAGGATAGAAAGAGACTTGGGTGTTCAATAAAAATTTAACCGATTATCGGAATTGAATGGAATTTTTTAGACAACGAAAAGCGAGTTGCTTTGTATGTAATAATTCATTTGAAACGCGAAAATTATTGAAAATCCTTCAAATTGGTCAAGTATTTCGGCTAATCGTCGTCCTATTGTTGAAGTGTATTAAAACCTTTAATGTGACTTCAAATTTGCAACTTATTAACAGGAAAACCGTCTGTAGCATTCCTTGCATTTCATAAATTAGCATAATGGGAAGCATAAAGCAAAACACGTCTTATGAGTAAGAATAACTTTTTTGTGTTTGAATAATAATTCTATCTATGCAGGAGCGTCTATAGAACAAATATTCAACAAAAATTCAACTAAATACGCGTCGATTGCTTGCCAATTACAAGGGATCGAAAGTCTTCATGTAATGTTTGAATCCATTTGATGCAAACATTTCATTTAGGCGGGGCTGATCGATGGAACGGTGACCTCGGAACATGATTTGCTCTGTATACCGAATTGGGTCGTCGAAGTTCGATAGAGTCAACACCTCCTTGAGTCCTGGACTAAAGCTAATTGCATGTATAAACAAAACACATGGAAATATTTTTTTCTGTAAACCGCTTCCAGACTTCCAGGGCTTGAAATAGGTTAAACACACACGCACCATTTTAGCAAAACCTTATCAACAAAAAGTCCTATTATTCTTCAATTTTATTATAACGATTGCAAATTTCCAACCACTAAACGTCGTCAAAAACAAACGATCCAAATTTCAATGATCAGTTTGAAACTTCAAAGAAAATCCCGGCACCTTACACACCTACTGTCTCAGCATCCTTCGTTTCCGTTTCGCCGAAGCTTACCGTAAAATCCTTCTGCTTGACGGTGCTGATTCCCAGAGGGGATTGGTGAGGGGGGAACTCCAACCGACAAGAACAAGACTACCTCGCACCTTTTAATCTTCCAATCAGTACATCTCGGATACAGCATTGAGAATAAACCGATTGCACCGGCGGCGGCATGCACACGGAAGAGTGGGTGATGTGTGTTTGGGAGCTTACGACCGAAGGATCGGAACAGGATACTGCACTAAACCGAGCGTGATAACCCTATAAAATAAAATAACGAGTCCCAAGAGTGTGTCGCCTCCTCGCAAAAGCAAAATCATCGCACACTGGGATTGAATCGTAGCACCCATCAGCCAGCCAACGAGCGGTTGCCAATGATAACCACCCACCACCCTCTGCCTGTATCAAAATAATCAGAACAACACCTCATCCCCTCCCCACTGCCCGCTATCTAACAGTCTATCACTATCGGATCACAGACCTCTGCCAAGTGGCAGTCAAGCGCTTGCTGGCTCAATGAGCTGGTAACAAATTTGCATATAAATATTCCACTGATTAAATTTTCACAGTTTTGTGCATTCCGAAAAAAGAAGAGATGAATGAAGAAGTAGTGTAGTGGGTGAAGGTGGGTGGCACCGCACACACGTGGGTTCGACGAGAGAAATAAGTTGCCTGCATACTCGATTGAAGTTTTCCGTCGCTACACGTGTCGATCGGAAGCCGGAGGAACTTATTTTCGTAGAAGGAGCTTGGCATACTTTGATTGCTCCACGTGTGAAAATAGGAAGGCAAGGATGCTGACGGTGCTAGAAAGCGCAGCACACTTTGATGTAACAACAACAACAACAACAACAACACAGTGTTGCAAAATTGCTCCGATCGGATCGTTCTAATCCCGAACTACGCGTCGTTTCGGTATTGTTTCGCAACACCGCGTAAACACTTGGAAAGGTCGATACCCTCTCTGTTTCTCTCTCTCGAGCAGTATGCGATCTGTTCTAAGTCCCACGCACAAGGCAGATCCTCCAAATGCATCCCATCCATCAGCGATTCCACTCACATTGGCTTCGTTCGTTCGTTCTTTCGATAAAATAAATAAATACATAAATATCAAAACCAAAACACGCGAATAGCGAATGAAAGACGAAACAAACGGTGCGCAAATCGACGAAAAACACGTTTCGACGAAGTGCAAATCCGAAAAGTGCATTCACTTTTCGGCCTCCCCGTTGCTTGGGTCGGTCGGGAATTGGATTCGCGGTCGAGAGCACCAGCAACGTCGTTGTTCATTCTTTTGGGCCTGATTCGTTGGTTGAAGAAGAACGGAATCACGTCACGCACACCAAAACGGCGAAACGAGCCGAGCCGTTCGAAGTCCAAATTATTCCTCCAAATTGTGCCTCGTACTTCCCTTCGAGCTAGTTGTGCTAGGTTAGGTTTGTTTGGATTGGTTTTCGTAGCACGCTGCTGCTGTTCCTTCCCCCGATGTTCGCGGCCTCGGGATAATTCTGCGTTCGCCGTCGTTCAGAACAAAAGTTTTTGTTTTCGAAGGCATACCGGGAAATGGGAACTGACGAGAAAGAAGCGCACACACAGAGTACTAATAATAATTATTCTTGGTTCGAACGAAAAACTAAAAGAAATATGCATTTCGTATTCTAGCCATGAGTACACTTTATTTTTGTGTGCGTGTGTTCGTTTTGCTTCCTATGAATCATTCGTCGGCTCTTCCGAAACTGAAATCTTGAGACGGATCAGCATTATTTGCGTGCATCAATTTTTCACAACCGAATTCACGGGTAGAAACCGGTTTTCATCCATCTACCTAATGGAGTAACGATGCCTTTCTCATAATTGCCAGTATGAGAAATTTATGGCAGTTCGTTTTTAGGGTTTTTGACAATCATGCTAATGCTAATTAGTTACGGTAATTTTGAATTTGTTGCTCATTTTTGTTTTATTTTCTAAATCGCTAATAAATTTTTGGTTCCGGTGATATAATGGTATAAGTGACGTAACCAACTAAACGCGCTTTTTCATTCCTCTCAATTTTCTCGAAGATGGTAGAACCGGTTGATTCCTTAAAGAGGTTTGATGTTTGATGTTCGAATGACTGTCACTTACGGTTCGGGTGGTAAAATGGCATAAGTGACGTAAACGTCAAACTCATTTCACATGGATTAACCGATACCAATAAGAAGTGTATCGAAAATGAGTTGCCCACAAATTTTTCTCTCAAATTATGATAATAAACGATATTCTATTCAAACTAAAAATTGATTCTTTATTGTACGAGGTTAAACTTGAGCATTATGAAAACCTGATGAAATTTAAGTTATTCCTTCACGAATTTTCGAACTTTTGGTCGAACGCTCTTCATCAAGTTCCGGACAAGTGTTGCATCGCCTTTTTTGGACGCTTAAGCCCAAATTTTTTGGAACTCCTGCATGTTCCCAGCTGCCTTATCTGTCTCATGGAAAACCCTCTTCACGATGGCCCAGTAACGTTCGATGGGTCGAAGCTGAGGGCATTTGGGTGGATTGATATTTTTCTCAACGAAATTTATACGCTTTTCCGCAAGCCAATTGAGAGTGGTTTTGGCATCGTGAGCCGACGCTAAATCCGTCCAAAACAGTGGAGGTGTACTATGCTGCTTATATAAAGGCAACAATCTCTTCTGGAAACACTCAGATCGATAGATTTCTGCATTTATAGTTCCCGGTAGTGTAAAAAATGGTTGACTTCAAACCGCAGGAACAGATTGCTTGCCATACCAGTACCTTTCGACCGAATTTCTCCACTTGATTCGACCTGTCCGCATCGCTCACATCCTGCACAACGACGACAGTAAACTTATTGTGGACCTGGAAGGGTTTTTGAGTCCTGAATTCAAGAATTTAATTCCAAACCTGATTGCCAGACCGGGATTTTGGAAATGAATTTTTAATCTGAATTCTGGAAACTGAGCACAGCTGTCTTGAACTGAACTCGGAACCTGGATTCTACACCTGAATTTTGGACTTAAGTTCTGATCCTGAATTCAAGCAATGTGCTCCAGAAATCTGGATTCAAAAGCTCAATTTTGAACTAGAATTTTACACCTCGATTATGAAAATGAATTATGAATCTGGATTCTGGGAATGATTTTTAAATCGCGATTGTGGGAACGAATTCACGAACTGAACACGGAACCTGGATTCGGAATTTAAATTCTGAGCCTCGATTCAGGAAAAACCTATTTTAATCCACCTTGTGGTGTAATGATGCCTTTCTCATATTACTTATTACATCATAAATATAACCGTGAAATTCGCAAAAACAACTGTTTATTGAATAGGAATAGGATAATTTGTTCGGATCTAATCTCACAAACTCTATAAATCCTGTTTAACCTGTAGTTCCGGAACCGAAAGTAGTATCCACAACAAATTAAGGAATTTCGTATGAAACTGTAAGACTTTTCTTTTGAACCTATAAGTTTGTGAAAATCTATTCGGCCATCTCCAAGAAAAGTGAGTGAGATCCTTTTTGCAGTTCCTAATCACTATTTCCAATTCTCCCGAAACCGGATTCAGATGAACGGAATAGCCGAAGTTGGTTCGTTTGCTACCAACAAATATGACCTACAAATTGGAATAGTTTTGATCGTAGTTAAACTTATACTTACTATCTCATGCTCTATTTCGGTTAAACCAATTAAACTAAATCTAACGAAACGAACCTGAGTTTCTGTTACTACTGCGTGCTAAACAGCATGTTACGGAATCACGCACCGCTTCCTCGGCCGTTCTCTCGACTGGACTGGCAACAGTGAATTAACAAGAAGACTATCATTTAGTATGGCGAATAAAGGAAGTGAGACCACGGTTCGAACAACGTGCGGTTAAATTATAATTTTTTCTCAACGTTATTTTGGATTTGTACAATTTAGGACAGTCTCTGATTCGGAGGACGAATTGTTGCCGTTTTCTTGAGACATAAGTGAGGTTACGAAATGTAAGATAAAATGAAATCGAATTTGTTAAATAATTGAACTAATAACAATTGTAGCTTTTAGCTGCTCCAATCATCGTTGCGTGTGCGGTCTGCTTGAAAGATCCGAAAACCCTTTGTCGTAAACCACAACAACAATCTAAAAGATTTCCCTTTCGGAAAATGCCGAATCAGACGGAAATACCGGCAGGTGCTTCGGATGGTGCAATCACCGGACAAAACTGCCAAGGATGCGAACAACCAGACAACCTTTTCATGGTGCAGTGCGATAAATGCGATTGCTGGTGGCATTTTACTTGCGTGAATGTGGGCGATAGCATCAGCGAAAAGAGTTTTGTATGCCCAAAATGTTCCACGGATTCGCCGCCACTTCCTAGTGAAAAAGAGATTCTAGACGATAATGTTAGCATTGTTAGTTCGAGCGACTCACGAGCCAGAGCTAAGCTTAAAATGCAAAAATTAGCAGCACAAAAAGCGCTAGCCGAAAAACAGTTGGATTTGGAAAAACGAGATCAAGAAAGGCGACATCAGTTGGAAAAGATACAGCAAGATTCGGAACGTGAACGGAAACAGTTACAGATAGAAGAAGTTTTTGAAGAAGAAAAATTTCGTTTATTGGAGGAAGAATTAGAAGAAGAGAATGGCGGGAAAGGTACAAAATCCCATCAGAGCGAGTTTAATAAGACGAACGATTGGAGTGGTAGGAAGTTGCATTTTGCTGCGGCTAGTTCAACGCTGCAAGCGCCTTTAACACTGGCCGGCACCGCGAAGCAAAGTCTTAGAACCATCAATCGACAAACGGACTCTGGAGAAGTGGAAAAGACACTAACCAGCCACCGTGATTACAATTCTCTTCTGCATGCGATGACGTCGGCAGGAATTTCTTTAAATGAGTCGGTAATTGCACGTACAGCGGGTGACTTATTGAATAGATCATCGGAAGTTCCTGAGCAACAGGGTGTTGCGCTTCCCGTTCCCGCTGGAATTGCAAACAATGTAGGCGCTAGTGGCGTCTTATTGAACCCATTCGGAGGAGTCATTGGTGAGCAGAGCGTACCTATAATAAAAAATGTTGAACCATCCCCTTTGTCTGCGATACCAACTTTATCGTCCGATACACAAGCTGGTGCGCATATCGCGAGTGGAACGCCAACTGCTCAACAATTGCATGCAAGACAAGTCATTCCACGAGAGCTACCTATTTTTTCCGGCGATCCCGAGGAATGGCCAATCTTTTATAGTGCGTTTCAGAATTCCACACGAGCCTGTGGCTATACCCATGCTGAGAATATGATACGTTTACAACGTTGTCTCAAGGGTAACGCACTGGAGGCTGTTCGGAGTCGTTTGCTGTTGCCGGCTGCTGTGCCTCTAGTTATTAACACTTTGCGAACCTTATTTGGGCGACCGGAGATTATTATATATACGTTGTTACAGAAAGTTCGTGATGCACCCTCACCGAGATCTGACAGACTGGAGAGCTTGATAGGTTTCGGTATCACGGTTCAAAATCTTTGCGATCATCTCGAGATAGCGGATCAACAGGCGCATTTAAACAATCCTACCTTGCTGCATGAGCTTGTAGGTAAATTACCGCCAAATCTTAGGTTAGATTGGGGTCTTTATAAGCAAAAGCTTCTCACGGTAGATCTGCGGACATTTGCACAATATATGAACACTTTAGTAACCGCCGCTACAGAAGTCACCTTGCATGTCGACCTAAAACATCAATCGCGTATCAAAAAGGATAAGATGTTTTCGGGGACACATCATGAAAGTGAATCCGATCCACCACCCGATGGCCATGATAGAAAAGGAACCATAAAGAAAACTGTGCCGTCCGCATCCAGTGCCGGTCCAGTATGTCTTGTATGCCGTGTTTCGGGCCACAAGGTGAAAGATTGTGCTATATTTTCTAAGCTGCCGATAGAGGAAAGGTGGAAGACTATCCAGCGCTATTTTCTCTGTCGTAATTGTCTAGGCGCCCATGGTAGACGGCCATGTAAGTCGAAAGCGAGGTGCGATACGGCCGGTTGTCAAATGAGACACCACCCCCTTTTGCACTCTAATGTAGCGGTAAGAGCGACAGAAACAAATTCATCTGCCGCAAGTGCCGTAACTAATCTCCACCTTTCTGACCGGACGACGCTATTCAAAATCATTCCAGTGACGGTGCATAATGGAAGTCGTTCACTCACGGTGCACGCGTTTCTGGATGATGGCTCATCAATGACATTGGTTAACAGAACCGTTGCTGAAGCTCTCGGGGTAGACGGTGAAGCCGTTCCGTTATGTCTTCAATGGACAGCAAACGTAACTCGATCTGAAAAGGATTCAAAAAGAGTTTCGTTTGAAATATCGGGGGTAAACTCTAAACAACGATACGTGTTATCGGACGTAAGAACAGTAAATGACCTGAGCCTTCCGAGGCAGTCTTTAAAATACGTCGATTTAGTTTGTCGATATCCTCATTTGAGTGGGTTACCCGTTCAAGATTACCATCAAATAGTGCCACAGATTCTGATTGGCAATAATCATTCCTATTTGAGTGCTAACTTGAAAATACGTGAAGGGGGTCCCCACGATCCGATCGCAGCCAAGACTAGATTAGGATGGTCAGTGTACGGTGTAGTAAAACCAGGAGTCATTAGGAACGTACATAACCTCCATATTTGTGAATGCACCGGTGAATCTCTTCACGATCTAGTTAAACAACACTTCTCGTTGGAAAATCTAGGTGTAGCAATTCTAGAGACCCCAATGTCAATCGATGATCATAGGGCTCGTCAAATTTTACAACGTACCACCAAGAGAATCGGCAACCGTTTTGAGACGGGTCTTCTTTGGCGATATGACGACTTTGAATTTCCGGACAGCTATTCTATGGCAGTGAGACGAATGGAGTGCCTAGAGCGAAGAATGGCAGCGGACTCAATATTCGCGGACGGTGTAAGAAAGCAAATAAATCAGTACATAGAAAAGGGATATATTCGTATCCCGACGCAGCAGGAACTTCTTGATGCTGATCCACGGCGTACATGGTTCCTGCCACTAGGAGTCGCATTGCACCCGAAGAAACCAAACAAAGTTAGGATATTCTGTGATGCGGCAGCCAAGGTGGACGGCATTTCGCTTAATAGTATGCTGATGAAGGGACCGGATCTATTGACCGCTCTACCGACGGTGCTCTACGGTTTTCGTCAAAGAAAAATAGCCTTTTCGGCTGATATTCAAGAGATGTTCCATCAGATACTTATTCGGAGGGAAGACCGGAACGCTCAGAGAGTACTATGGAGGGATAATCCTATACAGAAGCCTACTATATACGTCATGGACGTGGCGACGTTCGGAGCTTCATGTTCACCGTGTTCCGCTCACTTCATAAAGAACCTGAACGCATCTCAGTACTCTAAAGAATACCCGTTGGCCGCGGATGCCATCATCCGGAAACACTACGTCGACGACTATCTCGATAGCGTCGATAGTGTCGAAGAAGCAGTTGTTCGAGCACAAGAAGTACGATTCATACACTCCCGCGGAGGGTTTCATATTCGCCACTGGCTGTCCAATTCGGATGAGTTTCTACAGACGATCGGTGAGAGTAGTCCGAATAATGAGAAAACATTGGATTTTGGAACTACCAAATCAATGGAACGAGTTCTTGGCATCCTTTGGCGGCCTGAAGCAGATGTTTTTACCTACCATTCTACATCCATCGTCGTGGAAAGTCGTCCTACCAAAAGGCAGGTGTTGCGTACTGTTATGAGTTTGTTCGACCCGCTCGGTTTTCTTTCCTTCTTCCTGATTCACGGCAAAATCCTAATCCAGGATATATGGCGCGCTAAAACAGACTGGGACGAGGTTATACCAGAGAACTTGCGAGAGAGATGGCTGAAATGGACAAATTATTTCGCAATGGTAGATCAGATCGAAATTCCTCGGTGTTATTTCCCTCAGCGCGCATGCAACGATTTTAAATCACTGCAGCTGCACGTTTTTGCAGATGCAAGCGAGGGGGCGTTTGCCTGTGTGGTATATCTAAGGGCTGAGTTCGAAAACGAAATAAAATGCGCATTAGTGACCGCCAAAGCTAAGGTGGCACCACTCAAGGCTCAAAGTATTCCCAGGCTAGAATTGCAAGCAGCCACAATTGGTGTTCGACTTCAGGAGATGATTATTTCTGCACACGAGCTACCTATTACGAAAAAGATGTTCTGGACCGACTCTCGGACGGTCCTGTCATGGATTAACTCGGATCACCGAAACTATCGTCAGTTCGTGGCCGTACGGGTCGGGGAAATCCTTACCCAGACCAATACTTCCGAATGGAGATGGGTGCCATCAAAATCGAATCCCGCTGACGCCGCAACAAAGTGGGGAAAAGGACCATGCATGGCCACGGAGAGTCCATGGTTCAGAGGTCCCGATTTTCTTTATCTGCCCGAGAATCAATGGCCTGAAGAGATTGCGATGGGTTCTGGAGTATCAGAAGAACTGCGCATTTGTCTGCTTCACAACGAAAATGCAACTCAAACGTTGATAGACTGGAACCGTTTTTCTCAGTGGAACCGTCTCCAGCGAGCGATGGCTTACGCGATTCGGTACATACATAATTTGCGCCATAGTACGAAGCAAGAAGCGAGAATATCGGGGCCTCTCCGACAAGAAGAGCTAGAAAAGGCTGAATCGTCTATTTGGAGAGCGATACAGCTCGAAGCGTATCCAGATGAAATATTAATTCTTGCTCAACACCGAGAACATCCTCTGGAGAAAAG
Organism: Malaya genurostris; assembly: GCF_030247185.1. Taxonomy (NCBI): domain Eukaryota; kingdom Metazoa; phylum Arthropoda; class Insecta; order Diptera; family Culicidae; genus Malaya; species Malaya genurostris. The sequence continues at coordinate 11,058,367 of NC_080570.1, forward strand.
CGAATTGAAACTGGCACGTGACAGTAAACTTCGATTATTGTCACCTGTGATGGACACGCGAGGTGTGTTGCGGCTTGAAGGAAGAACCGCTTTAGCGGACTATCTTTCCTACGAGACCAAGAATCCTATTATTCTACCCGCGAATCACTCTGTCGTCAAACTTCTTATCAATTGGTACCACAGGAAATATTTGCATGGTAATAGCGAAACAGTTTTGAACGAGATAAAACAACGGTTTCACATTTCCCATCTTCGAGCAGCAGTAAGACGGCAAGTAAAAGCCTGTGTGCTCTGTCGGATAAAAGGAGCACGACCAGCAGTTCCTCGTATGGCACCGTTGCCAAAGGCGAGATTAAGATCTTTTGAACGTCCCTTTTCCTATGTGGGTGTCGATTATTTTGGGCCGATACTAGTAAAACTGGGGAGAAGCTGCGTGAAACGGTGGGTAGCCGTATTTACATGCCTTACAATACGGGCCATCCACTTAGAAGTGGTGCATACGTTGAGTACAGAATCGTGCAAGCTAGCATTCCGTCGATTCATAGCGCGACGAGGCTCGCCGTTAGAAATCTACAGCGACAACGGCACTAATTTCGTGGGAGCCAGCAACGACTTACGAAGGGAGTTGGATATCGACCAGCAGCAACTGGCCGAGACATTTACCAACACCATCACCAAATGGTTCTTCAATCCGCCTAGTGCTCCCCACATGGGAGGCTCCTGGGAGCGTATGGTGAGGTCAGTTAAAACTGCACTTGCTGCAATGTCATTCGCTAAACATCCCGACGATGAAACTTTCGTCACGGTTATCTCAGAAGCAGAGAGTATAATTAATTCCCGTCCTCTAACCTTCATTCCATTGGAAAGTCCGGAACAGGAAGCTTTGACCCCAAACCATTTCCTTTTGCTGAGTTCGAGTGGAGTCGCACAGCCGCTAAAAACATTTGGGGAACAAAGATTGGCCCTGCGTAGTAATTGGAATTTATGTCGTTCGATGGTTGATCAATTTTGGCGTAGGTGGGTGCGCGAGTACTTGCCGACAATAACTCGACGCACGAAGTGGTTCGCGGACGTGGAATCCATAAAACCGAATGACTTGGTCATTGTGGTTGATGAGTCGATCAGAAATGGATGGAAAAGAGGGCGAGTTCTCGAAGTGATTGAAGGTGCAGACGGCCGTGCAAGGCGGGCCGTAGTGCAAACTGACGGCGGAATCATGCGGCGACCGGTTGCCAAGCTGGCGCGATTAGATCTGGAGAGGTGCAAATCTGGAACCAATGTGAAACAACAGATTTACGGGTCGGGGAATGTTACGGAATCACGCACCGCTTCCTCGGCCGTTCTCTCGACTGGACTGGCAACAGTGAATTAACAAGAAGACTATCATTTAGTATGGCGAATAAAGGAAGTGAGACCACGGTTCGAACAACGTGCGGTTAAATTATAATTTTTTCTCAACGTTATTTTGGATTTGTACAATTTAGGACAGTCTCTGATTCGGAGGACGAATTGTTGCCGTTTTCTTGAGACATAAGTGAGGTTACGAAATGTAAGATAAAATGAAATCGAATTTGTTAAATAATTGAACTAATAACAATTGTAGCTTTTAGCTGCTCCAATCATCGTTGCGTGTGCGGTCTGCTTGAAAGATCCGAAAACCCTTTGTCGTAAACCACAACAACACAGCATGAATCAGCAGCATGAAACATGTAGTAGGATTGTTATTATTATTATTGACTCTCTACACAACGTGTACGAAATAGAACAAAGCACGCCTTGTTCGTTTTGTGTTTTCTTCTTCTTTCGGTGTTGTACTCTACATGGCGATTTGAAAACTTTGACACTCATCGCCCTGTAACTGCGGAACAGGAAATCGGATCCGGATGAAATTTCACAGTAGGTTTAAAGACAGTATGAACTTTAATTCAAATCAAGATTTGTGAAAATCGGTTCAAGCATCGCAGAGAAATCGAAGTGAATTTAGTTTCAGGAGTTTTTCTTCTCCACTTTCGGTGCTCTCGGAACAGGAAAAGAGGGGACCAGTAGTGCCGAATTAAGTTTTTATGCCCACAAACTAACAAGCTCTGCAAACTAGAAGAATTTAACAGACAGTTTTATGGGATTTGTACCTGTTTTTAACCATCGTTCGTGGAAAAATACTAATAAAATTGGTAATTTTCCACTTATCATGCTTTAGTTCCGGAACCGGAAGTCGGATCCAGATAAAATGTTCCACAAATTTTTAGGGTATTATAAGACCTTTCATTTGAATCTAAGTTTGCGAAAATCAGTTGAGTTGTTCCAGAGATAATTGAGTGTAAACTTTTTCTCAAATTTTCACATATTACCATATAACTCCGGAACCGGAAGTCACATTCAAACTAAATTCAATAGCAAGCTATGGGACCATAAAACCTTTTATTTGAATCTTAGTTTGTGAAAATCGGTTCAGCCATCTCTGAAAAAAGTGAGTGCATATTTTTTCACTTTTTTGGTACATATCGTCCTATATCTCCGGAACCGGAAGTCGGATCGGAATGAAATTCAATAGCAGGCTATGGGACTATGAGACCTTTCATTTGAATCTTTGTTTGTGAAAATCGGTTTGGCCATCTCTGAGAAAAGTGAGTGCATGTTTTTGTTACATACACACACACATACACACACACACACACACACGGACGGACACACACACACAGACATTTGCTCAGTTCGTCGAGCTGAGTCGAATGGTATATGACATTCGGCCCTCCGGGCCTCGGTTAAAAAGTCGATTTTCACAGTGATTGCATAGCCTTTCTATATGAGAAAGGCAAAAAGATCTTGAATTAAACTAGGGACCAGATTCGGGGGAATTTACATCCAGATTCTGGAACTGAATTCTGGGGAATTAGTTCCCGAGCTGAACGCGAAACCTCCTGAATTTTGGAACTGAATTCTGAATCTATATTCTGCACTTGGATTATGGACTTGAATTCCGCACCTGTGTTCTGGGAACCTGGATTCAAGAATTGAATTCTAAACCTGAATGCACCACCGGGATTCTGAATTTTGAACCTGGATTCTGTGAACTTAGCTCAGAACCTGAACTCTATATCTGGGTTTTGGAACTAGGTTCTTATTCTGGATTCTAGAAATAATTTCTTGAGATTATCTCGGAACCTGGATTCTACACCTGGATTTTGAACCTATGTTCTGAGCCTGGACATAAAAATGTGACCCTCGGAACCTGGATTCAGGAACTAAATTACGAACCAGAATTTCACACCTGGATTGTGGGAATTAATTTTTTATCTGGCTTCTGGGAATGAATTCTAAATCTCGATTGTGGGAACGAATTCACGAACTGAACTCGGAACCTGGATTCTGGACCAAAATTCTGAGCCTCGATTCGGGAAAAAAGTTCTTGAATTAAACTCGAGATCTGATTCGGTAGATGGATTCTACATCCAGATTCTGGAACTGAATTCTGGGGAATTAGTCCCCGAGCTGAATGCGAAAGCTGAATTTTGGAACTGAATTCTGAACCAGAACTGTACACCTGGAATCGGAATCCGAATACAGAACCTAAGTCCTGAACCTGGAATATGAACCTTAATTCCGCACCTGTGTTCTGAAAACTTGTATTCAAACATTTAATTCCAAACCTGAATGCAACATTGGGATTCTGGAAATGAATTTTGAATCTGGATTCTTGGCACTGAACTCGGAACCTGGACTTAGGAACTTATGTCTGAACCTGAATTCTATAACTGGGTTTTGGAACTGAGTTCTTACTCGAGATTCTGGAAATAGTTTCTTGAACTGAACTTGAACTGAACACCAGGATTCTGGAACTGAATTCTGAATCTGGATTCTGGAAAATTATTCTCGAACTGAACTCGGAACCTGGATTCTGGATCTAAATTGTTAATCTGGATTCTGGAAATTTTACTTGGCCTGGATTACGGAACTGAATTCTGAACCTGGATTCATGAAAAGAGCTCTTGAATTAAACTCGAGAGCTGGATTTTGGCCCTGAATTCTGAACTCGGATTCAAGAAATGTGTTCTCATAACCTGAACTCAGAAACTTAATTTTGAACCAAAATTTTACACCTGGATTCTGGGAACAGATTTGAAATCGCGATAGTGGGAACGAATTTTCTAACTGATCTCGAGACCTGGATTCTGGAGTTAAATTATGAGCCTCGATTCAGGAAAAAAAGTTCTTGAATTGAGCTCGGAACTTCGGGAGGTTAATTCTACGTTCGGATTGTGAAACTGGATTCTGGAAAATTGATTCCCGAACTGCACGCGAAATCTAGATTTTGGAACTGAATTCTAAGCCAGAACTGTACACATGGACTCGGAATATGAATACTGAACCTAAGTTCTGAACCTGTGTTCTGGGAAGTTGGAATCAAGAATTTAATTCAAAACCTGAATGCTACGCTGAGATTCTGGAAATTAATTTTGAATCTGGATTCTAAGAACTGAACCCGGAACCTGGACTTAGGAATATGAATACTGAACCTAAGTTCTGAACCTGTGTTCTGGGAAGTTGGAATCAAGAATTTAATTCAAAACCTGAATGCTACGCTGAGATTCTGGAAATTAATTTTGAATCTGGATTCTAAGAACTGAACCCGGAACCTGGACTTAGGAACTTATTTCTGAACCTGAATTCAATACCTGAATTCTCATTCTGGATTCTGGAAACAGTTTCTTGAACTGAATTTGGAACCCGGATTTTTTATCTGCGTTCTGAAGCTGGATTCAAGAATTCTTGAATTGAGCTTGAGAGTTGTTTGCGACACCTGGATTTTGAACCTGAATTCTGAGCCTGGATTCAAGAAATGTGTTCTCGGAACCTGAATTCAGGAATTTAATTTTGAACCAGAATTTTACTCCTGGATTGTGGGAATGAATTTTGTATCTGGCTTCTGGGAATGAATTCTAAGTCCTGAATCTGGAATTTGAACCTCAATTCCGCACCTCGAAAATGAACCTTAGTTCCGCGCCTGTGGTCTGAAAACTTGTATTCAAACACTTAATTCCAAACCTGAATGCAACATCGGGATTCTAGAAATGAATTTTGTTTCTGAATTCTTGGAATGCTCGGAACTTGGACTTAGAAACTTATTTCTGAACCTGAATTCTATACCTGGATTTTAGAACTGAATTCTTACTCGGGATTCTGGAAATAGTTTCTTGAACTGAACTTGCAACCCGAATTTTGGACCTAAATTCTGAGTCTTGATACAGGAAAAGAGTTTTTTATTTAAACTGAAAACCTGGATTCTGGAACTGAATTCTGAATCTGGGTTCTGCAAAATTATTCTCGAACTGAACTCGGAACCTGGATTCTGGATCTAAATTGTTAATCTGGATTCTGGAAATTTTACTTGGCCTGGATTCTGGAACTGAATTCTGAACCTGGATTCACGAAAAAAAGCTCTTGAATTAAACTCGAGAGCTAGATTTTGGCCGTGAATTCTGAACCTGGATTAATGAAATGTGTTCTCATAACCTGAACTCAGAAACTTAATTTTGAACCAAAATTTTTCACCTGGAGTTCTGAACCTGTGTTCTATTAAGTTGGAATCAAGAACTTAATTCAAAACCTGAATGCTACGCTGAGATTCTGGAAATTAATTTTGAATTTGAATTCTAAGAACTGAGCTCGGTACCTGGACTTAGGAACTTATTTCTGAACCTGAATTCAATACCGGGATTTTGGAACTGAATTCTTATTCTGGATTCTGGAAACAGCTTCTTGAACTGAACTTGGGACCCGGATTTTAAACCTGCATTCTGAAGCTGGATTCGCGAGTTCTTGAATTGAACTTGAGAGCTGGTTGCTACACCTGGATTTTGGACCTGAATTCACCAGGATTGCGGAATTAAATTTTGAACCCGAATTTTACATCTGGATTCTGGGAATGAATTTTAAATCGCTATTATGGGAATGAATTGTCGAACTGAACTCGAAACCTGGATTTTGGAGCTAAATTATGAGCCTCGATTTAAGAAAAAAAGTTCTTGAATTGAATTCTGGTAAATTGATTCCCGAACTGCACGCGAAACCTAGATTTTGGAACTGAATTCTAAGCCAGAACTGTACACATGGACTCGGAATCTGAATACAGAACCTATGTTCTGAACCTGGATTATGAACCTAAATTCTTCACCTGTGTTCTGAAAACCTGGAATCAAAAAATTAATTCAAAACCTGAATGCTACACTGAGATTCTGTAAATTTTGAATCTTGATTCTGGGAACTGAACTCGGAACTTTTGTTGTCTCTGATATTACTCTCACGGTTTTTTTTCTGGGGCGGATTCTGATTGGAGTTAATAGCGCCCGAGTTATTATTCTACAAGTTGATGACCAAACAATCGTACTTGGTTTCATTCTAGAATTCAGGAAAAGTTTCTGAAGAATCCCAGAATGATATGTATACTCATGAGAAAGGCGTCATTACCAAAAAAATTAAATGGGTTTCCTGTACTGATAACGAAACTGTTACGTAACAATTTTTGATGAATTTTTACTACCAAATACTTGTTTACTACCAAATGCTTATCACTCCTTGATAAAGCGAAAATCGATTAGGTGCCACATAGTAAAGTAAAGGGCTTACGACTCAGCATTTTTCCAGAAGTTCAATGGAATTTCAACTAAGGATGAAATTCGCTCAAAATGCAAATATTCCTTGGCTCTGTGCTACAAATGTTCAAATGGGCAACGTAGCCAAATTCGGCTGGTATGGAATGAATGTCAACGAAATTTGAAATAGTTCAATCAATAAGCGTCCCAACCATTTTGCAGCTCGTCGGTTGCATCATTACAGAGAAGCGACTGCAAAATTATGATTGTAAAGTGGCAGCTGATTTCGAAACTTTAATCCGAACCGGATCGTTTGTGATAAGTGACTACCAACCTACCAACGAAGGGCCAGCTATCGAATTTATCAGCACCGCCGTTTCGACAGCTGATAGAGGACGGGTTTTTTTTTCGTTTGCTTTAGTTTTGCCCTATCCAAACGAGGCCACCATTTTACCATGTTTTTTTTTATTTCATTCACGCTACATCCGTCCACGGGTTCAGCGTTCGTCGTCGAGGAACCCTCCTTGAAAGTGTGTTTGCTTTCCTCTATCTCGCCATTTTAGACTGACGAAAGCTCGCCTGATGTGTCGGGCGGCCTCCGTGCACACACAGATAAGTCCGTAAATGATGATAATTAAAGTGCAAAATAAACAACTTTTTTGATAACGCATCGAGGCGAAATTAGTAGTTGCACTCGTTATCAGTCCTGTCGGATGCAAAACTAGTGCAAACGAGGGGTTCGTTGTACAGTAGTTTGGTTATTTTTGTCGTTGTTGCAATTCATTCGAAAAGGGGAGAATTGAAAGCCCACGCCATGGGGATTGTTTTTTCGATGTTGGCATGCTGTTGTAATCATTGAAATTACTCCGTGGAAAACCATTTTTTTCAAAAACCGTTAAGCTTCACTCATCAAGTCGGTCGGTTCCCATTCACCGGGATTTGTCACCTAACCCAATGCTGCGATGAGGATGCGTTGCGACCGCTCTCTGTTTGACTGTAGTTATTTTTTTGTTTATCTAACACAAATTTGCTGCCAGAGAAGATAACTGCACACAAATCGCGTTTCCATAACAATGACGAAAACAACGCCTGGTGCGAAAAGGTTGAGTTTTTTTTTCAGTTTTTCAACCATTTGTTACTGTACTGCGCGCGTAGGCGAGACCCGGTTCTGTTTGACAACAGGGCAAACTGCCATCATCGTTTGTTGTGTGCCTGGCAGTGCCAGATGAAGTTATGAAATTTATACTTTTATTTGTTTGAGTTTTTGTTTGGTTTAAAATTTCGCAATTGTTAAACTGTTACCGGTTGGATGATGCAAACGGGTCTGCTGCACAGATTTATTGTTGCCGTTCGGTGTTGAGTGGGAGTCTTTTGTTTGGACAGAATCGAGTTTGTACAGAGTTGTGGTCTTGTTTACGGATTCGTTTGCTATAAAGATGAAGCGTCATATTCGTTTTTGTTAATATACAAATTTTATCAAATTGAATATTATTTACCTTGAAAGATATCTTCAACTCACTCATTCACCGAATGCCTAACTTTCACAGGAAGCAAAACAAAAAACCTCCAACGAAACCCAGGAAAACCTGTTGCATCGCCATCGTTCGTCTACCGTCAGCAAAATACCGGTGAAATCCGTCAAAAATAAACGGTTCGCGGACAGCCCAAAGCAAACCTTCCTTCGGCTGGGCTGACGGACGGTAAGGAATTCCGATCCATCTAGTAGGAACCTGCCAGTACCGGAAGGAGCTCAAATTCAATTTGTGTGTTTTCCCTTTACAGCTACGGAAGCGGCCTACCTGTGTGTGTGTACGTGTGTGCTCATAAGTACCTTAGTGGAAAACCGCCTTGCCTTTGCTGCGAAACCGTCGAAATTTCCGGTCTCGCGTCGGTATGCTCGTTGTCGAGTCGCAGCAAGCTGTGAAGTGTATGAAGCATGCAAAAAAAATCGCTCTACACTGTCGGCCAGCCGTTCATCAAAAGCTTCTGCTGCTGTTGCTGCTGTCATTTCATCGATGCTGAAAGGAAAGAGTAAATTCTTCGTATCTCAGCGAGCACTCGAAAAATCAACAACCAGCCTCAAGGTCAGCGTTTATATTTTTAGCCTGCGAAACCAGATATGCATTTTTCATCGTCTTTCTTTCTGTTTTCACAAGCGGTTTTGCCAGGCAATTCAACTCGGACTCATCGTCATCGAATGGGTGTTGGTAATTTTACTCAAAAAGATTACAGAATGAAATGAAATAGCATTTGAAAGAAAACAAATCAACGTACAACCGAAACATCCACCGCTTCGATTGCTTCCAATCGGTGCAATGGCGACTGCAATTTTTTTCTTCGGATATCTACAAGTGAGTACAAATGTCGATTTAATTATCCAGCTTGATGGATGCCAATAGCCCAGCACTCGATCGAACGAAGATCGTTTCCCCTTTACCTCTCTCTCTCTATCTTCTCGTAGCTACAGGGTTTCACCAGCTCAAATTACGACCAGCACCAGCCAGCGTCCCGTCGTCTGCTCTCTCGGGCCTACCTCAACGTACCGGAGCTTGATGACAGTGCAAGTATTAAAGTTTAATAGCCCCCTTTTTTTTCAAACTACACAAAAACATCGTCCGTAGAGACAGAGAAAACATAGAGGGCAAAAATCCGGTATTAAATCGGTTAATGTACTGAATTAAATCGTCCTGCTGTTGTTACCGCCGGCGTCCCCTTCGTCGACAGCCACACACACACACACGATCATCTTTCAAGTCGAATGCTTTCTGCTCACTTGCGAACGTTCCTACTGCACTTTTTAGTTGTTCAGTCGAGTTCTAGTTTTTTTGTTGGTAATTTTAAAATGCATCAATTTTTTCGTCGTTTTTTCCGTCATGTCAAAGCATCGAAGTGGCTTGGGTAACCAGTTCAGAACTGTACGGAAGGGTCACAGGGGGAACTGGCATTATCTTTCCGTTCGCCATCGTGTTCTTTCACTTAATGGGCCCAGTGCTGCTGCTCGATACGAGTCAATTTCTGACAAACAAAAGCCCGCTTCAATTGGGTTGATGACATTTTAGGAAAAAAAGAATGTTACTCTAATGGACATCGACGGGCGAAGGTGGTAGTTGTTTGATTGTAAAATAACGATGAATTTTGATGATCATCAAGCAGTGCTGAGCGTCCAATATTTTGTGGATTGAGTTAGGTTTGGTTTTGGTGCATAATTTTCGCATCCACTTATTCTACCAACCGCCGACAGAGTCCATCCTTGCGCTCTCGCCATTCGGCGGTTTGTTTTGCCGAGCAATTTAACGAGAAAATGAGCTTAAATTATGGGGCAATTGACATTTCGAATCATGTAGCCCTTACAAGGATTCTTAGAATTGCTTTGCCTTCTTCGGAATAGTCTAGGGTCACGACCGAGGGTTTGTTGACTGAGATGGCTTGTTAAAAGGATATTATGTTCCTTTTATAGGTACCCGAAAAGGGTTGGTCTCGTTTTTTGAAATGTTAATTACATCATTATCTCATAATTAACCCATAGTTGAACGACGAATACCTTGAACGAAATTGCTTGCATCTGTGCGATCCATCCATCGATTTGTTAACTTAAAGTTCAAGTATACCCTTAAGGTATTACATTTAAATTCTTCAAAAAAATCGATTATCGGTCTACACGTTTCTTGATCGCCCACCAAAATCCAAATAACTTGAAACCCTCCACCAAATCCAGTTCGTATCAAAAGTCAACCTGAAAAGCTGTTCCTCTGCTCGTATTTCATTCCAAAGGTCAACACACAACTGCAGTATTCTTCTCACTTTGTTCAACAAAATGAAAACAGAATCCAGACAAACCGGCTTACGATAAAAAAAATCACCCGAAAATTGCATCACGATGAAATACGCCCCCGCAAACAAATTGTAAAACTTTCACTTTCGCAGTAGTACACATCCTCGCGTCGTCATTCAGATTCGTCCGGGCAAAGTGCCAAAAAAGTGTGAAGTGTTCTCTTGTTGCAGCGCACAGCGTTGTGTGGAACATAAACAAACGCGAATTAACCCACCTCGTTTCAACCGGCACCACCACCGACGTCGCCGCTGACATCGACGATATGTTTGTGTTTGTAGAGGCACACGAATTTGACCTAGGCCAACTTCGATGATGTTGAGAAGCCAGCCAAGTTTGCCAACCGAAAAAACTGCAACGCAATAAACCCGCTCCCCTCTGCTCTGTTGGCGTCAGCTGCCCAGTTCCAATCCCACAATCAACCCCTCCGCTCGCTGCGGGTCCCCGGGCCTTTGTCGTGCTCAATGTACCGCTGCTGGTTGGAGGGGGTCTACTTGAGTGTGTAATTTTTTGCGAAGGTTTTCGGGTTCCTTTTTCATATACAGTTTCGCGATTGACTGGTTGTGTATGTATGTTTGTACATGCATTCGTTCGGTTCGGCACTGGGAAGCTCCGAACAATTTTTTTTCGCTCATTGCGTTGCGTGGTTCACGTCTGTTGCACTTTGGCTTGGCCTTTTAGCTTTGCTTATATTTTTTTGTGTTCTTTGTTCTTGTTGCAGTAGGTATATCTGCAAAGCACTGGCAGTTCATTGAACAACAATTGATTAAGGCTTACGAGGGCAGAGAAATTATTTGACATTGAGTAGCTTTCGATGTTCCGTCAGCTGGAAACCTAAACGAATGTTTGGTAATGCTCTCTTGCCACAACGAATCCTAAACTGTTACGAGACATCGTATCGAACTCAACACAATCAACCTACACGTCATGTGCAGTACAGATAACGCCTTCACCTTTTCTGAAAATGTATCTTCAATGTGTCTGCAGCGAACGAGGATGTGCGAGATAATAATTTACAAATATGAATAGGTTTATTTCTTTCTTAATTGCAAAAACATCTATTTTACATAATACAGTAAGAAACTTGATTCGAATACTATTCAGTAATAGCTTCCACAAACTGTTCCTTTGGTTTGTTTGCTTTACAACATTACGTTTATTCCGAAGTTAGTTTGCCAACTGTTGCCTGAACTCATGGTAGTGGTTGATAGGAGTCAAACTAATGACGTGATCAATATCGTGATTAGCTTCACCACAAGCACAGTCCAAATCGATGTGGATGAGAGTTGAACGTTTTACATGAATCTGGACTTAAAGTGACTTGTTCTAAACTCGTGAAAATAATTCAAAATACATCAAAATTGTATTTAAAAAATTGTGAAAATGTGTAATTCTTTATGCTCGGATATCTCGATCTCAGAAGAAGCTTCGACAGTCAGAAACTACAAGCGCTTACTAAATTTTGACCATTTATGAGTCGAAAATTGGAAAAAAAATTGTCTTAAGCACAACGAAAAAATCATTTAAATTGCATCTCGATAAATGTAAGTAACAGGAATGTCGTTATTCACTCGAATTTACAATTCGAAGGAAGGGAAAATTAACTATGTCTTCAACTTTGCAGCTAGCCTAATTGAATTAGACATCGAAACAGACTAAACATTTTACTTTAAATCTAAGAGTATGAGAAGAAGTTTGAATATCGGAACCATTTGGTGAGTTACACGCCGAATTTGTCCATTTAAGCAAAGCCTTGGTATTACATTTCTGTAGTGGAATTTGACCTTCTATTTCAACCGACTTCGCAGCCAATCCCGAGTGTACAGAACCATTGCATGACTAGTGCTACGATTCTACTGACACTATGAATTCTTCCAGGTCGGGGCTCGAACATACGTCAACTGGTTCATTTGACCATTTCTATACCATTATTTTTTGACTCGCTATTCGATACACGTATGGCATACATCTTCCAACCTTTTTCAATGATTTTAGTAAGCTAAAGGAAATAGCAATCTGTGTAAAGCCAAATGATGCCGTATGTGTTGTCTTTTTTGTCAGAGTTTTTGACGCCGTGTCGTATCCGAAAATAGTCTTAGATCTTGTCCGCGTTTTATCTCAGTCTTGTCTGAATGTTGTTAGAGTCTTGTCAAAGTTTTGTCTGAGCCTTCTTGGAGTTTTGTCGAAATCTGGTTTACTTTCGGTTTGAAACCTGTATAATTGCTGTCTGAGTCTTGTCAGAGTTTTGTCTGAGTCTTATTGGGGTCTTGTCTGGGTTATCTGTTTCTGAGTGTTGCGGTAGTCTGGTTTGAATCATGTTTAAGTCATTTTTTTAGTTTTATCGGATTTTTTAGTGTTGGAGTTCGGTTTGAGTGTTATCGGAGTCTGGTTTGAGTCTAATTCTAGTCTTATCTTAACTTTGCTGTGTTGTCGGAGTCGTTGTGGGGTAATTGGAGCCTTGCCGGAGCCTTTGAATTTTTTCTGGGTGTTGTCGGAGTCTTATCTGAGCCTTCAGTTCAGTATGTTTTTTCTCTGAGTGGTGTCTTGTCAGTTTTGTCGGAGTCATGCCTAAGTCTGATTTGAGTTTTGCCTGTCTTTTCTGAGTCCTATCGAAATCTTATCAAGAATTTGTCGGAGTCATAATTTTTCTCTGTCAGAGTTTTGTCTGAGCCTGGTTTGAGTCTTGTCTAAGTCTTATTGGAATGTTGGCTGAGTCTTACTTTTCTTTTCTGAATCTCGTCGAAGTCTGATCGAAGTCTTGTCTGAGTCTTATCTAAATTTCTTCAGTACTGTCAGGATCTTGTGGAAGTTTTGTCTGAGTCTGGTTCGAGTCTTTTCGGAGTTTTGTCGAAATTTTGTCTAGACTGGTTTTTTTCTGAGTGTTGTCAGATTTTGGTCTGAGTCTTGTTTGCGCCCTAGCGGAGTCTTTTCTGAGTCCTATCAGGTTTATCTAATTTTTGTCGGAGACTAGTTTGAGTATGGTCTGTTTTTTAGTCTTTTGAGTCTTGTATGAGTTATCTGAATTTCAATATGTTGTCGAAGTTTGTGTATCGCAGAGTATTATCTGAACTATCTGTGTTGTCGGAGTTTCATCTGAGTCTTGTATAAGTCTTATTTGAATGTTGCCGTAGTCATGTCTGAATCTTGACAGCTTTGTCTGAGTCTTGCCTAAGTCTGGTTTTAGTCTTGCTTGTCTTTTCTCAATCTCGTCGGTGTTTTGTCTGAGTCTTATATGAATTACTTCAGTTTTACGATCTTGTTGGAGTTTTGTCTGAGTCCGGTTTGAGTCTTCGGAGTCTTGATGACATCTTATCTAATATCTGTCTGAGTCTGGATTGTCCAAGTCTTTCCGGAGTTTTGTATAAGTCTTGTCTGCATTTTAATGTGTTGTTGAAGTTTAATTCGAGTCATATATAGTATTATCTGATCGTTGTCGGAGTTTTGTTTAAAGCTGGTTTGAGTCTTATCGAAGTCTAGACAGTTTTGTCTTAGTCTTGTCTAATTTATATCTGAGTTATGTCCGTCTTGAGTCAATCTTGCCTGAGGCTTGTCTAAGTCTTTTTTGATTTTTTTCTAAGTATTTTCGGAGTCTTGTCTAAGTCTAGTTTGAATTCTTCCCTGAGTTATGTCGAAGTCTTGTCAGAGTTTTGTCTGAGTCATGCCTAAGTCTGGTTTGAGTCCTGCCTGTTATTTCTGAGTCTTTTTGAAATCTTGTCGGAGTCATATCGGATTTTTTGGATTTTTAAGTTTTGTCTAAGTCTAGTTTGAGACTTGTCTAAATACTATCCGAATGTTGTCGGAGTCATGTCTGATTCTTCACAGTTTTATCTGAGTCTTGCCTTAGTCTGATTTTAGTATTGCTTATCTTTTCTGAATCTCGTTGAAGTCTTATCGGAGTCTTGTCTGAGTCTTATCTAAATTTCTCTAGTGTTATCGAGGTTTTGTTGGAGTTTTGTCTGAGTCTGGTTTGAGTCTTTTCCAAGTTTTGTAGAAATCTTATCTGATTACTGTCGGAGTCTTGGCAGAAGTGACTGAGTTTTTTCGGTGTTTTGTTTGAATTTTGCCGAAGTCTTGTCCGAGTCTTGTCTAAGCCTGATTTGAGTCTACTAAGTGTTGTCGAAGTCTTATTGTCTAATTTTTTTCTGAGTGTTGTCGGATTTTTGAGCGAGTCTTGCCTCCGCCTTATCGGAGTTTTTTTCAGAGTCCTATTTGAGTTTGTTCTAAGTTTTGTCGGAGTCTAGTTGGGTCTGTCTTTTTGGAGTCTTGTCTGAGTCTTATCTGAATTTTTATGTATTGTAGAAGTTTGGTTTGCGTCTTGCAGAGTATTGTTTGAATTATCTGATTGTTGTCGGAATCTTGTCCGAAGTGTTGACGAAGTCTTGTCTAAAGTTTGAGTCCTCGGAGCTTTGAATGGTTTTAGTCTGTTACACGTCTTGTGTGAATGTTATCGGAGTCATGTCTGAGTTTTATATGCATCGGGTCTGAATCTTGTCTGAGTCTTATGTGAGATGTCTGAGTATTATGGAGACTTGTCGGAGTCTTCTCTGAATACTATCTGTTTTTTTTTCTAGGTTTTGTCGGAGTCTAGTTTGATTCTACTTTGTCTTTTTGGAATCTTGTTTGAGTCATTTGAATTTCAATCTGTAGGAATTTGGTTTGAGTCTTGCAGAGCATTTTATGAATTATCTGAGTGTTGTCGGAGTCTTTTCTGAAGCTTGTTTGAGTCTTTTCGGTCGTCTTATCGAAGTTTTGTTGGAGTGTTGATAGAGTTTCATCTAATGCATATCTGTGTTTTGTCAGAGTCATGTCTAAATCTTGTGAGCCTTGTAGGAGTTTTATCTATTTGTCCTATTTGCTATTTGAGTCTTGCCTGATTTTTTCTGAATGTTGTCTGAGTCTGGTTTGAGTCTTGTCTGAGTTTGGTTTGAGCCTTATCTGAATTTTGCCTGAATGTTGTCAGAGTTATGTCTGAGTTTTACATGAATTGGGTGTGAATCTTTTCTGAGTCTTATATGAGTTATCTTAGTTTTATGTGAGGTCTGCGTCTTATCTGAACGTTGTTTGAGTCTTATCTGAGCATTTTCTTAGTATTCTCGGCGTCTTCACTCTTGTGCTTTTGATTGTTCGTTTGTTTTTTTTCACTTATGTTCTTATGCTTCGCTCTTCTGTCTTGCTTTCGCCTTACTAGTCTTTTTTTTTGTTGGTCTGCTTCGTTTTTCTGTCTTGCTTATCAAACCTACTCTAGAATTACTAAAAAATACTCTTAGACATGATATAAAATCAGTTTAAATCAATATTTTCTAGCAGACAGAAACTTGATCCAACACTCATGCTTTTTACCAAATGGATAGTTATGTAACAACTAAAAGATTTGCGTTTCGAACCGAAGAGTAAACCCGGAACATCAATTCTAAAACCTAATCCATCGCCCTTAATTTCGTCTTTCTCAAACAGATGGCGGCACCGTTTCAGTTCAATTTATGGTCCATCCAATTTTATGCCAAATAAATTGTCGATGTCCTTTTGGCCAAGCCCTCGATGTTGTACAGCATTAATTTCATGTCTCCAATTTCAATTTATGACCACCGAGACTGCGCCGCTTCTCAACGACTGCTTCGTGTAATTTTCACTGCCCTCCCGAAAATGTCACGGATAGCGCAACCGTTGATCACAAAAATGAGTAGGCTTTGTGTGTGTGGTTTTTTTTTGCGTTCGTCTTGTTTTGGAGGATTCGCCTTACCATCGCTGGCAAGAAGTCGGTAATCAGAGTGAAACCGGTGATCGGCGATTGCTGCTACTACAAGCAATAGACAAGGTGTTAAATCGTGGCAAATTGACTTCAAATCATGGCGTCTATCGTCGTCGTCGTCGTTGTCGTCGCCGGCAAACCGATTAGAAATACAAATCACATTGCCGGCTTAAAAAGGGTAGCCAATGTAAAATCGAACAACGCAGAAAATGGTACAGAGACCCGTACGGTGGCTACAAATTGAATTAATGTTTTAAATTATCCATAAAAGGTTGTAATATTTTTCCAGTCCTTCACTTTTGTGGTCTGGCTCTGTTTTTTTTTCTTGTGCGCAGAATGGTTCATGCGTCTGTCGATCGCCGCCATTTTCCCACCTCAAGCGCTCTCTTCCTGTATCGGTGTGGTGATCGGTTGCTCCGTTGCGCGTTAGATCTTGCAAGCGGGAGTTGCAAGAGATCACCGTATCACGTGCGTTCGGGCCAGTGACAACACCGCCAGTGATGATCAGCGGGTCCGTTGGAGATAATCCCGGCACGATTTGCTTGTTTGTTACTTGCTTCCTCGGATATGCTCGTGATTCGCCACTTTGTCTTCGAGTGGGAAGGTTATTAAAAAGAAATAAACACTCGGCACGACAAATGAGGTATGATTTATTGGAGTTTGATTGATTTGTCCGTCCGCGAACGGCGCAGTGGGTCACTATATTTACGCTCAGTTTACTCGATGTGACGAATTTCTTTGGATCATATTAAATAACGTCACCTAACCCATCAGACAATTGGTTGCTTGCGGTGAATCCGTGTTGCTTCAATGTCGACACAATTTTAATTATTTTTCATCGGAAACGTTCTCGTGGCTTGGTAATTCGATTAGCTAGCAAATAATCCGTGGTTGTCGCATCTACACTTGCGCCGCTTCCGACGCCATCAGGCAGCCCGGTGTCGTGTGTATTTGGTTCTTTCCGAGAGTTCGGAACTCGGTAACAGTCACTAGCCTGTTGGCAAGTTTAATTAAAAAATTTCTTCATGTCCGCGCACCCTCCCGCGAATGTGGTGCGGAAAGCCATTCTCCGGGCTGAGAAAAGATTGACCAGACACGGACAATTTGTGCTGTGACCTGCTTCCTATTTCTAGCATAGTTCGGAATGATTTGCGTCTCGTTCTTGATTCGATTCGATTCCTTCAATCATACTGTCAGCGGACTTTTCCTGGCGGTAGCATTTGCACTGTACGTTTGTGGTACAGTTTTCAGTTTAGTTTGCAGAGACTCAAAAATTTTGTCACTCAATAAATAAAGCCTGTTCGCACCTAGTTTTCTGTGGAATTAATACAAAAGTGTAGAATATTTCGCTCTTCTTGCGAATCGATAATCCGTTTCGTCTGTTTGCGACAAACCAGACGGAATGGTAGGAGATGCGCTGGAAGCATTTAGCGACTAGTTTCGACGTTTTTGGACCTCAGACTAGTCAACCCAGACCTACCGATACAGGTTTCCTTTTCTAACGTTGATGATAGTCTGTTTGGTTCTGATCAACAATTTCGCCTATGCTTAGCGTGCGAGTAGACAGGATTTTCGCAATATGCAAGCAAAATTTTGACGCGTTGTTCCTCTTGCTTCGATGTTTTAATAACTGATGAAATGATTAAGATTGCAAATAGCACACCGAAATACTAGTATCTGTGTCTGGTGCTATTTTGTGACATTAGTGACGAAATAGTAAAGATTTTTTTAATATTTACTAAATTTAAATTGATCTGGCAAATAGGAAAATCTTACCGACAGGCGTCTAGGTATCAGGCGAAGAGCACAATGACATTCCAAAATGGAACAAAAATTTAAAAAGTCTAAAGATTTCTAACGTTTAAAATTTCTAAAGTCGAAGGAACAGATATAGCGTAACGGGTAGGCTCGATTCCCAACTCCGCACATAGGCTTCAATAGTTTTTCTGGCTCGAAGAAGTAAATAATCTGAAGGTTGTAAGCGCTATAATCGAAGCAAAGAAAAAAATAAGATAAAAGTTTCAGTAGTATGACATTTGTGTTTGTCTTTCTTGTGTTTGGACGACGGTTTAATGTATTGAGCGATAGCTCGCGCATGTGGCTGAGCTGGTCGTTTTAGACGTGATCAATTTGCTTCGGTTGGTTCTAATCCTGAACTCAGCTTCAGAATTCAGTTCCAAAATTCAACTGCAGAATTCATTTTCAGAATCTAAGTCTAGAAATTGATATTCAGAAGTGTGAAGGAAGCATGTCATATTGGTTCGAGTTCGCGTCATCCAGTAATGTCTCTGACATCGCCCACCCGCCTTTTTTCTGGTCCGAAGAGACGAATAATCCTGAAGTTAAAACCTGTATAATCGATACAAAAAATATTTCGACTGTTTAGGGCTTCAAAAATTAAGATCCTGAAAACCCCAGTCCGTCTAAGGTCTAGGACTTCATGAGCCTTGGACTCAAAAGTCTACGATTTCAGGTTTTCAGTTTTCAGACTTCAAATGTCCAATCTTCCAAAAGGCGAAGATTTCAAATGTTAGGAACATAAAAAGTGCAGCTCTTCAAAATTATTTTGTTTGAAGATTTCAAAAGTTTTACTTTTCAATAATCAAAAGTCCAGGACTGCGAAAGTCTAGGATTCCAAATGTGTAGGACAAGAAAGGTTTAGAAAAGCCCAGGACTGAAAAAGACTTAAAAAGTTTGACACTTCAAAAATTAAGCAGTTCAAAAGTCGCGGGTTTCGAAAGTCTTGAGCATTGAAAGTTAGGAACGTGAAAGTTTGACGTTGCAAAAATCAAGTGTCCAGGATTTCGAACGTCTACTACTACAGAATTCTAGTACTTGGAAAATCTCGAACTTGAAAAGTCTCGAACTTTCAAAGTCTCCAACTTCAGAAGGCTTAGACTTGAATATCTAGAACTTGAAAAGTCCAGGACTTGTAAAGTCTCGGACTTGTAAAGTCTCGAGCTTGAAAATATTTCGGACTTGAAAGGTCTCAGACTTGAAATGTCTCGGACTTTCAAAGTCTCGGATTTGAAAAGTCCAGAACTTGAAACATCTCGGATCTAAGTCTTGGATTTGAAATGTCTTGGACTTGAAAAGTCTCGGACTTGAACAGTCTCAGACTTGCAAAGTCTCGAACTCAAAAAGCCTTGGACGTGAAAAGTGCAGAATTTGAGAAATTTCGGACTTGAAATGTCTTGGACTTTAAGTCTCTGACTTGAAAAGTCCCGAACTTGCAAGGTCTCGAACTTGAAAAGTCTCGGACTTCAATTGACTCGGACTTGAAAAGTCTCGAACTCGAAAAGTCTCGAACTTGAAAAGTGTAGGACTTTCAAAGTCTTGAACTCCAAAAAGCTTGGACTTGAAAAGTTTCGGACTTCAAAGGACTTGGACTTTAAAAGCTTCGGACTTGAACAGTTTCGGACTCAAGAAGTCTCGAACTTAAACAGTCTCGGACTTGCAAAGTCTCGGATTTGAAAAGTCCAGAACTTGAAAAATCTCGGACCTAAGTTTTGGATTTGAAATGTCTTGGACTTGAAAAGTCTCGGACTTGAACAGTCTCGGATTTAAAAGGCTCATACTAGAAATGTCTCGGACTTGCAAAGTCTCGAAATCAAAAAGGCTTGAACGTGAATAGTTCAGAATTTTAAAAATCTCGGACTTGAAATGTCTTGGACATTAAGTCTCTGACTTGAAAAGGTCTCGAACTTGAAAAGTCTCGGTCTTCAATTGACTCGGATTTGAAAAGTCCAGGACATGACAAATATTGAATTTGAAAAGTCTCGAGCTTGAAAAGTGTAGGACTTGCAAAGTCTCGAACTTGAAAAGTCTCGGACTTGAAAGTTCTCAGACTTGAAATGTCTCGGACTTTCAAAGTCTCGAACTCCAAAAGGCTTGGACTTGAAAAGTCTCGGACTTCAAAGGACTTGGACTTAAAAAGTTTCGGACTTAAGAAGTCTCGAACTTAAAAAGTCTCGGACTTTCAAAGTCTCGAACTCCAAAAGGTTTGGACTTGAAAAGTCTCGGACTTCAAAGGACTTGGATTTGAAATGTCTTGGACTTGAAAAGTCTTGGACTTGAACAGTCTCGGACTTGAAAAGTCTCAGACTAGAAATGTCTCGGACTTGCAAAGTCTCGAACTCAAAAAAGCTTGAACGTGAATAGTTCAGAATTTTAAAAATCTCGGACTTGAAAAGTCTCGGACTTTAAGTCTCTGACTAGAAATGGTTTGGACTTGAAAAGACTCGAACTTCCAAGGTCTCGAACTTAAAAAGCCTCGAACTCGAAATGTCTCGAACTTCAAAAGGCTTGGCCTTGAAAAGTCCAGAACATGAAAAATCTCTAATTTGAAAAGTCTCGGACTTGCAAAGTCTCGGATTTCAAAAGCCCAGAACTTGAAAAATCTCGGACATGCAAAGTCTCGGATTTAAAAATCCAGAACTTGAAAAATCTCGGAACTAAGTCTTGAATTTAAAATGTCTCGAACTTGAAAAGTCTCGGACTTGAAAGGTCTCAGAAATGTCTCGGACTTTCAAAGTCTCGAACTCCAAAAGGCTTGAACGTGGAAAGTCCAGAATTTGAAAAATATCGGACTTGAAAAATCTTGAACTTTAAGTCTCTGAATTGAAAAGTCCCGAACTTGCAAGGTCTCGAACTTGAAAAGTATCGGACTTCAATTAACTCGGACTTGAGAAGTATCGAACTCGAAAAGTCTCGAATTTGAAAAGTCTCAAACTACAAAAGGTTTGGGCTTGAAAAGTCTCGGACTTCAAAAGACTTGAATTTGAAAAGTTTCGGACTTGAAAAGTCTCGAACTCCAAAAGGCTTGGACTTGAAAAGTCTCGAACTTAAAAAGTCTCGGACTTGCAAAGTCTCGGATTTGAAAAGTGCAGAACTTTGAAAATCTCGGACCTAAGTCTTGGATTTGAAATGTCTCGGACTTGCAAAGCCTCGAACTCAAAAAGGCTTGAACGTGAAAAGTTCAGAATTTGAAAAGTGAAGGACATTACATTTAGTCTTAGGATCCAGGTCAAAAATTCATATCCTGAACTTTGCTCATGAATTCTGACGTTGAAATCCTAAATCAGAATTCTGGATTCGGATCCCGAACATAAATTAGGGAGCTGAACTCAGTTTTAAAATCTAGTCTAGAAACCAGTTCTAGAATCAGGTATTAGGATTCAGTTCCAGAGTTATAGTTTTCAACTATAAATCTGTTAAATGTGGAACTAGTTTCTCAAACAAATTTCTAAGTCTGAATTTAAGATCTGCATTAGGTTCTGAATTCAGTTTTAGAATTCAGTGTTAGAATTTAATCCAAAATTCAATTCCCTGCTGATGCTGGTTGAAGGCGACTGCTCACCACGACGTCCGAAATGGGAATGAGAGCACGATCTGAACATTTGAGGATGTACCTCGCAGAAGGTTTGTTGTTGATGGTGATGGAGGCTCCTCACAACGCCGTCCAGTTCTGTCTAACGCTCTAGAAAAACGGAACGATTTTCGATTAAAGTTTATCTTTTATACTCGTCCAGTAGAAAATCGGAACTGATGCGTATCTGGCAAGCAAGCGTTTTCTAATTGTTTCCAAAAATTTAGTTTTTGATGTATTTATGATTATTTCACACTGTTGAAAATTGAATCACAGATTGTTGATCATATTTCCGATGGCATCGAAAAACAATTCTATTGTTGCGTCTAGTATAACTTGAGATATTCACGATTGAGTTCTACCCAATTCTTCCTTCAGGGTGAGTTTTGAAAAGGTGCTCCATAGTAAAGTAAGTCGTATTCACGTCAAAATGTCGATCCTAGCGTTGAGCAAGACCTTAGGAGTAGTGTTAAGAGGAAGATTTGAGCATTTGGATACTGGATAGAAAAACTTGGAGTAGGTGAAGTCAGAAACATAACCGCGAGATTTGACGTAGGACTGCATTCAAGATGTGTACAGATATTACCTGATTTGATACCGTTTGACCGTTTAAGATTTTTTAATCCTGAAAAGGACCATTCGGCTTTGGAAGATTGCGTTTGTATTCTAGTAATTAGAGCGACAGTTTAAGATAGTTTTTTTTAAATAAGCTCTTTACGTTATTTTTAAGGTCCTGAAAAGGACCAGTACTGGAGACCGTTTGGAGTTTGAAAAGGACTATTTTATTACGGATGATTTCGTTTGTGATCCAGGAGGTGCCATTCCAAGTCATTTGTAAGTTTGTGCCTTGACCTAGAAGAAATCATTACATAAATATAATCGTTACACAAGTCGTACAATCACTCAAATATTTCAATATTTCGTACATCTCAATGTTTGAGTGAAAGAAACTATCAAAAAGCTGTACGGGATTCATTTCCGGCTTTCAGAAGAGCTAAATTTTGAAACTATTAAACATTGCTCGGAGCATTTTTCTCGAACGCCGATGCACCCCGAAAAGTGCACAAAGCTAATCAAATTATTCTAGATTTCCACTGAACAGATGATTTTTACCTTCGATTTGAAATGAAGTAATCGTTATAGCTAACATTTAGAGCCATTAGAAAGGCTGATTTTGTATAATGTTCCCCATCGTTGTCCACTTTTCGTTTTCTTTTTCTCCAATGCTAACGACCAGTAGCTTGATGACACAATCGCTCTTGTTTGAAGCGAAACACACACTGCGAACGTCCACCAGCAGATATGCTCGAAGAAGAACTAGTTGTTGTTTTTCTGCGTTTAGGCTTGAAGAACGGAACTTCGTATTCGTCATTGACTGAATATTGAATATTACCCGGCGTAGTTCCATTGTCTTGACGCAGTTGGCGGTCTGCGCACTCGATGTGTTTTCGCTCATAGATTATCATAGACTGAAGCTAGCGAATGTGTAATTTATTGATTCGGTTGATTTTGGTGTTTCGTTTTTGGGCCTATTTTTTCACTATTTAAGCAATGCTTACGTAATAAACGTGATATTAGCAATAATCTTACATCTTTTTTTGTCGTGAATTCAACTTACTTTACTATGGGGCGCCTTTTCAGAATTTACCCTCTGAGAGAGTGATAAGTTTTTGATCGTGAATATCTCCTGTTGTATTTAACGTATCAACATAATTTTTACTACATTCCTTTGGAAATATGATCAGCAATTTTATGATAAAATTTTCAGTTGTACGACTTAATCTCAAATAATTCAAAACTAAACTTTTCTGAAATGTTTGGTATCAACGAGGATCAAAGAGGAAAACTTTGCCTTTCTCGTATTTTGAAAGGTCAGCTCAGAGATCTGTAGAAGGATTTATATAATCTAACTATGAATAGATTCGAACAATTTTAACTTGGACGTGTTCTGCAACAACATTGAAGTGTTTCAATAGTATACTTTTGAAAAACCTGTCTGATTTGACCCATGTCAACATCAGCCAAACAGAAGGCGCTCTGAGGAAGAGAACAGAATATTTGTTGCTGTACAACTGTATTGATATAAAAGATGAACATTCCATTTTTTCCCATCATTTTCTGAGCAACGGTTTTCGAAGACGGAAGACCTAACAATTTTGTAATAAAGCGAGTGCCGAACAGCAAAATTGTGCCGAAGAATAGTCGCAGCTGGACGCATACCAAAAGTTTGCCAATGGAAGTCGTCAGTCGTCATGGGAGCGTTGTTTAGTTTTCAGTTGGAATTCATTTTCTCTAGAATCCAATTGGAAATCACAATGAATTCCGAGTCAAATTTCGAACGAATTTACCGAGTTTTTGAGATGGCTCTTGATCTCAAATCTAAATCTGTTGGTCGTGACAATTTCAAGGCACTTTTCAGTCTCACAGATCGTCATTAAGAATTGATTGAATTTTCTCTATTTCTTACCAAAAGCATCGGTTCTGAATATATTTCATGTTTCTATGCGGATCAAGAAATCAAACACGCCCCTTATTTTATGGCCTTTGAGACTGCAAATTTATGAAAAAGCTACAAACGAAATCACGTAAAAAAAGCTCTCAATCAAAATTGGTTCAATTTGAAATCAATCGGCACTTTGAGCAGCTTAGTTGCGGGACGTTCGCCAAGACAGCTTCGCTTCAAGCAAGAGCGATTGCGCCATCCTGCTGCTGGTCGTTTGCATTGCAGCAAAATACAATGAAACAACCTTACAAAAAATGTATAATCGTTGAAATCTATCAAACCGTTCGTTTATTATTGCATTTTTAAATTCGAAATTTTTCGTGGAACACCCTGTGCAGTGAAAACTGAACAATTTTAAGCAACATTATGCAAAATCAGCCCTTAAAATAGCTCCAAATGTTATCTGAAGAACTATTTGAATTACTTATCTGTTTGAATATGCAAATCGGAAGTGAATATAATCAGTTTAGTGTAGGTTCACAGTTTGATAGATTCTAATTAGCCTGCGTAGTTGACTTGTTCAGTTCAGACCAGTATCTAGGTCCAGAATCCAATTCCAAGACCAGTTTATTTTTCATTTTTAGAATCCAGATCTAAAATTCAGTTCCTTATCCAGGGTCCAAGGTCAGAATCGAGTGCCAGAACTCTGGAGCTGAAATCGAATTGCAGAATTTGATTTTAAGCCTAGATCTGGAATGAGAACTAAATTTCGGAAACTGAAATTAACGCTCAGACCAGAACTCAGTTCCCAATTCAGATTTTAATTTCAAAAACTCAGTTCTTAGCATGGAGTTATGGTTCTTTGGACCTAAATCCAGGATGAGAATTCAGATTCAAAATTTAGTTGTATTTCCAGAATTCGGTTCGAAAATGCAATAAAAAATTAATATAGAAATTGATTCCAAAACTCAGTTTCAAAATTTTAGAAGTGTAACTGGAATCAGGTACTAAACTCTATAGATTTTTGATCGAAATTCCGGATCTGGATTCTAGGACTGAATTTTTGAGCTGAATTCTGGATCCAAATTTGAAAATTGAATTTTGGATCGGAATTCTATAACTAAAATTTAGCTGCAGAGCACAATCCAAGTCCACAGCTCAGTGCTAGGATTCAGTTCCCGAGTTCAGGCTCAAAATTCAGTTCCAGATCCAGCATTGAAATTGAGTTTCAGAGTTTAGGTTTCAGTTCTAGCATCCGGCTTCAAAATTCGGTTCCAGAGTTTCAGTCTTAGAATTCAGAATGAGGAATTCCGTCAGGACGTCAGATTAGACAGGCAGACGCTTCGGTGCAATATAAAAAAGTATTTAGCAAATAGCGTTAACTTTACGTCTGCTTGAACTGCCGAGTTTAACTTTGAGAAGTTCAAACGTAAAGAAATATTGAACCTTTCATTTTATTCGTATTCACGTCATCCGGTTATGTCTCTGACACTACCCACTCGCCTTTTTTACATTCGTTTCGTGAAAGAGTTAGTGAAATGACTCAAACTGGGAAAAAGTCGAATCTGGAGTAATTTTGTTAGTAGCTTAACATAGTAAAAAAAAAACGTAGTCCTACGTCAAAAATTTCTAACAGAGGGGCAACCACAAATACTATTTTGTTGTATTGGTCGGAATAGGTGACGATGAGTGTCTCTTTTTTTAAGATACTCTTCGAAATAAGTTTCACTGTTAATATTCCCGGTGGTAAAACGAGCGATTGGTTGATTTTACCACACGTACAGATGGCTTGCCAAACGAGATATTCCTTCTATTGGTGTTTTTTTTAGTTTCATACGTAGTGCAAATCAACAGTTTCCATTTCTACTGATTGTAACAATCGAATTCCGAGCAAAACGCATCAGCACCGCAGGACAATGAACCCTCGAAACAAATCAACCGTCGCGTGAGTGACACTTCTGCTGGATGGAACCCGGATTAAAATCATCATTTTTTTGATATTAATCGCTACGCTCATATGGCAGCTTCGTTGCAATTCTTTCGTTCTATCTCTCTCTGTATATATTAGACAACTGATGTGGCGTTTTGCCCATTCAAGTCTGACGGATTTTATTGTTGCACCACTTGTCTAAAATAAATGAAAAATAAAATATCCACTGTTGCATCATCAGCTCCGCACAATCGGTTGACAAATACACACGGGGGCTGAACCGGGGGCAGGGCGCGGATCCGGCTTGGGTTAGGACTCTCGGATAGTCAGTGAACGGACGGACGGACGGACGGATGGATGGATGATGTTTTTTTTTGCTCCTCTAAATAAGATACCGACCGCGCTTCGCAACTCATCGTCGGATCATCAGTCTTCGGTCTGTATTGGAAAGCACTCGTCATCATCGTCATCTTCTCCGGCCGGTCTGGGCCTCTGGTGGCGATGGTCTCCAGGAGACGAGGAGACCCGGGAAGCTTTTGTGTCCGCGCTGCGTTGCGTTCCATCAGAGCCATGTCAGCAGTAATGATTATCCTCATCCATCCAGCATCCATCATTATCGCTGTGCTATTCATACAAATCGTACACACACACACTAGAAGCGCTTGACACTCAGGATGTGCGTAACATACCCCGCAGTTGGTGAAGGAGTTTGGTGGCGATGGTGGCGGTGGACAGGACAGTCTGTCGAGGTAGGCAAAAAAAAAATCAGTTTCAGTTCGGAGAAGCAATGAAATGAAAATAATTTTATCCGCCATCGTTCGTCGGTGTTTGCAGGACGCCCCCTCCCGGGCGCTCGAGAGGACTCCTCCAGCACCGGCATCACCTGGAATTCGGTTGGCTGAGGTTAGGCACGGATGTCTCGCCTTCGCATTCTTCTACTTTTTTTTTGTTTCTTCTTGTTTGTGTGACGTTCGCGGCCTTTTGTCGTTTCATAAGCTCCTCAGACACGTGGAGACTGCCGACGAGGGATTCACCACGATATGAGGGGCGGATGACGACGATGATGGGGTCCTCAGGTGGATAATCTAGAACGAGGTCGAACCGAATGGCAAGAAGAGAGCAGAGCATCGGCATTTATAATTCCACTTTCGATCGCCGGCGGTTTGCCGGTGAGATTTCCAACGGAAAGCTCAGTACAATTTAGTAATTGAATCTTGAGCTGATCTCCCCCCATTAAAATGTCCAACATATGGCCTCCTCCCCCCCGGCTTCCCACCACAACCACGTTTGATCCTGTTTGCCGACGATCGACTCGATAAATGCAGTCGCAGAAACCGTGAGTGTTTTCCCGTTTCCCTCTCGGTCCGGCAAAGCTTTTAATACCAGCATAAAGTATCCGTGATTAAAATATTAATTTAATCTGTTTTTTTACGGCGAAATCTAATTCCTCCGACCCTCCCCCTTTCCGGGGACGACAAACGGCATTGTCACAGAATGTTCTACTCACTTTGCGTAAATTAACTCGGAACTTGAATGTTTGCGCTTTAATGGATGGAGTTCGGATCAAATCCACCACAAAAAAAAATCGACAAATAGCCTTCTGCGATTTCCCCTTTGAGACCCCCCCCCCCCCTTTGCTCATCATAGCAGGCGGTGGCGGTGCGGCACGGCAACGACGACGGCGACGACGATGGCGTTGATGGTGCAAAACTCACATCAGAGAAGCGTGCAACTTCTAAATAGGATCAGCAATCAATAAAATGCAACTGCACTGCATTGCAAAATATATTGAAAAAAAAAACTCGTATCGAGAGCGAGTGAATTGAATCGTGAAACGTCCTCCTCCTTCGTTCTTCTGCACCGTACTCCGTCACCGTCATCGGTCGGCCCTTTTCCAAATCCTGCAGCTCTTTGAAAAAAAAAACTGTGATAGCGCATAGGAACGAAATAATCTGAGCTCGCAAAAACAAAAAAAAACCCGTAGCGTAGAAAGAGACAGCAACAGCTGCACACAACCATGAGCCAGCCAGCTCGGGCTCGGGACTCATTCGTCGAGTGCCTTTGGATGAGTTTGTTTTTATTACACTTTGATTGAATCAAATTAAATTTGATCAATAACTCGCATCTAATGTCGGCTGACGACTTGCTAGAGTACGCGCGTATTGCACTTTGTTCGGTCGGAGTGGGGATCCTTGGCCTGAGTAGATCCGAGTGCGTGCAGCACTAGAAACTGTGAATTGCATCGTTTGATGCGTTGTGTGTTACACTGCGCGGAAAAGTGTCCAAATTGAAGTTAGTCGCATAATTGTTGTAATTCAAATCCCTCGCATGAAGGCTTCTACCACAACCACCAACCCATTGTCATTCGTGTCCTACGTCATTGATGGTATGTCAAAAGGTTTACCAACAGACGCTATCCACACTGATCTTACCCGAGAGATAACAATTGCTAATGCGACGATCGGTGTTTGGCAATGAGTTTATCGCTTCATGCGGAATTGCGCAGGGCAGCCATCTCGGGCCTTTAATATTTTCACTGTACTTCAACGTCAGCTTTACACTAGAGTTCCAAAAGTTTTTTGGTCGAATGCCCATGTTAAATATATCGAACAGTAGGCGTCGCCAAAAATATCGAAAGCTAAACTTTTCGCTCCCGTCAGATTTTGTTCCCGAAATTTGAGCAATCAATCATTGAACAAGTTCAAATGACTTTCCTTTTTCGTTTCGAAGCTATAATGGAATAAGTAACATAACCGACAAAGTGCAAGTTTTTCTCTCCACTCAATTTTCTAAGAGATGGTTAAACCGATTTTAACAAGCTCAGACTCGTTTGAAAGCTACTAATAAGTTGTTGAAAAAGTTCAAATTTATTTCCCATTCTGTTCCGAATCTACAATGGCATAGGTGACGTAACCGACAGAACACATTTTTTCTCTACCCGATTTTCTCGGAAATGGCAGAACCAATTCTAACAAGCTTAGGCTCGTTTGAAGGTGTCTATTGAGTTGTGAATCAAGTTAGAATATGAAATGGTTGTCCTTTTTGGTTTTAAACATATAATGAAATAAGTGGCTTAACCGACAGTTTTTTCTCTCCGCTCAATTTTATAGGAAATGGCTAAATCAATTTTAACCAGCTTAGACTCGTTTGAAACCACTAATGAGTCGTTGAACAAGTTCAAATTTTTTTCTCTTCCAGTTCCGAAGCTATAATGGCATAAGTGACGTAACCGACAGAACTCATTTTTTCTCTACCCGATTTTCTCGGAGATGACTGAACCAATTTACACAAACGAAGGCTGGTTTGAAGGCTACTAATGAGTCACTGAACAAGTTCAAATGACTTTCCTTTTTCGTTCCGAAGCTATAATGGAATAAGTGACATAACCGACAAAGTGCAAGTTTTTCTCTCCACTCAATTTTCTAAGAGATGGCTAAACCGATTTTAACAAGCTCATACTCGTTTGAAAGCTACTAATAAGTTGTTGAACAAGTTCAAATTTCCTTCTTATTCAGTTCCGAATCTACAATGGCATAAGTGACGTAACCGACAGAACACATTTTTTCTCTACCCGATTTTCTCGGAAATGGCAGAACCAATTCTAACAAGCTTAAGCTCGTTTGAAGGTGTCTATTGAGTTGTTAATCAAGTTCGAATATCCAATGGTTGTTCCTTTTTGGTTTTAAACATATAATGAAATAAGTGGCATAACCGACAATTTTTTCTCCGCTCAATTTTATAGGAAATGGCAGAACCAATTTTAACAAGCATAGACTCGTTTGAAAGCTTCTAATGAGTCGTTGAACTAATCAAAATTTCTTCCCCTTCCAGTTCCGAAGCTATAATGGCATAAGTGACGTAACCGACAGAACACATTTTTACTTCACCCGATTTTCTCGGAAATGTCTGAGCCAATTTTAACAAGTTTAGGCTCGTTTGAAAGTGTCTATTGAGTTTATTTTATAGGAAATGGCTAAACCAATTTTAACCAGCTAAGACTCGTTTGAAACCAAAGCTAACAGATCGGCTGAAAAGTTCGTATCGTTTCTATGAGAGGGCGCCACTAGAATTAAATCCATACCTTTTTCAGTTAGTACCAACCTTCAAAAGATACGTGTATAAATTTGACAGCTGTCTGATTATTAGTTTGTGAGATATTGCATTTTGAGTGAAGCTACTTTTGTTATTGTGAAAAAAATGGAAAAAGGAATTTCGTGTGTTGATGAAACACTACTTTTTGATGAAAAAAAGTGCCGCTGATACCAAAAAATGGCTTGATGAGTGTTATCCAGACTCTGCACCGGGCGAAGCAACAATTCGTAAGTGGTTTGCAAAATTTCGTACTGGTCATATGAGCACCGAAGACGATGGACGCAGTGGACGTCCAAAAGAGGCTGTTACCGATGAAAACGTGAAAAAAATCCACAAAATGATTTTCAATTACCGTAAAGTGAAGTTGATCGAGATAGCTGACACCCTAAAGATATCAAAGGAACGTGTTGGACATATTATTCACGAATATTTGGATATGAGAAAGCTTTGTGCAAAATGGGTTCCGCGTGAGCTCACAATCGATCAAAAACAACAACGAATTGATGATTCTGAGCAGTGTTTGGAGCTGTTATATCGAAATAAAACCGATTTTTTTCGTCGATATATAACAATGGACGAAACATGGCTCCATCACTTCACTCCGGAGTCCAATCCACAGTCAGCTGAGTGGACTGCACACGATGAAAGTTTTGTTTCATCAAGACAATGCACCGTGTCACAAGTCGATGTAAACCATCCTGAAATTGAACGAATTGGGCTTCGAATTGCTCCCTCATCCACCGTATTCTTCAGATTTGGCCCCCAGTGACTTTTTCCTGTTCTCAGACCTCAAGAGAATGCTCGCTGGTAAAAAATTTAGAAGCAATGAAGAGGTAATCGCTGAAACTGAGGCCTATTTTGAGGCAAAGGACAAATCGTACTACAAAAATGGTATCGAAAAGTTGGAAGATCGCTATAATCGCTGTATCGCCTCTGATGGCAATTATGTTGAATAATAAAAACGAATTTTGGCAAAAAAATGTGTGTTTCTATTAAACGATACGAACTTTTCAGCCGAACTGTTACTAATGAGTCGTTGAACAAGTCAAAATTTCTTCCCCTTCCTGTTCCGAAGCTATAATGGCATGAGTGACGTAACCGACAGAACACATTTTTACTTCACCCGATCAAATAGTTATCATTTTTGGTTCATCGAACATGCAATGGAATAAGTGGCATAACCGACAAGGCGCATTTTTTTCGGATATGACAGAACCAATTTTAGCGAGCTTAGGCTCGCTTTAAGGTTACTATTGAGTTGTGAATCAAGTTCGAAGATCAAATAGCTGTCATTTCTAGTTCCTCGAACATGCAATGGAATAAGTGGCATAAACGACAAAGCGCAGTTTTTTCTCTTCTCTCCATTTTCTATAAGGTGGCTAAACCAATTTTAACAAGCTTTTTTTTATGACAAGTTCGAAGATCATACGGCTGTCACTTTTGGTTTCACAGATATAATTATATAAATGGCCTAACTGAAAAATCGAGATTTTTCCCTCCATTCAATTTTCTCCGGATGGCTGAGCTGATTTTAACAAACCTAGGCTCGTTTTAAGGCTACTATTGGATCATTGATCAAGTGCGAAGATTAAATTACTGATACTTCCGGTTCTGAAGATATAATCGAATAAGTGACGTAACCGACAACTTGCGTTTTTTTATTCGTATTCTTCTCCAGAAAGTAACCAATAATTAATTTCTGATTTCTGATCCTGAATGTTGTCGAATGTGCCACGTTGCCAGCGTTGATTATAAACTATCAGGATAAAATAATAAATAGGAGAAAAAAATTGTATATCCGTTGAACGCCTTAAAATGTTTAGTTTAAGCGAAGACACTGGCGAAAACAAAAATTAATTCTCAACCCACTGACCAGAGCACAGAGCCACGGCAAACGAGGACGGAAAAAATTAATTATTGCTTCAACTTTCCAGCGTCTCGCTACCAGGAGAGGCCCTTCCTGTTACTTGGATTTTACCTTTCCCGTTGAGAGAAGATAAGTTAGGTAATCGTTTCGAAAAAAAAGTATTTTTCCAACATTCTGTTAGAAAAATTGCACTTGTTTTTCGATCTTAGATATAACTAAATTCTAATAAACCTACTAGAAAATCCCGACCGGTTTGGTTGGGTGGATTCCGGATGCTGTTTTTTTTTTGTTCTGCTTTCACCTCTTCCTTAAGCAGCTTTGGACAAACTTCACTCCGCTCGCAATCTTCTTATGCATCGGCTTTCGGCG
Source organism: Malaya genurostris (assembly GCF_030247185.1). Taxonomy (NCBI): domain Eukaryota; kingdom Metazoa; phylum Arthropoda; class Insecta; order Diptera; family Culicidae; genus Malaya; species Malaya genurostris. Next base: position 11,090,604 of record NC_080570.1, read on the forward strand.
GTTGCCGGGGGATGTAGGAGGACCCTTAGTCCACGCGGATGCCGCCGGGAGTATCTTTCTGTTTTTTTTTGCTGTCGTCTTCCTCAATTTTAACTTGCTTGTGTTTTTTTTTCTTGCTCCCAGAACGCGTTGCACACATTTTTAATATTAATTTTTATAATTTCCGCGATGCAACTCGGGCGTAGATTTTCCTCCTTCCTTCGTTGGATTTTTTTTTCTGCTGCTCACAGGGAATGTAATGTTTTTTTTTGTTCCGTCTGTTGTTTCTCCCGGTGTACAGTCAGTAAATTACATCGCCGTCGCCGAGATAGCCCTTGTCCTTCCTATCTTGTCCGGTGTTTCGGTCGGCGTCGTCGTCGTCGTCATCGTCGACGTCGAAAATGCGCGCTCGGCGAGGAGATCCGGAACCACGTGAACCGGAGTCCTTCGGACGCTACGCCCGTGCCGGATGCTGTTAGCGAGGAGCATACATTAAATGCGATTTTTCATCCTGCATCGCTGCTGCTATCGCCGTTCCGAAGAGGCGCTGAACAGCAGCCGGGACGGGGGGAGTTTTCCGATGCACTTTACTTGGTCGGTGCGCTTCTTGGTTTTTTTTTGCCCCCTGGAAGAGCTGTGCGTTTCCATTTACTGTTGGGCATTTTTTTTTGCCCGCGCCATTTCTGTCCAACGTCGTTAGCTTCCTTGACTTAGGTCTCGGATTTCGCGAGCGCATCTCGGAGCGACGGGAAAAGAAGGGGAGAACCGGTGACGACGGTTTACGAGCTATGTGCTTTGAAGCAAAATATTAATATTAGCATTTTTTTGCAATAAGCAAAAAAAAACAGAGAAAATGATGAAAAATTGAGGGAGTTACTGGTTGTGAATATTAATTGCGAAGCGGAAAAAGTGTAATCTGAACGCTTGTAATGGCTAAATTGAAATGCTCTAGTGCGCCTCATCAGAGAAGTCCAACTTGGCTCCACCGGGTTTGGAGAAAATGCGCTACAGTACTGCGGTTTACGGGTTTTGTAGTTTTCTTGGCAGTAAACAGGTTTTGAAGATGAAAGCCAAAGCTCCGGCATTCGAATTGACTGATTTTGCCCCCCAATGGCTCAGATGGCATTCAGTTCGCTTTCGTATCTCGGTCGATACAGTCATAAGTCGCTTTGAATATAATTTCCGTTTTTTCCCTGACTTTCTGAGGAAAAAGAAATAAGCAAAAAAATAAAGATGTAATTATGTGATATTTGTTATATGACAAAAACTCTTTTGAATGGCAATCTCGATTTATAAAAATATACTTAGTTACTATTTTAGACATTATCTTTGCACCAACTGAGTTTCATTGCATTTCTCCGAAAAAAAAACTGAGCGGAGACACATACATGTAATGTGGTCTCCGGAGCTCCAATCAAAAGCCGGATAATACATGGTATTATTGCACTACTAGGTGGGTTGAGCACGTTTTTCAATTTCGATAGCACAGATTTTTGCACATTTAAAAATACAATCAATTTTAAAATATTTTTAAACTGTACAGATTTTATTCAACTCAATTTTCTTTAAATAATTTTATGATATTTCGTGATTTGTACAATTTCTTGGAAATTTCATCAATTTTTGCAAATATTTTGAAAATTTGAAAATTTTTCCGATTATGAAATTTTTTTTTTGTATCCGAATTTTGGTTAATTTTCCAAATTTTATGAATTCTTGCTATATTTAACAATTTCCACTTTTGAAAAAAAAAAAATACAGGTTTTATCAAATGTTGCCGAATTGGGCAAATTTTGTCAAATTTTATAAATGTTGACAAACCTTACAAATGTTGACATGTATTGTATTACATATTTTTTTAAACACAACTAATTTTATCAAATTTTACAATTTTTGACAATTTTTGAATTTGTAAACGCTGGTAAATGTTTGAATTTTGGCCAATCTTACAAATCTTTGGTAATCTTACGTTTTTTTTTAATTTAGCAACTTTCAAAAATTACAAAAAAACTGCTAGTTCTACAAATAAGGACTAGTGCTTCAAAATGTTTACAAACTTTACGAATTATGCGCATTCTACGAATTTCATATTCTTTAAAATTTTATTACTTCTACGATTTTTTTAATGTGTCGAATTCTACAAATCTACCGAGTAAACAACATTTTGAGAATTTCCAAGTTTTACGCATTTTTCCATGAGTTTTTTTAAATATCACGAATGTAACAAATTTTACATATTTTTTTACAAATTTTAAGAGTTTTACAAATTTTGAACTTTTACAATATATTTTTAAATTTAACGAATTTTACAAATTTTACGAGTTTTACAAATTTGACCAATTTAACGTTTTTCACTAATTATACGAATTTTATAAAAAAAATAAACATTTACACGAATATTTTGTGCTCGGTATTTTAGAGCTAAGGCACCTTATTAAATATATCGCTGAACAAAAAAACTTTGAATCTTTCAAATTTTCACGTGTTTTACATAATTGTAAGCATTTTGAATATTTTACGAATTTCGCAAATTTCACAAATTTAACAAATTCTGCAATTCTTACAAATTTAATCTTTTTTTGATTCTTACAAATTTTACGAAATTATAAATTTTACAACTCCAACGCATTTTGCAAATTCAACGAGTATTACATTTTTTATCAAGTTATTTAAACGAGTATTATATGTTAATATTAACGATTTTTACAAACTTTATGATTATTTTCCAATTTTGCGAGTTTTAAAAATTTTACGTTTTTGCGAAATTAACAATGTTTCGTATTTTTCAAATTTTACAAATTTTTCGTACTTTTTATGAATTTTTCACCAACTCTACAAATTTTATTAATTCTACGAATTTCATGAATTCTACGAATTTTATCAGTGATAAATTTCAACAAATTCTTCGAATTTTATAACTTCTACGAATTTCACTAATTTTACAATTTCTACGGCTATTTCTACGAATTTTATCAATTCTACGAATTTCACTAATTCTACGAATTTTATAACTTCTATGAATTTATAAATTTGTCAACTTCCACCATTTTTTTTTAATTTAACGAATATGGCGAAATGACTCATTCGGTGAAATGGCATTCGGCGAAACGACTTTCGGTGAAATTACCCGCTCCCTTTACATAATTGTACGCATTTTAAATATATAACGAATTTTGCAAATTTCACAAATTCAACGAATGCCTCAATTTTCACGAATTTTTCAAATAAAATAACGATTTTTTAAAAATTTAACGAGTATTATAAATTTAACGAATTTAAATAACTTCATGATTTTTTTCCAGTTTTGCAAATTTTACAAATTTCTCGCATTCACGAAATTAACAAATGTTTCGTATTTTTCGAATTTCACAAATTTTTCGTATTTTTTACAAATTATACGAATTTGACCAATTCTACAAGTTTTACCAATTCGACTGTTTTTATCAGTGCTTCGAGTTTAACATATTTTTCTAATTTTATAAATTCGACGAATTTCACCAATTCTACGAGTTTTACAATTTCTACCAATTTTGCCAGTTCTACGAATTTTACCAATTCTTTGAATTTCACTAATTCTACGAATTTCACTAATTCTACGAATTTTATAACTTCTATAAATTTTACCAATTTGACAAATTGCACAAAATTTTCTATATTTACAAAATTATAAATTTTACAACTTCCACGATTTTTTTTAATTACGAATTTTATGAATTTAACAAATCTTACGAATTTAACGTTTTTTTTCCATTTTGTTGAATTTAACAAAATTCACCAATTTAACAAATTTTACTAATTTCAATTTTTTTCAAATTTTCCGAATTTAATTTTTTTCCATATTTTACGAATCCTACGTTTTTTTTATAAATTCTATAAATTTTTAGAATTCAGCAAATTTTAAGAATGTCACAAATTTTACCAATTTAAATATTTTACAAATGTCATGAATTTTCCAAGTTCTACGATTTTTTTCAATAGAATAAATTTAACGTCCTTCGCAAATTTTACGATTTTTTTTTAATTTAGCGTACCTTACAAATTTTGCAATTATAACGAATTTTACAAGTTTGATACGTCTTGCAAATTTTGCAAATTTTACTAATGTTACGAATTTTACAAAATTTAAATTTTAAATTATTTGACTGTATTTAAGTTTAATGCTAGAAGAAAACTATGAAATGTACTTTATTCACTTTTAAAGTAAAATATGGTTGAGGGACCCGAAAGACAACAGTTTGAAGGTCCTTATTTACCCGAATAAAAAAAAGTTTCAGCAAATTTTATCTAACACTACCAGTTCAATATAAACTGCTTCTTTCTGAGTCACGAAAAATTAAATATAGTAAATATAATAATATTTAATATTCAGAGTTGTTCAATCGGCAGAGCGGTTTTCCCGTACGATCGGATTAGAGGAAATGCTTTTGTATTATTAGGTAAAAATACAGATTCGGCGCATTTAACAAGTATTTTATTTTTAACGTAACAAATTATCAACTTTTCAAACAGTTTCCAACCATTATTTTTCTCGATTTTACCAATAATTTCTCCAACTTAATCTTATGGATCGAAATTTCCAATTGAAATATGAAACATGATAACTTGGCAATATCGAAAGAATTGGTGTCAGTTTTTACTATGACTAAGTGACGCTCCTTTTGATGAAAAATGTTGCTAGGGTGGTTCTCATTTAGATTGAAATTTAAAATCTAACTTTCTTAATTGAAATCAAAAATGATTTTGTTGTACAACTTTGCTGCAAAAAGCACCTCTCTAGCTTTTCATTTGATAGAGTTACATAAATTTTACCGAATAAAAGTAGGGTGGCTCATGAAAATTCACTTTTTTTTTGTTCTAACTTTTTTTGTGAAACGTTCTACGGAAAAGTAGTCTTCAGTAGAGTTGTTGTACTAATCATTGCGCACATTTTTGCTCAACCAAACTTGTTCATATGAGCTACCAGTAAAAAGTTACTTTTTTTTTCATCAAAAACTAGTCAAGCTTCAAATATCAATATTCATTAAATGCCAGATCGATAAAAATGTATCCTATGCGGTTCCTGAAAGATCATAATATAAGTAAAAGTTTAGGAGAAAATTGAAAGGGTGTTATTTTATTAACTTATTCATATTAGTTTTAAAAATATCTTCAAAAAACTCAAAAACATTGCATAACTCTTAAACGTCTTAACGTATCAACATACTTCCTTCGGCAAAATGATAGTATCAAATCAGTTCTACAAGTGTTCCATACATTGTCCTTCCGAGAAATGAGACAAATAAAAACGACAAGAGCGATTACGTCACATCTGCTAGTCGTTTGCATTGGTGAAAAAACAACGGAAAGAAGACAACGGCGGAGAGAATCACACAAAATCAGCCGTTCTAACGGCTCTTAAAGTTTTCTAAAGAACTATTAGGATTTCTTGCTCGCAAATCGAAGGTAAAAATCTTCAGTTTAGTGCAAATCTAGAACTGTTTGATTAGATTTGTGCACTTTTCGCTGTGTGAAATTCACAGTAATCGAGATCAAGTGAAGCCTTCTTTGTTTTTGCGAAAAATGTTCCAGAGTTTAATGTCGTAGAGAATTACGCAATTTGACCCTTCTGAATGCTAGAAACAAATCCCTATAGCATATTGATAGTTTCGTTCAATAAATTAGGCCTATTGTATCATTGATCAACCCAGCGAATTAATGTTTTCTTTATTGGAAGAATTTATTTTTAAGTTGTAAACGCTACACCTACACCAACCATATCAGTAATTTTTGCTACACGCCATCGGAAATATGATCACAATTTTATGATAAAATTATCAGTTGTGTGACATAATCTCAAATAATTCAAAATTAAACTTTGCTGAAATGTTTGGTATAAACGAGTATCAACGCGTTTGCCTTGCTCGTATTTTTAAAGCTCATAGCTCAGTGATCTGTGAAAGGATTTATATAATCTAACTACCAAAAGAATCGAAATTTTTCAACTTAAACGTGTATAGCAAAAGCATTGAAGTATTTCAATAGTACATTATTGTCTCATTTGATCCATGTCAACACCAGCCAATCAGAACGCGTTCTGAGGAAGAGAACAAAATATCTGCTGCTGTACAACAAATCGTTCGAATATTATATATTATGAAACTATTTTTGTCACGCTAATTTCCCGTTTCGGACAATAGTGGACCGGTATCCCATATCCAAACATTTTCTCTGTTCATCAGACAACAAACAATAAGTCTTCTCGCTCTATACCTATTTTTTCGCTCAAGGACTGGGTAGGAGTATGTATTTATAATCACTTGCTGCCTTCTCTATTGTACCAGAATTTAATTTGAATTGGTGTATTTTAAGTATTTAAGGGGACGGGTATAGCGTGATGGGTAAGTCGATGCCTTTCACGCAACCCACCTCTGGGTTCGATTCCCAACCCCGCACATAGGGTAAGAAAGTTTTTCTGGCCCGAAGAGGCGAATGACATAAAGGTTAAATCCTCTATAATCGGAACAAAAAAAAGTATTTAAAACGTATTCCATATCCTGTTTACTATTCTTTTTAACACTCCAAATACCAAGCCCGAAAAAAAGTAGGAACGGTAACTTTGAGCTGTCATAGCTCAGCTGTTTTTCAACGGATATCAATAAATTTTACACTCTCGAATTTAGTACAGTTCGTAGATTATTTTAAGTATATCAATATTGACAATCGGTTAGGAAAAATCAATGAAAATGTGATTTTTTCCGTTCCAGATTTTTTTCAGGTGCAAAAAATGCCCTATCTGCTATCAAATTTTGTTTCCTTTGGCATCAACGTCGCGACTGAATATTAAGAGCTCCAACTTTGTCGAGTCATAACTTTGTTGATAGTCAACCGATTCTCAAAATTTGTTCACCATTGGAATGGTACTAGTTTCAGAAATAAAATGCACTAAAACATACGTAAAATAGAGTTGTCTACCTAAAGTTATAGAGAAAACTGCTAACAGAAGACCACAAAAAAGATGGGATTTTTTACAATGGTCGTGAATATCTCTGAATTCAAAGCGATGACCTATATGTTTTTATACATCATTGTATTGCTAATAAAACCAGTTAGAAATAGGGCTAAACTAGCAGTTTTTTATATTAAAAAAACATCTAAAAATGAATGACAAACACTAAAAAATTTCAAATTTTGGTTATTTTTACAAAATGCTTAGAAATTAGAGCGGTGACATACACTTTTTATACACTTAATTATTGTTATTAATACTCACGATTATTTATAACAAATTAAACTCAATGAATCTAAAAACAAACGGCATAAATAAAGAAATTTTCAAAACTTTTTGCCTTTCTCATATGGAAAGGTTATGCAATCACTGTGAAAACCGACTTTCGAGCAGAGACCCGGAGGGCCGAGTGTCATATTCCATTCGACTCGGTTCCTCGAGTACGCAAAATGTCTGTATGTGTGTGTGTATGTACGTATGTATGTATGTAACATTTTTTGTACTCACTTTTCTCAGAGATGGCTGAACCGAAACTTAGATTCAAATGGAAGGTATAAATGTCTTATACAAAGTTCCTGAATTTCATTTCGATTCAACTTCCGGTTCCGGGATTACAAGGTGATTAGTATAAAAATTAGAATTTTAAATTATTTCATCACTTTGCTCAGAGATGGCGTGGCAGATTTAACCAAAATTAGGTTCAAATGAAAGGTTTCATAATCCTATATAAAACTCCAAAGTACCATCAGACTGCGACTTCCGGTTGCGGAATTATAGGGTGAAGTCTGCTGGAAATTAATACAGTCACTTAAAGTTGCGAAACAAAAAAACATAAATAAAATTCTAGACTAACCTCGTGACTATTCCAATCGGTAGTAATTATCAGTGGCCAAATAAAATAAACCGGTTCTGGCTATCCTGATTCCCGGTTTCCGATTCCGAAAGCACCGGAAAAAGTGTTCATTTATTCCAAAATGAATCTCACTCACTTTCCTCTGCTATGGAATGACAAAATTTCACAAATGAATATAAGTTCAAATGAAAAGTCTTGTGGTCCCATGTTGAATTCCTGAATTTCAGCCGACACCAATTCCAGACAACCGGTTGCGGAATTACAGGGTAAAGATTATTAAAATATTTATACCATTACTAAAAGCGCTAAGTGAAACACGTTAACTAATTTCTAAGCTTACCTCAAAACTAGTCCAATCGATAGTCATTGTCAGTAGACGGCCAAACAAATTGATGTCGGCTTTTCTGATTCCCGGTTTTCGATTAACGACCAAATATCGTGACTATAGACTCGGAAATGGATCCCAGTCACTTTTCTCGAACCGACTTCGATTGTACCGGTTCCCGGACTCCTGTTTCGGAAGTACCTGCAATAGTGGAACTCACTTCGTTTTATCGATCTGAGAACTGCTTTACTCTGTAGGTTATTTTAGTTGATGATGAGAAAGGCATCATTACATCACGAGTTCAAGTTCTACTTTCTTATTGTACAAAGCCATCGCAAAAATTAAGAATCTCCGTTTTACGCGAAATTTAATTTACGCACCCACGAATTTGCGCGTAAATTGAGTGTATACTGAAACGTTGGAGGCATAACAGAAATTTTAAAATTTCCGATCCTGCGCCGATTTTTTAGATTCTACGGAAACGTTGGACGAGTTCAAAATTGTAGTAGATATCAATTGAGTTTGTTTTATATGTACATAAAAATTATTTGGATCTATTGTTCATTCTTTAGTACAGCACAAAAATCGAAAAAAAGTCGAAGACTCTATTTTTCAGTAAAATATAAAAAAAATTGATTTCAAAATATAAAAATTATAAATTATATTAGTCAATAACGTAACTGTTCTGGCTTGAAATTTTCAGGCAATATATTTCCGCTGACAGAAATTGAATGTATTTCTACCATTTTTTTTGAGTTGTTTTGAGAGAATATATAATTTTATTCATCAAAACAATTTTTATGATAATGATTCTAACAATTTAGAGCAAAAAACGTACAAGTCGTCGCTTTAATTTTTGATTTATGTGTTAAAAATAATTTTTTGTAATATTTGTCAATATTTACATTTACACTGTATATTTTCAGGTTGTTTTTGATGGGGCAAAAACGTCAGCTTAGCATAAATTGTAGCTGGGTTGACTAGCAATCAAATAATGTATAAAAACATACAGGTCATCGCTTTGAATTCAGAGATATTTACGACCATTGTAAAAAATTCCATCTTTTTTGTGGTCCTCTGTTTACAGTTTTCTCTATAACTTTAGGTAGACAACTCTATTTAACGTATGTTTTAGTGCATTTTATTTCTGAAACTAGTACCATTCTAATGGTGAACAAATTTCGTAGATCGGTTGACTAAAAACAAAGTAATGACGCGAGAAAGTTGAAGTTCTCAAAATTCTATTCACAATGCTGGTGCCGCATAAATGCAGATAGGGCATATTTTGTGCGTGAAAAAAAACTTGGTGCGGGAAAAATCACATTTTCATTGATTTTTCCTAACCGATTGTCAAAAATAACATACTTAAAATAATCTGCGAACTGTACAAAATTCGAGGGTGTAAACTTTTTTGAGATTCGTTGAAAAACAGCTGAGCTATGACAGCTCAAAGTTACCGTTCCAACTTTTTTTGAGGCTTGGTGCTTCGCGTAACTTTTTGAGGCTTGGTATTAGGAGTGTTGAGAATGCCAGTGTATCGTTCTTGTAAAAATCTCTAATGCTTCAACCGAGTGAATGTTTGCTGTCCGAAAATTCACTGCCGAAAATTCAGAGTCAACAATTTCAACGAACAATTAAATCCAACCGAGTGTGATTACGGTTGGGGCTGTCCAAAAGTGGTTTCTAAAGATTGAGTAATCATTATTTTGGTTTCTCAAAATAAAAAATAGATAGAATTTGTACGAAATGTTTATGTTTATGTTCGGTAACAGTCAAAACAATTGTTTTGAAGTCGCCCCACGACACCCCGGATCCGACGCTGTTGTGAGCCGTGCTACCGGACAAAAAACACAACACCAAAAGTGCAACCTTCTCTGTCGCAACGAAAGGTGGGCCGTGACAAACGATTGCTCACCTGAACCCCGCTTAACATTATCATTGCAACAAACAACTTGACACCACTTGATCCAAGCATATGCCATCGATGAGTCACCCACTCCCCTCTCCCCCACAATTCAGCAATCGATGTTTGGCGTTTGGGTCTCGGTTCGATCCCGGCCAATCGTCGTCGGTCGCCCCCGGGGCCTGGAACGCGATAAGTGGGAACAGAAAATTCGTGATTATTTTAACCCGATGATCAGCGCCCGATGGTGGCTGCTACTGTGGTACCAATCCGAAGTTTGTCCAACTATGGCAACCAACTGGAGACGGCCGGCCTACTGCGAGAGGGAAGAACCAAAGTGACTGTTAATTGGACCAACAAGTTGCTACGCCCTTGAGCCCGTGTTTTTCGTTTTCTTCCAATTAAACGACGGCGCAGAACGGGAAGAAGTTCAACAGCCCCTTCGGAGCTCATTACGACACTGGTACTGGCACTCGAACTTGCCGGTGGTTGACAAGCACATCCGAATGGCCATGTTGTTTGGTATTCAGCAGCCACAGCCCACAGCCCTGACGGGGTCATCCGCAGGAAGGGTAAGTGACCGAAAAATGACAGTAATTTTGAGCTACTCGGCTGCGTGTTGTCATTAGTTCTCAACTGGCGGGGCCTCAAGAACCTCGTGAACGGCGGCAAGAACCGCCGGACAGGACCGGTCCGGACGGACGGGAAAGTATGCAAAGCAGACAACCGGTGGTGGTGGTGCCCTTCGAAGGCAACATTGTAGCCCCGGAAACCGAAACGGGGGACAAATTTTCTACGGTCTTACTGTTTTCTTGATGGGGACTGGTGCTACTCCTGCTGCTGCTGCTGTCAGTGATGATGATGATGGTTCAATGTCAAGGTGATGGTGGTGGAATGGAGAACAAGACTAGTTTTGCTTTTGGCCGGGGCTGTCACCCCGGCCGATCTCGTGACTTGTCATTATCTTACGCTAAGTGACCGTGATGAAGGGCTGATATAATTTCATGACTCTATCATAGTGCAGAGTGAAGGACTGCTAACCGGGCAGTTTTCGGAGTGCTTCATTGGGCGGTCAAATGGAGGGAGGGAGAGAGAGAGAGAAAAACCACAGCTCCAGAAGCGACTTGAAAATTATCGTTTCGTTTGCATACAACGCGGAATTCCAACCGTATTAAATGTAAGCAATCCTTTCCCAGCCATTAGCGCAACAAAATAACAAAATTTTCTTCAAGATAGTTCCTTTTTTTTCGCGATGGGATCACATTTATTTTTACTATATAATTTCCCCCTCGACCAACCAAACAAGCACCTAATGACGGTGTGTGGGAGCTTTGTCCCATTCATGCCAACGTTCGTTTGGTCGAATTAGACAATTGCCTATGCGGCTAAGCAGGCCGACCGCGGCCGGGCGAAATGATGTCGGGTGTTCTTCGGGGCAAAAAAAACTGCGTAAATCATAGCAACCATTGCTTTGCGAGCTGGCGGCAGGTGTGCTGCTGCGATCTCAGCCAAGCGCATCAGAACAAACATAAACTCATTATTTTATGTAATTAATCAATTCTGGCAAGACAGACCGAACGAACCGAACAAAACAAAACAAAACAAAAAAAAACTTTAAACAGCCGAGCTAGATTTCCCTTCGGCTTTCGGGATTAGGACGGGGCGGTTGTGGAACGGTTTTCCAGCGCAAATCCGCAGGTTCTCGTACGAAAAACATCAACAAAAAAAAACCTCCGGCGCGAGAACCAGATATGCATACTAATTTAGTTGCTCCGAGGCACTATCAACGAAAGATAATTACCGGGGAGAAAATCGCGACGGTCCCGTTAGTGTTTGGGAAAAAGATGATGCGTGCGTTGCTCCGCCGCGGCACGGTTCGTCGCTTCCGTCCGAACTATTTGCGTTCGTTTGTTTGTTTTCGATGGGCGGCCAGTGCGTAGTAGGCGTTGCCTTGCTTGCGTGGGGTTCAATGTTTCAATCAAAAATGAAACAAGCCTCCGGTGGTGGATTTGATGGGAGCTCTGTGGGACGGAAGTAGGTGCGATCCAGGTGAACGGGGGACTTTGGGTCGTGTTTTTAGTTGTTCCACAAGTCAGGAATTCAGGGTTTAAATCGTGGGAAACCTCGGGACTCTGCGAGCGGGTTGTGTAACAACAATTGAACCGTAGGAGATTATTTTTCGAATGATGCATTACATGACCATTAAAAGCTACGATTACAACGATCCCCGGTACAAGGAAAAGAAGGAGGGGGCAACGAGGAGGAGTTGAAGAACCGTCTCAATTAATTCCGAACGATCCGACCAGGCCAGACCAGAAAGCGCGTTTACTCTCGGTCCGGACCGTTACTCACAGATATGTCAAATGTCACAGCCGCGAATCGGCAGTTGAAATGAACAATTCATATGCGGGTTGGCCTTTTGCGGCATTCGAGCGAACGATCGAAATCTCCGTCCGTTCGTCCGTCCGACAAACACTCAATTTGATTCTAGCGACTTGTAGACAACGTTGAATACTAGCGATTGACAAACCTCAGATGTAAAAAAAAGGTGGCTTGATTTGAGCGGAGCGAAATAAAATCTTAGCTGGTAGACGATGGAAAGACTGAATGAACGTTTGAATTGATCTTTAGCCTTGATCTCTCCATCGATTCGTTCGCTGGCTTCGTTGTTCAAGTACTATTCGAGCTAATGTTATTCAACGACTACCAAAGAGTCTTCCTTGTTTTATACCCGATGTCTCCCGATCGATATTTTTTGGTTTGATTACTGAAATACACTATTTATTTTTATTTACGAGCAAGCCCGCTGGAGTTGTGATTTTAGTTCTCCTTCTCCAGCAGGCATATAACCTTCTCATCTTTTGTATCATCAGATAATATTTGTCCAAATGATACAAAACGCAATCTTAAATTACCCTTATTTAAACTAAAGACTAGTATGGACGCAATCAAGAACCGCTTCCATTTCGCAATGGTTCAGAATCTGTCAATTTTTATGGCTGCGTCCTGTTGTTTACACTCTTCTCTAATCACTTGTGCAGTTGTTTATTCGTTTTCATTAGTTTGTTTCGAAATGCGTGGACTTTCAGGAGAACAACGTCGAAAAATTGTGTACAAATCGTGCACAGAACGCGGACTGTCACTGAGAAAGATAGCAAAAATGGAAGGATAGCGATCAGGAAGTTCGGTGAGGATAACAACTTTGAGGATGAACCGAAAACGGGTTGCAAAAAAAGGTCCTTCTAACCCTCAGTTGGGGATAAACGTATACTGAAGCCGTTCGAGCAAAAGAAGGAGGTTTCAGTTCGGGATGTGGCCAAAAAAGTGGGCACTTCGAAGTCAAATGTTCTTCGTGCTAAATAACGTTTGAATCTTCGAACCTATAAAAAACAGAAACAACCAAAACGTAGTCCGAAACAAGAAACATCGATCGGGCCGAGGGTTCGAAAGCTGTACAGTACGATTCTTGCTGGAAATTTGAGCTTTACCAGTCCGAGACATCGATTGAAGTCGAAAAACTTGGTAAGAAAGCTATGGTCTGGCAAGCAATTTGTAGCTGCGGTAAGATTTCGAAACCTTTCATCACCACTGCTGCAATGAACAGCGAAATATACATCAAAGAATGTTTACAAAAACGACTTCTACCCATGATTTGAAGCCACAAGGTGGTTCGTTTACGAGAGAAGGAGATAACGGAGCATTTGGAGGCGTTCAGAACCATTCTGTTGACGTTGCACCAGTTAGAAAATATATCCAACTGTGACTGCAAGAAATTTGAGTCATACAATACATTGCAATGCGAAAATCAGAACATTTAGATATAAAATAGCAGAAATATGAATGGTCCTAGATGGCTTCCTTGAGGAACGCCAGAGCTCACGATGAATGATGGAGTAACGCAGTCGCCAATTATCGCGAATTTTCTGTCTTTACTGTATTACGGGGTAGCAATTTTGCGTTTGAACGAGAAGTTCAGCAAAAGTGTCGAAACAACTCATTGTTCCACATAGGTTCTATTTTGAACGAACCATTGGAAATTGGGGCCAACTTCCCAATTCCTTATCCTACGATTTTTCAAGCATTTAACAGCAGTTTCAAATCAATCAGAAAGCATCAGAGTTATCAGCACAATGAAAGCTTGTTATAAAAATGAAGAATAATTTAAGTGCTTCTGCTGGATTTTTATTAAGTTTGAGAATAATTATACAAAACACTTGCGAATTTGTAGGCAAAGTCTTGAAAAGGTTACATCGGGAAAATTTTGAATAAAAACTCCTTGGAGTCTTCATGTTCTTCAGTTGGCTAATGATTGCCCTTATTTCATTATAATTTTTCTCAGGAATATCATCTTGAGACAATACAGGTGTTAAGTTCATATCTCTGTGAGATGTTGATAGGATTCACAAAATCGGAAAAGTTGTCGACTTTGATCTTATCATCCATTTTAGAAGGCTTTCTCATATAAGATTAACTAGTTGGGTTATTTGGAAATAAAACTGAAAAAAAACAGTTGTTTCTATCGTCTCGACCGTAAGCAATTTCGACTGTGTCGGATGAGATGCGAGCACGAACTGAAGTTGTCGACTTTGATCTTATCCTCCGTTTGCAGGGAGTATTTGAGCTTCTTCTTTGAGAGCTGAAACTGATTTCTGAGGACTCTTAAAAAACCTTACAAAGATTTAGAATATGATTTGATTTGTCCAGTGAATCTGTGTTTCAAGTCCACAGTAGGATGTTAATATTATTGTTTACGAAGGAGCAGTCGATAATATGAAAAATAAATTTAGTTTGAGCTTTCCGACTTCAATCATGTAATGATTTAAATGATCTTTTTCTGTATCGATATCAGCCGAATTTCCCCGAAACAGTTTCAAGGTTCACATTGTTTTCGGTATGAGATCTGTATCCAAGGCGATTAGCTCTAAGGTGGTAGAATATAGAAGAATTAAATTGAGCATTTATTTGAAATTCTGAATGCTATTGGTAAATGATCTGAATCCAAGTCTGCTTGAGTAAAAAGTTCATCACAAATGTTACATTGATCTGATCAGATCAATTTTAGAAGGATTTCTCATGTAAGATAAACTAGTTGGGCTGTTTGGAAATAAAACTGGTTAGAAATCAGCGAAGAGTGAACTCGTATTTTCTGATAATTTCACTGGTTATTCCACGAGAGATGCTAAGCGTTTAGAACCCTATTAAGAAAAAAAGATCGATATCATGCGTTTTCATTTGGTTCATTTGCTCATCAATGCGAGCAAGCGACCACCAATCTCTTGCCCTGCACGACGTTTGCTATATCCTGCCGTTTACAATCTGACGTTATCTACACGGACCTTTCCACTGCCTTTGACAAAATTGACCACGCTATTACATTCGCTAAGTTGGACAGATTGTGTTTTGGTTCTAACATTTTATCCCGCGTTGACGGTTCAATGCATAGGACGCTGGTCCTACAAGCCAGTTGTCGTATGTTCGAGTCCCGACCTGGAAGGATTCTTAGTGTCAGTAGGATCCATAGCACTAGCTATGCAATGATTCTGTACACTAAGAATCGACTGCGAAGTCTGTTGAAACAGGGAGGCCAAATTCCACAAAAGGAATGTAATGCCAAGACTTTGCTTTGCTCTAACATGCTGCGTTGGTTTCGTTTATACCTCAATATTCGCCGATTAGCAATCAAGAAAAATGTCTGTGTAATTATAAAAAAATTAATGCTTCATCTGGGATTCCACAAGGCAACCATCTTGGACCTCTGATTTTCCTCCTGTACTTCAACGATGTGAATCTTTCTTTGGTATGTCCAAGCTTATTTTTCATTGATGATTTCAAGCTATGCCGGATGCCGTTTTTCTTCAACGCTAACTTGAAATTAGTTCGACATCTGTCATTAATATTTAGTTCATATTGCTTCAGGTTTTTTGAAAAAAAAACCTTGCTTTTCACTTTTGCAGTATTTGCGGGAAATTTTAGTTTACTGTTTTAATGGAAAGAAAAGTGCCGCTGAAGCGCACCAAATGCTTGCGGATGGTTATGGTGACAATGCTCCAGCTGATAAATCCTGTAGGGAATGGATTCGACTGTTCAAGGATGGAGATTTCAACGCTGAAGGCAGTTCTCGTTCTAGACAACCAAAATAAAAATCGAAGACAAACAGTTGGAGGCATTACTCGATAAAGAGCGAAGTCAAACGCAAAAGTAGCTTTCAGAATCATTGGAAGTGACTCCACAAGCAATTCCGGTACGATCAAAATCCATGGAAATAATTCAAAAGTAAGGCAATTGGGTACCTAATGAACTGAAACCCGAAGGCATTGAAAGACGATTTTCACTTGCGAGCAGCTGATTCAAAGGTAACAAAGAAAGAGGTCGAATTGTTACCGGGTGATGAAAAATGAATAATCTATTATTAATCCAAGAAGAAAAAACTACTACCCTACGCCCAGTCAATTGTTGCTATCGACCTCAACATCAACGCCAAAGCCGAATATTCTTGGTTCATAAGTCATTGTAGTACGTGTGGTGGAATCAAAAGCGTGTTGTGTACTATGAGCTAACGTGCGATCGGTATAGAACGGCCAGAATACAAGCAAATACATGATAAAATTATTCTCCTGCATGACAACGCTCATGTCGCAAAAGTGACGGAAATTTTTTTGGAAACGCTTAAGTGGTACATTTTGCCGCACCCGCCGTAATCTCCTGACATTGCTCCTTTTGATTACTGATTTTCATCGACTTCACGATTTTTTAATAGTATTGATGTAAAATTTATATTTGGTGGTACTAACACCTTTCAGATCGAAGACGGCGTCGGAAAAAGAGCAAGTGCGTAAAGCAAATCGGTTCGAAAATATCAATAACTCTCTTACATATTTCGATATACGTTTTAAAACAGCCTGGAAGGCTAGGAGCGGAACAAAAACGTGTATCAGGAATCACCAGAAGGAACCGCGAAGGTAGAGGAGACCAGATCTTTCGGTACGTACTGTGGCTAGAGAAATAAAAATGTCATAATGATAAACAGCATGTAACGGCTAAAACCTGGGATCGCAACCTGTATCGCGAACATTTGACGAAGTTTTCCCGTCGGAATAATGGACGCTGAAGCTGCTTGAAAACTTTAAGAAGCTTCCCGGAATGTCTTTTAATACTGCCATGCAACGGAATGGCGTGGAGGAGCATTTAAAGGTGAAGAAAAAGGTCAAGTTTAATAAGTTTGGTTTGGCAGGCAATATGCAGCTGTGGTGGAGTAAGCCAAAGCTTCATCATTACCGAAACGGTAAGCAAGGAATTATACCGTGAAGAATGTCTGAAGAAGCGATTGTCGCCATTCCTACGCAGCCATGACTCACTCTCTCGCTATTCTGGCTTGATTTGGCATCTTGTCACTACGCCAAGAATGCTTTGGAATGGTATAAAACAAATGGAGTTCATGTTGTGCCGAAAGAGGCGAATCGTGAAGAGAGACCTCTCTCAATATAAAAAATTAGCAATAATACTATAGAAAAAATTCTAAAATGTTGGACAAAAAGATCAGGGTCATTCTGCCGAAAGTCATTTCGCCGAAAAGGTCATTTCGCCGAAAGGATCATTTCGCCGATTCCTGCAATTGTCTTAATATTATAATTGGAATTGATTTTAAATAAACACAAATGAATGATAATACGTTAAACCCCGTTTTTTACCTACAATTGTACTTCTCGAATAAAGTTTGATTCCTGTACTCTGAAATAAAGATTAAACCTCAGGACGGAGTTCCCAAGGAAACTTGTTGACTATTAGTGACTAAGCATCAAAGCAATTGCAAAGGTGTATCTACCAAGCAAATGTATGTGGTATTTTCCGTTTACTAAGCGAAATAATATCTACTACGGCTTCACCACATCGATTTGATTCGTGTGCTGTCCGACCTCGCTCCTGCTCATCCGTACTTAACTAAAGCAAAGGAACCTAGCTTTGAGTAGACCGGGCAAACGAGGCGGTTACAGGTTTGTATGCAAGAGGCCGCCGCTTCCGACGGCGGATCGGCGGCTAACTCAGCCGGCGTCGCCTCGGCGGATTTAAAAATAATATGATGTATTCGAAATTACCCTTTCGGCGAAATGACCCTTCCAGCGAAACGGCTTTCGGCGAAATGGCTTTCGACGAAACGACCCGCTCTCGTTTTTTCATGCAACTGTTATTAGTTTTAGGATGACTAACCGCCAATTTGATTTATTCCAAATTTAATCTGTTCAGATATTGTCGTTAACAAGCCTTACTGAAGAGTGATTTTTTAGGAGTTTGCTAATTTGAAATTTGAATAAAACACATACCAAATTATGAAATTCAAATATGATTTCGGGAAGATATTCATTCTGGAGGTCCAATTTTCGATCACTTTTTCAAGTATTTGAAGGCGTATTTCAGCAATGACACGTTGAATATTGGTTTCCAAAGCTTCAATCGGTGCTGGTTTATCCACGAAAACTAAAAACTTCATGTATCTCCACAAAAAATAATCAACTGACGTCAAAAAATACGAACGCGGAGGCAAATAATGTTATTGTTGAAATGTTCTGTCAATAAGTCGATTGTTTCGGCCGCAGTATGGCACGTGGCACCATCCTGTTGAAACCGCATTTCGTACGCATTCATATATTGAAGATGCGACAACAAAAATTCATTGATCATGGTTCTAAATCGATTTCCATTTTACGGTAACGCGTCGTCCTTTCTCGTTTTTGAAGAAATAAGGACCGATGATGTTAACGTATCAATTCAATTAAAAATGCGCCATATCTCTGGAGAGAATTTTGCTCTTTAAACAGTCTTAATTCAATTCAATTTGAGAATGTGATTATTGTTTGGTTTAAGAAAAGAAGCTCTTGGCTTGTGAGGAAAGATAATTAATTGCGTTTTTGCTGCATTTGGTTTAATTTTCCATTTTGACAGATAATCACTGAAAATATTTAAACTTCTATTAAGGCAACTGCAGATCACTCTTAGATTCCTACCTGTGGCTAACAGACTTGTGTCGTCAGAGAATAGCGATTTGGTAGATTTGGAAGATCAGAAGTGAAAATATTATACAAGATTGGAGCTACGCTCGAACGCTGCGGAACACCGGCTCG
Organism: Malaya genurostris; assembly: GCF_030247185.1. Classification (NCBI taxonomy): domain Eukaryota; kingdom Metazoa; phylum Arthropoda; class Insecta; order Diptera; family Culicidae; genus Malaya; species Malaya genurostris. The sequence continues at coordinate 11,109,765 of NC_080570.1, forward strand.
TACGGGTAGCAATTCAGATTTACAATTCTGATAGCTAACCTGAAGAGTACGATCTCGTTACTCTGACAAGTTGATGAGTAGTTGAATGTTCATGACGAAATCCAAACTGTTCTGGTAAAAAAATTGAATTCTCATTTATATGAGACATCATTCTCAACAAGATAATTTTTTCAAAAAGTTTACTGATAGAAGAAAGTAAGCTAATTTGTCGATAACTTGGTGTTTCTGCTGGATTTCTATCAGGTTTGAGTATAGGAATTACTTTAGCGTTTTTCCATCTTTTTGGGAAGTAAGCTAATGAAAATCACTTGTTGAAAATGCTTAGCATTTAAGTCCCCTATTATGAAAAATTTCGGTGATCTCTGTAAACCTGTCAAATCGATGAACCACATAATGTGGATTGCTTTTCAATTTGCCATTTGGTTTAAGAAAAGTTTCTGTCACAATGGCAGTATGAATTTTGTGAACTTTGAGAAAATTATAAAATTCATCTTCACTCGATTTCCAAGATCGAGCATTCCAATTTAAAATATTCAAATGATTATTTAACATCACTGTTAAATTTTAAATTCATTATAATATTATTTGCAAATTGCCATCCGATTTGAAATGCTTCAAAAAGTGATGAAGTCTAATTCATTCGGATGATCATTTGAAAAAGTTGATCTTGTAGGTAGATCATTTTATTTTCAGTTATATCGCCTAAATCAACTTCATTTAAAGAAGCGAATGGCATTGAAGGAATATTTATAGGTAGACTGCCATTAGGAGAAGTTGATTTGGTCGATCTACTTATTAATAAATTGTTTTCGTTAGAAGATGAACTGCAAGGCGTTCCTGTGTTTTGATTATTTACATTAGAAGAATTAAGTGGTAGATTTCTACCTGTTACACTAGCGTAACTGACATTAAAGAAGATGATGACGAGGTCGATCTACCAGTCAATAAATTGTTTTCGTTAGAAGACGTATTGAAAGGCGTTTTTTGTTTTAAATTCGAAGAAATAAGTGCCTTGGAAGAATTAGGCGTGGCATTTGTAACGGTTTTTTGATGTCCTGTAAATTTAAGGTCGTTGATTTGACTTGTTGTCTAATTCGGAATTCAAATGGAGATTTCAAACTTTACTCGCGACACCACTGAATAATTGATAACGAATCGCAAACTTCCTAATTCCAGGATTTTTCGAGAGTTACCACATCGGCATTGAATTTCAAGATTGGACATTTTGCTGAATAACACCCGTGAGGAAAATATTAATAGAAATTTGGACAACCCCTTCGTCCGAACTCGTCTCAAGTAGTTTCAAGGGCCACTTATTCGGACATCACATCAGACACTAAAACAAATAGCCCGACCATCATTTAATCTTTTGAAAAATTGAAACCCTCATCTCCAGTGTTGTTGTGTCATGCTGAGTGGCAATGGCATTGGGCGGAACTAACTGGAACTAATCTCGTCATCTGAATGTCAACCGATTTAAAATATCCGATCCGGGTCCAGGGTTCAACGGCTCCCCTTTGTATAAATAAATGAGGGGTACAATGGTTCTATCGTTTTACGCACAATGCCGAGTTGTTCCGCCACGTGGCAAAAAAAAACAAACGGATGGATCGGTTTTCGCAACGGCTTCCTGGCAGGTCGACGTCCTCCAGCCCGAAATAAGAGCGGATCCCCACGCTCTCAACGCTGACGACTAGATGCCACCCCACCGATAGGCACTTTAAAAACCAATTTAAGCAGCGATAATGATCCCATTCCGCTCCAAGGTACACTCTCTTTTGAAGCAAGTATCCAATTTAAAAACATAATCATTGTTTGAATTTTGCATCCGACGTTGCACCGCCTGCTGCCGGCTGGCCTGGCCTGCACTCGTGCCCGACGACGATAAGCTCGGATTTTTTTTTTCAAAACCTGAAAATTGTTTTTATATTTATCCATCCCTAGCTCCACACCGACCTCAGTTGCCTTTGCCTTTGCCTTTGCCTTCGCCGGTGACCCCGCTCGGTCGGCACCATCGTAGCAAACTTTGACTGCGAAAAAAAAAACGATCCTCATTGCATCATAAACTCGGAACTTCACATCATTCCACAGCATGCTGCGAATCCTGGCTCGGCTCGGATTCACGTATGCAGAAGGATAAAGCCAGTGCCTTTCAGAGTTCCCACCACCCGTTGCTTACCCCGCGAGCGCTCCTGTCTCTCTGTCAAATCCGCACACAAACACACCGACAACCACACGCTTTGTTTACGCTAGAGCAACAACGGAACGATTCAACTTTAAACTCACCACCGGTTGACTGAATGGTGCGTCGTTGACAGGAGCAGTAGCAAGAGGATGAGAGAAGAAGGAATCGTACGCAGGAGGACCAACTCTTTCAGCAGAGGCCGAAGCTGATGCAACAACAAAAAAAACGTTACTCCTCATACGTACACGCATGAAAAGCCTACAGGGATCTATAGTCCTTCGTTCGTTCCCCGACCGACAGCCCACCAAAAACCCCCACAGGCTCCCACAGTACGTACGCAGATTGAACACAGTCGAAGCGAGCGAAAAGAGTTTTCCAATACGAACCGGCAAAAAAAACGTACTCCTCTGCGCTGCATTGAACCAGGCATAAAATTATAATGCAAACACTACAGCTTTTTTTTGCGTTCCCTTCCCCCTTTCTTCATCCTTGAAACAGATTCTAGCTTTGGACCGGATCATGGCTTACTGCGTAACTGTGCTGCCATCCACGGCAATGGTAGGAACGAACACTAGGGCGCTTCCAATACCCAGACGAAACTCCGGACTCCGGACCTCGCATCAACCGAACGCCCTACCCTTACGCGCCAATAGCTCATGATAATGACTACAAAGATCCTGGTCTCTCCAACGTCCCGCTTTCCCCCGCCCCTATGCCTATGAAACCGATTCAAAAAGATCCATCGCTTTTTTTTATCTGTCTATTTTTACAAACCTTCAAATGATGCGTAACAAACTGAATCCTCGCATGACCCGCCCCATTGACTAACAATCCTGGGCTTCCCCAACCGAACTCCTTGCTCTTGCTACCCTCTTTGTCCTAGTGCAGAATCGTTGAATATTTAATAAATGACGAAGGAAATCATAATAATACACATCTGAAGGCTAAATTTCCCCTACGCCCGTGCCCACCTTCCCGAGAGGGGGGTTTTTTCGCCACGGCCCACGACCAACGACATTTGCACAACTTTCTCTTTCCCGCTCACTCTTCGGAGGAAATTCAGTCAACGGCAGATGCTGCAGCGCGCGTTCTACGCACTATTGGCGCGGAAGGGTTGTCCCCAAACGGTAGCCCCCTCCCGACCGACCGACCGACCGACCGACCAACCAACCGAACCATTGTTGCTCTTTGCCTTTGTTTCTATCCCGATTGTGTTTGTTACATTTCTTCATCCATCCAGCATCCACAGCGCGAGCCTTGTGTGCCTGGTGCAACAACGAACGAAAAAAAAGTAGGACCCCGCCCTCGCTGCTCCTTCGACGATGGGAGATTCTTTTTTCTGGCTTTAACCGGTAGCTATTGTTTCTCGTTTTTTTTTTGTTTAGCCAACAGCGAGCGAGTGCCTCTATGAGACTGCTAGGTTCTACTGCACCCACTCCCTTACCTTACTCCTCATCCTTTTCCACGCACCACAGTCACACACCCACTCCCACATACGCACTCACTTATCACTTCCAGGCAGTTGAGGCTGAATCATGGCTTGCTGACTGACTGACTGCCTGCCTGCCAGCCTACCACGATGTTTGGCTATTCGCTGGTTGCTTGTTTGTTTGTTTTGCTTCATTATCAGGTTCTTTTGTTGGGCTTTAATCATTCGTTTCTCTATTGTTTCTTGGCTAGAAAAGGATGGCGAATTGTTTGGGTACCAAATTGATTCGATGGAACGTGACAATGGCGGGCGGGCGTGTGTGTGTGTGTGCAATTGTAAGTCTTTTTAATGCAAGTTCGTACGTACAGTTTTTTTTCACTAGACTGAAAACTGCTATCATCGCTATGGGAAATGCAAATAAATTTTTCCTCAAACAGTACGAATTTGCTAAATGATTCTGATTAAATCTCAAAGTAGAGAAAGAGTCCGTATTCACACAAACCAGGGTAATACTCGTAGAGCATGTTTTTTTTCATTTCTTACATGCATGATAACAGATCGGCTGAAAAGTTCGTATTGTTTCTATGAGAGGGCGCCACTAGAATTAAATCCATACCATTTTCAGTTAGTACCAACCTTCAAAAGATACGTGTATAAATTTGACAGCTGTCTGATTATTAGTTTGTGAGATATTGCATTTTGAGTGTAGCTACTTTTGTTATTGTGAAAAAAATGAAAAAAAAGGAATTTCGTGTGTTGATGAAACACTACTTTCGATGAAAAAAAGTGCCGCCGATACCAAAAAATGGCTTGATGAGTGTTATCCAGACTCTGCACCGGGCGAAGCAACATTTCGTAAGTGGTTTGCAAAATTTCGAAGTGGTTTGCACCGAAGACGATGAACGCAGTGGACGTCCGAAAGAGGCTGTTACCGATGAAAACGTGAAAAAAATCCACAAAATGATTTTCAAAGACCGTAAAGTGAAGTTGATCGAGATAGCTGACACCCTAAAGATATCAAAGGAACGTGTTGGACATATTATTCTCGAATATTTGGATATGAGAAAGCTTTGTGCAAAATGGGTGCCGCGTGAGCTCACAATCGATCAAAAATAACAACGAATTGATGATTCTGAGCAGTGTTTGGAGCTGTTATATCGAAATAAAACCGATTTTTTTCGTCGATATATAACAATGGACGAAACATGGCTCCATCACTTCACTCCGGAGTCCAATCGACAGTGAGTGGACTGCACGCGATGAACCGAACCCAAAGTGTGGAAAGACTCAACAATCGGCCGGTAAGGTTATGGCGTCTGTATTTTGGGATTCGCATGGTATAATTTTCATCGACTACCTTGAAAAGGGAAAAACCATCAACAGTGACTATTATATAGCGTTATTAGAGCGTTTGAAGGACGAAATTAAAAAAAAAAAAACGGCCTCATTTGAAGAAGAAAATGTTTTGTTTCATCAAGACAATGCACCGTGTCACAGGTCGATGAAAACCATGCTGAAATTGAATGAATTGGGCTTCGAATTGCTCCCTCATCCACCGTATTCTCCAGATTTGGCCCCCAGTGTCTTTTTCCTGTTCTCAGACCTCAAGAGAATGCTCGCTGGTAAAAAATTTAGAAGCAACGAAGAGGTAGTCGCTGAAACTGAGGCCTATTTTGAGGCAAAGGACAAATCGTACTACAAAAATGGTATCGAAAAGTTGGAAGATCGCTATAATCGCTGTATCGCCTCTGATGGCAATTATGTTGAATAATAAAAACGAATTTTGGCAAAAAAATGTGTGTTTCTAATTAACGATACGAACTTTTCAGACGAACTGTTAAGTAATAAGAGGAATACGTTTTAACAAATTCAAATCGTTGTGACTATTTTAGAATTAAATTAGGATAAGAATTTTATGTAAAAGTGATGCTACGGCGAAGAAAAATTTATGTAAACTGCATTAAGAAATAAACGAATTTATGAAAAAAAAAAGTATTGACAGATCGAAGACGAAACAAAAAGAAAATTTGTTATACATTTAGTTTGTAATCTGTGCACAGCTAAGTGAAGGGACATGCAGTGTCTTTTTTTAATCATAGAAAAAAACCCCGGTATTGCATTCTTTTTGTGGACTTTGACCTTCTGTTTCGCAAATGTTGAGAATAATATTCTGTTGTAGTCTAATATTATCAGTATATCGAATACAATTTGAATATCCAACACTTGTGAATTATTTACAGCGAAATCAAAATGCGTCCATACTTTCTGGGACAGTTTTTATGAGTTATGAAGTCGAGAACAATGATTTCAAATAACTTGGAAACCGCACATAGGGAGGCTACTCCACGGTAATTTGTAATATCTGATTTGTTGCCTTTCTCAATAACCGGGAAAATGTAAGAAAAATCTTACATTCCCAACTGGAGGAACATGTTGAACATTTTCGTGTTTTAATTTTACACTGGTTCTTAATGGGAAAAATACCGTTCAAGCGAAGCAATGGCTTGAAATGTGTTATGGAGACTCTTCTCCATTAGAAACAACAATAAATCGTTGGTTTGCTGACTCCAAACGTGGTCGTAGAGACACTGATGATGCCGAACGCAGTGGACGTCCAAATGAGGCAATTATCGAAATGTAAAGTTGCTCGAGAACGTGTTGGCTTTATATTGTATGTGCATTTGACTATAGGAAAGCGAAGGAATTTTTGCGTCGATATGTGACAATGGATAAAACATGGATTCATCACTTCACTCCGAAATCGAAACGATCGTCATCTGCGTGGGCCAGCGACTGGTGAGCCTCGTTTAAAACGCCCGAAAGCACAACAATCGACTGGAAAGGTTATGGCCTCGGTATTGTGGGATGTGCGTGTTGTAATATTTTTCTCGACCATCTTGAGAAAGGAAATGCCGTTAACGGTGAATATTATATAGCGTTATTGGAGCGTTTGAAGGCTGACAACGACAACGCACCGTGCTACAAGTCAATCAAAACTGCAATGAATTAAACTTCGAGCTGCTCCCACATCCACCGTATTCACCAGATTTGGCTCCCAGCGACCACAGGGAAATAAAAAATTTCGCCCGAATGAAGAGGTTATCATTGGAACTGAGGCCTATTCTGAGGTAATCGTTTTGCAAAAGTGGTGTTGAAATGTTAGAGCGGCAGTGGTATGGTTTATTTTGAACTAAAAATCTCATTTGTTTAGGCCCGGGACATTTCTGCCCAGGTCGTCAAATGGTGAGATAACTAAGTCCTCACAAGTCCCTATCTCATGCCTCCCCGAGCGTCTATGATGACATTTGGTCAATAGAACGGCGTCGACTGGGTGCTATCGCCTTCTGCGTTAGTAGCAGAATGAGAGGGTGCGAAATGGCTTGTAGGTTGAAGCCCATCCTAAAGTGCAGTGTTTATCATAGTATATTACAACATATAATTGTGTTGTTTATTACATCATGTATTATTATTATTTTTATTATTATTATTAATATTATTATTATTATTATGATTATTATTATTATTATTATTATTATTATTATTATTATTATTATTAGAAGAGCGTAACTTACACTGCGACATTACCTGTTATATTGTATCATAGCATATTATTTCATATATTATCGTCTTACACTATTTTATGTTATTAAATACTATGTTGTATAGTATTATACTGCATTGCATTATATCATATTATATTGTATTATATTATATTATATTTTATTATATTATGTTATATTATATTTCTATTATGTTATGTTATATTGTATCGCATTATGTTGTATTATATTATATTATATTGTAGGGTTTATTATGAGTAGTACTACGTACCTCTGCGCAAAATATAAATTTGTTTTCCTTATAAGTTATCATTTTTAAAGTAACTTTCAACTAAATATCAAGGTCGTCACAAGGTGAGCTTGGTCCTCACTGGTTCCTGTTTCATGCCTACCCGTGTGTCTGTGGTGACAAAAGGTCGATGGAATGCGTTGATGGCAGAATGAGAGGATGAGAAATGACATATAAATTCAAGTAATATAATATCATAGCATATCGCAACATATCATTTTATTTATTCTATTATTTATTATATAATTCATTGTACTATATTATATTGTTTTTTGTTGTTATTTTCATTATTATATTGATTGTTATTATTATTAATTTGTCATCAATAATAATAACATATATTATTTTTATAGATGTGGGTATTATTATTGTTATTAGAAGAGAAATATTCTACTTCCTGCAGTATTGCGAAGATAGAAGAGCATAACTGACTCTCTACATTGACTGTTATTTTATATCATGTTTTATAATATATTATATTATATTGTATGACATTGTATTATATTATTTTGTAATCTATTATATCATTTTATGTTATATTAATTTCATTACACTATGTTTCATTGTATTTATCAATATAAAACATTTTGCACGGGGGCGTAAAGGGGAGGGAGCATCAGGGCATCGGACGAATTGATGACTGGACGAGGGATTGTGGATAGCCAGCCCAAGTCACTTGAAGGAAACTTGTTTCCTTCTGAAGGTTTGAAATGAGTCTGACGCGCCCTTCTCAAACAAACCATCAGGCGGGTTCAAGCATGTATAGCGATATGCTTCATCCATGCACTGGATATTATGGTTGGAAGAGCATCTTTTATTCCCGCGGAATACGAGTAAGTGACTCTACTTACGTATCCGCCCAACCCTTTTTGTTCGCTTTTCGGTAACAGCTATAGTAAGAAGGTGAATGGATGAGTCATATCGGGGCTACTGTAAGTCTACCCGCATCCACTGGCAAGTCCTTGAACTGATGGTGGCTTCACTTCACATCACATCACATCACACACATTTCTGCCCATGTGTTACGTCTTCAAGGCTGAAAAATTCAACGTTTTCCAGTCAATGTGCCGAGGAAGTATCTAAATTGAGTCGACCATAGTTCAAAAGAGGACTGATTATTTTCATTCATCACCGATCGTTAGCACATTGACAGATGCCCGAAAGCAGCAGAATTCAAAACTGATAACCGCGCGCACCGTACTGACCACGGAACACTCGCAGCTGACGAATAGTAATTACATTTGTTAACGAAGGTTAAGTTCGACGACGACCCGCAAGCGAGCCGTGAGCGAAATCAGCACGAAAAAAAGACAAATCGATTTCCTTGACCACCGCCTCCGCGCACCGTACGGGCGGTCGGAGGGACAGACGGTAGAGGGGTGGTGTTGGGGTAGTTCGCGAAAGAAGACAGGACCTGCCAGCAGCCCGAAAGCCGACGCAATTGATAGTCATCGATTAATCTAAATGACAGCCATGACATGGAAATATAATATTTTTGCGCTGCATCACCGGGGCCGTCCCGAAAAGAGCCGCCACCGCCGCCACGTCCTCCGAAGGTTGGCTGCTGATTCGTCGTGTGTTTGGTGATGCCGTAATGGTACAGCGCCATCAGTCATTTTTTTTTTTTTTTGCTCTCCGTCCTTTGCTTTCTCTAGCGACTTACGGATCGGACCGTCCGGAGATGGAAGAAGACGACATGTTCCCTTAAGAATCGGTGTAACGTGTTTCGAATTTACGGGATAATAGCAAAATAAGTAGAACCGAGCCCCATCCGTTCTGAAAACGGCCGGTTTCTAATCCTCCTGAGTGAGCACTGATGCCGCACCTGGAACTGACAGCCACGAAAAGAACAAAAAAAAAACGCCAAGAAGAGGCATGAAGATGATGGGATGAGATGAGAAATGAAAAATAAATATTGGCTTTCACAAAATAAAAAAAAACAAGCAAATGAAAAATGAAAGAGGCACTGAAAAGTTGCAGCCCCAACTGATTTCGTGTTGCGGTGCGGCCTCAAACTTTGGAGCAGCAGAATCTCGGCGAAGGCCTCATCAGGGGATTTCTTGTTGTTTGTTTGTTTTTTTTTTTTTTGTTGTTGTCGAAAGACGGCAGCAAGAATCATCGATCAATTCTGAGGGTGTGCGTGTGTGTGTCTGTGTGTTAGGTTGTAACTAGCCAAAGTCGTCAAAATATAAGGCTGATCCGGCAGACACCGGAGAAGAGCACCGGAATAATGCTGAATTCTTTGGAGAGGTTCCAGGAATGCACCGAGAAAAAAAACGACGAGTCACCGTCGAAGAAGGCAGTACCAAATTGATTGGAAGAGATTCTTTCGAAGTAGTTAGGTTCAATTACTTTGGTGTGGGGTGATTCGAATGAAACGATCCTTTTAGTGGTTTCTTGTTATTCTTAACTTTTACTTTAGCTGGAAGAAGAAAACCATTACAGTAAAAAAAACATCCGCAGCTGCAACGCATCGCAGCAAATCGCCGAGGAACAAAACAAAAACGAAAAAAAAACCGGCACGTGAAAACTAAGAACATGAATTGTGCATAATATTTCGCGAAATTAACACGCACATCCGCTGCGGACTGATGCGTTCTTCGTTGGAAATTTTTTCGTGCCGTACGCCTCTCTCCTTCTACTCTGCTGCTTGGTTGGTTGCCCTGGCGACTATTTGCTCATGCGTGAGTGTATTGCTGTTGTTACACGCACACACACACACACACTCTTTCTCGAGTGGGTTCTTGTTGGCAGTACGAAAATTAAAAAGATCCAGTGAGATTAGCATCAAATAACACACGGTAATGGCCACTGGGAGAACAAGATAAACATCGTACGAGCCGTTTTGCTGTTTTACTACAAAGTAGAACACGGAGAGTGGTTGGAACTGTTTGGAACTGAAAGCGAAGAAAAAGTAGCGTCGAGAGCCTCGAGTCTAAATTTTAAATCCCTACCATCTGAATGATGTTCATCAGTTATGGTGAAAAAAACCTACGAAACTCTAATTTTTTTCAGTTCGAAATGAATAACTTGAATGTTGAATATAGAAAAATTTGGGACGCTGCATGCCCCTTTCCTTAACCAAAACGAAAAAAAAATTATCGATATTTAATGCAAACAAGTTAGTTCTATATTAAAGCAATTGAAACTTTCTGAAGGCACCAGCATTAAATAAAATTATCCTCCTCATTTATGCCGTATAATTCATTCTCTTTTGAAAATTCTGACAAATCCCAGGGCCGTAGAAGTAATGTCATGAAACATCGATAAAAAAAACTTCGGATGCCTCAGATCAAACTAGATGTTGATTTTGCCCTTCTTATAAATTTAATCCAGATCCGACTTCCGGTTCCGGAACTAGAGGGTGATGTGTGCAAAAAAATGTGCACTGAATTTTTACGGTAGCTGAGCCGATTTTTGCTTACTTCGACTCATATGAAAGGTACTACTACATGGAATAACAGTTCGGCTGAAAAGTTTGTATCGTTTAATAGAAACACACATTTTTTTGCCAAAATTCGTTTTTATTATTCAACATAATTGCCATCAGAGGCGATACAGCGATTATAGCGATCTTCCAACTTTTCGATACAATTTTTGTAGTACGATTTGTCCTTTGCCTGAAAATAGGCCTCAGTTTCAGCGATTACCTCTTCATTGCTTCTAAATTTTTTACCAGCGAGCATTCTCTTGAGGTCTGAGAACAGGAAAAAGTCACTGGGGGCCAAATCTGTAGAATACGGTGGATGAGGGAGAAATTCGAAGCCCAATTCGTTCAATTTCAGCATGGTTTTCATCGACTTGTGACACGGTGCATTGTCTTGATGAAACAAAACTTTTTTCTTCTTCAATTTTTTTTTTAAATTTCGTCCTTCAAACGCTCTAATAACGCTATATAATAGTCACTGTTGATGGTTTTACCTTTTTTTTATATATATAAAAAATAGGTATAGAATTCGCTCAAACTTTCGAAAATTTTTCCGAGGCCCGGAGGGCCGAATGACATACCAATCGATTCAGCTCGACGAACTGAGCAAATGTCTGTGTGTGTGTGTGTGTATGTGTGTGTGTCTGTATGTGTGTTGTCAACTAAGAGGTCGAGATCTCAGAGATGGCTGGACTGATTTTGATCAAACTAGTCGCAAATGAAAGGTCTACCCGTCACCCAAAACGCTGTTGAATGGTTTTGAGATCGGATGTTTACTTTTTGAGCTATTCGAAGTTTTATATAAAGATTTTCAGTTTTTTGACAGTATCTGTTACAATTGACCTTGAAAACAGAATATGTTTTCAGACTTAGATTCCGCACGATAATACGTATTCAACAAATATCGAAATTTTTGTGTAAACGACTTTTCCCCCTATTCCAGCAGTAGGAGTTTTGAGCGCTGTATGACAAAGCAATGCTTGAGAGCAACGGAAAACACGATTTTCTATTCTGTTACATACAATTGTTTCTAAGTACCAAAAAGACTGTGTACAGCATCCTTTTTCATGACAATTTGCCTCGGACCGATTTTAGCACGGCTCGTTTTTGGCAACATAATCGTTCGAATATGACATATATAAACCAGATGATGGCAGATTTTTTCAAATTATATTGTTTTAAACTACTTACAACAATAAATGCTGGAAGAACATAACATCCATATACCATTCGAATCAGTTCGTCAAGATCAGCAAATGCGTGTGTGACAAATAGTTTCACTCAATTTTCTCTGAAAATTTCTTTTCTACAAATTCAGATTCATACGAAAATTCGTATGCTCCCAAACAAAGTTCCTGAATTATGTTTGGTTCCGACCTCTGGTTCCGGAACTGCAGGATGATATATGAAACGAAATCAAAATTGTGTAACTCATTCTTCTCGTAGATGGCTGAACCGATCTAAGATTCAAATGAAATCTAAGAATCATCTAAGATTCAAATGAAAAATTTCTTGCTCTTCAGTCAGATCCGACTTCCGGTTTCGGAGATTCAGGGTGATTGGTATAAAAATGTCTATTCCACATAAATTAGTCAGGTTTATCGGGTTAGCAGATTTGGATAGTCGATGAAAAAATTAACTTTTTTCAGTTTTAGTGGTATTCAGTTGTCGATTCAGAAGGCACCTAAAAATTTAATTCATGCTATGATTTCTCAAAGATGTCTTCACTGATTTTCAAATATTTTGAAACAAATGTAAACTATACAGCTATTCAGGTGAATTTATCTGACTTCGGCCATACCGATTTTAGAATTCCGGTTCCAGTATAAAATCGTTTCTCAAAGCTCAATCGTTTTCTCAAAAAAGCCTAATCAAATTTCAGAAACAAAAAATCAAATTGAATTAAACTTATATACAAAATTAATTAGTTTTATACATACATACAAAAATTATTGAATTTTATCCAATTAGGCTTCAAAGTTGTACTCAAAACTGTAATTTATTCGTCATATGGCCATACGAATCGGTTTGGGTTATGCTGGTTCCTGAATACCGGCTCTGGAAGTACCTTAAATTACCGTAAACCCTAAAGTGGAACTTACATATCATGGCATGTTTAATCGATTATCACACTTCTAGATTTAAATTCGATTGTATTTGCAGTTTCGACATTACAGAGTAATGAGTGATTAAAATCTCAAATTGTCGCTCAAAACGACGGTCATTAAAATAATGTAATGAAAACTTAAACACCGAAGAATATTCATGCAAAAAACACATGCGGATTGATAAAAAAAAAGGTATCATCTCACTGCTAGGTGGATTAATCACGTTTTTCCCTTTTCAAGGTAGTCGATGAAAATTATACCATGCGAATCCCAAAATACAGACGCCATAACCTTACCGGCCGATTGTTGAGTCTTTCCACGCTTTGGGTTCGGTTCATCGCGTGCAGTCCACTCAGCTGACTGTCGATTGGACTCCGGAGTGAAGTGATGGAACCATGTTTCGTCCATTGTTATATATCGACGAAAAAAATCATCAGAATCATCAATTCGTTGTTGTTTTTGATCGATTGTGAGCTCACGCGGCACCCATTTTGCACAAAGCTTTCTCATATCCGAATATTCGTGAATGATATGTCCAACACGTTCCTTTGATATCTTTAGGGTGTGAGCTATCTCGATCAACTTCACTTTACGGTCATTGAAAATCATTTTGTGGATTTTTTTCACGTTTTCATCGGTAACAGCCTCTTTTGGACGTCCACTGCGTTCATCGTCTTCGGTGCTCATATGACCAGTATGAAATTTTGCAAACCACTTACGAATTTTTGCATCGCCCGGTGCAGAGTATGGATAACACTCATCAAGCCAATTTGTGGTATCGGCGGTACTTTTTTTCATCAAAAAGTAGTGTTTCATCAACACACGAAATTCCTCTTTTTCCATTTATTTTCACAATAACAAAAGTAGCTTCACTCAAAATGCAATATCTCACAAACTAATAATCAGACAGCTGTCAAATTTTACACGTATCTTTTGAAGGTTGGTACTAACTGAAAATAGTATGGATTTATTTCTAGTGGCGCCCTCCCATAGAAACGATACGAACTTTTCAGCCGATCTGTTAAAAATCATCTCGTCATTAGTTATGAAATCTACTCGGAAATATTATTTGAACTAAACGATTAATTTCTATAAATTATAAAATAAGCTGTTATTTTCAGACATTTTGTTGATAATTTCATAAACTGTTTCGAGTTTGTTTGTATCACTACATAATTTCTATTCTAATTTAGCTATTGTTTGAACTCATGGACGCAGCTGGTATCAGAACTAAGTCTTAAAAGGGGCCTTTATTAAATTGAAACTCCAATTTTCTTTATGAAATGATAAATAAGTTTCATGTATGGAAGGTCACGACAAGCAAGAATGTCTCGAACTGGGACATTGGATAGTCTACCTTGGGTATGCAAAGAATTTATTAGTTGAGATCTGACATCACGATACTCCACGCATGTCCAAACGACATGATCAATATCGCGATAACCTTCGCCACAAGCACAATGATTAGTCTCGGAGAGCCCAATTCGAAGGAGATGTGCATCTATCGTGTAGTGATTGGACATGATTCTGGACATCACACGAATGAAATCCCTACTCACATCCAGTCCCCTGAACCATGCCTTTGTCGATATTTTAGGAATAATTGAGTGCATCCACCGACCCAGATCATTTTTATCCCAAGAAGCTTGCCAGCTGGCAAGTGTTCTTTGGCGAGACGCGCTATAGAATTCGTTGAAAGCAATTGGTCTCTCATAAATTTCACCCTCAATAGCACCACGTTTGGCTAAAATATCGGCTCTGCGTCAATACTTAACAGTTTGTGTTGAAATGTGATGTCATCTAGCAGTCCAACATAAAACAGGAACCGCTAAGCAGACGTAAAATTATTGTTACAAATTTTTTTGATTGTCGGCGTAAAAACGTGATCAATTTTTCACTTTTGTCCAAAATAGCAATTATGTTTTAATCAATTTCATAAACGTGTTTATCAAGACAAAAAAAATTTCCGATTCATTCGGTAAGCCGAGATATGTCCTCCGGCTGTTTCCCGAACTCGACTACCCTCTCTTCTCGGCCTCGAACAACATCAAAGTAGTAGTAGGGAGGATACCCAAGATTAGTAGTTAGTAATGTGCGGTGGTTGGTTGGTTGGTTAGTTTGTGAAGGATGTATGGTAGGCTAAACCTTCACCTCTTGACTGCTCGGATCGAAGAACCGGCGAAAGGGATATGGGCCAGGTTTTTTTTTTGTACGGAAGAAAACGAGACGAAGCTCGAAAAAGGGAAGGGCACGACGCACGGAAGAACGGCGGAACCACTTTCAATTACGTAAGAGAAATTAGAACATACCTGCGAACAGCAAAGGGGTTGTGATTCTACACTGCCGTGTAACGCAACGGAACGCAACGACTCTCGATGTTTACGTTCGACCCCAACTTGACGTGACCGGCTGGGAGAGTAATCGTCCTAGTGGAATTTTTGGAATAAACTCTGTCTGGTTTTGCAAAGTTCAATTCAAGAATTAACCGTTATCTTTTTATCTTAAAGTACATAACCACAACGTTATCGCAACGTTTCGTCTTCGACTCATAAGAGCCGGACAGTTTTGTACAGAAAATGTTTGAAAGTTTTAAACGAAGCCTAATAGCATTGACCAGGAAGATGTTTAGTTCCGATAACAGTTGGAAACTCGAAGCATCGAAGCGGTTGAATGGTTTGAAGATAGAAGTTGCATGCAATCGCGACTTTTTAAATAGTGCCCAAATGAGAATGAATTTTGGTTCAAATACAAGCTAAAGAGAACTTACTATATTGAATTTATTTACTACAAAATATAACTTGTGGCTCTCACTTTCTTTTTAGAAACATACAAAGCTCTTTAGTAAAAAACTGTCCCAGAAAGTATGTACGCACTTTGATTTCGCTGTAAATAATTCACAAGTGTTAGATATTCAAATTTTATTCGATATACTGATAATATTAGACTACAACAACAGAATATTATTCTCAATATTTGTTACTTAGCCATTGTAGACTAGCTGACGCACCTTCTTGCGAACGTTCCT
The DNA here is from genome assembly GCF_030247185.1 of Malaya genurostris. Taxonomy (NCBI): domain Eukaryota; kingdom Metazoa; phylum Arthropoda; class Insecta; order Diptera; family Culicidae; genus Malaya; species Malaya genurostris. The sequence continues at coordinate 11,125,788 of NC_080570.1, forward strand.
CATTAAATTCCGTATAGACTTCTTGGCGACAAGTTTTGACACTTTTTTCCATTTTTTTTCGAACTGTTGAATGGTTTCGGCTGCCGAGACATGTTTCCTAAGATGTGCCTTCGTTAATGCCCAAAATTCCTCAATTGGTCGAAGTTGTGGGCAATTTGGTGGATTCATGTCTTTTGGGACGAAAGTAACATTTTTGGTAGTATACCATTCTACCGTTGATTTCGAGTAGTGGCAAGAAGCAAGATCTGGCCAGAAGACAACAGGATCCTTATGGCTTCGAATCATGGGTAGAAGTCGTTTTTGTGAACATTCCTTGATGAATATTTCGCTGCTCATTGAAGCAGTGGTGATGAAGGGTTTCGAAATCTTACCGCAGCTACAAATTGCTTGCCAGACCATAGCTTTCTTACCAAATTTTTCGACTTCAATCGATGACTCGGTAGGTTTCGTCGTCCATGATTATGCAGTTCAAATTTCCAGCAAGAATCGTATTGTACAGCTTTCGAACCCTCGGCCTGATCAATGCTTCTTGTTTCAGACTACGTTTTGGTTGTTTCTGCATCTTACAGGTTCGAAGATTGAAACGTTCATTAGCACGAAGAACATTTGACTTCGAAGTGCCCACTTCTTTGGCCACATCCCGAACTGAAACCTCCTTCTTTTGCTCGAACGCCTTCAGTATACGTTTATTCAACTGAGGGTTAGCAGGACTTTTTTTTGACCCGTTTTCGGACTTCCTGATTTCATTTCGCACGGCTTTTTCACTTACTCCTTCCATTTTGCTATCTTTCTCAGTGACAGTCCGCGTTCCGCGCACCTTTTGTATACAATTTTTCGACGTTGTTCTGCTGAAAGTCCACGCATTTCGAAACAAACTAATGAAAACGAATAAACAACTGCACAAGTGGTTAGATAAGAGTGTAAACAACAGGACGCAGCCATAAAAATGGACAGATTCTGAACCATTGCGAAATGGCAGCGGTTTTTGCTTGCGTCCATACTTTCTAGGACAGTCTTTAAGATAACCCATGTAGTGAAATTTATACGGTATGGGACAGATATGCGAATACTTTGCAAATGGGACAAACAAAATTTTATAGAATTTTTCTAATGAATTTGGATTAAGAAAATTGTAAATACTATTGCAATCTGTGGAAGCTTCATTCATTAGGGTTAAACCAAAATGCCTAAATGGGATATAGGACTGTTATGCCAAAAAGGAGTTGTGTTTAAAGTATTTTGACCTAATTATCAATCGATGCTATATACCTACAATATGATACTTTTCTTTCGCGATGGTAAAAGAACCGTCAGTCAGCAGAACGCAGTACGCAGTTGTGGACTTGGACGGGTAGGAAACTTTTTCACTCGACAACTTCGCCTTGCCGCCATCCGGTGCTCATTTCGACTCTCTCCCTCTTTCTCTCTCTCGCCGGTCTTCACGGCACATCCCCGGGGGGGAGGGAACTGGTTCGTTCTTCCATCAAAGACAGGAGCTTCTCAGGAAAGGATACTGCAAAATGTACCTACTTTCGCTTTGAGACGTACATCCACCATGCGTGTACGCATTTCCAGATTTTCTGCACTGTGCCTGTGGTTTAGTCGAGTTGGATTGAGTTTAGTTTGTTATTTTTTTCCTCCATCTATGTTAGTGTGTGTGTGTGCGAGTTCCGATGTAACGCTCTGCAGCAGTAAATTATGGATCAATTATTTTAATTGGAGTTGATGAGATGCGCGAGAATTCGTCGTTAGAAATCCTCCAAACTATTTGCTGATTACAAATTGCATTTTTTTTATTTCGTAGAGCTTTGCGTTGAAATTCATTCCATAATTCATCAGCGCCCGTGCACTGCGAGCACTAAAAGAGCACTGAGCATTAAGTATACAGTTCGCTGAGAAGGGGTGAATATTTTAGCAGCTGCAATTTATTTATGCCCCGTGTTTTTTTTTTGTTCTCATTTCTACTCTAGCTCCCATATATAGCTGTCAGAGCGGGTTCTATTTGAACAACTTTTCCCGGTTCGCAGTCAGCCAGCAGGCACCGCGAGGAGGATGTTTGCTGCGTAATAGTAATCACAATTTTTTTTTGCCTACCCGAGTATGCATCGTACTCCCCTAATCCCCGGGCTGCAAATTACTTTCTTCCAGCTGAGCAGCGAATGGAAGGCAGGAAGGCGTTAAAATTAGTGTGCAAAATTGTTACAGATTGTAGCCGCCATTAAAAATGAATCAAGCCGAGGCCAGCCTACCCACGCTCAGTAGCCATTGGGTTTGGTTTTTTTCTTCTTCAACAAGCGCACAAAAAATATTGTTCATAAAAAGTACTACTTTGTTCATGATACGATTTACAACGTGAAGGCGGCGGAAACTGGGCGAGAAAAAAAAGGTTACTCCTCGTCAACAGTTTTATGCACCGTGGTGGCCACCGTCAAGATAAATGTTCAGGAAAAATGCATCGAACCCGCCAGAATCAAGATAAAACCCCTTCGTGGGTAATAATTTTCCCTACATGCGTTAGAGTATTTGATCAAGTTGGCACTGACTCGACCCTGAACACTGATGTTTTCGTCCGCTGAAACCGGAATCCATCAAAAACCATCATCGGTGGAGACAGGTAAGTATAAGTAGGCGGTAAAAAAAGGAAAGCGAAACAGCATTTGAAAGAACAATTCGATCAATCCGTGGAACATGCTTCGTCAAATTTCCGCGGGATCAACCAAACAACATCCGTTCATTACTACATTCCAACCTTGTAACGACACGAAGGACTTTTTCCGCCGTTGGAACTGCAGAGAAAAATAAAACAACAAAAACTGTCGAATCACACAGAGAATTCGTGTTGTTCCAACGGGACAGGTAGCTTAAAAATGACCTTCCCCGGTCCGGCATCCGGAAGCGGAATTACCAACATGTCCTGCTCTGTTTGACAAATATCCACACGTCAGCAGACAACGGCAGTTCGGCACCGACCCCTGCCTGGGTCCCGTTTCCCACCGAAAGCTAGTAGTGTCCAGCAGAGTGTGACAGAAGGAACCATTTTTTACACAATTATCAGCTGAAGTTAATCTGGGATATGCAACTAACACGAAACGGCCGCAGACTTGACGCGGGTGGGCTGCAGCACGAAACGAAAAAAATCGATGGTCATAATTTTTGTGTTTTCGAGTCCGCGCTGATAAACAATCGGACCAAATTTGCCTCTGTCACGTCAGATTTTATTATGTTTGTTCCGGCCTTCGGCCTTTCGGTACTGATGGAAATGTTCTGTTCCTGGTGGTCGGGCCGGACCGGGCTGGGCTTCACCGAAGGAAGAATCGTGTGTCCCTTGTTTCTATCGAGGTTCTTTTTTTCCCCTCATTTCACCTCATGCACTTTGGGAGAATTGGCAAGGTGTTGCATGTTGCTACCGTGTGACGACTTCCAGATCCAGAGATAGGAAAAAGCGCTGAATTAGTTCTAATTTTGAATGTGATATATTGCGATCCACGGCATGCATAATTTGTTCGTCTGTCGCCCGTCGGGTGACGCGCGAGTCGGTCATGAACCACCACCGTGCTATGTTGGTAGTGGAAGGATTTCATTACCGGATTCAATGAACCACTTTGATTCATTTCTCTGGCAAATGCAGTTACGTTGCGAAAAAAAACTTTTTTACGTGTTTTTTTTTGTTTCAACCTGGTCCCTGGACTTTGGATTGTGAGCTTAACATGATCAAGCTCTTCGTTTAGGACTAGTGAGGTGATTAATTTGGCACTGGATGAAAACTTTTGGCAATACGAAAGCAATTATAGTTCACTTTCGTATGTCGTTCGAGACAGTCATGAACTGCTTACGCTCGTTGACAGTAGAAACCAAATATAAATATAGTTTAGCAAAAATAAGACGATTTCAGAAGATCACAAGTACCGCTTCACATGTCTTAGCAGGTAGCACCGAATATCAAAAATACGACACAAAAGCCAAATAACCACAACAAAATGCAACAAGATAAGCCAAGTAACTGCTAGAAAAAGACAAGGAAGACCGACCTCAACTGAACGAAGGAGACACAAGGCGGAAGCGTAATGTGCTACCTCCGCGATTTCCATTTTTTTTCTGTGAAGCCTATCCTGTTATCATTGTACCGCAGTGAGCCAAATCTTGCTAAACATGTGAGGGGTCCATGTGAATTCTATTTTTCTAGATTCGCCCTGTCTTGTGAAAACTTCGAAAACATACTCATTTGCAATTGAATTGAAGCTTGAGTTTTGGTCCGCAGCAGCAAATCGCTTGCCAAATCAGACTCCGTGTCGTCGGACTCAAAGGTTGAGATTGATGTCTTCAATTTCTTAGTTTCCAGAATGTCAAGAATTTCAATGGAAAAAGTATCAAAAAGTTTTTTACTAATATCATAATTAATTTACTGAGTCAACGTTGTGGGCTAGAGTGAATGAAAGGTGTCAATTTTTACATTGCTAATCATATTTTTTATAGCAAGAATAAAAGGTAACAAAAGTTATAGTATCCAACTATCATGGAATTGCTGCTTTCTGCGCTGTATCGAACTTGTTTGAAATTATAATGCTGAATTTTATAACACTATGCTCTGATTGCATATCTGAGACTAAGCATGAATTCATGCCAAAGCGTTCAACTTCCACAAATTTAGTAACCTACACTTCCTTCATCATACGTTCTTTACAAGCACGACTACCTGTAAATTCTATAAACACCGATTTCTCTGCTGCATTCGACAAAACCATCGTATTTAAATTGGCTTCGTTCATATCTAGCTGGTCGTAAAATGATAGTGAAAATAAGAGACTTTTCAACCTCACCATTTGCTGTAGCCTCTGGAGTTCCTCAAGGAAGTCACATTGGACCGTTTATAGTTTTACTGTATCTCAACGATCTAAATTTTTCGATCAAGCGTATGAAACTATAGTTTGTCGATGACCTTTAAATATTTCATATAATCAAATCTGCAGCTGACTCAGAGTTCCTACAAGAACAGTTAGATAATTTACCTAATTGGTGTAAAATCATTCAAAATGGTTGCTGAATCTTTTTTAGTCGCAAAAAGTTTGTATTCAAGTTCGACTATAATATTTCATAAACTGTTAAGGACCGTCGATTTCGCGTAGTGGCAAGAAGCAAGATCTGGCCAGAAGACAACAGGATCCTTGTAGCTTCGAATCATGGGTAGAAGTCGTTCTTGTAAACATTCCTTGATGTATATTTCGCTGTTCATTGAAGCAGTGGTGATGAAGGGTTTCGAAATCTTACCGCAGCTACCAATTGCTTGCCAGACCATAGCTTTCATACCAAAATACTTCAATCGATGTCTCGGACTGGTTTAACACTTGCCCTTCTCGCACTGTATAGTATTGTGGTCCCGGCAGGGATTTATAATCGAGTTTCACGTAGGTTTCGTCGTCCATGATTATGCAATTCAAATTCCCAGCAAGAATCGTATTGTACAGCTTTCGAGCCCTCGGCCTGATCGATGCTTCTTGTTTCGGACTACGTTTTGGTTGTTTCTGATTCTTTTAGGTTTGAAGATTCAAACGTTCTTTAGCACGAAGAACATTTGACTTCGAAGTGCCCACTTTTTTGGCCACATCCCGAACTGAAACCTCCTTCTTTTACTCGAACGCCTTCAGTATACGTTTATCCAACTGAGGGTTAGCAGGACCATTTTTCGACCCGTTTTCGGTTTATCCTCAAAGATGTTGTCCTCACCGAACTTCCTGATTGGATTTCGCACGGCTTTTTCACTTACTCCTTCCATTTTTGCTATTTTTCTCCGTGACAGTCCGCGTTCTGTGCACCATTTGTACACAATTTTTCGACGTTGTTCGGCTGAAAGTCCACGCATTTCGAAATAAACGAATGAAAACGAATAAACAACTTCACAAGTGGTTAGAGAAGAGTGTAAACAACAGGACGCAGCCATAAAAATTGACAGATTCTGAACCATTGCGAAATGGTAGCGGTTTTTCGTTGCGTCCATGCTTTCTGGGACAGTCTTTATGCTGCTGTTATCTGGTCACCTTATTACCAAAACGATATCCAACCCATTGAAGCGATATAACGCATATTCGTTCGATTCGTTCTCCGACGTCTTCCATGGAGATATCCTTTAATCTTGTCGAGTGCTGATTGGTCTCGATTTATTACCTGTTCTTCGCGATGTTTGTAAGGCTAGTTTTGTGGCAGACCTACTTCAGTCGCGAATCGATTGCTCCGAGTTACTGTAATTAGACATTCGACGTCGTAATATTTGATCCTATGTTTTCTACGGATTCCCTACGCTTTAACCAATTATGGATATTTCGACTTTCATTTATCACGTAATGTTATCAAGAAATCGTTCCTTCTCAAAAGCCAAACAGATCATTGCTCCATTCCTGGCAATGAAAGAGCCGATATTTTAGCCAAACGTGGTGCTATTGAGGGTGAAATTTATGAGAGACCGATTGCTTTCAACGAATTCTATAGCTCGTCTCGCCAAAGAACACTTGCCAGCTGGCAAGCTTCTTGGGATAGAGATGATCTGGGTCGGTGGATGCACTCAATTATTCCGAAAATATCGACAAAGGCATGGTTCAGGGGACTGGATGTGAGTAGGGATTTCATTCGTGTGATGTCCAGACTCATGTCCAATCACTACACGTTAGATGCAAATCTCCTTCGAATTGGGCTCTCCGAGACTAATCATTGTGCTTGCGGAGAAGGTTATCGGGATATTGATCATGTCGTTTGGACATGCGTGGAGTATCGTGATGTCAGATCTCAACTATTAAATTCCTTGCGTACCCAAGGTAGACTATCCAATGTCCCAGTTCGAGACATTCTTGCTTGTCGTAACCTTCCATACATGAAACTTCTTTATCATTTCATAAAGAAAATTGGAGTTTCAATTTAATAAAGGCCACTTTTAAGACTTAGTTCTGATTCCAACTGCGTCCATGAGTTCAACCAATAGCTAAATTAGAATAAAAATTATGTAATGATACAAACAAACTCGAAACATTTTATGAAATTATCAACAAAATGTCTGAAAATAACAGCTTATTTTATAATTCATAGAAGTTAATCGTTTGGTTCAAATAATATTCCCGAGTAGATTTCATAATTAATGACGAGTTACCTAAGATGGTATTTATGTAATAAGAGGAATATGTTTTAATAAATCCGAATCGTTGTGACTATGTTAGAATTAAATTAGTATAGTGTATATTAACTACGAACATCGAAAAAGATGGAGAGTAAAAATGAAATCGCAGAAATTTATTGTGTATCTATGACAAACTTATGCAGATTTTTAAATTATATTCAAGTCGGTTTTCAAGTTCTGCGGTAAGCATCACCTGCACCAAAATGGTGGTGTAAACGCTTCGCTCAAATATCGCGCGCTTTAGTTTTCAAATTACATACAAATCAATTCGCACCCTCACATTCTGCTACTAACGCAGAAGGCGATAGCACCCAACCGATGCCATTCTTTGACCAAATGTCATCATAAACACACGGAGAGGCATGATATAGGAACTTGTGAGCACTTAGTCATCTCACCTTTTGACAAGAAATGTTTTCGTAAATAAATGTACGTAATAAATTAGTAGGTCTTCTCTACTCCACACCCCAACAGAAACCGGAGTCAGTTTGACTGCCTCACTAACTGACTGATTGACGGGCCCGTTGTTGGGGGGGAAAAATTCATTGCCCTTAAAACAGCACCTAATTGTGGACCATTCGAGGCTCTACAGCCACCACATCACGAGGTGTTGTGATTTGCTTTTCCCCCTCCACCCCCTTTGGCTAGAGTTGCTTGGTTGGTGCGCTCACGCTGTAAAATATGGAAATTTATCTACTGCTGAAGGCTCGTTTTAGCGTTTTTCAAGTACTCAATTTAGCTAACAAAACCTGATTTGAATTGATTCGCCCAGCGTCCCTCCTCCCTCGGGGGCGTCCGCCACCTTCTCCTCCAGAACCATCCACCTTCGGCGGTGGTGGTGGAGTGGGTAAATAGTTTGATCCGAATTGTGGTGCCTGCTGGGGCAGTAGCTCGGTTGTTGTTGTTGTGTGATCGTGCACTTGCGGTTGTATTGCCTGTTCAAATCTAGCATCTTGTCAAGGTCAGGCACGATTTCCTCGTTTGTGTGTTTCACCCTCGCCCTTTCCCTTCGGAAATTTTTTAACCTACACCGTGGCCGTGGTCTTTCTCTCTCTCTCTCTCTCACGGTGCTTACGGTTTTGTTCGGTTCGCTATACTGGGGATTGCTAGTGGATTCAAACTGTCTGTTAAACTCTCGGGTTTTACGCAGTCCCATAGCACTGGTTTGTTCCTATTTTCGTTTATTGATTTCAAGACATTGTGGACTCTGAAGTTACTATACTAAATCTTTACGTCAGACCTTGAATATTTCAACTTAAATTCTTTACGTCACTTTGATTGTGTGAGGACTGTGTCGAACAATAATTAACGACAGTTGGAAGACCGTTTCTCCCTTCTTGCAGATAATCTGGATCGATTCCTTTCTCAATAATCTGAATATTAATTCAAATTTAAACCATTGTAGAACTATGTCAGCGTAATGCGTCGATGTCAAATCCGACCAGAAAAGAAAAGGACCCTCGCGTTGTTTGGTCAGTGACAGCAGTCCTTTCTCCAAGTATGCCTCTTTGTAAATTAGAGCGTTTATTGTACCGTTCATGAATAAACTGGATGACCGGAAGCCACAGGTACAAATAGCTTGCCATACCGGTAACTTCTGTTTAAAATCTTCTAGCGTATTAGCGTAACACTTCGCGTCATCTAGTTTCTTAGGGTGAAGCCAGAGTGGGAGCGTCAAGCGACGCGAAGCGATGCGATGTGAATATTAAAGGACCGCATGGCGACGCACGACCGAATTTCGTCCATTTAAAAAAAAAATAAACATGCATGCCACAGTAAACACGATACGTTGCGTAGCGACGAGCGATTTTCAGCGCGACAAGCGACCAAGCACCACGTGCAAAGTTTCCCACGCGATCTACGAGCGAACAGAGGTTGAATTGATTTTTGTCATGACGGAACAAGATATTTCGATTGATGTCGAAGCGCTAATCGGTGCTATTTTCAAACGAAATGCGCTCTGGGATCAACAATATCGTAATTACCGGAAACAGAAATTTTGGAAATATAACAGTTCGGCTGAAAAGTTCGTATCGTTTAATAGAAACACACATTTTTTTTGCCAAAATTCGTTTTTATTATTCAACATAATTGCCATCAGAGGCGATACAGCGATTATAGCGATCTTCCAACTTTTCGATACCATTTTTGTAGTACGATTTGTCCTTTGCCTCAAAATAGACCTCAGTTTCAGCGATTACCTCTTCATTGCTTCTAAATTTTTTACCAGTGAGCAATCTCTTGAGGTCTGAGAACAGGAAAAAGTCATTGGGGGCCAAATCTGGAGAATACGGTGGATGAGGGAGCAATTCGAAGTCCAATTCGTTCAATTTCAGCATGGTTTTCATCGTCTTGTGACACGGTGCATTGTCTTGATGAAACAAAACTTTTTTCTTCTTCAAATGAGGCCGTTTTTTTGAAATTTCGTCCTTCAAACGCTCTAATAACGCTATATAATAGTCACTGTTGATGGTTTTTCCCTTTTCAAGGTAGTCGATGAAAATTATACCATGCGAATTCCAAAATACAGACGCCATAACCTTACCGGCCGATTGTTGAGTCTTTCCACACTTTGGGTTCGGTTCATCGCGTGCAGTCCACTCAGCTGACTGTCGATTGGACTCCGGAGTGAAGTGATGGAGCCATGTTTCGTCCATTGTTATATATCGACGAAAAAAAGTCGGTTTTATTTCGATATAACAGCTCCAAACACTGCTCAGAATCATCAATTCGTTGTTGTTTTTGATCGATTGTGAGCTCACGCGGCACCCATTTTGCACAAAGCTTTCTCATATCCAAATATTCGCGAATAATATGTCCAACACGTTCCTTTGATATCTTTAGGGTGTCAGCTATCTCGATCAACTTGACTTTACGGTCATTGAAAATCATTAATCCTTTTTCTTCAGTTTAAATCCTTTTTGTTTGCTTTGGGTGATGGTGAAATCAAATTATTTTTTTACGGCTACTCGTCATAATGAGAAAACCACTTATTCCAACTGTATATTGAATGCTACACGCAATAATTGAATAGGATTTTGGTTTCATTTACGATTCATCTAACAATCAGTGTGTGTGTGTGTGTGTGTGTGATAAGTGGTGAGTAGCAGTTTGGTTTTGTATCGTTGCGGTAATTTATTTCAGCTTCTTGTAACGCCGCGGGATGTTGGGCCATCTTGTTAGGAACAAAAATTATGTTTTACGTCATTCATCCTGGAATGAATTATGCAACGCGGTTGCCAACATGAATATTCGTACGCTTCGTGGATCTCCGTACTTAGCGGACCGAAGCTGTTGAATCAAATGACAGTACCCCGACCCTTGCGCGTACCGACCGATTCTTTCGACTGAATTCCGTGTCACCATTCAAATTTTTGTTCCTCCCTCCGTAGTAACACTCTTGACAATAAGCCGGCGTTCCCGGTTCTCACTCATCGCGGAACAGAAGGCACACGTGTGAAAAGCAGCTTGGTTTGACACCAACCGGGACAGAGAGAGAGAGAGAGAGGACGTTTTCATCACCGAACTCCTTGGTGGCATCCATCGACTGCTCCTCCATCCGCCCTCCGCCGCATCAGCGACGCCCGATGATGGAAAGTCTAGGCGGAAAGCTAGGGAGACTTGCTTTTAATGAGGAATTTGCATCATTTATTTGCATCAAAGCCATCACGCAAAGGATATCCCCACATATATCCGAGCATATTATGCTTAATTTGACATTGAGGCTGAAAAGTTGGCTTCCTCGAGTTGACACTTCGTCGTCATCGTCGTCGTTGTCTTTGTCGTCGTCGTCGTCGTCGTCGTCGCATTCTCAGTCCACATCCCGTCCATCCGCTGCCGACCCAACCGCCACAAAAGTGCCACTCGGTGTTAACAGATGGCGTTTAATGAGGATACGCTTTCCGGTCGCTGTTTCCCGTTGCGTCGCCGTCGGGCAGCGGAAAGTGTGCAACAGTTACGCAATGACGACAACCGACATTCGCCGAGACGACTTCATGGTTCATCTGTTCTGTTCGGAACCGCAGCAGCGCATTAGTGGTAAGGACACCATTTTCGTCTATTGGAAGGAAAAGCCGGAGTCCTCCTTTTAAATCGATACCCAGTTACGACGTCGGGGTCAATGACATTCGCTGCTGCAGCACGCAGTAAGTAATACAGAGGGCGCACCGGTTCTTCCTTTCTTTTTTCTCTTCTTCTTTTTCTTCTCTCTATATTCCTACGCAATGATCCATCCATGCATCCATCCATCCATCCATTGAAAGGAAACAACCCGGCTCGGGTGGCGGATGCCAAGCGGCTTGGAAAGCGGGCGGCGAAGAAACGCAACGGAAGTGCTGTTTGTAAAGCGAAGGGGTGAGTTTCTGGAAAAAAATACTATCTCCCTATTAGGCGAGTAAGCAAGCAAAGCAAAAGCGGTGCACTGGACGTTGGACTTGGGTGGGAAGGTTTGTGTGCGTGTGTGTAAGCTTCTGTACCGGTCGGGAGTCGATTTTACTCTATTAAGTAGGAAAAGCAATCGCGCGTTTACAAATTGTGCGTAAAAGCAGGCGGTGCTTTTGGTGAAAAGGGTCTGCTTAGTAGGCGTTATCCTGTAATCTAACAACCACCACCGAAATATTCGCTTAAATCAAGACCCCCCTTATCTTGAACCATCTCATCAGAGAACCGACCCCACGTGGCTTTCGTCGAGGGGTGACAAACTTTATAATTACCATAATTCGATTTCCACGTTGATACTGCTGCTGTCCTTTCATCTTGGCTCTTTTTACACCAGATGGCTCTTCCCTGGAAGCAATCTGCCCAAGTGCTAGCATGGCATTAGCAGTGTCCTAAATTAATTTCATGTGTACGTACTTCAATTCCATTACCGCAAGAGCATCGGCGTCCATTATGTAGCTGCTACTACTACTACTGCTGATGGTGGTGGAGTCATCACATTTCAACCGGATGTGTCCGACGATTAGGTGACGGGGTCCTCTTTATGTTTTTTATCTTAAAACAGTCTCTTCGAGTCCTACTAAGCAGTCCGCACTCACCCGAAAAGCGCTCAGTAACTGTGTCAAACGACCGATCAATTTTATTCCTAATTAGGATTTTTTTTCGTAAAAAAATCGCACAGAAAATTTCTACAGTTCACCGTCCGTCCGTTCGCTGTAAATCAGCCCTCACAAACACTTTTACGAGGTATAATTTTCACTTAGTATACGATAGTTGCTAAGGATAATATAATCAAAAATCACCAACAAAGACCATCTAGTAGTGTGATGATGGCTTTTCATGTTGTTAATATTACCATGAATATTGCTAAAGAGTTCATTGAATCTTGACTAAAAAAAGAGTGAAATCAATTTCCCAAAAAGATTAGTTTGGCCTGCGATTAACATAAATTAAAATTTGAAACAGTTTGGATTCAGAATTTAGAACAAATTATCCGTTTTTCCCCATTGTCACTCGAAATGACGGTATGAGATTTTAAACTCACTTCACCCTGTAATTCCGGAACCGGGAGTCGGACTCGGATGGAATTCAACATCAAACCAAAAAGACCGCGAAACCTTCCATTTTAGACTAAATTAGTGTAAATTTATTAGGGTAGGGGAAACCGGGGCTAAACCGGATCCTTTTTAGTAAATTGAAGAAAAAAAAACAAACATATGTTAGTATTCGGGCCTGTTAAAAAAAACCGGGAATTTTCAGTCTCGCGCACCGAGAAAACCGAGAAATTGAAATCGCTAATTCACTTGCCACCCTGTCATATACTTTTCGTTGTTTTTTGCTCCAATGCAATCGATCAACAGCTGGATGATACAATCACTCCTGGGAACTCCTGAGAATTTTGAAAAATTCTTGATTTTAGAAACAAAGTATAAGAACATGCTTCGGGCCAAGAAATGCAGCTATTGGAGACATTTTGTCGAAGGTTTGTCAAGAGAAACCTCAATGAGCACTCTTTGGAGTGAGGAATACTCGAACCGATGGGTATTTGATTTTGCGAGGAAAGTTTGTCCAGATTCTGTTCCTACGCATAGCATTATTAGGGAGTCTTCTCCAAATGATGATTCCATTGATAGCCCCTTTTCAATGATGGAATTTTCCATAGCACTCATGTCTTGTAACAATAACGCGTTTGCTTTCGTTTCCCTGCAAACTCTCATATTATCAAACTGGAGCGAATTCAGTATCGTTGTTTGCGAATTGCCTTAGGCTGCATGCATTCGACACATATAATGAGTTCTGGCGGGAGTTCTTCCCTTGAAAGATCGTTTTTGGGAGCTTTCATTGTGACTTCTAATAAGTTGTGAGGTACTGAATCCCCTGATTATTAGTAACTTCGAAAAACTAGTCGAGCTTCAATCTCAATGAAAGAGCCGTTATATCAGCCAAACGTGGTGCTATTGAGGGTGAAATTTATGAGCGACCGATTGTTTTCAACGAATTCTATAGCGCGTCTCGCCAAAGAACACTTGCCAGCTGGTAAGCTTCTTGGGATAAAGATGATCTGGGTCGGTGGATGCACTCAATTATTCCTAAAATATCGACAAAGGCATGGTTCAGGGGACTGGATGTGAGTAGGGATTTCATTCGTGTGATGTCCAGACTCATGTCCAATCACTACACGTTAGATGCACATCTCCTTCGAATTGGGCTCTCCGAGACTAATCATTGTGCTTGCGGAGAAGGTTATCGGGATATTGATCATGTCGTTTGGACATGCGAGGAGTATCGTGATGTCAGATCTCAACTAATAAATTCTTTGCGTACCCAAGGTAGACTATCCAATGTCCCAGTTCGAGACATTCTTGCTTTTCGTGACCTTCCATACATGATACTTATTTATCATTTCATAAAGACAATTGAAGTTTCAATTTATTAATTGACCCCTTTTCAACGTAGTTCTGACTCCTGCTGCGTCCATTAGTTCACCCAATAGCAAAATTTTAATTAAAATGATGTGCTGAAACATACTCGAAATAGGTTATGAAATCAACAACTTCAACTTCAACAGCTTCGGTCCGCTAAGTACGGAGATCCACGAAGCGTACGAATATTCATGTTGGCAACCGCGTTGCATAATTCATTCCAGGATGAATGACGTAAAACATAATTTTTGTTCCTAACAAGATGGCCCAACATCCCGCGGCGTTACAAGAAGCTGAAATAAATTACCGCAACGGTACAAAACCAAACTGCTACTCACCACTTATCACACACACACTGATTGTTAGATGAATCGTAAATGAAACCAAAATTCTATTGAATTATTGCGTGTAGCATTCAATATACAGTTGGAATAAGTGATTTTCTCATTATGACGAGTAGCCGTAAAAAAATAATTTGATTTCACCATCACCCAAAGCAAACAAAAAGGATTTAAACTGAAGAAAAAGGATTGATGATTTGTCTTTTGCGTTCGGAAGTCCTTAATTTTCTAAATACCGTAACTAATTAGCAACTTATTTGCAACAAACTACCCACTGGGTATCGATTAGTTTTCACAAGCTTTTTTACGAGAGGTGCTTCGTTAACTTCATAAAAATTTGGCGAAGTACTCGCAAAATTAAAAAAAAATTGAGCAACAAATTCAAAATTACCGTAACTAATTAGCAACTAATCAGTAACAAAATAATGTTATTCAATTTGCTCAGAAATGGCTAAACCTATTTTCTAACGTAACAGATCGGCTGAAAAGTTCGTATCGTTTCTATGAGAGGGCGCCACTAGAATTAAATCCATACCATTTTCAGTTAGTACCAACCTTCAAAAGATACGTGTATAAATTTGACAGCTGTCTGATTATTAGTTTGTGAGATATTGCATTTTGAGTGAAGCTACTTTTGTTCTTGTGAAAAAAATGGAAAAAAAGGAATTTCGTGTGTTGATGAAACACTACTTTTTGATGAAACAAAGTGCCGCCGATACCAAAAAATGGCTTGATGAGTTCTATCCAGACTCTGCACCGGGCGAAGCAACAATTCGTAAGTGGTTTGCAAAATTTCGTACTGGTCATATGAGCACCGAAGACGATGAACGCAGTGGACGTCCAAAAGAGGCAGTTACCGATGAAAACGTGAAAAAAATCCACAAAATGATTTTCAATTACCGTAAAGTGAAGTTGATCGAGATAGCTGACACCCTAAAGATATCAAAGGAACGTGTTGGACATATTATTCGCGAATATTTGGATATGAGAAAGCTTTGTGCAAAATGGGTGCCGCGTGAGCTACAATCGATCAAAAACAACAACGAATTGATGATTCTGAGCAGTGTTTGGAGCTGTTATATCGAAATAAAACCGATTTTTTTCGTCGATATATAACAATGGACGAAACATGGTTCCATTACTTCACTCCGGAGTCCAATCGACAGTCAGCTGAGTGGACTGCACGCGATGAACCGAACCCAAAGCGTGGAAAGACTCAACAATCGGCCGGTAAAGCTATGGCGTCTGTATTTTGGGATTCGCATGGTATAATTTTCATCGACTACCTTGAAAAGGGAAAAACCATCAACAGTGACTATTATATAGCGTTATTAGAGCGTTTGAAGGACGAAATTTCAAAAAAACGGCCTCATTTGAAGAAGAAAAAAGTTTTGTTTCATAAAGACAATGCACCGTGTCACAAGTCGATGAAAACCATGCTGAAATTGAACGAATTGGGCTTCGAATTGCTCCCTCATTCACCGTATTCTCCAGATTTGGCCCCCAGTGACTTTTTCCTGTTCTCAGACCTCAAGAGATTGCTCACTGGTAAAAAATTTAGAAGCAATGAAGAGGTAATCGCTGAAACTGAGGCCTATTTTGAGGCAAAGGACAAATCGTACTACAAAAATGGAATCGAAAAGTTGGAAGATCGCTATAATCGCTGTATCGCCTCTGATGACAATTATGTTGAATAATAAAAACGAATTTTGGCAAAAAAATGTGTGTTTCTATTAAACGATACGAACTTTTCAGCCGAACTGTTAAGAATCGGCTGCGAAGTCTGTTGAAACAGAAAGGCCAATTTCCACAAAAGGAATGTAATGCCAGGACTTTGACTTGCTCTTCTTTCAACGCCATCTTGGATCTAAAATCGATATTTTCGCAATGAACAGACATACGTTCATCAGTCTGATTGCTGATTATTTCCAAAGATATACGTATCTAGGGGTGTCCAGATTTTGTAACCTTTACATACAAAAAGAACCGAAAATGTTCTTCCAAATCCATTTGATAGTGAATTGTGAATTTGATTTGTTACATCTGCCATCTATGAGACAATTATGCGGAAAGAAAAAAAGTGCGATTTGTCGGTTACGTCACTTATATGATTATATCCTTCCCTTGACCCTTCCGAGTTTGATCGTTGACCTTATAATAGCTTTCAAACGAACCTATGAATGTTGTTTAAATTACTGGTAAATGGTTAAATTCGTCCTCGAATATTAGTTATTCCGACCGAATTGGATCTGCTTAGACTCGCTGGGAAGACCGATAACCATTCAATGGAATCCCAACTGATCCAAAATCAGTACACCCATCATGGCGAGTTTTGCAGCTCACCACCACCAACATCACCACCGAGGCAGGCAATATGGCATCGAGATGAGACGACAAAAAGAATCACAAGAAAACACAGAAGAAAAAAAAAACAAAATACGACGAATACCCTAAAGCAAAACGAAGCCAAAAGCCAAGCTCGTCATCTGCGTGTTCGTCGGCCGGGCGGCGGCACCGCAAATACACACGAAAACGCACAATACACCGAAAACAAAAAAATCCGGCGAATACAGAACAGAAAGAAAAAGGAAATGGTAATGGATTTCTGTGAATAATGGCCGATCCACAACCGGGCCGGGACAGAAGAAGACAAGCGGTCAAAATGGTTGACGGTCGGAGAGTGGTGCGGAGGAATGGCTGCTGTTGTCGTCCTCATCACCATCATCATCATCGTCGTCGTCGAAGTAGTAGCCCCTTCGGATTTGGGTTAGCCGGGGAGAACAGCTCCCGGAGGGACGGTAAGGGGCTGTCTAAAAAAAAAAAAATATATGAACGAGACCGAACCAGCAGGCCATCAACCGACCAACCAAAGCCAAAGAGTGAATGAGTGAGTGACTGCCCGGTTTTGTGTGAACGAAACCGAGCGGAATAAGTGTACGAACGTTGGCAAGAAGACCGGGAAGGTCAACGAACCTGTCTCAATTTTTATTTTGTTAGGTTAGGTTCGGATTTCAGTGTGTGCTTTTATTTCTACTGTCGCCTTTGTCGCTTCCCGAATCCGAACGGCGAACGGCGGCTGTTAATGCATGCGCTACACGAGTGAACCAGGGTGAGAAGGAGAAGGAGGAGGAGGAGGAGGAGGAGGAGGAGGAGGGTTCCTCTGACACATTGTCGTTAAGTCATTCTCTTTTCGCTTCCGAACAGCAAGTCGTGGGCACACAGCGCACAGTATGCCATGGATTAGGGGGTCACGTTACAATTTAGTGGTTGTTTGTTGAAACAGGCCTGCTGCGAGTTCTGGTGAAGCTGGCAAATAAATTATTTTATGCATGATTTCGCCCGAGCACAGCAATCCATATCTTCTCAACATTGTAACGGCCTGCTCGATTAACACCGTTCGGTGTTCGCGCTCGGCAACAGTCGGTAATTACAAATGGCGGCCTATTAAAACTAAGTCTAGCTCATTAAAAAAGAAACGGGCTGTCTTCGTTTGGAAAATTTTAATGAATGATTATCACAAGTCAAAACCGAATGAATTTGATAATTATTACGCCAGCGTTTTTTTTTTGCCCGTCACTCCGTTCTCGAGATCCTTTTCGCGTGAATACGCCGGTCGGTAGTCGGTACATATACACATAAACACATATAACCAGCCGTTTTCAATGGGTTCTGAATACCTAAATCAGTGCGAAAAAGAAACCTTGGTTGAATGCGAATTCAGGCAGTATTTTGCTATGAAAGCGAAGCGCCATCGGCGCTGAATAAACAAACTGGATGCTTCCAAGCCGGCAACCCGCGTGTGACGATAATTAGAAAATTATTTGCTTCTAGTTTTCTACTGTAGATACTGTGGAAGAATTATTTCTAGAGCACTAGGAGATTGGCAGTTTACAGTAATACAATGAAAGTGTCTCATTGTGTCAAACTGCGGAATCGTTTCCACTTTCATGATTTCAACTCCATAAATTTGTACCATGTTAGAAATTTCTTCCATCGACAAACTGCACTTCGAAAAATATGTATTCTGAGCTAATAAATGCCTCAACATTGCACAGTTGCACTCATCATAGCACCGTTGGGATAAGTTAGGGACGCTGCATGCCCCTATTCTTAACAAGTTTTTTTTTTCAAAAGTCCACTCTGCTATCAGTTTGGGACCAGAAAAAGAATACTTGTTCTAAAAATGTATATTAAATAGTTTCAAAATAACAGATCTAATGAGAATCTGTTCAAAAGTATTCAGTTCAAAAATCGAAACAAAAATCCGCACTTCAATCGTTTTTCAATCGACGGACGAAAACAAAATAAAAACCAAAAGGGAATACCTGAACCTAGCAATGATACCTGTGATTGTTGTTGTTGAGCACAGACACACGAAAAAACGTTGACGCGTGTGAACAAGCTACCGATTATCCTGCTACCATCAATGGAACGAACCGACTTGTTGACCAACACCGAGCTAGCTGGTCAGACAGACATGACGACGGCCCCGACGGTCTACTGGACTGCTGCAACTGCACTGCACTGCTAGTCCTAGTCAAAATGCATTTCCGCTATCACGCGCTACTAACGCGTCCTTCGAGGGACGACTCAAATCGTTGTTGGTGCAACGAAAAAAAAAACAAAAAGTTTGTTGGGACCTGTTCACCCTCACCGAGAACTCGCTGCAGCAAGGACATCTCGCAAGCGGATTAAACTGTTCCGTTTGAGGTCTAACACGATGGTGATTCCCTCCTTTGGCAGGCGAAGGGATTGAATTGACCGCATTTGCCATTTGTCGGTGTCATCGTTTTTGTGAAGCAGCAGCAGGAAAAAAGGGGCTTCTACTGGTAAAATGATGACGTTGATTGTCGTGGCAGTGCTGTACTAGCGATGGTACCGATTGTGAGTACGAAAAAAATTGCATCAAATAGGAGAAATAACTCTGAACTATGTTATTGTTTTACTCAGAGACGTAAATGCACTGGATAATTAAATTGTTTTAATTCTTGTTTGTTTGTTTCGATTATAGAGATTTTAATCTTAAGGTCATTCGCCTCTTCGGGCTAGAACAACTTTCTGACCCTATGTGCGGGGCTGGGAATCGAACCCAGGTGGGCTGCTTGAAAGGTATCGACTTACCCACAACGCTGTTCCCGTCCGATTTATTTTAGAGTTTTCCAATCTATTTTTTGTCAACTGTCATAAAGCTGTGAAAAAAAAAAACAATCAATAAATGGATTTCCGAGCGGTTTGGAGAAAACTTTTATCGACGTTCAGATGAATGAATAATACTTGTTGATTAAATGTAATTTATCACCAAACAGCATCAATTCTTTTTATTGAACATACCAAACTTTTGAAAATATATCCTGGTTTTGGCATGAAACTAGTAAACCAAGACAAATGTGATTGATGAATTCCAAAAATTACAGTTTTTTCACACTCTAAAAAAATTGTACGAATTTTGCAAGCATCTAAAATTTTCCAAATTTTACAAATTTTACAAATATTACAAATTTCCCTAACATTATAAATTTCCCCAAATTTATAAATTTCCCCAAATTTATAAATTTTCCCAAATTTATAAATTTCTCCAAATTTATAAATTTCTCCAAATTTATAAATTTCTCCAAATTTATAAATTTCCCAAAATTTATAAATTTCCCAAGTTTTTACATATTACAAATTACCCAAACTTTCTAATTATAACAAGTTTCAGAAATCTTTCAAAATTCCCAAGTTTTACTAATTTCTCAAATTTTCCCCATATAACAAATTTCTCCGATTTTACAAATTCACATATTGCAAGTTATCCACATTTCACAAATATCCCAAATTTTCAAAATATAATAAGTTTCAGAAATCTAACAAAATTCCCAAGTTCTATGAATTTTACTAATTACCCAAAGGATGTAGCCCAAAGGTTTGCATATAAAAACTGCCCCCAAACAGAGAAAAAAAAAATGATATACGTTGTTTGAAAAGGTTGGATATTGGAGATGATTTTCCCAAAATTTTACCCCTTTTAAAATATGATTTCAGAACTACATACCATGCGTCTCCATCGGATGATGACAATTTTATGGAGACGCATGGTTTTACGAATGATTTATTTTTCCAACGTCTGATATTATACCCGTCCACATTTTTTGAAAATCTGAAAAAATGATGAGCGCGATTAAAGAAAATTCGAGAATTTTAAACCTTATTTTTTCAAATGAAATACATTTTGAAAAATTCTGAAAAAAAATCAGAAAGATTTCCCACAATTCCCAAAATATTCCTGATTTTTTAAATTTTTTTACTAAAGAGGTTTTTGAAAAATTTAAATAAAATGAATATCAGAAGCACCACCCTAACTCCACCAATATGGCAGTTAAAGGGTTTAAATTTTGGGAAAATCATCTGCAATATAAACCCTTCCAAATAGCGTATATCAATTTTTTTCTGTTTGGGGGCAGTTTTTATATGAAAACCTGGTTACACCCTTTCCCATATTTTACGCATCTCCCACATTATAAAATTTTCCCACACTTTACAAATTTCCCAAATTTTACAAATTTTCCTAATTTTACAAATTTCCCAAATTTTACAAATTTCCCAATTTTAGCAAATTTCCCACATTATATATTTTTCCCACACTTTACAAATTTCCCAAATTTTACAAATTTTCCTAATTTAACAAAGTTCCCAAAATTTCCCAAACTTTACAAATTTCCCATATTTTATAAATTTCCCCAATTTAACAAATTTCCCATATTTTGCGAATTTCCCACATTTTTCAACTATCCCACATTTAAAAAATTTCTCCCATTTCACGCATTTGCCACATTATATAATTTTCCCACATTTTACAATTTTCCCAAATTTTATAAATTTCCCAAATTTTACAAATTTTCCTAATTTAACCAAGTTCCCAAAATTTACAAATTTCCCACATTTCACAAACTTCCCAAGCTTTACAAATTTCCCATATTTAGCAAATTTCCCACATTATATATTTTTCCCACACTTTACAAATTTCCCAAATTTTACAAATTTTCCTAATTTATCAAAGTTCCCAAAATTTACAAATTTCCCAAACTTTACAAATTTCCCATATTTTATAAATTTCCCCAATTTAACAAATTTCCCATATTTTGCGAATTTCCCACATTTTTCAACTTTCCCACATTTAACAAATTTCTCCCATTTCACGCATTTGCCGCATAATATAATTTTTCCACATTTTACAAATTTCCCAAATTTTATAAATTTCCAAAATTTTACAAATTTCCCTAATTTAACAAATTTCCCAACATTTTTTAATTCCCAAATTTTATAAATTTCCCAAATTTTACAAATTTTCCTAATTTAACAAATTTCCCTAATTTAACAAATTTTCCTAATTTAACAAATTTCCCTAATTTAACAAATTTCCCTAATTTAACAAATTTCCCTAATTTAACAAATTCCACATAATTTACAAATTTCCCAAATTTTACAAATTTTTCACATTTTACAAATTTTCCACATTTTACAAATTTTACAAATTATACAAATTTTCCACGTTTTAAAAATTTCTCCCATTTTACGCATTTCCCACAATATATAATTTTCCCACGTTTTACAAATTTCCCAAAATTAACGAATTTCTCAAATTTTACAAATTTCCCACATTTTATAAATTTCCTAAATTTTTCAAATACACTGATGATTTTTATATGCGAATTTACGTACCGCATGAAAAAACCACATAACTCTGAAAATTCGCATAAAATAAAACCGCATAACTCTGAAACTTCGCATAAAAAAACGCATAAAAAACCGCATAAAAAAAACCGCATAAAAAAGATCTCAGCGCATAACAAGTTTCAGGAATCTTACACAAATCCAGAAATTTACTAATTTCTTAAATTTTACACATTTGCAGGGCTTTTCCTACATTTTTAAACTTTTTTCTATTCTGCAAACTATCTAAATTGTTAAAAAATTATAATATAACAAAATTTTATGACAATATTCAATATTATAGGAATGTAAAAAATAATCCTATTTTTGATTTTTTTTGACATCAAATTACCTGATTAGACTAAATTCGCTAATATAGGTATTTTGTAGGAATTTTATAAATGTCCCAAATTTTGCTCATATTTCAGGTGTTACAAACTTTAACAATACATAAAATTCCATGAATTTCGTAAGTTTTACTTTTTATAATTAATCTAAAAAATTACCTTTATATTACAAATTTTATTTATTTGAAAACTTTTCCCGTTTGGAAAAATGCAGTTCAATTTCTTTCAAGCATCCTAAATTTCATTCATTTGCCAAGTTCTACAGAATGTTTAAATTTAAAAATCCTTATTAACTAACTTTACAAATTTTACGAAAATTTCTGACTAACCAACGTTACAAAATTTACAATAGCAAGAAAACGCAGATAATTTTGCAAATACATTTTTCCATATTTCAAATTTTGCCTATAACGTTTTTATAATTTTTGCAAATAGCTTGTTAAAATTTTCAAAAACTAAAAACTGTTTAATTTACATAATTTTCTGATTTTTACAAATTTTCCAAATTCCAAAAATATCCAAAATTATATCAATTTGCTAAATGTTTCCAAATTGCTTGAATTTCACAAATTTCTTAAATTTTGGAAACTTTCTAAATTATCAAAATTTCTTAATAGTATGGGCATGATAGGTTACTCAATGCCTTTCATACAGCCCACCTGGGATCGGTTCTCAACCCCGCCTATAGGGCCAGAAAGTTGCTCCACTTCGAAGAGGGGAATTAACTTAAGGTAGGAACCTTTATATTCGAAATAAACAAAAAAAAACAGAAAAAAAGTTTCTTTATAAAACAAAATTTTCTGGCATTTAAATATTATAGAAATGTAAAAAAACACAAATTTTACACATATTTATTGAAATTAGTGTTGTGTATTCAGTCTCGGTTTTTACATTGTTGCTAATTAGTCACGTTAATTTTCAATTTGCTGATCATTTTTGTTTGAGTACTTCACTAAGTCTTTTTAAAGCAAACGAAGTACCCTTCCTAAATAAGCTTGAAAGCTAATCAACACCCAGTGGATAATTGGTTGCTAATAAGTTGCTATTTAGTTACGGTAATTCTGATTTTGTTGCTCAATTTTTTATAACTTTTTAGAATACTTCACTAAGTCCATATGAAGTTAAAGAATCACTCCTCCCAAATAAGCTTGAAAACAAATCGAAACCCAGTGAATATTTTGTTGCTAATAAGTTGCTAGTTAGTTACGGTGGTTTTGAATTGGTTGCTTATTCAGGAGATGTGTCCCGTTAATTTCATATAAACTTAACAAGGTACTAAAAAATAAAGAAAAATTCGAAATTGCCCTCACTAATTAGCAACTAATTAGCAACAAATTATTCTCCTGTTTGCGATGTCATCAGCGAACGGAGCCTCGCTAAGTTCGTGTTCATAAAAATTTCCCAAATTTTTCTGAAGTTCCAAATATCATGGCGATCAACTATTTTGCATATTCTACATTTTACATATTTTCTCAGAGGTGGTTGAACCGATTTCCACAAAATTTAGATTTAAATTAAAAGTCTCGGTGGCCCCGAGCAAAATTCTTGTATTTTTTTTGTTTGTTGTTTGTTTTGTTTTTGGTTCCGGAGTTACAGGGTGATATGCGCAAAAAAAATGAAAATTTGTGCACTAAATTTTTTCAGAGACGACTGAAAAGGCCCAATAAATTTTCATTCGATCTTTAATGTTTAAAAATTTTCTTTTCTCCATTAACTGTTCGCATTGCACTCTGTTCATATTCCCGTGTCACTTTTTTTCTTTCGTTGGATTCTTTTCACATTACTTTTTAGACTTTGACATTGATAAGAAAATACTTTTTATTAAATTTTCTTACTTATTCTCTCACTTCAATATTTACTTTCGTTATAAATTAAATTTATTGTTATCTGCATCATATTTTCTCATCCTCCGCCACACGTCAAATATATTTTCCGGGTTAACCCGAAAAATTCCATCGCGCGAACCATTTTCCCAATGCTCATAGCGCACCAAACTGACATATTTTTTGATTGAATTCAAATCGCCGAACAAACAATCGCTTTGATTGATTGCACTCTCTACTCGATGTGTGCAATGAGATAAAATTTTATAAATTGCATAAACCACCACCACCACCACCACATACATGCCAGAGTCCCCTTGCTGTGTTTGCCTTTCGGTGCTCAAGAGCCGCACTTTTTACGATCATTTTCCTGTCCATGCACTACAAAACAGCGCACTACAACGGAATAGCTCGCAACATACCGCATGTCAAGATAGGACGTACTTTCCGTACACAAAAGGCGCAATAATGGAAAACATATGCACACACTTTTCCCACGACGAATCAAAGTGGCATCATCATCGTCGTCGTCGTCGTCGTCGTCGTCGTCGTCGTCGTCGTCGTCGTCGTCGTCGTCGTCGTCGTCGTCGTCGTCGTCGTCGTCGTCGTCGTCGTCGTCGTCGTCGTCGTCGTCGTCGTCGTCGTCGTCGTCGTCGTCGTCGTCGTCGTCGTCGTCGTCGTCGTCGTCGTCGTCGTCGTCGTCGTCGTCGTCGTCGTCGTCGTCGTCGTCGTCGTCGTCGTCGTCGTCGTCGTCGTCGTCGTCGTCGTCGTCGTCGTCGTCGTCGTCGTCGTCGTCGTCGTCGTCGTCGTCGTCGTTGCTGTCGTCCTTTCGTTTCCCGCCTACTGCCAGTCGAAACCCCTCTTCGGCAAACACCAAAATTGAGCATTTTGCTTAGCAGAAGTCGCGCTGGATTTTGGAACACGCCAACTACGATTCGACAGCGATTGTCGAATGCTATTTGTTGCACAGCAGCAGCGAACGATTTGCGGAATAGCCCTCGACGACAACCCCCGAAACGAGCGTTGGCGGAAATAGCGAACCCTGGCGGCATTCTGTTGCTGTCATTGCTATTGCTGTTTGCCGTTTCGTGATTCGAAGCATGGCACACTACGGCGGTGCTCGTCGGCGGCAGCCGTTCCGGATAGACAACAAACAAAAAACTGAACGAGCAAATCGCTAGTTATTGAGAAATGATCAATATTGACAATAAATCTTGTCAACGCAACTATTTATTCTTTCGCTTTCGATTTTTTTTGCTGGTTCGCTCGTCCCTTCGCAAACACCGGCGAAGAACAAAACCTTCTTCGGTTTGCTATCGCGGGATTTTTGACAAACGACATTGATTGCTCGTTTCGTTATTACCGCTATTCCTCGACCCACGGCAACGATCAACGTTGCCGCGGGAAATGCGTGGAAAATCAATTTTCGCCGAACGGCCAGGCGAGAAAGGTAGACAAAAAAACAAACGGGAAGGTGTGGTTTGTAAAATTTAAAACAATCAATCACACGTCGATTATTGGTTGCAATGTATCAGAAAATGCCCCACTCGGACGGTGTGTGAAAAGTTGATTCGAGTGCCATATGTTCTCACGCCCAAATGCATGGTATTCAACGTGGTATCTTATTTTTTTTGCTTGGTAAATTTAGGCCGTGTCATGCGGAAGAAAAGTTAAATAAAATATATGATAGACAAAACAGATCTATAGCTTGAGTCATTTAATATCAGAGGAATTTATTTATGCTTGGATCCTTGTTAATGAAATAGCAATGCTGGGTAATCATAGTGAAGGTCATTTAAATTGAAAAATGGTGGGAAAAAAAATTCGATTTGGTTTTGATAAAATCTTGACATTTTGGGCACTCTAATTGGCTGAACCATTTAGTTCGATCAGCACTAGAATACTGTAGCTTAATCTGGTTACCTAACATAATCACATGGGATGATCGAATAGAAACAGTCAAGATTTCCTTCTCCATCCTATAGAGTCCGCTGTATGCTCATCAGTACACAAACATTAAAAGAACGCAGAGAATTTTCAATGGACTCACTTGTACCAAATGACATTGTCTCGAATCGCATAAATTCCAGTGCACTACTATCTAAACTCAAATTTTACATACCATCTCGGTCTTTACGAAATCGAAATATTTTTATCACAAACCATCAGTGAATAAATTATGCCAAAAATTTACCAATAAACCAAGAATTTTGTGCTAAATCGTATTCGCATTTGGCAACACTCTCTCAGGTTTGAATGAATTTGTCCCAAAATGTCACTTTGCATATTTGAATAAACTATTTCTCCAAAATTGATCAAGAACCATTTTTTTTTCACATAGTGATTTTAACTAAATCGGTCGAGTTTTTTGATAAAACCCGTTTTTATTTTAAAAAATAAAAACAAAAAAAATGGGTAAATTGATAAAATCTTTATCTTGTAGACATGAGCCTTAACATGGCCCATAAGAAATTGTCAAAATCACACGATCTAGGCGGCCAATTGACGGGCCCAAAGCGTGAGATAAACTGTTCACTGTGAAGGCGGCTCCCAACCGGGTCATTGTTTTGCGTGCCGTGTGGGATGTGGCACCGTCTTGTTGAAACCACAAAATCATCAATCATCACACGGTAGCGCTCGTCAGTCACAGTAACGTCGCCTTCGTCACTGAACACAATGTTTCGATAAAAACAGTGAACCTTCCTCCAACTTTGCCAGCGCCCATTTACCAAATGTTAGACATTGTAAGTCGATTCATGATTAAATTATAGGCAAAACTGAACAAATTTGACAGTGGCACACAAGACACGATTCACGCGTAATCTGTCAAAAACAGTGTTGCCAAAAAGATACCAGCTTTTCACCCTTTATGACTACGGGATACGTAAAAGAACTTTTCTTTGAATATAAAATATGAAGAAAAAAGGTTTTCTGGGCATACATTTGCACAACCTTTTCAATTTCTAACAGTTTTTGGAGTTCTTCGTTTTTTGGCATTTTCGCTCTAAATAACGGTTTAAAATTTTTAACATATCTCACCATGTTGCTCCGGAACCGGAAATGAAATCCTAACAATGGTCAAAAGTAGTCTATTGTTATGTTTAGTTTATGTTTGCGACTCAGATGAGAAAATGAAGAAAGTGGAGAAAAAATTGACTTGGAAAATTTGAAATTGATTTAAAAAAAAACATTATTGATTTTGATGGAATTTTGTCCCAACATAGATAATTATGTTCTCTACAAACCTTCCGTATATTCAAAAAGTGAAATCGAGTGTCTTACCTGACACCTTAAAGATATCAAAAGAATATGTTGGTTTTATACTGCATGAGCATCTGACTATGAGGAAACTCTGTTCAAAGTTGGTGCCGCGTTTGCTCACTGTTGACCAAAAACGAGATGATTCGAGACGAGCGTTGATGATTCTGAGCAGTATTTAGCCATGTTTAAACGTAACAAATCGGAATTTTTGCGTCGATATGTAACAATGGATGAAACATGGGTCCATCACTTCACTCCGGAATCAAAACGATCGTCATCTGAGTGGACAGCAACGGCGGCAAAGGTTATGGCCTCGGTATTTTGGATTGTGGGTGGTGTAATATTTATCGACTGTCTTGAGAAAGGAAATATCAATAACAATGAATATTATATAGCGTTATTGGAGCGTTTGAAGGCTGCAATTGCAAAGAAAGTACCGCAATTTTGTTTGATCAAGACAACGCACCGTGTCAAAAGTCAATCAAAACGATTGCAAAACTACATGAATTGAACTTCGAATTGCTCCCACATTCACCGTATTCGCCAGATTTGACTCCCAGCGACTACTGGCTGTTTGCAGACGTGAACAAAATGCTTGCCGGTAAGAAATTTTGCATGAATAAAAAGGTTATCGCTGAAACTTAGGCCTATTTCGAGGCAAAAGATAAATCGTTCGACAAAAATGGTGTATCAAGGGGAACGTGCCATTTGAGCCAATTTGTTCTGATTCCTGATGATCTACTCTTGATTGATGACAATTAAATATAAATAAAAATCAACCATTATTGACTGGTGTGCTGAATTTCAATGTTGTCGCCCGACGCACAAGTTCTTACATAAATTATCAAGTTTTTCCTTATTATAAATTGACCGTTTGCATTGCGTGTTATTCATTAAAAGTATCAATTGTGAGATAAAATATTTTAACAAATAAACAAATAAACACCGATCGAAATGTGAGGCCGATCTAAAACAGCTTTTCGTTACGGTGGCCAACTTCCATGAATCCACCATATTCGCCGGACTTAGCTCCCAGTGACTATTTTTTTGTTATCATAGTTATAAAAATAGTTTGCTGAAAAGAGATTTGCATGGGATTTTTAAACATTTTTGAGACCAAGCAGAAATCGTGGTATAAAAGTAATGTCGAAATGTTGGAACGCTCTTCGAGAAAAAAAATTTATCAATTACATCGAAATTTTGTCAGACCGTTGACTGATGAGTATCATTAGAAGCGTACTATCATATCATGAGCCATGAGTACTTCCAACTGTGTCGCAAGATACATCAATAAAGTCGACAAGTTTTTTTGAGAACTTCGTTCTAAGGATCATGAACAAAACTACAAAAATTATTCAAGTCTCTGGATCATTTCATAAGTGCGATTGTAGGTCAACAAAACTGGAGTAAATATTTTTTTTTTTGTTTTTTTAATCAATTCCAATCACAATATTAGGACTAATAAAGAATTCGGCGAAATGGCTTTCGGCGATATGACTCTTTCGGTGAAATAGCATTCAACGAAACAACTTTCGGCGGAATGACCCTGATCCATTTTTATTTTGTTCAAATAAAAGATTTTAGTTTTCTCAAAAAATAATGTTTAAAGGAAAAACAGTTTGATAAATATTATGCTTCGTAAGAGTACTTCGTGAAACAGTGGACATTGTACATTGTTCAGTGTCAAAACTACATAAAATGGTGCTGGATGATCGAAAGTGAAAGTGCGCGACCAAATAGATGCCGCACTTAGGATCAGTACTGAGGGCTCTGACCTCAACATCATTACCAAAGCCTGAATATTCCTGGTACCAAGGTCATGTTGTGCATCTGGTCATGTATGCTATACCGAGCGATTATTGAGCCGTGCATTACGAAAAGAATGGCCGGAATGCAAGCAAAGACATAATAAAGTTATTCTCGAACATGACAATGTTCGGTCTCATATCGCAGAAATTTAAAAAAAAAATTTGGAAACACTCAAGTGGCACATTTTGCCGCAAACGCCGTATTCCTCTAACATTGCTCCTCCTGATTACTGATTGCTCCGCAGCAACGCAGCACGATCTGGCAGGTAATCGGTTTACTTATTTTAGCAGAAATCGAAAATTGGCCTCAAACTTTGATCATCTCAAAAGACGACCCAGGTAACCAGTAAGCACTTATAATGGCATTAAAATAGCCTTTTATGAGCACCAAAAATGCCTCTAGCTCTATATCTGCAATCTGAAAGCTCATCTGTTGTAAATCAATCAGAATTCAGCTTTTAGAATACACACCAGCCATAAATAAGTATTATCTATGAATAGCAGTATATTTTGCCAAAGTCGGCCTTAATTCAGTTTCAAGTGCGATTGAAATGCCAATTAGCGATTATTTGCTGTCATAATGCGGCATTAGTATGTCCTTATTGGTTACTGGGGGAGACATGTTTTCTAGATTGACTACGAAAATTGCCTGAGAGGTGGAAATAGCAATCACTAGCGATGGACGATGATTTAATTAGTCTTTAAATTTTTTTTATTTCGAAATAAATGCTTTTTTGACCACAAAAAAACGGATCGGATTGAGAATGCTGAACACGGTAGATTTAGCCATTTTCATCGATGGACTGTTATACTGAATTTCAACGTGGTCGTTTCAAACTCCGACAATGCTCTGGTCATCGAAATGTAAGGCTGTTGTCCCAAAAAACGTTCCAAAAGTTTATGACATCGTTATGCAGAATCGAAAAGTAAAATTGCAGAAGCTATCCAAAGGAACTGTATTCATAATGGCAAAGTGGATGCCGCGTTTTCTCACAGTCGATCAAACATAGCTTTTCGTTAGGGTGGCCAAATTCCATTAATCCACCATATTCGCCAAATTTAGCTCCCAGCGACTACTTTTTATAAGATTTATAACAGTAGCTTGCTGAAAAGAGCTTAGCAGCGGATTTTGAAGCATTTTTGGGACCAAGGAGAAATCGTGTTATAAAAGTAGTGTCAACAATTGCTATTGCTCTTGAAGGACTCTTGAATTCATCGATTGAGTCGAAATTGGACTGATGAGTATCATCGGAAGCGTACTATCATATCATGAGCCATGAGTACTTCCAACGGTGTCGCAAATTCATAGTTGTCAATTAAACTGTACCTTCAAGGATCACATTAAAATTCATTCTTCATTCGTTTTCTTTTCTTCAATATCTTCAAATTAAGATATTTTCGCGACAAAATCGGTACACCCCTTATGTTTCAGTAAGTAAGAGAACTTACAAAAAAGAATGGTTTTTCTGCAAGCACATCCCGATATCAAACACTTGTATCGATTTTTTTTCACATATTACTTAATCATACATTTTTCTTAAAAAGAATAATTTTTATTAGATTAAATACAGTGAAAAAAAGAACAAAGTAAAGTTTGATAAATATTATGCTTCGTAAAAACTTACTTCGTGATACAGTGGTTTTGTGAGTTTCGTGGGGGTCAAACTCCACTGTCGGCAAAGCCCGCGGAATTGACATTGAACAGTGTCAAAACTACATAAAATGGTGCTGGATGATCAAAATAGAAAGTGCGCGACCAAATAGATGCCGCCTTTAGGATCAGTACTGAGCGCGCTCTTACCATAGTTTAGATAAAATTCTGCAGATTTTATAGATTTTTTGTTGCTGGGTGCCAAACATGCTTATTCAGGACTTCAAAAAGGGAACGCGAGCACACTTCGGAAGCATGTTTGGCTATGCTGATGCAGATTCGGTTGTTCAAAAAACCAAGATCCATTATTATACGTAAAAAGAACAGAATGATTACCCGACAACGAACTAAAGTCAGCACGAGTGCTCTATAGCGGCATAGGGAGCCTCGATGGGTCGGAAAGATCATGATGTCGGTTTTTTGGAACTGTCATAGTATGCTTTTTTCCAAAGGATATATTTGATAAGGCACACTGCCTTAGCTCTTTAGTATGCTTTTGGTGGAATACTACACGGAGTGAGAAGTTCCGGGCCTAACAAAGAGACAAAGTTGATTTTTTACCGTGATCGTTTTTTGTTATTATCTAGTTTAATCTCCATCCAAAGAGATACTTTTGATCCATCGGTTTCTGCAATGACCTCAACATTGGACAAAAAAATTTTCCCCTGGAGAAACCTTTTCAGGTTTGGGAATAGATAATAGTCGCTGGGGGCCAGATCTGGAGAATACGTGGGATGGTGTACGGATTGGTTCGTACTGCAAATCATTCAATTTCACCGTTGCTTTTATGCATGAATGCAATGGTGCGTCTTTTTCTATAGGCTAACGAAAACTTGAACTCTTCTGAAACGATCTGCTGTTATTCCAGACTAGTGGATAGATTGTCATGAAATTTGGTATTGAACCATCTAGAAACTATTCACGTCTTTCCTGTGAGAGGTCCGCAACTTTTCATTCCATGTAGTACTTCGAATAAAAAAATACCTAAAGCAAGCATTAGCGTACATTTTATGAGCAATAGGAAGTCTTAATCACTGCGAAATGTTAATGAATCGAAGTAATGTTAATCGGCTTTCTATTTCATATGGAAATGCTATATTTTCTAGAAAGTTTACACCGCAGTTGTGCGCAGTTTACAATTCTGAGCAATCATCAGAAAGATTGTTTTTCTTTTATCTGTGGGCCCCTCCCGAAACGGAAGTTTGAGTACGGGTCTGACTGTACATAATACAGGTTTGACAAAAGCCAGGAAGGCTGGAACGAAAAACGAAAACAGATCTTACCAGTAGGAATCGCGGAGGTGAAGCAAATATTGCAGAAGATACCAGGTCTTTCGGTACCGACTGTGGCTAGAAAATAAAAGTGTCTTCAAATTCCCAAGCTCTCTTGAACCCGTAATGATAAGCTGAATGTGACGGCTAAAAACCGAGCTCGCAAGTTGTATCAAAGTTTTTCTGCGTGATAATGAACTGCAACTTATGTGCTGAAAGATTTCAAGTAGCTTGCCGGAATGAAAAAGGTCAAATTCCTCGAAAAGTGTATGGTTTGGCAGGCAATATGTAGCTGTGGTCGAGCAAGCTACAGTTTCATCATTACCGGAACGGAGTATACCGTGAAGAATACCAAAAAAAGCGATTGTTACATTTTCTATGCAGCCACTATGCTCGTTCGCTATTCTGGTCTGATTTGGCATCTCGTCACTACACCAAAGATGTTTTGGAATGGAGTTCAATGGTTACCGAATCGATTGTGCGATATTGGACTCCCATGAAGAGTGAACTCTCTCTCTCTCAACATTAACAACAATCTACAAGTATAGGCAAATTTCTAAAATCTTGGACGAAAGCAGCTAAATCGGTTTTTGAGAAGTCTGCTGAAGTAAACTCAAAAGTTCGTAGTTTTTTCTTGCAGACTAATAGAGCAACTGTAATTAATTTTAATATGACTGAAAATGAATAAAAATTGAATGTTGGGATTTTGTAATCTAATAAAAAAAGCGGATGGGTAATGTCATAATACATAACAGGATGACGTGAATACGAATAAAATGGATGATTCATTTTCTTTGATGTTACAGAACCTGAAATCTGGATCTGGAGTTCAAGAACCGAATTTTGATGCCGAATGCTAGAACTGAATTCTGAAACCTAATTATGATTCTAGATTATGGAGCTGAACTTTAAAACTGGACACGAGAGCTGAGTTCTCAAAACTGATTGTTGAACCGATCACTGATCCTGTGTTCTGGAACTAAATCCCAGTATATGAGTCTGGTTCGAAACTGAATCCTGAACTCGAGTTCTAGCACAGAACTATGAACATGGATTCTGGTATGCAGCTGAATTTTTCGCTTCAGAATTTTATGGTCCAGGATTCAGTTTTCAAATTCGGATCCAGAATTCAGCTCTGAAATTAAGTTCTAGCGTCCGGAATGCGAAATTCAGAACCTAGATTCTGGCATGTATTTTAAAATCGAACGCTGGAAGTACAACTGAATTTCGGACCTAAATTCTGGTCTTGTATTTCGGTCTTAAGTTCCAGAACTGAAACTCGATTCCGGAAAGCAAATGTTGGAACTGAATTCTGACCTCAATTTCAGTACCAGGATTCGTTTTCAGTGTTCAGATTCTAGTCCAGAACTTATTTCCGAAATTTAGTAGCAAAGTCCTGGTCTAGAATCAAGATTCTATATCAGTTTCAGATCTCGGTTCCAAAACCCAGGCTTCGATTCTAAGCCTAGAATTTGGTTTCGGTTTTAGAACTCTGAAACTCGAATCAGGCCTTGGATTCTGCATTGGGAACTTGAGTCTTGGGTTTTGAATCTTAATTCCAGACCCTGAAGTCAACAAAAGCATTCGAACCAAAAAAAAGTTCTTATTGAACTCTATCATACTGTGAACGTTCACTCAACTTATTATTTTCCCTTCCAATTTGCATATTTCAACGGATAACTAATTCTAATAGTACTTTAGTAAACATTTATAGCCCCCTCGAATGAATTGTCGAATTTTCAAGGCCGTTGTTCAGTTTTCGAGACATTTTGCTCCAAAGTGAACGACCAGCAGCTGGATGACGCAATCGCTCCTGTTTGACAAAAGTGTGATTGATGATACCGACCAGCTCCTATACGAATTCAAAGCATTCACTAGCAGTTGAAATGACCGCTACATGAATTACGCTCGAACTGCCGGCGATAGATTTCACCCGATAAACCCCTTCGTTCGGACCTCTGGGGTCAATCCACCGACCGCCGATCTTCCCCCTGAGGAGAAACTTGCTCCTCATCAAAGTATGAAGCTATGCCGTAATCGCCGTTGTCAATAGCCTCATAGTTGTGTAATTTATTTTTTTTTGCTGCAGTCTCGCATGAATGAAATTGCGCGTAGATTATCCATCCGTTGCACTCCTCGGTCTCCTCTTCCTTCTCCTGCCAGTCCGGTCCAGTGTGTCCTACGGTAGCCAACGGCAGCACACGTGTTACGCGTTTGGATCTGTGTGCCTGGTTTTAATAAATAGTTTGGAACATTTTTGCATTGTAATTTGTGCTTGGCAGCCAGGTAGCCAGGTAGCCCTGATGCCTGCTGCCCACGGGTGAACCAGAACTTGATGAACTGCTGCCGGATCCGTTGCTGAAAATGGTTGACTGGAGCCTGTCCGCAGCCGTTCCGTTGATTCCGTGGCTGTGGCAAGGAGGTGTGGCGGTCAGCGACGACGGCCTCTGATGTTGCTCTAAATCTAGTTCTCTTTTTTTCTCCGTTCTAGGAGCTATTAAAGGCACTTACACTTAAAAATGATTGGCAACGTAGTCGGTGAAGCCGATAGAAGCCAACCAAGAGGCGACGAGGACGAGGACGAGGACGAGGGAGTAGCAGCAAACCCTAGGTCGGGTAAATTACTACTTTTTGTGTGCTGCTTCGGTTGGCGATACACGCACACACACACACACATCCACATAAGATCCAGAAGCAACCGCGCAGCATCCATAGCCTACTAGACCTAATTAGGACCGACCGACCGACCGAGGGGCTATGTTTCAGTCGCGCTTCGCGATTCCGTTGCTTTTGACGACAATTATGGCAAAATGATCAGCTCCTTTCCGCCAAGTCGCTGCTTCATCCCTGCTCGGCTGTTGTCTCTAGCAGCAACCACTCACTGGACTTAATTTAAACCGTTGCTAGTTTTCTTTTTTTTTGCTATCACACTCCACCGGATCGGAATTGATGCGAACGCACTCGAAATGGGGCGGCCGCTAAGGTTTGGATCGAACGGGTTCCGGCTAAGTATGATGTATCGAATGGTATGCTATCGAGATAATTGAGGGTGATTAAGGGAAGTTCTTATTCAAATTTCAGCGGAATATTCATGAGTGGTTGGTTCCAGGAAGAGGAGTGACCGCTTGACCGGTTGTTGTTCAGGCGACGACACTGACAGGAATGGTGACAGGCTTTTGCGATGATGAATTTATCAGGACGCTTTAGAGAAAGATATTTTTTCCGTAACAATCTGAAATCAAAAAACGCTGCAGCGTCCCACACTCTCGGATAATGACACACACTGTGTGCAGTAGAGTTCACAGCCAACTTTGATGCCAAACTCACAAACGTCAGCCCCAATTCGGTCAACGGACGCGAATGCCATCGGATGTCATCCCCGATACACAAACAAAACATAGGAACCCATCGCATGTCAAATGTAAGTGACACCGTTATCAGTAACAAAAAAAAAAGTTTCGATTCACAAAAAAAGCACAACAACAACGAAAAGGACCACTCAATCGTAGAACTATTGACAGCGCATCGATGAGCAGTGTAAATATTTATCGTCTAGCTTCGGGACAATGTTTTTCATTGGCCATTTCGAATGTGAGCCGGATTGTGAGCAAGAGAGAGCGACAGAAATAGAGACCACCAAGCGAAACATAGACACAAGTCAAACAGCAGAATGGGGCGAAAAAATGTCGCCAACTCTCGCCAACGAGCAAAAAACAAAAAAAAAATCTGAACGGGAGGACTGTTGATTATGTGACAATTTGTTTTTCTTCCTCCACCATCTCCGCCATTCCCTTCCTACCCGCGGGCGGCCCGGAAACATCCGCTTCCTGTTCCGAATGCTGAACAGAGAAAAAAAAACTGTGAGAGATGGTTACAACTTTTTGTCAGTTGCGAAATTTTTATCTATTTTACAGATGTGTTATGCAAGGTAGGCAGGCAGGCGAAGTAAAAGAGAAAGGGATAGAATAACTAGAAGCTACAGGAATAGTTTTCACGCTTTGCACAATGCGAAACCGGGTGCACACACACTCACACATTGAAGAGACATGACAAGCAGATGCGTGACAGCCGGTGGTTCCTCTTGGTAAAGAAATCACTCACGCAAAAGCCGGTTCCGGAACGGGTCGTCGTTCCACATCATCACGAAGCAATAGGATTCGGTTTCCATTTTTTGTCCGTCGTCGTCCAAGTGGAACGACAAACGGAACGGTCTGAAAGGGTTTTTGTTTTTGTCTCTCAGATTTGAGATTTTTTTTTTTCCTGTGAACAAAAATGATCGTCAATGTCAATGTTCGGGAAAAATTTAGAACACAGATAATCAAGCCCACCATAATTATTCAGTCATTCCTAAGGAAAAAGATATACGATCTCTCAGTACTTCTTCAATATTTGGTACAATCGTACTCTATCGAAAAATATTAGACTCGTATTGACCAGTTGTTCCATGTTAGGGTGGATCAAAAAACGGATTTTATTAAAAAATTTGTAAATCTGACTATTTTTTTTTCAAATCATAACCTGGTAACCATTGAACTGATTTTGTAAATTCTCTATGTTCCAGAAAAAATATGAAAATTTTCTATTTTAATTTTAAATTTAATCTTGTTTCGTATTAGAAATGCACGACACGCCAAGGTCTAGTGTTACCTCGAATAAAATGAAATAAGTCGACTCTCTAAGACTTTTTTGCAACGCCAATCTCGACGTTTCATGCATTTTCTAGAACATGTGACATAAAAAAACTCGATTTTTCGGATAGCCAAAATATTTCCAAGTCTCAAAATCGATATTCTTCATAAAAGTTATAGATAACACCAAATCTCGGCAATACTATTTTTTTTGCTGTTTCTGTTTTTTAGGAAATTTTTCAAATTATGCGTTTATTTTTCATCCGAATTATCAAAGTTATGCGAATTTTAGAAAATATGCCGTTTTTTTTTATACGGCACTTGTAAGTATTTGGTGAATTGACGCTATTTCAGTAATTTTTAAAGTTAAACGAATTAACAAGTTTGAGTTAACTGTAAAATTCAGAAAACAAAAAAAAATTATATCTTTGGAATTTAAGAGAATTCAGAAAATTTTTAAAATCGAAACAATTTAGGAAATTTTTAAAATGTAAATATTGTGAAGAGTAAAATTGGGGGGACGGGTATAACGTCAGAAAATTTTTTGGCCTGAAGAGGCGAATTGACTTAAGTTTGAAGGCTCTATAATTGGAAAAAGAGTAAAACTAACACTTAAAAATGAAGAGTAAAAGTAACTAGTAAAACCTTGAAGTCTGGAGTCAAGAATCCAAAGTCTAGAGCCCGAAATCCAGAGCCCAGAGTTCGGTAGTCCAGATTGCAGCATCCAGAGTCGGAAGTCCAGAGTCCTGAGTCCACAGTCATTAGTTTAGAGTCAGGAGTGCAGCGTTCAGAGTCAGGAATCCACAGCCCAGTCAGGAGCCCAGAGTCCGGAATCCACAGCGAAGAGCCCAGAGTCCAGGGCCCAGAGCCCAGAGGTCAGAGTCAGGAGTCCAGAGTCTGAAATCCAGAGCCCAGAATTATAGAGTCAGCAATCCAGAGCTCATGGTCCTGAAGCCATAGTCCGGAGTCCAGAGTGTAGTGTCCAGAGTTCGGAGCCCAGAGTCCAGAGCCCAGAGTGCAGCGTCCAGTGTCAGGATTCCAAAGTCCAGAGTTCTGAGTCCAGAATCCGTAGCCCAGATTCCAGAGAGCAGCGTCGAGAGTAAGGATTCTAGAGTCTTGAGTGCAACCACTAGAGTCAGGATTCTAGACTGCAGAGCCCCGATTCCAGAGCCCATACTCCAGACTAAAGAGTCAGGAGTCCAGAGAACGGAATACAGAACCCGAAGTCCAGAGCCCAGAGTTTGGTATCCTGAGCCAGAGTCCAGATTGCAGCATTTAGAGTCAGTAGTCAAAAGTGCAGAGTTCGGAATCCAGAGCCCATAGTCCAGAGTCCAGACTGCAGTATCCAAAGTCAGAAGTCCAAAGTCCAGAGTCCTAAGTCCAGAGTCCACAGTCCAGAGTCAGAAGTGCAGCGTTCAGAGTCAGGAATTCACTCCAGTGAGGAGTCCAAAATCCGAAATACAGAGCGAAGAGCCAAGAGTCCAGAGTCAGGAGTACAGAGTCCGGAATCCAGAACCCAGAATCCACACCCCGAAGTAATACCTAGCGGTGGTGCCGGGGAGGTAGAGTTGGAGATCCAAGGTGTTTTAGTGGGTAGTTCCAATCAACAGTTGGGTAGTCCTGTGGAGAGTCCCACACTCCGTGCGTAAATGCATTTCACCTTGTAAAAAAAAAAGAACCCAGAATCCATGGTCCTGAAGCCATAGTCCGGAGTCCAGAATGCAGCGTCTAAAATTAGGAATCCATGGTCCAGAAACCGGGGTCCGGAGCCCAGAACCCAGAGTTGTCAGGATTCCAAAGTCCAGAGTTCTGAGTCCAGAATCCGTAGCCCAGATTCCAGAGAGCAGCGTCGAGAGTAAGGATTCTAGAGTCTTGAGTGCAACGTCTAGAGTCAGGATTCTAGAGTGCAGAATTCTGATTCCAGAGCCCATACCACAGACTCAAGAGTCAGGAGTCCAGAGAACGGAATACAGAACCCGAAGTCCAGAGCCCAGAGTTCGGTATCCAGAGCCAGAGTCCAGATTGCAGCATTTAGAGTCAGTAGTCCAGAGTGCAGGGTTCGGAATCCAGAGCCCATAGTCCAGAGTCAAGACTGCAGTATCCAGAGTCAGGAGTCCAAAGTCCAGAGTCCTAAGTCCAGAGTCCAGAGTCAGGAGTGCAGCGTTCAGAGTCAGGAATTCACTACAGTGAGGAGTCCAGAGTCCGGAATCCAAAGCGAAGGCCCTAGAGTCCAGAGTCAGGAGTTCACAGTCCAGAGTCATGAGTCCAAAATTCGAAATCCAGAGCGAAGAGCCAAGAGTCCAGAGTCAGGAGTACAGAGTCCGGAATCCAGAATCCAGAACCAGAGTCCATGGTCCTGAAGCCATATTCCGGATTCCAGAATGCAGCGTCTAAAATTAGGAATCCATAGTCCAGAAATCGGGGTCCGGAGCCCAGAGCCCAGAGTTGTCAGGATTCCAAAGTCCAGAGTTCTGAGTCCAGAATCCGTAGCCCAGATTCCAGAGAGCAGCGTCCAGAGTCAGGATTCCTGAGTCTTGAGTGCAACGTCTAGAGTCAGGATTCTAGAGTGCAGAATCCTGATTCCAGAGTCCATACTCCAGACTCAATAGTCGGGAGTCCAGAGAGTGGAATACAGAACCCGAAGTCCAGAGCCCAGCGTTCGGTATCCAGAGCCAGAGTCCAGATTGCAGCATTTAGAGTCAGTAGTTCAGAGTGCAGAGTTCGGAATCCAGAGCCCAGAGTTCAGAGTCCAGACTGCAGTATCCAGAGTCAGGAGTCCAAAGTCCAGAGGCCTAAGCCCAGAGTCAGGAGTGCAGAGTTCAGACTCAGGAATCCACTCCAGTCAGGAGTCCAGAGTCCGGCATCCAGAGCGGAGAGCCCAGAGTCTGGAGTTCACAGTCCAGAGTCATGAGTCCAAAATCCGAAATCCAGAGCGAAGAGCCCAGAATCCAGAGTCAAGAGTACAGAGTCCGGAATCCAGAGCCCAGAGTTCAGAGTCCAGACTGCATTATCCAGAGTCAGGAATCCACTCCAGTCAGGAGTCCAGAGTCCGGAATCCAGAGCGAAGAGCCCAGAGTCCAGAGTGCAGCGTCCAGAGTGCAGCGTCCAGTGTCAGGATTCCAAAGTCCAGAGTTCAGAGTCCGGAATCCAGAGCGCAGAGCCCAGAGCCAAGTTTTCAGAGGCCATAGTCAAGAGTCCAGAGACCATAATCCAGAGTCCAAAGTCCAGAGTCAGGAGTCCATAGTCCAGAGTCAGGAGCCCAGACTCAGGAGTCCAAAGTGCAGACTGCAGCGTTCAGAGTGAGAAGTCTACAGTCCAGAGTCCGTAATCTAGTTCCCAGAATTCAAAGTCCAAAGTGCAGCGTCCAGAGTCAAGAGTCCAGAGTTTTGACCCCAGAGTTCATAGTCCGTAGTCCGGAGACCATACTCCAGTGGCCACAGTTCAGAGTCAGGAGTCCAGAGTCAGGAATATTGAGTCCAGAGTCCTGAGTCCCGAGTCCATAGTGCAGCGACCAGAGTTAGGATTCCATAATCCAGAGTCAGGAGTCCAGAGTCCGTAATCCAGAGCCCAGAGTCCTGAGTACAGAGTTAATAAGCCAGAGTGCAGAGTCCAGATTCCAAGGTCCAGAGTCAGAAGTGTAGCGTCCAGAGTCAGGATTCCAGAGTCCTGAGCCCAGAGTCAAGAGTTGAGTCAAGAGTCCAGAATCAAGAGTCAAAATTCAACAGTCAAGAGTCCAGGTCCAGAGTCCAGAGTTCAGAGTCCAGAGCCCAGATTCTAGAGCCAAGAGTCAAGAATCAAGAGTCAAGAATGAAGAATAAGAGCTATAGAGTTGTATTGAATAAGGGAACATATGTCGCAGCAGATTTTAAGCAGCTACCAAGTTTGAGTTTTGTACACTGCCATGAATATAAATAGAATGGCCGAATGTTTCTACACGAAGAAGTTGTTGTTTATAACAAGAAAAAACTTGGTTTGGTAGGCCATTTGCAGCTGTGGAAAAAAATGAGATTTAGTTAGAACCATAACTGTGGAGAAGAATGTATACCTCGAAAAGTCCTGTCCAGGTGGCTGTTTGAAGCCGTAGGTTTTTTTTTTTTGATCGATTCACCGTTGGGGATGAAAAGGTGCCGTTCATAACAGCTCGTCACTCTTTTCGACGTTTCGCGGCCTCCGAGTTTCGATTCCTCTACGGTCCAGTCTGCCTGGGTGTTGACTACGGTCTGTCTGGGTGAACTTGACGTGTGAATAGATCGGATTTTCACGATGTGCGAGCAAAATTTTGACCTGTTACTTCTCTTGCTTCGATGCCACTTTCCTAACTGAAGAGCAAACGTCGATCGAAATCAAGCAGTAGGTATGATGGTTCGTACATTCCTTAAATAAGGGGTGGATCGGGGTTTTCAATGAATGCGGCAAGTTGAGGTCAACCAACTTAAGGGGTTACACCACTGTAGAAAAAAAGAGCAGGACTTTTTTGGGGAATTATTTAGGGATCCAAAAAATGGAGTAATCCGAATTTGGTATAAAGCACTTTTTAATATGTATATTTACGTGCAAAAAAATGATCAGTGTTAAGAATTGAAAAACAAAATGGCGGCATTTCCGCGAAAGTGCTGCATTTTTGACGGCTCGATAGTTATCTCCACAGAGGTACGTAGGGGTTTTTTGATTAATTGACTTCCTGTAAAATGGCAGCCCTTTGAAAATAAAACCGCATTTTTTCATCACAAAATTGTTCATAAAAAAATATTCACAATTTCAAAAAACCTCGTACCTCGGATAACTATCGAGAATATTCTGTAAAATTTTTGAATCAATTTGTCAAAATTTACTTGACTTATGTTTCCGGCCGTCAAAAATGCAACACTTTCGCGAAAAGGCCGCCATTTTGTTTTTCAATTTTTAACACTGATCATTTTTTTGTACGTAAATATACATATTAAAAAGTGCTTTATACAAAATTCGGATTACTCCATTTTTTGAATCCCAAAATAATTCCCCAAAAAAGTCCTTCCCTTATATTTTCTACAGTGGTGTAACCCCTTAAATATTTGTCAAATTTCTTGGGTTAATTTGTCGTTGCTTATCGATACAAAAAAATACTGTACAACTTAAGTTAGTGAAAATGCATTCAATCATATGTGAGGTAGTGAAGTGAACACAATTTTATCACATTTGATCGTTATTGTCGTTAATTCTGGAACCGAAAGCTGGATATCGGCATAGAAATATTCTGTTCATATATCAATATGACCAACAGATATTTTCACAATTCTGTATGACGATTTGAATTTTAGAACAAAATATATTGGTAGTCGGACTTCAATAAAATTCAGTAAATCAGGTTTATTTGGTTACAGACTCGTGGTTAAAAAATGAATTAAAACACACACACACACACACCTTTCTATATGGGAGGGGCAAAAATCAACAAACAATTTATTCCTAAATTGAAATTGTGTGCGATAGCTGAAATACATCAGAAGGCAGTGTGTTGATAACTTTGCTTGAGCATTTGACCACGGGAAAGCTCTTTTCAAGACTATCAGAAAAAACAACGTGTTGATGATTCAGAACAAAATTTGACCATGTTTACTAGTAACATATCAGATTTTTCGTGACGATATGTGACAATGGATGAAACATGGATCCATCATTCACTCTGGAATCAAAACACGATCATCATCCGGTGAATCACGTTCAAAGCGTTCAAAATGTTTCACCTAGACAATGCACCAATTCACAAGTCGATGGTAACCGTTGGCTAAATTTAACGAATTTCACTTCGAATTGCTTCCTGGATGCTTATAGTTTAGATCTGGCCCCCAAAAAATTTGCATTTCTTCTACATCATAGTTTAGTAGTTTAGATGATTCATGATCAGAGGAAAAGATAGTTATTTGTTTTCAATTGGTCTAACTGAATCGAGCCGTGGAAGATCACAAACATTCAGTTCCTTGTTCATAAATCCTCCTCCAAATTGCACTTCGTCTGCGCGCCCCCAAAACCCGGCATCCAGCGGGCGACGAACAAAATCGCCAAGTGAAACCGTGAGATCTACCGGACAATTTGCAATTCACTTGCGGACGGACGGACGGACGTCGAGCACCCACGGGATCTGATTCCGAAAGGTAGGCCCTTGTAGCCGACACCGCCACCGAGGTAGGGGGAGAATAAATAATTGAAATGAGTAAAATAATAAAAGTGTCATTTAGATAATATTCCCATTGCGGCGCGAGTACCGGACCGGATTGACTGACCGACTGCTCGACACGACGAGAGTCGGAGTATGGCACCGTTTCAGGTGTGGTGCTCGAGGTGTTTGTGTGTGGTCTAGAATGGATCTAGCGAAAAGTGGTCCCTTAATGTACTCTCTGGTAGGTGTAGATAAAGCGTGAGAAGACGACGGACACGCGAAAATGAAGAAACCCGACAATGGAATCGATAAATTAGCATACGTGGGACGGAAAGGAAGCGGCATTCTTTTGTGTGTAGCTGCTGTTGAGGAAGATTTGCATTCTCAGCTGAAAGTTTATTTTCCAAAGATTAGAAACATTCTATCCAACTTTAATCCTTGCGAGCTTTACCGTAAGCCGCACTTGACACACATCCCGGATTGTGGGGGTTCGCCGGTAAGGAAGGAATAGAAGGAGACAAAAAGGGGGGAAGCTATTCATAAATCACTCTCATTTTCATTTACTAGTAAGTTATTTATATGCGCGGGACTGTCGTGTGTCTCTCGATATGGCCAGTTGCTTACTATTATTGTGCCGAGTGGTTAGCAGCCGAAGGTCTCGTGCCAGTTCCTGTGTTCCCAGAGCTCTAAACGTCATGTTTGCTTCCTTTGCGTGTGTGTCGTCTGCTGCCGTGTCTGTTTCTCTCTCTCTCTATCTCGGAAGATGGATCAACTCCTAACCGACCGAGTGAAGGAAGCAAGGCAGCAGCAGCAGTAAGCATATAAAGGTCAGTTTCTAATGCCCGGCAACAGAACAGAACCGGTGAACAAGGTGATAACTATTTCTTCGCTTGCCTGATCCTGAGGTAGTTCTTCTGAGAAAGAGGGGAAGGAGGAGGAAACCAGAGGACAACAAGCGCTTTACGGTGTAAATCAAAACTGTTACGATCCCAATCAGTCAACTGTCAACTTTGCTAAGCAGCAGCAGCCTACACAAACGCAAATCCCGTTGCCTCGTCACTTAAAATGGCAAATTGATGCGTTTTGGAACCCGCTGAAAAACAAGTGCCGCTCGAACCGTCCGAACCGGGACTGGTTCGGAATCGACGGTGAGGCTCGGATGCCTGGAGCCTGCGAAACCGGATGATGACGATGATGATGATGATCATCATCATCATTATTATCTGGGGTGGCCGATCGCCTTCGGTAGCTTCGGAAGAATTGGTGCACAAAAAAGGCTTGAAAATCCAGGTTTCAAGTAACGGAAGAAGGAGTGTGTGTGTGTGTGTGAGAGAGAGTGCGGTTGGAACCTCGCGCGCGGACGGATGCAATCCACAATTCGCTAAACTAAATTAAGGCACGTTCAATAGACTGGTTGAAGGACGGGAATAATTATCTTTTTGCTTCGTGGCTTTTACACAGCTTCCGCCCGGGGTTCTTCTCCACTATTCCTTCATCGTCTTCTGGCCACCGTAGGTCGACGGTTCCTGCAGTGGCCATCTCGTCTGTGGTGCCACATCATCAACTCGAGAGAGAAAGAGGAGATGTGATGGGGATAGATTCCCCCCCCCGGTTGTTGTGTGTCGACTGCACCACAGAAAGCCCCGCAGTGGAGGAGAGGGGCAATACTCGGGAGCTCGGGTGAAAAGAAGATCAAACAAAATGGGTTCGAAGCTTCATAAGAAATGGACAACCAGAAGCTCTATAGTGGCGTGTTATTTTTTTTTTCTTTCAGTGGCTTGCTCATTTG
The DNA here is from genome assembly GCF_030247185.1 of Malaya genurostris. NCBI lineage: Eukaryota > Metazoa > Arthropoda > Insecta > Diptera > Culicidae > Malaya > Malaya genurostris. The sequence goes on from NC_080570.1 coordinate 11,170,554, forward strand.
CTCTAGCCTAGAGAAGAACACTATACTGCTCTTGTTTCGAGACATTTTCTTAAATTATTATGATTCATAGAGGAGTGAGTTCGATAACCGTTCGTAGGAGCCGTACGTTCTGAGTTTTTCCATTTTTATTTTGATGGCTTTTTTTATGATTTGCGGTACGGATTGGTCCAACATCCCCCGTATTCTTCAGATCTGGCCCGCAGCGACTTTAATCTATTTTCAAATCTGAACAAGTTTCTCCAGGGAAAGAAATTTTCGACTAATGCTGATGTCATTGCAGAAACAGAAGGCCTTTTAGAAATATTATTTTTGTCAAAGGGCATCAAAATGTTGGAGGACCGATGAGTCAAGTGTATCGCTCTAGATGGAGAATAACAGATCGGCTGAAAAGTTCGTATCGTTTCTATGAGAGGGCGTCACTAGAATTAAATCCATACCATTTTCAGTTAGTACCAACCTTCAAAAGATACGTGTATAAATTTGACAGCTGTCTGATTATTAGTTTGTGAGATATTGCATTTTGAGTGAAGCTACTTTTGTTTTTGTGAAAAAAATGGAAAAAAGGAATTTCGTGTGTTGATGAAACACTAGTTTTTGATGAAAAAAAGTGCCGCCGATACCAAAAAATGGCTTGATGAGTGTTATCCAGACTCTGCACCGGGCGAAGCAACAATTCGTAAGTGGTTTGCAAAATTTCGTACTGGTCATATGAGCACCGAAGACGATGAACGCAGTGGACGTCCAAAAGAGGCTGTTACCGATGAAAACGTGGAAAAAATCCACAAAATGATTTTCAATGACCGTAAAGTGAAGTTGATCAAGATAGCTGACACCCTAAAAATATCAAAGGAACTTGTTGGACCTATTATTCACGAATATTTGGATATGAGAAAGCTTTGTGCAAAATGGGTGCCGCGTGAGCTCACAATCGATCAAAAACAACAACGAATTGATGATTCTGAGCAGTGTTTGGAGCTGTTATATCGAAATAAAACCAATTTTTTCGTCGATATATAACAATGGACGAAACATGGCTCCATCACTTCACTCCGGAGTCCAATCGACAGTCAGCTGAGTGGACTGCACGCGATGAACCGAACCCAAAGTGTGGAAAGACTCAACAATCGGCCGGTAAGGTTATGGCGTCTGTATTTTGGAATTCGCATGGTATAATTTTCATCGACTACCTTGAAAAGGGAAAAACCATGAACAGTGACTATTATATAGCGTTATTAGAGCGTTTGAAGGACGAAATTTAAAAAAAAAACGGCCTCATTTGAAGAAGAAAAAAGTTTTGTTTCATCAAGACAATGCACCGTGTCACAAGTCGATGAAAACCATGCTGAAATTGAACGAATTGGGCTTCGAATTGCTCCCTCATCTACCGTATTCTCCAGATTTGGCCCCCAGTGACTTTTTCCTGTTCTCAGACCTCAAGAGAATGCTCGCTGGTAAAAAATTTAGAAGCAATGAAGAGGTAATCGCCGAAACTGAGGCATATTTTGAGGCAAAGGACAAATCGTACTACAAAAATGGTATCGAAAAGTTGGAAGATCGCTATAATCGCTGTATCGCCTCTGATGGCAATTATGTTGAATAATAAAAACGAATTTTGGCAAAAAAATGTGTGTTTCTATTAATCGATACGAACTTTTCAGCCGAACTGTTATGTAACACTTTTTGGATATTACACCGAGGTGTAATATCCTTTCTGGCGTCTCGGGCGTAAACGGCGAGCCGAAGGCGAAACGCAAAGAAAGTTGCAACAAAATATGTGCTTTTTTGCACCAACCAAAAAAACCCTAAATGTTCAAACTCTGCGGCGATCAGTAGCCAGTCGTCATTCGTTTACGCCCGAGACGTCAGAAAGCTTTACGTCTGCTTAGCGGTTTAAATTGAACAGCTAGGCGGAAATGGCAGTTTAATTTGCACTGCTTTAAGCACTGACGAGCCGAAGGCGAAACGCAAAGAAAGTTGAGTTTTTTTCCACAGTCCAAATAGTGAGTATTGCGACGAAAGGACTGCTTTAAAGGGGGGGGGGCGAGAAAAACGCGTTCAAAGTTTTTTGTCTATAAAATCAATGGAAACCGTTTATTACTCAAGGGAGCCCGTAGGGTCTAACATTTTCACAAAATCATATTTTTTCTTCTATAATTTATTACAACGAATCATTTCAAGAATGTTTTGTAAAGTTTTGAAGTCAATCGAAGTAGAAATTCTGAGCCTGTGCGCCGAGCTCTTGCTTCTTCGTAGAATAAGATAGCCATAGATAAGGGCCCATAACTTCCAGAGTTTCGTTCCAATAGGCTTTAAAATTTCACAGAAAATTCTTCAAATGTTTTACTATACGAAAATATGAAGAAAATAATAAATGATTTTTCAAAATTGTTAGACCCTACCCACCCCTTAATTCCAGCTGGTTGATTTACATTCATGTACTATTTATATTAAACCCAGTAAAACGCTATTTAGCGTGAATTTGATTTATAGAAGTACAGGAGCGCAGAATTTTGCATGTCTTGAACACTCGGTAGGCGCATTTGAATTGGCGTTGCGATAACCTGCACTCCTCGTACTCCTGCGTATGATATCCAAACTAAATCTGGTAGTAATTTTAAATCAACTGCATAACCTACTTTTTGAATGGTTTTTTTATTAATGTTTTTTTATCAATTCAACTTTCATTATTACTATTACTCAACCACCACGGTATTGGTGAATAAATTTCAAATACATCACCATTATTGATTTTCTTATCAACAGAGCCGAAAGCTCACCATTTTGTGCCTGTCTTATATAGAAAGGTTATGCAACCACTGTGAAAACCGTAGCTTTGAAACATTTTTTTGCACTCACTTTTCTCGGAGATGGCCGAACCGATTATCACGAACTAAGATTCAAATGAGAGGTCTTGTAGTCTCATAAAAAAATTCTTTAATATTGTTTCAATCCGTCATTCGGTTCCGGAATTATGTGGTAAAATATGTAAAAAAAAATGTTAAAACAAGTGCACCAATTTTTCCCGGAGATGCTTAAACCGATTTCCACGAACTTAAATTCGAATAAAGAATTTTATGGTCCCATACAACATTCCTGAATTTTGTCTGGATTTGATTTCCGGTTGCGGAGTGCAAAAAAAAATGAAAATATGTGTACTAACTTTTCTGGCATGGCCGATTTTAACAAAGTTAGCTTCAATGAATGGCCCTTTACAAAATATCTGAATTTCATCGACTTCCGGTTTCAGAATTATATGATTATTAGTGAAAATATTCCATTTAAAATTACTTACTCACATTTCTAGGAGAAAGGCGTGGCCGATTTTTACAAACTTAGAGTCAAATAAATGGTCTCATGGTCCTATACAAAACACCTTAATTCCATCTGGATCCGCTTTGCGGTTCAGCAATTGCAGGGTGTTAATGAAATCATCCCAATTGCAAATTACTTACTTTTCTCAGAGATATGGCGTGACCGATTTTTACAAAATTAGATCCAAATGAATTGGTCTTATGGTCTTATTTAAAACTTCTGCATTTCATCTTGATCCGACTTCCGGTTCCGTAATTATAGGCTAGAGTGTGTTAAAAATTTCTCACTTAAAGCGGTGAAACAGAAAACGTAAAAAAAAATCTAAATCGGCTTCAAACTCAATTTTTGCCATGCGAGATCAGTTTCAGTGAGAATCGCGTTTGCAAAAAAAAAAATCAGTAGTGAACTCGGGTCGTTCTATCGAATGCCATTTTGCCGAATCGTACTTATGTCTTAATATCGTAATTGGAATTGATTCAAAAAGAGATTAAAAAAAGATAATAGTGTTTGAGTCCGTTTTGTTGACCTATAATCGTTTTTCTGAAGTATCTTATGTTTAAAACAACGGATAAATTCATTTCCCCGCGTGGAATCAAGAAGGATTCCTCTCTGCAGACCCGTACTTGCTGGAGGGAGTTGGGGGAGAGTTAATTTTACCGATTCCACCGGAAAAAGTGGTCAAAACCGTCGGAATGTAACTCACACCGATTTCTCAGATATTGCTTGGCCTATTTCACGAATTTGTATTCAATCGAAAGGTGCAATTATCCCGTATGACGTTTAATTAAATCGAGATCCAACTTCTAGGTCCAGGAATACAGAAGGATAATGAGTGTTGAAAATTTGAAATCGTCATTAGAAGTAACGATGCAACAGAAACAAAAAAAATCTTCTCCACTTGGTTCAAAACTGTTCCAATTTCAAGGTATTGTTAGTTGGTTTTCATACAAACTTGACTTCACCGCTTTTCAGTTCCGGAAGTACCGGCCAAAAATTCTAAAACACTAACTTTGGTTATACTGATTTCGGTTTCAGGTTCCGGAAGTAGTGGTCTACAATTTCAATACGAAATTCACATAGATTTCGCAAAGATTATTTGAGGTTTGGGAACAGATTGAGGGAACCAAATCAGGTGAACAAGGTGGATGGACAAGGTAATTGAAACCCTACACCCTTAATTTGAACCATAGTATTGATGCTTATATGCTTCAGATAAATCCATTTCACAGTGATTTCGTTCTTTAATCGCTTCATTAATGAATGCCAAAACTTTCATTTCTGTTACAGTAGTCCTCCAAAAGTGTATCATGACAATCCCAGAAAACCGACATCATGATCTTTCCAACCCATTGAGCCGTGTCGCTTGGAAGCATTCTTTCGGACTTAAGTCCATTGTTGCACTGAAAGAAAAGATGAAACTTACACGACATGTAAATCAATAGTACTATTAAACAGACACCAGTTGAAACGAAAATCTGATTTGAAACCAAGATTGATGTAAAATTACATTGATTTGCCTTTACTTTTTCATTGAACAAGGCTGTATATTTACAAATCGCTTAGTTTTGTAATGTAACTTTCCATTCAATTATCTGCTCCAAATATGTGCATGAAAATAAATGTAAATTCACAAAATATTTTTATCTGTGTGGGTAATCATTCTATTTTCTGGCGTATATTAATGGATCCAGCCAAACATGTGTTCGAAGTGCGCTTGCGTTCATCTTTTTTGTCCTGGGCCGATTTTCACAAACATAGATTAAACCGAAAGGTCTTGCTGTCTCATCTATTTTATCCCGAATACAACGTCCGATTGCAAAATTACAGGGTGATCAACAAAAAAAAAATGCCAAAAATATACATTTAATTTTCTTTGAGACCGTCTAACCGATTTTCTTAAACTTAGATTCAAATGCAAGGTATAATCCCATAGCCTGCTAGAGAATTTCATTTGGATCCAACATCCGGTAACAGGGTAAAATGTGCAAAAAATTATAAAAAAGGCATTCGGTTTTCTCAGAGACCACCCGACTAATTTTCTCAAGTTCTGGTTCAAAGGTCTTACAAACCCATAGAATTGTATCGAATGAATATATAAGTATGAAAATTTCATTTTCAGGAGCGTGTTTTTATACAAAATTCTTCAGTTAGGAAGGTTTAATTAGTTTATGACCAAATAGGTTAATTTTATGTGTACCGGATTATCGCTCCTGGTTCCGGAAGTACCAGAAAAGTACTCGTGTGCTCCAAATCGGAAATGACTTCAATTTCTCAGAAACGGCTAGACCGATCTTCACAAACTTAGACTCAAATGAAAAGTATTATGTTTCCATAAGTTTATATAGATTTTGAATCAGATCCAGTTTTCTGTTCCGGATATATAGGGTAGTATGTAAGAAATGGCATCCTGTCATTTAGAGCGATATTGCAAAAAAACGCGAAAATTTTGCTCAAAATAGTTTCAATTTTTTAATTTGTCATTTGCACTTAGGTAGTAGTGAAAATTTATTCAGAGTTCAATACCTTCAATAAAAGCAACTCAATATCACTCTCTCGGTAACCGACTGCGTAGAGATCGAAGAAATAAAATTTATCAATGCATTTTGGCACCTGTTTTCCATTTTTGAAAATTATTCTTATAAAATAATTGTCCTGGTTATCCGGAGGGCCGGATTGAGGATTTCAGTTTTCTAACACAGACATTGATTCCACTGCATGGCAGAGAGATAAATTGTAAACTCATATGCGTTGTCTTACGGTGAGATGCAGGCAATGGAATCCCGCGTGATGAGGTACTGCAATACACTGCGATCTTTTTCATGCGGCTTATATATGCGTTTTTTGTGACGCGGTATTTTACACGGATTTCCGAAGTTGTGCGGTTTTCTTGTTTTGCCTTAAAAAGGCATGCATTTCTAAGACATTTGGCATAAACAAAATCAATTTTGCGCCTACGTATCGTCCGCGTAAAAAGAAATCTTAGTGTATTTCAACAACTGATCCATTTGGTCCAATTCCTGCACAATTAATTGTATGATGGCTGTTCAAAATATCATCAAGCTCGGTTAGCGAAGTGGCATGCAACGCCCCTAAGTTTATTTCAGTACAATCCTGCTCGTAGTTTATAGCGGAATAGCTAAGATTAATATGCGATGGGGAATTTGAGAACACTTAGTTAGCTCTCGCATTTGACAACCATTTCAATACACTGAAGTTTCTTTTTACGTACCGCGTAAAAAAACCGCAAAACCAAAGAAAAATTTTTTTTGATACCGAACATCTAGAAATGCGTGAAACGTCCAGATCTGGTGTAATTTCAAAAAAATATTTTGTGAAAATCGATTAAACACTTAGGTACTTGAAAAATTGTGGAGATCTTCGAAATCCAATTTTTTTATGCCAAATGTCTTAGAAATGCATGAAATGCATATGGTGTTATTAAAAAAAAAACGCAAAATTGAAGAAATTTTTTTTAAGCCAAGTGTATGAGAAATGCATAAAACGACGATAAATAAAATTTTGGAAAATTTTTTTTAAAGCGCAAATTTTCTGTCAAACAGTTAGTCAACGGGATTTCAGAATAACGACAGATCTCGTCGTTTCATGTATTTTTAGACAAGTTTTCGGAATCCGCAAAAAAGAACCGCAAAAAAGTCCTCAGTGTAGTAATAAAAACAAGTAAATGTAGATTGCGCAGATTGCAGAGAAATTCCCATTGGAATTCGTATCTGTCAAACTTGCTCTCCAATGGACATAAAACCTCCACCATCTTTGGCAACAACAGAATGAAATCATAGAAATGACACATTTTCTTACACCACAATTCTTCTACCTTGATACTAATTAGACTAAAACCATAACTATAATTATATTGTAATTCATGTACAAAAGCAACGATGAAATTGATTGATTTACGGTACGGACTGGGTCACCATCCTCCGTATTCTCCAGATCTGGCCCCCAGCGACTATTATCTAGTTCAAAACCTGAATAGGTTTCTCCAGAGAAAGAATTTCTCGACGAATTCATTGCAGGAACGGAAGCCTATTTTGAGGGCCTTGACAAATCTCTAGATGGCGATGGTACTGAACAATAAAAAAGGTTTCACGGTAAAAAATCGACTTTTTCTTTGTTAGATCCGGGACTTCACATTCCATGTAGTATTCAAGCGTAGAGCGCGGCCCAAAGCGCAGTGAAATGCTTTCAAGAAATGTATTACTTCGAAGTTTCTAGTCGGGACACGGGACATGAATCCAAATACTTGGAGACAGTAAGTTCAAAACGCTCCGTAACTAATTTAACTTATGCCGTTTTTCATTGAAAAACAATGGTGGCGTGGATTGCTCTGGTTTTGCACGTTCGAGCAGAGAAAATGGCAATAAAACACCGTCATAATATTGCATTTCTGCTCGAAAGTGCAAAACCAGAGCAATCCACGCCACCAGCGTTTTCCAATGAAAAACGCCATTAGCATCTAGGAGAAGACGATCTACGTTCGAGAATAGTTTTCGAACTGAATACTGAAGACTGTTTGCGACTTAAATATGGAGGCATTCAAAAGCATTCTTTTGATATAACACTAATTTGTTAAATTTTCCACTTGTTCTTGTAAGAACTCTGCATCGGTAGTAGATTTGATAACATGGAATAGTTTAAAGCCAGTTTCATAAAATTTAAATCGTTGAGATAAGGTAAAAATATGTATGGTCCAAGAAGACTTCCTTGAGGAACTCCGAAGGTAACAATGAATGGTGACCTTGGTTTGGCTTTTCAAATATTCATTTCATACTGATTCATAATAAACGTTTTCGAAATGTTTATGCTCATCTCCGACAAACTTTCGCCCACCCATGTTCGTTTATTATCAGTGTTCATGTGGGCAACGTAGCCTAGTTCATCTGTGGAACGGAAGTATCCTCTTAACCCAATAAAAAAATTTCCACAAATTGACTCAATTGAGTTTTTGTTTAGTCCCGGAGCGTTAATATATCTAGACTAAATATACTGGAAGTTATGTCGCAAAAAAGAAAAATGATTTGGAAAAGCTCAGATGAATTATTAGAATGAAAATCGAAGAAGAGAAACGTATTCCCAGAAAGTTTTTCATCATCTCCCAAGACAGCAGGAGAGATGAGACCTACCACCGCCCCACAATTAGCTACTTTTCATGCATAATAGAAAAAATAATAAATAAGTCCAAATGGGTATAATGTATTGCAAACGATAAAGGAAAAACTTCTTCTGCCGCCATCAATTGAGAGAGAGACGGCTACTGTTGTATTGTGTGTACGCTCGTAAACAGAGCAAACCATCAATGACTAATGCTGCTGCAGATGGTGCGGGTGCAGGTGCGATGCGGTCACGTTAGATGGGCGTGTGTGTAAAAGGATAAGCCAGATCGGTGGCGGTCGGCTCCTCGATTTCTGCCGGTAAGGCATCTTTGAAAAGTTCTACCTTACTTACCTGCCGGGTTTACCACATCTTCATCCTCCTCCTTCCAATTTCCTCTGTTGTTAACTGGCCAAACCGTGGCGAAAGGAAAAGCGTGCGGAAAATGTAGGGTAAATAGAAAACGTTTGCTTTTGTTCCGCACGCTTCCATCCGCAGGTCGGTCGCCTGCATAACAACCATAACGACGACGACAACGACGACGACGACTACGACGATGGCAACGACGCCCTCGAACAGATCGTAGTATCCATTGACGATGGCAAGAAGTTTCCCTCATGCTGAATGGAACAGTCGAACATTCCTCCTTCATGGCCTTCTGCGTTTGCACCGGCACCACCTGACTGCCAATAGTTAGTAGTAGGCCAACGACGTCATGCATTCGGTGTGTGTGTGTGTGTGTGTGTGTGTGTGTGTGTGTGTGTGTGTGTGTGTGTGTGTGTGTGTGTGTGTGTGTGTGTGTGTGTGTGTGTTTTTGTGTGACCCGCCGGTGTCAGACCCGACTTGTTCGGTTAGCCCTCCTGGGAAGATGAAACCGAGATCCGGAATCGATTGACAACGGTTTGGCATTGGTTCCTAACAAAGGCTAAGATTTTTTTTTTTCGCAGAAGTCCTGTCCTGTGAACCATACGGCAAAAAATTCTACTGCAACCGAGCGAGAAAAAAAAAATGTTAATATTACGGTGATGTATTATGTGTAATTATTCAATATTTATGCTGATTCTCGTTAACGTGTCCGCGGTGCGCGGAAGAGGAAACCCTGGCGAAAAGGTATGCGGACAAACTGACAGCAGTCCTTCGTTCCTCTGCATAAAATTATTCCACCAAGTGCTCGCCAGAAGGACAGCCAGCCAGCCTGATCCAGTGCCATCAGTCAGCCAGTCAACAACGATGAAATGAGGATAATGATAATTGGGCTGATGCGCTCCTTCAGCTGCTGCGCTACGTCTCATAGTTACTGCTCACTTTGCACAATTTGATGACGGACAAGCAGGCAGGCAAGTCTAATGGGTCTAGTGGTCAAATTAAAACGACCCTCGTAGCAATTAGGTACTGTACCGGATGAGAGTACATTTCAATTAGTAAATTTGTCCAAAAATGGGTAGTCTTCTGGTGCTTCACCAACAAGTGGCAGATAAATCACCTTACTTTCCTCCCCCCTTAACGAATGACACTTGTGCGAGAAGTACACAGCCTACTTTGACACTTGAGTGCGTCGTTGTTCGCTGCTCGCGGAAATAAATGCGGCTACTTTGTGCGTTTTCCCTGCCGCGCCATTCCGTAGCCGAGCCGGGAAAATGTCAACAAAGAACATCATCATCGGTCGACTGGTGAGAGGAGGGGGGAAAAAAACAGGAAAAGATCAAAAGGCCAACCACGTGGAGGTGAAAAGGCGCTGTCAAGTATACCGGGCCATAGCCAAACAGACTTGGCCCGGGGGAGGGCGAAGAAGTAGTTGCCTTGAACGAGTTCAAGTAGCTCAAGTACACAACCACCAGGCTTCGGACGAAATTGGAGAAGAGTACCGTCGTTTCGTAGCTCTGTTCCACTGCAGGAACAGGTTGAAGGGGGGCAAGTTTTTGACGCGCATCGCTCGCAGGAAATTAAACTGCATCGGACAGAAACAAACATCCGGTTGCAGAAAAAAAAAACTTCAGCTGAAGCTGCTGCGGCGGCTGCTGCTGAAAACAAAAACACGAAGCCAAAACCAATCAACGATCGATCAATTTTCATAAGAAAAAAATCCAGACATAATATAAATAAATTACAGTTTAATCTAAATTTTATTGAGTCAGGTCAGTGTCAGTTGTTCCATTTCCCTCTCTCGCACACACAAAACAAAAGAAAACACGGCAGCGACTGGGCGAATTAAACCACGTACACAACAACGCGTAAAACGATTCCTCCGATGTCGGACCACCCCCGGCGCTCGTCGGTCGAAGGAACCGTCGTCATCCTTGGCCCGAAATGAAAAATAACATCATCAAACTTTACCAATATGGCGCGGATCGGATCGAATCGAAGAGCTACAGCTACGACCAAGACATCGAACGATGATGATGATAATGATGATGATGATGATGATGATGACGACGACAACGTCGAAAAAGACGAATGATGGGAAATATAAGAAGTGTGTATTCCGCCGGCCTCACCATCTTGGGTCGCTGATCACTGGGTAGGAAACGGTGCAGGGGTAGGAAACAACGAAACGAACAAAAAAACAGCATCTTTATCTTGCCATACACACAGCGCTCTGCGGTTTCGTCTCTTTTTTATTTTCACGCTCGAACACACCAATACCATCGAAGGAGGCCGAAAAAGTGGCAGCAGCAGCAGCAGCCGCATCGACGCTAACTGAGATGAAGAGTGGTTTTAATTTCAATGACAAGTAGTTTCTGGTCTCCCATCCTCTCAAACTCTCCGAGTCGAAAAGCCCCGCCGATCCTTCGCGAGTGAAGAAGGCAGCAGCAGCAACAAAAAAAATACTTTGTGTAAATATTAAGAAAGCAATTTTTGCCTCCTTTCTTCGTGTGTTGTTTTGCTACTACGGCTGCTGCATCATTGCCGGAAAGTTCGTTGGAACTCCTCCGAGCGCCAATTCCCCCCCCCCCCCCCCCCCCCCCATCTTCCACACCGTGCAACAACAAAAAAACACAGTCCATTCCTGCATACTTTTAACGTTCGTCGTATTGATTCGCGTTTATTTTTGTGTTGCACATTTTTTTTTCTTGGGGTATATTTCGCGAGAAAGATGTGAAAAGAGTGCCTTGTTTCATGGACAACTTTTCGTTACCGGTCGTCTTCGTCGGTCAGTTGCTCCGAAAAAAAAGGCACGCACGCACACTGAAATATACGGCCACTGGAATGGGCCAGTGTGCGAAGAAGTGTGTAACAATACAGCATCATAGCAGGCGACGAAAACAAGATGCTCGCTCCGGCTGCTGGTTTCGTTGATGTGCCGATGATGGAAGCGAAGCAAATAATTGCGGTTATCTCGACTCGACCGAAATACTTTTTACATTGGGGCAGGTCAGTAACACTTTTTTCCGCGCACACACGCACACTCGTCCGGTGAATGATGATTAACGATGTTGGTGGGGTTAGTTTCGGTCATTGGTTTGACATTGGTTCGGTTTCTGCCTGACAGGTTTTTTCAGATTTTTGTTTTTTTTTTATTTCACTCCGTGGTGGAGTTGTAAGTGTTTTTATTTTTTCATTAGAAGAAATGTTTTGGTCATTGTCCATTAATTACGAGATGCTCTTTTTAGTGTGTTATTACAGATCAGGCACGTACCCAGAGAGGAGGCCCTGGCCCCTCCAGAAATCAGAAACAGAAGTGTTTAATACGAAGCGAACAGTGTCAAAACTAAATAAAATGGAAATTAATTGTTCTGGATGACTGGAAAGAGAATGTGTGCAAGCTTACCATAGTTGAGCAGGACTCTGCAAATTAGAAAGATATCCTGCTGCTGGATCTCGCACATACTTACTGAAAAGACGAGCGCAAGTGCACTTCGAGTACATGTTTGGCTGTATTTTTCTAAAGGGACATTTAGACGGTCTTAAACATGTGAGATTGAAATGGCATGACAGTAAATGTTAAGAAATGTAATACAATAACCTTCTCTCGGTCATAGTCAAAAATTTTATTTAAATACCTAATAATGAGAGGTTCCAATGTAAAAGTTTGAGGTGTCTGTTAACACTCCTAATACCAAGCCTAAAAAAGTTACGCGAAGCACCAAGCCTCAAAAAAAGTTGGAACGGTAACTTTGAGCTATCATAGCTCAGTTGTTACTTGACCAATTTCGATAAATTTTTCACCCTCGAATTTTGTGAAGTTTGTAGATTATTTTAAGTATATCGTTATTGGCAATCTTTTAGGAAAAACTAATGAAAATCAGATTTTTCCCGTTCCAAGTTTTTTTTCGAGCTCAAAACGTGCCCTATCTGCATTCATGCGGCACCTGCATCGCGAATCGGATATTGAGAACTTCAACTTTACCGAGTCATAACTTTGTTGTTAGTCAACCGATCTTCAAAATTTGTTCACTATTGGAAAGGTAATACTTCCAGAAATAAAATGCACTGAAAAAACAGAAAAATAGGGTTATCTACCCAAAGTTATAATGAAAACTGTAGATAGATGACCTAAGAAAAGATGAGACTTTTTACTATGATCGTAAATATCTCGAAATTCAAAGCGATGACCTATATATTTTTATACATCATTCGATTGCTAGTGATACCAGCTACAATTTTCGCTCAGTTACCATTCCTACACAATCAAAATAAAACATTGAGATATCGATGAATTTATAAATATATATGAATTTTTCATTTTTTTTCACATGTTTGTATATAACTCGAAAATTAAAGCGATGACATGTACATTTTTTTGATTCAAAATATTGAAATCATTACCAGAAACAATGTATTGTTGATCAAAATTATATATCCGTTCAAAGAATCTCAAGAAATTTGGTACAAATACAGAGAATTTGTGTTATTGGGAAAATTTTGCCAAAACAACATGAAATCAAAACTTTTAAATTTTATGACATATATTTTTTTATTATTTTAGTTGGAAATTTATTATAAACAAAATTTACAAAAAAAACTGAAACTTGGATTTCACTGAAAATTTTAAAATTTTTAGGAAATAACCTAAAACTCTTAAAATATTTTTGTATTGGACAAACGATCTAAACAATTTTTATGCACAACACAAACGCATTTGATAACTACTAAAATTCTGGTTTTGTTGTAGGTTTGCCGTAGAATCTCAAAAAATAGATGAAAGATCGGAAATTTTAAAATTTCCGAGTTAAATTGCATTGCACAGTGGTCCGGATCCACAATTTAGGGGGACAAATACATTTGTGGCTTAACCTTATACTTTAGAGCTATGGTGTCTTCAAAACAAATGATCAGTGAAGATAAACCATATGTAGATGTACATGGTATTAGGGTGGCTCTTATTATTAAGGTGATCCAAAACTTATTTTCCGGATGTATTGAGATAGAGGACTGCATTTTTCGGCAAAACTGTAGATAAACTTATATCGAGCAGCTTTGCTGAGGACATCATAGTAGTATCTGCAACGGTTTTAGTGTTACAGCTATTTTTAAAGAGCAACCTAGGGTGTTCCTCAAAAAATCAGATTTTTTTGCACTAGCATTTATATTTTTTGCTTTTCGTATAGGTATCTTTGAACATCTTTTAGAGTTTGTTAAAACCAATTTTTCAATGACTGGCGTGTTTAGGTAGCGTTTTCTGAACCGAAGTTATGAGCAAAACTAGTTCAAAAACAGGTTATTTTTAAACTGCTACATCTAACATTGAGGAAAACGAAAAAAATCCGTTTCTTGTATTTGACAAAAAATATTTTCGAGCATGTTTATAAAAAAAGACGCGGAAGAGAAATTTTTTAAAATTTTTTTAAATTATGTTCATACATTGGATTTTTTCATTGAAAAATATTCGTATCAGTCATTTATTAGCTATATAAGGTATTTTTGTCTTCTAAAGTGTCAAATTAATTCAAGTGCATATTCGGGAAGAAATCGTTCTGCATTCTTCGGGGAATGCAGAATGGTGTCGCTTTTGTAAAATCTCTAACGCTTCTCGGTGGTTGGAGGTTCTATCAACCGTGCATTTTGGCACCTGCAGAACGTTCAGCATCCTTTCGGGGATGCAGGACGACTTATTTCTTTATGTTTTGTGCTGTTTTCCCACCTCACCCAATTCTCAATTCCCTTCCATGTTCCTTTTATCCTTCCCTTCCCATCAGGAAGTTGATGAGAAGCTACGCAAGGCACGAATCTCCAAATAACTAGGGGAACATGCCACTTGAGCCAATTAGTTCTGATAACATAGGTGCAGGGTTTCATTCAGTAAAAAGCATTCAAGCGAAGAGGTTGTTTTTCGAGACGAAGACAACTTTAAGCTGCGAATAGATTGGTTGGTAGGTGCTAATCGCAAAGGCTGCTGCAAAGCCAATATTCGGGGCGATTCCAGTTTCACAAGTACCTGAAATAGTGGAACTCACTTCACTGAGAAAGGTGGCCTAACCGATTTGAGAACTGTTTCAATTTGTAGGTTACACTAGTTCATGCACTAGCTTTCATGCTTTTCAAAAATCAAACAAAACTGTTTGAAGAATACATTTTTATATGAGAATAAGAGAGATATGAGAAAGGCATCATTACACAACTACGTGGAAAAAAACAAGTTTTACTTAATTTCGTATGATTTTTGTGCTAAATTCAGAATTCTACTTTTTCTAAATTGTTTACTAATAGAAAATTCAAATAATTTTCGAATTCTATACATTCCGAAATAATTCTAAGTTTGTGATATTAAAATTCTAATATTCTATCGATTATAATTGATGTCGTTTAGGATAGCGGAAAATTTAAGATATATTTTTTAGTTCTTAATTGCTAGTAAAACAAAAATCAAGCAATATTTTTTTTTTAATTTTAGTTGGTTTTTTTGACCATGGGTTAGTATATGGAATTCGTATAAATTTACGTTCTATTTCTTTTTGTACAAAGCCATTGAAATAATTTAAAATTTTCGTGTTGTCACAAAATTTATTTTATTAATAGAAACAAATTCTACGTCTCTTTGAAACAGATGAAATCAAAACGGATTCCAATATTTTCCCTTTGATTTGCAGAAACGTTGGAACGCAATATATATCAGAAATTTTGAAATTTCCGATCTTCTACCGATTTTCTGAGATTTTACGGAAAACCTAAAACAAAAAAACCTAATTTTAGTAGTTAACAATTCCGTTTGGGTTGTGCATAAAAATTGTTTAGATCTTTTGTCCAATACAAAAACATTGTTATTTTTAGAGTTTAGGTATATTTACCAAAATTTTTAAGATTTTCAGTAAAATCCAAGTTTCAGTTTTTTTGTAAATTTTGTTCATAATAAATTTCCAACTAAAATAATAAAAAAATATATGTTATAAAATTTCAAAGTTTTAATTTGTTTTTTTTTTTTGGCAAAATTTTCCCAATAATAGAAATTTTCTGTATTTGTACCAAATTTCTTGAGATTCTTTGAACGGATATATAATTTTGATCATCAATACATTGTTTCTGGTAATGATTCCAATATTCTGAATCAAAAAATGTACATGTCATCGCTTTAATTTTTGAGTTATATACAAACATGTGAAAAAAATTGAAAAATTCATATATATTTATAAATTCATCGATTTCTCAATGTTTTCTTTTGATTGTGTAGGAATGGTAATTGAGCGAAAATTGTAGCTGGTATCACTAGCAATCGAATGATGTATAAAAATATATAGGTCATCGCTTTGAATTTCGAGATATTTACGATCATAGTAAAAAGTCTCATCTTTTCTTAGGTCATCAATCTACAGTTTTCATTATAACTTTGGGTAGACAACCCTATTTTTAGTTTTTTACAGTGCATTGTATTTGTGGAAGTATTACCTTTCCAATGGTGAACAAATTTTGAAGATCTGTTGACTAACAACAAAGTTATGACTCGGTAAAGTTGAAGTATTCAATATTTTCTATGCGACGTTTATGCCAAAGGAAAGAAAATTGGAAAGCAGATAGGGCATATTAGGCGCGTGAAAAAAACTTGGAACGGGAAAAATCAAATTTTCATTGGTTTTCCTTTGCCAATCGTCAGCTACAAAGTTTTGGAATCAATCTACGAACTTCACAAAATTCGAGGGTGTAAAATTTATTGAGATTCGTTGAAAAACAGCTGAGCTATGACAGCTCAAAGTTACCGTTCCAACTTTTTTTGAGGCTTGGTATTTGGAGTGTTAAAAAAGCCGGTAAATGGAAATTATCTACGTAAGCAATCTTCAGTAAGATTATTTTTTTCATTATGGGCCCCTCCCGAAACCAAATCCTAGGTACGGGCCTGTTACAGATCACTGAAAAAAAAGTAATACTTAATTCACACCTGCAGAAAATAACATGTTTTAACGGTGGTAATATACAGTTAAAACCAAACTGTTCACACTTGGATTACGTTCTACGCATGGCTGCTATTTGTTATTGGGTTTGTTTTGACACAAACTGCAAAAATGTTTATATCGCAGAAGTTAAGCACATGTTTCATTTAAAAAAAACATCACTCCACATTTGTGAATCATTGTTCGAATAAAGCTTTTTGCAAATTTTTGAAGCTTGTGAGTTTCATGAAACCCTAAAAAATTGAAGATGGGCGAACGTTTCAGCAATTGGTCGAGCTGGCCGAATTGGGGAATTTCAACCTTGATAAAAGGCGGGTGGGTAATGTCACAGACATAACCGGAGGACCTGAATACGAATAAAACTGACATATTTCTTTCTCACTCCCGGATAGAGATAATCATTCGTATTAGATTGTGTATATTTTGCAACTTTCATTGCTTCGCTTTCAGAATTTTCACCATGCATCTGTACTACAGTACGACTAATTGACGGCAAACATATTCTACCATACAATTAAATAACACGGAACAAATACAGTTTTGTAGATTTAGATACTAGTAGAAATACTCAAAATCCTTTAGAAATATATGAGTGGTTCTAAAAAACCGCTTTGCGTAATTTGTCCAATGTTTATAATAGTTAAAATATAGGAACTAATATATAAATCTGGGGCACGCTCTGAATTCAGTGGCAAATTTTCGGAATCTAGAGCAAAAACCCAGGTCATAAATTTAGTTCTAGAAATAAGGAACTGAAGTTATTTTTAGAAGTTTCCAAATTGCGTTATAGAACTAAATTCTGAACTTGAATTCCAAGTCTTAATATAGAAACTGAACTCAGTTCCAGCATCTAATTCCAGAAATCATGTCCACAATTTAGTTCCAACATGTAGGTTCTGAATTCTGGAAATTAGTGCTGAGACTGAATTGATGAATTAAATTCTGAAATTTAATTCAGGAATTAAAGTTTTGACTTCAGTTTTTAAATGAAGGTTCGGTGTTCAAACCCAATATTTAGTTTTAGAATCCATATCTAAAATTCATATCCTGAATTTTGTTCATGAATTCTGAAAAATCCTAAATCATATCTCTGGATTCGAATCCCTGAATAAGGAACTGAACATGAAACCATTTTCAAAATCCTGAAATAGGATTCAGCTCTAGAGTCATAGTTTTAAATTCTGAATCTGTGATTTGGAAGGAAATTTTGAAATAGAAGTATGAAACTAAATTCGGAACTTAAAACAACAAGGATGTGGAACAAGGCAACCAAAATTTCTAATGATCGACATTTTCAATCAATCGTCACACTTTTGAATCCGCAAATGCACGAGAGTCTGCGAACCCAGAGTGTAGCCTCTATTTGTCGTGATTTGAATTTGTTTTGTAGCGGACGAAATTATACCAATAGCCCAAATGTATGCAATTATATGTTTGTACATGATTGCGATACGAATATCGATATTTGAGCTTCTCTTCACCAAGCTTGTATTCAAGTTTTGTTTGCAAGCAGTTATTTTTATAGCGGTTCTCTACCTCTCTGCGATTTCGATTGAAGTGATAAACTTTTTCTCATTATCAATCGAGTTCATCTTATATGAATTAGAAATTAATCTTATGTACTCAAAAGCGATGCTTTCTCTTTGATATATCGCTTACTTCTTCAAAACCGTCGACTATGGCAGGGAAATCCGGTATGCCGGAGATTTTTCGCAGACAAAATAGGACACTGCTAGCTATTAATCATTATTTCAGTGATATACTCGTACAATTAAAAATACATGGATATGAACATTCAAATCAATACGTAGAAATATTTCCAATCAAATGGTGACATAATATTAATAATTGATACAAAATTGACTGAGCTGTAATTGTTCAAAATCTGATCACATTTTTCTTGAGTTTCTAATATATAGAAAAAATGGTTTCCACATAAAAATTAACTTCAGAATTTAGGTGGACCAGAATCTAGGTTGTGAGATGAGTTCTTGAATTTAACTAAAAATTCACTTCTCTACTACTGCTGGTTTGCTGCTAGCCACGACGTCTGAATGCGAAGAAGAGCACCACCTGAGCAAGTTTCTACCACCTCATTATTACTGATGGTAGTGAAGAACATCAGCACGACATCCAGTTCCGTCTAACGTACTAGAAAAAATGAATAATTCTCGGTCAATATTTAACTATTACACTCGGCCAGTAGAACACCGCAACTGATATGTGCCTGACTACCTGAAAACCGTCGTCCTGGTGCAAAAAAGGCAAGCAAACGAGATGAGTTTTCCTCGTTGTTTCCAAAAATTTGAGAAAAAATAGATTTTGAGTTATTTATGGTTTTTTTACACAAATTTACAAATTTAATCACAAATTCCTGATTATATTGCTGATAGCATGGAGAAAAAATTATGTTGTTGCGTTTAGTATAACAAGAGATATTCACGATCAAAAACTTATCACTCTCCCAGAGGGTAAATTTTGAAAAGGCGCCCCATAGTAAAGTAAGTCGTATTCACGACAAAACCAAAATTTATCAGAAGGCTGTTCTAGCACATGTATTCTTCTGTGGACAAAATTTAGATTGTATGCTCTTCGATCTCTAGTGATACAAATTGCTATTTCAACAGTTGCAGCTGTTACCGGGAATTACAAAAACTTTTCGATATATATGTGACTGCGTTTTCCCATTCTAATGCGAAAATTGAGAGAAGATGTTCGCACTCAAGGATATTGATGTCTGATGGAAGATATCGTCTCAGTGCAAACACATTGAATAATGCAAAGAACGTAATAAATGGAACGCTATTCTTCAATAATATGGTCACAATTGTTGTGTATGATAAAAATCGCATTCTTAAAGCAAAATGTGCACGACAGGCTTACGAATCAAAGTTGGACAAGAAAAAAGAAAAGAAACGAAGAAGTTCGGGGATTCCATCCATGGTGATAAGAAATTGTTCTAACTGGTAATGAAATGATAGTGAAAATAGGAGCCTGTAAAACCTCACCATTTGCTGTTACCTCTGGAGTTCCTCGAAGAAGTCACCTTGGGCCTTTTATAATTTTATTGTATCTCAACGATCAAAATTTTGCGATCAAGTGTATGAAACTATCGTTCGCCAATGACTTTCATATTTCAAAATGGTTTCAAATGCCACTAAATGCTCTGTCATCTCTTTTAGTAGCAAAAAGTATGTATTCAAGTTCGACCAGAATATTCCAATAAACTCAAACTCGAACGCGCATCGTCTGTTAAGGACCTGGGTGTTCTTCTGGATTCCAAGTTAAATTTTTAAAGAGCACATAGAGTTTCCTATCTCCAAAGCCTCAAAGCCTCTAAGATTTATTTCCCGCGGTACTAAGAAACTCTTATGTGAATTGCTTGTAAGCTCTGTATTTCATTTTAGTTCTTTCAACTCTCGAATATGCTGCGGTTATCTTATTACCAAAACGAAACCCAACGCATTGAAGTGACTCAACGCTTTTCAATTTTTCCGATTCGCTCTCCGACGTCTTTGCTGCAAACTGATCGGTCTCGATTTATTATCTGTCCGTCGCGATGTTTGCAAGGCTAGTTTTATGGTAGACTTACCTCAGTCGCGAATCGATTGCTCCGAGCTATGGCAATTGTTACAATTAAACTTTCGACGTCGTAATTTTCGATCATATTTTTTGCTTTGGATTCGCTATGCTAGAACTAATTATGAATATAATGAGCCCATTGCTAGCATATGCCGTGCATATTTAACAAATGTTTCAATTCTTCGACTTAATTTATCACGTAATGTTATTAAGAAATCGTTTTTTACGTTACTGTATCATAAGAATTAGTTACTATAGAAGCACTAGATTTAAGGAAACGTATCATTTGGATGATTTTAATCTTAGTCTTAAATGATAGTTAAACTGCCCATAGCAAACGCAATATTCGGGGCGTTTCCCGACTGGAAAGCTAGCAACGAAGGCCATCCCGTTCATACGCACAGAGGTGTAGAAACACAGAGGTGCGAGAGCATAGAAGTGACGAGTCACAGAGGTGCCATCGCATAAAGGTGCGAAGACGAAGGGGTGCAAAGGCACAAAGGTGCTAAAGCAACCCAGTGCTGATCTACCAGGTACCAGAATTTGTACGCTGCGTAGGATCAAAAGAGACGGCATATATCGCGAGGTGCTACACTGCAAGCATCGCATTTGATCGCCACCAAGAGCAAAAGCACTGTACCTGGGGTCAGGTACAGGCAGCACAGCAAGTGCAGTGGTGTTCACAACGACGGCAGAGCAACTGAGATAGCAGTAAACGACAGAAGACTGCCAATTGGAAACAGCAGAAGACTGCCAATTGGAAATCGTTGGAAGAGCTTCACGTCGTTCTTCACGATAAAGGAACAGAGACATCAGCTACAAGGTAGATTTAATTTAATTTATTTTTTATTTCTTATATCTGAAATTTTACTAAACATAAGTTTTTATTTTGGTATTATTAATTTACAAAAAAATTAATGCAATGGATGATCTCATGGAAGATCATCCGAATCCGATTCCGGATACTAGTAAGAGTTTAAATACTCCGAGGGCTAAACATTATCCACAGGGTACCACTGGGCCATGGATAGTCTATCTTCGAAAAAAAGAAAAGATTTTAAATTTGATGCAAATTACCAAGGATTTGACATCACATTTCTCTGAAGTTAAAGAAATATGTAAAGTTAATAGAGATAAAATTCGAGTTGTTGTCAATGACTTGAAACAGGCGAACGAAATTGTAACCTGTAAATTATTTTCTGTTGAATATCGAGTTTACATTCCATCGAAGGAGGTGGAAATTGACGGTGTTGTGACTGAAGCAAGTCTGACGGCCGATGATTTACTTAAAAATGGAGTTGGTCGTTTTAAAAACTCCATGCTTGAGGGAGTTAAGATACTCGAGTGCAAGCAATTGTACTCAGCATCTATTGTCGATGGAAAAAAGTCGTATCGTCCCTCAGATTCGTTTCGTGTAACATTTTCCGGATCTGCGTTGCCTAGCCATGTCTATATCGATAAAATTCGTCTTCCTGTTCGGCTTTTCGTACCGCATGTTATGAATTGCACGAACTGTAAAAAATTCGGGCATACAGCTACTTACTGTAGTAATAAGTCCAAATGTATCAAATGTCAAGGGCCTCATAAGGATAATCTTTGCGATAAAGATGTTGAAAAATGTGTTTATTGTGGGGAGGGACCTCATGATGATCTTTCAGTATGCGCTGCATTTAAGTTGCGTAAAGACAAAATGAAGCTTTCTTTAAAAGCACGGTCTAAGCGCACATATGCAGAAATGCTTAAAACGGTCATACATGTCTCCCCCTTGGAAACCGAAAACGGTTTTTCAAATCTTATGGAGCCAGATGAATCTGACTCCGACGGAAATAGTGAAGATACCTCGTTTGTCACTCCTCAAGGGTCTGTTAAGAGGAGATTAACAAACCACAAAATACCTAAAAAGACACCTAAAATTACATCTTCAAAAAAAGATCCCCGTGTTAAAACTAAAAAGCCAAATTTAAAACCAAAAACTGTGCCTCCTGGTTTGTCAAATTCACAAACCAATCCAGAAACTATTTCAAGAAAAGACAATAATCCAGTGGGCTCCGTTTCACATTCACCAACAGGATTACTTAAGTTTTCGGAAATTGTAGAATGGATTTTCGCAGCATTCAATATTTCTGAACCTCTAAAGACTATCATAACGGCATTCCTTCCAATAGCTAGAACTTTTTTGAAACAGTTATCAGCTCAATGGCCAGTTCTTTCAGGTTTTGTATCATTTGATGGATAATTTATAATCCGCCGCAAATGATTCAATCACTGTTCTGCAGTGGAATTGTCGAAGCATCATGCCAAAACTTGATTCATTTAAAGTTTTGTTGCATAGTCAAAAATGTGATGTATTTACTTTGTGCGAAACATGGCTTACATGAAACATAGCCTTAAATTTTAATGACTTTAACATTATACGTCTCGATAGAGACTCTCCGTATGGTGGAGTGCTTTTAGGAATTAAGAAATGTTATTCCTTTTATAGATTAAATATTCCTTCGACTTCTAGTATAGAAGTTGTTGCTTGTCAAATAAACATTAAAGGAAAGGACATTTGCATTGCTTCAGTATATATTCCTCCAAGAGCTCAAGTTGGACAACGACAGCTTAATGAAATTGTCGAAGCCCTTCCTGCTCCACGTTTGATTTTAGGAGATTTCAATTCGCACGGAATGATGTGGGGTTCCGTTTACAATGATAGCAGATCATCCTTAATATATAATATTTGCGACAATTTTAGCATGACGGTACTAAATATGGGTAGCATGACACGGATCCCAAGACCTCCTGCACGTCCAAGTGCATTAGATTTATCTCTTTGCTCGACTTCAATTCGACTAGATTGCACCTGGAAAGTATTTCCTGATTTATACGGTAGCGATCATTTACCAATCATCATCTCAATTAGCAGTAACAAAGGCATTGCTAATTCAGTTAATATTCCATATGATTTGACAAAAAATATTGACTGGATTAAATACCAAAGTAATATTTCAAGTGCCTTAACTTCAATGGAAGAGCTCCCTCCACTTGAAGAATATGACTTCCTCGTTTGTGCGATTCTGGAGGCCGCAGAACAAGCCCAAACCAAACGATTTCTTGGTCCATCGTCTAACAGAAGACCTCCAAACCCTTGGTGGGACAAAGAGTGCTCAGATGCTAAGCACGCGAAACAAAATGCCTTCAAGACGTTTTTAAAACGAGGAGGAGGAACTCCTCAGAATTTTGAAAAATTCTTGACTTTAGAAACCAAGTACAAGAGCATACTTCGGGCCAAGAAATGTAGCTATTGGAGACATTTTGTCGAAGGTTTGTCAAGAGAAACCTCAATGAGCACTCTTTGGAATACGGCCAGACGAATGAGGAATCGTAACGTAGGAAATGAGAGTGAGGAATACTCGAACCGATGGATATTTGATTTTGCGAGGAAAGTTTGTCCAGATTCTGTTCCTACGCATAGCATTATTAGGGAATCTTTTTCAAATAATGGTTCCATTGATAGCCCCTTTTCAATGATGGAATTTTCCATAGCACTCATGTCTTGTAACAATAACGCTCCTGGGTTGGACAGAATTAAATTCAACTTGGTGAAGAATCTGCCCGACCTCGCAAAAAGACGTTTGTTGGAATTGTTCAACAAGCTTCTTGAGCAAAATATTGTTCCACCTGACTGGAGGCAAGTGAAAGTTATCGCCATTCAAAAGCCGGGGAAACCAGCTTCCAATCACAACTCATATAGACCCATCGCGATGTTGTCCTGCATCAGAAAATTGTTCGAAAAAATTATTCTACGACGTCTCGACACTTGGGTCGAGACGAACGGTTTGTTGTCAGATACTCAGTTTGGCTTCCGTAGAAATAAAGGGACGAATGATTGCCTTGCATTACTTTCGTCTGACATTCAAATTGCCTTCGCTCAAAAGCAACAAATGGCATCTGTATTTTTAGACATTAAAGGAGCATTTGATTCAGTTTCCATTGATGTTCTTTCAGACAAGCTTCACCAACATGGACTCCCAGCGGTTATAAATAATTATTTGCACAACCTTTTGTCAGAGAAACGCATGCATTTTTCACATGGCGATTTGGTAACATTCAGAATTAGCTACATGGGTCTACCGCAAGGCTCTTGCCTCAGTCCGCTCCTCTATAATTTTTACGTGAATGACATTGACAGCTGTCTAGTATCCCCATGTACACTAAGACAATTGGCAGATGATGGCGTAGTTTCCGTTACTGGACCCAAAGCTATTGATCTGCAAAAACCATTGCAAGATACTTAGATAACTTGTCCGTTTGGGCTGTTCATCTGGGTATCGAATTCTCTGCGGAGAAAACAGAGCTGGTCGTCTTTTCAAGAAAGCATGATCCCGCGCAGCTTCAGCTTCATATGATGGGAAGAATGATCCAACAGGTTTTGACTTTCAAATACCTCGGGGTGTGGTTTGATTCCAAATGCACGTGGGGAGGACACATTAGGTTTCTGATAACAAAATGCCAACAAAGAGTAAATTTTCTTCGAACAATAACCGGATCTTGGTGGGGTGCTCATCCGGAAGATCTAATAAAATTGTATCAGACAACGATACTTTCAGTGATGGAATATGGATGCGTTTGCTTTCGTTCCGCTGCAAACTCTCATATTATCAAATTAGAGCGAATTCAATATCGTTGTTTGCGAATTGCTTTAGGCTGCATGCATTCGACACATACAATGAGTCTTGAAGTTCTGGCGGGAGTTCTTCCATTGAAGGATCGTTTTTGGGAGCTTTCGTCGCGACTGCTAATAAGATGCGAGGTACTGAATCCCCTAGTTATTAATAACTTCGAAAGGCTAGTTGAGCTTCAATCTCAAACAAGATTCATGACTGTATATTTTAACCATATGTCACAGGAAATCAACCCTTCAAGATATATTCCTATCCGTGTCAGCCTCCTAAATGTCCCTGACTCAACTTTATTTTTCGACACATCCATGCAGCGCGAAGTGCGTGGAATTCCGGAACACCTACGCTCGTTGGAAATCCCAAAAATATTTACAAGTAAGTTCAGGCATATCGACTCTGAGAAAATGTTTTACACGGACGGATCGCGAATTGAAGAAGCGACAGGGTTTGGTATGTTCAACAATAATGTTTCGGTCTCCTTTAGGCTTCAAGAACCTGCATCTGTTTATATAGCAGAGTTAGCAGCAGTTCATTATAGTATGAGTATAATCGTCACATTATCTCCAAACCATTATTTTCTTTTCACAGATAGTCTGAGTGCAATTGAAGCCATTCGCTCAAAGGCTGCTGGCAAAAATGAACCTTTTTTCTTGGGCAAAATAAAACAGTGCCTGAACGTCATATTGAATAATAATTATCAAATCACAATAGTTTGGGTCCCGGCTCATTGCTCCATTCCAGGCAATGAAAGAGCCGATATTTTAGCCAAACGTGGTGCTATTGAGGGTGAAATTTATGAGAGACCAATTGCTTTCAATGAATTCTATAGCGCGTCTCGCCAAAGAACACTTGCCAAGTGGCAAGCTTCTTGGGATAAAGATGATCTGGGTCGGTGGATGCACTCAATTATTCCTAAAATATCGACAAAGGCATGGTTCAGGGGATTGGATGTGAGTAGAGATTTCATTCGTGTGATGTCCAGACTCATGTCCAATCACTACACGTTAGATGCACATCTCCTTCGAATTGGACTTTCCGAGACTAATCATTGTGCTTGTGGCGAAGGTTACCGTGATATTGACCATGTTGTTTGGACATGCGTGGAGTATCGTGATGTCAGATCTCAACTAATAAATTCCTTGCGTACCCAAGGTAGACTATCCAATGTCCCAGTTCGCGACATTCTTGCTTGTCGTGACGTTCCTTACATGAAACTTCTTTATTATTTCATTAAGTCCATTGGAGTTCCAATTTAAATTTTATTTTATGTTAGATTGTTTTCTCTTCCATGAGTTCAACCAATAGCCAGCTATCTTATATTAAATAAAAGTGATGAACTGATACAAACAAACCTGAAATAGTTATAAGATCATGTACAAAATAAATGTATTTCATTTAATGTAATTTATAATAGCAACTCGCTTGATAAAAACATAGGATATTCGAAATGTATTAGGTTTAAAGTACTATGTATTGTAGATGCCACGGCGAAGAAAAACTTATGTATATTGCCTATGAAATAAACGTATTTATGGAAAAAAAAATCCACTAACTAACTAAGGCTGCCAACTAGATGAAATTACCAGTAAGTTTTTTTTTAAATTCGCAACTCGTTTTGCCATCACTTGTAAAAAAGTACTCACGACAATGGAAATTTTTCACTTATCCCGCTGTAGTACCGAAACCGGAAGTCGGATCTGGATCAACTTTTCGGACTTTTTTAAGAATTTCAAGACTTTTCATTTGCACATTATTTTGTGAAAATCCGTTTTTTAGAGAAAATTGAGTGCGCATTTTCTCATAGATTTGCACATATTACCTCGTAATTCCGGAACCGGAAGTCGGATAAAGATTAAATTCAATAGCAGGCTATGGGACCATAAGACCAATAATTCAAATCTGAGTTTGTAAAAATCGGTTCAGTCATTTTTGAGAAAATTGAGAGATAATATTTATCACATACACACAGACATTTTGGATCTCGACGAACTGAGTCGAATGGTATGCGACACTCGGCCCTCCGGGCCTCCGTTCAAAAGTCGGTATTTACAGTGATTCATAAGTAAAATTTAAAAGCTGAAGGATTTATCGATTAAATATTCCCGGATAATTTACGGTGTTTAGTATATCCCGATTTTTCAAATTACAAAACAGCACCATTGTTTTAATCCACCTAGGGGTGCGATAATGCTTTTATCTTGCTATTTAAATAGTTTCATTAAAACATTTGTAGGATTCTATCCTCGGTCATTAATATTGTGAGCTTCTCGAATAACCTAATAGTAGGATTCAAACGAGTTTAAGTCTTTCGAAATTGATTCTTTCATCTCCGACACTGGGATTTGTCGGTTACGTTACATATAATATTTCTTCACTCGAACCGGAAATATGCGCCATAACTCTTCCAAAATTGATTGACATTGTTAGCTTTCAGATAAGTTTACCGAAATTCGTTTGGTCATCTTCGAGAAAAATCAGTCGATGAACAATGGGCGGTTAGTCGCTTATGTCGTTTATAACTCCGGAACCGAAAGTAACAGTCCGATTTGATTCTACGAACTTGATCAATAGCCCAATAATAGCTTTCAAACAAACTTAAATTTGTTAAAATCGGTTGAGTAATCTTTGAGAAAATTGAGCGGTAAAAATATCTTCCAAAAGATCACACACATAGACATTTTCCGATCTCGTTGAACTGAATGAAATGGTATACAACACTATGAGTATCCGTGGCTCCGTTTGAAAGTCGGGTTTTCCAGCAATTCTAATACCTTTCTATAGATAAAGGTAAAACTGTCCATTGAATGGAAACAGGAAAGTGTGTTCGTACGTAATCTAGCAAAATCTACAAGTCTTGTTTACCCTGTAGCTACGAAAGCGGAAGTTGTATCCAGGAATCAGGAATTCCATTTGAAACTGTGGTACTTATCCTTTGAATGTAGAAGTTTGTGGAAATAGATTGGATCATCTTGAAGAAAAATGAGAGAGCCTTTTTACAGTTTTTGACCACTATCTCCAATACTTCTGAAACCGGATTTCGGGGGCCGGAATAGTCGAAGTAGTTGATTCGTATGCCTAGCAACAATTATGACCTACATATTGTAATGTTTACATGTTTACACTAGTCACTCTGTAATTCTGGAACTGGAAGTCGGATGAATTTGAAGTTTTCTATAACTTCTTAATATTTTTTATTTGATTATAAAGTTGAGAAATTCGATTTAATCATCTCCGGGAAAAGTGAGTACACAGAAATGTTACATACACACAGACACTTTGCATACTCAACGAACTGATTTGAACGCTATATAACAATCATCGGCACTCTGGGCCTCGGTGCAAAGACCAATTCATTGACATTTTATTGTTTCGATCGCACTTATCACCGTGTTTTACCAAAATCACACACCAGTAGCAGACATCCGTAGCCGCATCGTGATTCTGGTTTATTCATACGCGATTGAAAACTCCTCATGTCATGTGTTTACGGTGCTGATGAACTCGGTTGTATTTTCAAACTCAAGCTTCGGTGTTGGTTTGCGTTTTTTTATAGCGTGTATGATAGAACAAAGCACGTTGTGTACATCGGTCGTAAAGGCGTGTTGTGTTCTCCTTCCATACCAGTATTGATCTGAATTCACAATCATACAATCAATATGCGTTTTTCGTGTAAATTGAGAAGATTGTCGACTCAAGGTGATGAAAATAAGTTCACGACAACATTTGTATTAACGGAATCGTTATTCTATTCACGAAACATTTTCCAGCAACGCCAGGTAATTCAGCTAGTTAGAAATAAATAAACAAACTATCTGTGTAACGCTAAATCATAACAGAAGCCAAAATCACAAGGCCAACTTGGATCGCTTTGACCAGTAGCATAGCGCAAGTGTCCAAAACGCACAATAACAACAACAAAAACAACATCAAAAACGCAAACACGTTTCATCATCCGTCGTCGTTTTCCCGTGGGGGGGGGAAGGATGACGGCAGTAGCGACAGAAAGGGAAGCACTGCAACCAAGCCAACCCTAGAGCCGAGGTCAGTTACGCCTTGAACACATATTTCAAAAAGTTCTTCGCCTGTGCGACAGAAGAACCGAACCGATAAGCGCAGCTGGCCCCAATGCACGCACACAAAACACGAAACCGAATTGAATCGAGTACGAAATACGCTTGGCAAAGGCCAAAACTCGGAAACCGCCCTGTGTCTGTGCTGCGAATGCCGTGCGGGGAAGACCGCGGAGTTGGGAACGGAAGAGTGATGGTTCGGAGAAGACAGAACGTACCGAGTCGGAACCGGTTTTTGAGCCGCATATGTAAGGGCAGAACACGTTCAAAAATGGACGAAAAACTGGTAGTGGCCAAAACCGACGAAAAACGATGCCCTTCCTTGGTGTTCAGTTTCATGCAGCGAGCGTGTGAGGAGGAGTTGTGCCGGAGGGGGGGGTCACTTGAAGCTCCCCCTGAAGTTAGCCTTGGTCAGTGACTTCTCGGCCACGGGTGGTGGTTTGCGGTATGGCTCTGAAGAATTGCGATTCGAAGCACGCCGATCGCAGCCGGGAGGAAACCAAGTTGCGCCTCGATGCGGAACGGAAACGGCACGGGAAGACGGAGCGTGAATTTCGTTTGTTTCCAATTGCCCACCACCACACGAGAACATCACGCGGCAAAGTGACCGAAAACTGCAGAACCACTTGCGGATTTCAGAGGATTAAGGTGCCAACGACATGAGACCGGGTTGGAGTTCCACGAACTATCCCGCCCGCCCATCAATGAAAGACGACTGAACTCTAATCAATCCTCTTCTCAGGAATTGCCATTCGTGAGAATGGGATCTCGACGAAAAATGAATCTCCGGAATAGAAAGACACAACGCGGACTAAAAACTAGATAAATCAACACATCTGTTGGTTGGCTTCTCCCGTCTTGGTCCTCCTTCTTGTCCCGGATCAGCATACCGGAATGTTCCCCATCGCGCACGATGGGATGTAATAAGAAATAAAAATTCTGATTATTGTGATTTTAATCCGCTTTTGTCGGCATTTATATTACTCCAGCGGAATGGTTGGAAGTTTGGTGTGCGGTGCTCCGGCAACTTGGTAACGATTTCCGTCGCGCTACTTTTGATCTGTTCACTTCTTGTGGTTCCATTTTTACCATCCCTCAATTCACGAACCCCGTAGGCCGCAGCCGTCGTTCGGTAGCCAGTGGTAATCCCAAAAAAAATCATGGCCTACCACAACCGAACCGACGGGGCACGCAATGGTCAATGACCCGTGTCGTCTCCGTTTGTTGTTGTTGTTGTTGTTACTAGTCCCCGTGTTCCTCCTCCTCTTTACTCCTCGCATCACCCCAGGTCGGTTTTTGTGGTTCTCCATTATCGCCAATTCCGTGCAGTGCAGCGCTCGGTTCGTTGTCGTTTGGCCAAATGCGACTGGTACTGCCGCCGAGAGCGGCATTCTGGCTGAGTTCTGGATTTGGTGTTTTGTTTCGTCTGGGCCGGTTTTATGGCACTGCACTGACGACTACGACGACTACGATGTGGATGATGATGATGAAAACGGATGGTCGTCTCGGTTCGGTTATGGTCAAGATGTTGGTCAACACACACCCATACACAAATGGTCAGTGAGTAATCCCGGAGGAGAAAGAGGGAAATGAGCCGTACAGTTCAAGACTAAATATTTCGCCTCAGTCCCCGCCGAAACCCCCGGGTAGCACCGGCTCCAGCACTGGATTGGTGCGTTTCATACTTTCTGGATTGTGAGAAAGATCTGCGCTGGCCGACCACAGATTGAGGTTAAGTTGAGGCTCTTGAAATGTTATTATTTATTCAGCGTCAACCGATCGGCGCAAAGAGGATTGTTCCGTCGAGGTTGAAGTTGTGCTCTCTCTCGGTCAAATTCTCATGATTGCTCGTTTGGGACTGAATGTCACTCGGCAATGTCGATTAATGTGTTTCCGTTGATAGATGGGAAAGGCTTACACAAAAGCGAACTGGAATATGAAGGGCACGAGGAAAACTACAAATTACTAGCTTGGTGCTCTATTTTTGGGAAATCATTCCAACCCCTCCAAAAAAGAACATCGTTAATTCCAAAGCGATTTCCATTTCTCTTTACTGTAATCTCTGTTAGAAGGCTTGGGCTTGGTTATATGAATACTCCAGGGCCCAGGAGATTCCGTCTTACGTGACAGTTGCTCAGGTGTTCTTGTAAATCGTTGATAACCTACGAGAATCAGTTGACGAAACTTTTCACTACTACTAGAATAATCACTCAACACCGGCAACTAGTGAACCCAGTATTTCGAATCCAAACACGTTTTCATCATCGACCAAACTAACAACTGCAATCGAATCTACAAAAAGATGCGTCTACAGCCACTAGCAGAACGGAACAAACGAATGAAACATGCTTTGAGCTGTTGATGACGAAATGTGTCGAAGATGACCGGTTTTCACCTCAGGAAAACAGTTGTTTATTCTGTTTTGGTCGGATTTGGTATACTGCCATTACAAAAAAATAGACCATTAGCTAGGATGCCGCAAAACAACGTCCTCGTGATGGCCAAAAGCATAAAATCTGTCAACACCAATGCAGGCTTCGCCGAGCGGAACCTCAATTTAAGGAACAGCTGCGTTCTGCGGTGCGGTAAACCAAAGAGGCTGCGCAAATCGTGATGGAAGGAGTGTTACGAAAGGTCACGGTCAGAGCTAATAAAAGCCATTTTCATTGACTAAAAATAGACGAGAAATTACTGTCACTTTCAGCTTCGCTTGCAAACTATGAGATCGAAATCCATGTCCAATCAATTACATAAGCGGAACAGTAATTTCAAAATTGTGTTCTTTCTTTCGTTTGCCCTTTCAGTCGTTTGCGGTTTTCAGTGAAAATCCCATAGTATGCAGTGTCGATATTCAACCGAAGCTGTGAGAATTGAAAATGACAGAAAAAGGTTTCACAATAACTTTTACCTGTTGGTGCTCGAATTTGTAGTAGTTTTGGTTTCCAAAGAGGTTCTGGGGTGTAAATACTTCAATTTTTCATATTTTAGAATTAAAATTCTGCTGATGTTCCCTGCAGACGTTAGTTTGGTTTCGTCTTGTCATAGAGGAAAGAGTGACGTTGGCAATTGTGCTCTCTCGTTTTTTCGATGAGAAACGAAAATGCTTCGTCTCTCTTCATTTGTTCTGGTGCCGGTCATCTACGAATTAGACAGTAAAATATTGAAAACGAGGCTGTCGGAATGGTTTCTTGCATTGAGAATGCGTAACCTTTTTAAGCACTGATTGACGTCACTAGACCTCCGGCACGGTATCACTCCACTACCGGCTGTGAAAATTGCATTTACATCGCGAAGCTTAAAATTCCGATGTATGCTTATTTTTTCGAATAAATTTCAACTCATTGACATTCTTTTATTCTTTCGGTCTCACTCATCATAAAATAGATAAAGTTTTTGTCAACCGCAGCACCGGTTTTTACCAATATTCCACACCAGTAGCAGACATCCGTAACCGTTTCGTTTTCTTTATAGAAATAGAACAAAGCAGGCATCGTTCGTGTTGTGTTTTCTTCTTCCACGTTGCACATACCGGTGTTGTATTGTCATTCTATATGGCGGTTTGAAAACTTTGACAATCGGAATCGGAAGTCGGATCCGGATGAAATTTCACAGTAGCTTTTGAGCTTGAATTTTAACCAACATTTGATGAGTTCTATTTTAGGAGTTTTTCTTCACTACTTTCGGTGCGTCCGGAATAGGAAAAGGAAGGACCAGTAGTGCCGAATAAAGTTAAAATGCCTAAAAACTAACAAGTTTTGCAAACTAGAAAAATTTATCAGACAGTTTTATGGGTTTTGCACCTGTTTTTGACCAGTGAAGAATGAAATTGGTAATTTTCTACTTACCACTCTTTAGTTCCGGAACCAGAAGTCCGCATAAAATGTTCTAGAAATTTTAGAAAACTGTAATACCTTTCAGCTAGTTTGTGAAAATCGGTTGAGCCGTTTCCGAAAAAAATGAGTGCACATTTTTTCTCTAATTTCCACATATTACCCTAAAGTTCTGGAACCGGAAGTCAGGTTTAAATTAAATTGAATAAGACCAGAAGACCTTTCATTTGAATCTTAGTTAGTGAAAATCGGTTCAACCGTCAAAGAGAAAAGTGAGTGTGTATGTTTGTTACACACACACACACACACACACACACACACACACACACACACACACACACACACACACACACACAAACACACACACACACACACACACACACACACACACACACACACACACACACACACACACACACAGAGAGAGAGAGAGAGAGAGAGAGAGAGAGAGAGAGAGAGAGAGAGAGAGAGAGAGAGAGAGAGAGAGAGAGAGAGAGAGAGAGAGAGAGAGAGAGAGAGAGAGAGAGAGAGAGAGAGAGAGAGAGAGAACTGAGTCGAATGTTTAAAAGGTCAGTTTTCAAAGTGAAAACCATCAAATAAGTGTGAAGACGACGAATCGCAGCTATATTGGATGAAGATGGCACTTCTAGTCAAAAGCTATTGGTAGCATTATTAAATGTTGCGCAAAAAACCATTTCTGACCGATTTGAGACTATGGAAAAAGCTCAAATGTGTGGAAAATGGGTGCCACATGAATTGAATGAAAGACAGATGGAAAAACGAAAAAACACTTGAAATTTTGCATCAAAGACACCAAAGAAAAATCAGTTTTACTTCGAATTGCTACTGGCTATGAAAGTTGGATCTATTTTAAAAATCGCAAATGGAAAAAAATTATTGAATAATCCGGGACCAAAACCAGATCGTTTCGGCCAAAAGGTAATGCTTTGTGTTTGATGAGATCAGAAAGGTGTGGTGTATCATGAGTTTCTAAAATCTGGTGAAACTGTTAATACTGATAGCTACAGGCAACAAATGATCAATTTAAGCCACGAATTGATCCAAAAACGACCAGAATGGGCCAGAAAACACAGCAAACTAATTTTATCACACGACAATGCACCTGCACACAAAGCAAACAAACATCGGTTGAGGATACAATCAAAGCCCCTGACTGCTACCCAACCCACCGTATTCACCATACTTGGCCTCTTTCGACTATCTGACTGGTTTGCTTGAAAAGACGAACATTTCTATTGGTGTGATATTTATAAATTGCTAGAAATGTGGTCAAGATGCGTAGAAAACAATGGTCAATATTTTGAATAGAATTTCGAAATAAAAACGAGTGCTTCATTCCAACAACAACAAAACGCTCATTTCGTTCCAGCATATCTGGTAGTTAGTAAAGGACCGAGGTTTTTTTTTAATACATGTAATACGATTTTCTTTTCACTTTCCAACAGCTCGTGTAATGCCTCGTGCACACCTGTCAGAGCTCAAAATTGTCACGCATTTTAAATGAAAGCATTCAACAGCGTTATATTTGTTTCTTTTTTTTGCCGTAAATGATCGTGTCCAAAATAAACGAAGAGATACGAAGCATTTTCGTGTCTCATTGCAACAAAGTGAGTATCAATTAATATTAACGTCACTCGTTCCCCTACGTCAAGGCGAAAACCCAAAAAAAAACGTCTGCAGGCAGAATCAGTCAAATTTTAATTCTTATAATCTGTGACGTTTGGCTCTGTGACATTTATTGTCGATTCTCGAAGCTCGCTCGGTCGACACTGTGCGGTATACGATTTTCACTGAAAACCGAAAAATACGGAATGAGTAAACGAAAGAAAGAACACAATTTTGAAACTACTTTTCTGCTTATAAAGTTGACTGGATATGCACCCCTCTTTTGATTTTTGCAGTTGTTGTTTTAACTAATAATTAATATATTCAACCAATTTGCTATTTGATTTGCACATATTGAAGTAGTTGTAAAATATGGTTTTTAATGCTGTCTAATGTCAAAAACAGTATGTGCAAAGCAAAACAAAAATCGCAATGGAAAATCAACCATTACTTTAGTTGAAATTCAAACACGTTTCTTAAACATTTTCATGCAAACGAAATTCGCTCATTATATTTTTGTAAAACTCGTGAAGAGTAACTTTTGAATAATAGTAAATTAATGTTTTTTATAACACTAGTTGTCGGAATATTAATGTGATGATAAATTATCTACATCTTTACTGCTCTAACACCTTTACAAGAAGAAATGATTGATATAAAAGTGCTATGCACAGAATTGATAGCCGTTAGAGATATTGCAATTAAAAAAAACGTGTTTAACCAAAACTAGAACCCAGAATTTTAAGCAATCCTTCCATTGTTTATATATTGTGACTTTCCTGGGCAATCTAGTGTTAAATGCACATCCTTACATTATATAATTTAACAAGCTTACTAACACCTGATTTTATTTTATTTTATTTTCTCAACGAAAACCGAGCCTGTTGAAATAAAGGATTATCATCGAAGATTTGAGACTAAGAAAAAGACTCTAGAATACTCTCAAGAAAATAAAGAAAAATAGGTATTTTATATAATTACCTAACTTTTGATAAGTAAAATGCAATACGATTTTTACTATCACTTTTATTATTATTATTATTATTATTATTATTATTATTATTATTATTATTATTGTAATTGTTATTATTATTAATCTTATTATTATTCCTTTATTCTTGATAATCTATTAGCTTGTGATATTAACAGGTTTCTCCGGTATAGTAAAAAGCAATGCAATGGGGCAAAAGGAAACGTAACATAACATCGACAAAGATAGAAACAATTAGAATAGATTGATTAGGGAACTTCAAAGTAATAATCGTAAGTACCACTTCAGACACAAAAGACTATATAGGAAAGCAGGGCCAAGACCGAAGCGGATACAAAGCGAAATTTTGCAAAGTTTCATCGACGAGGACATTTACGACACAGAAGTAGTTGGTAGGATGACAAAATACCAATACGATACAGACGCACGACTCAATAATTGACTGGTTACAGGGTGAAGCACTCTTCCTGCCCAAGTGACAAATTCTCTGGCGAACTTGCAATAGAAGATATTCCTATCTTTCGTTGCAAATTGATAACCGTAAAGGAATCTGTCGCTTGGGTTACATGCTGGCGAGTTTCCTCCTTCGTTACTAGTGTTCATTTGGGCACCATAGCCTAGTTCGTCCGGTATGGAAAGTGCGGATCGTTGTAACCACCCCCCTCGGCCAGAGTAGCTAATAAAGGGAAAAACAAAATAATAAAAAAATCAGAACGTATATCAATAAGGAGCATTTTATTGTCATTCAAAATCAATAATTTTGCTTAAGTTGAAATAACTAATCGTAATATCTAAAACAACTAAAACCGATTTGTTTTTAAACTCACATAACTGTTAAATAAAAAACAAGGTCGGTTGTGGTAACTAAAATCTTTATTTAAATTGAAAGGTGTGTGTGTGTGTCTTGACTAACAGACAGCATCTTTTTTCAACCAAAAAATTTTGTTATTTCAATCATCGTTTCTGTTGATCGAAAAACAAAAATGACAGTGTAGGAAAAACAACAACCGATTAGTTGTACCAAATTTTAACCAATCAAATTCAGAAAAAACAACTAATATTTTGGTTGTTTCACGATCGCTAAGGGTTCCGTATGGATCTTGTTTTCATAATTTGCTAGCGGAGCTGAAAGTGACATATATTTTGAGTCAGTTGAAATCACTTTTATTAGCTCTGAGACCAGTCTTTATTCGAGTTGGTATCGAGCCTTTTTCTACTAGTACTGTGGTTTTATACATGCACGGAAAAGCCAGCGATCGCAAAACAACTAAAATATTAGTTGTTTTTCTGATTTTGATTGGTTAAAATTTGGTACAACTAATCGACTGTTGTTTTAACTAATCTGTCATTTTTTATTTATCGTGCTGGCAGCTTAGCAACGACATTCAACAAAGACACGCACCACAAACAAGTAATGAAACGTTTCAGTTGAGCAATGCCAAACACACTGAGCGAACAATGAAACGTTTCAATGAGATGTCACTCGTGCAATTGAGCAAAGACACAATCCCAGCAAAGTTACTTGTATGCATGATAGCAAAAAAATGTCTCAGTTGTTTCAACCAATTATTCAGTTATTTGAACTTCAGACGCCAATTGCAATAAATATTTTTTACTGTTAGCCTCTTCGGGGGGCAGCTAATCGTTCACTGCTTTAACAACGAAATTTTACCTAAACAACTGCTGTGCTCAGCCACAAGTGGTGACTTTTCAGCCCTGTTCCTGGTGGAACAACAGCTTGACCGTTTTCTTCCTGGTGGAACAACAGCTTGACCAAATTGGTACCGCATAAAGCATGGCTGGTCTGAAAATTTGTTTATAAATTAACAATTTGTTTTTTAGACAGAGCTTAGAATTTCTGTTTATAAGAGGATATAAACATTTAATATATTTATTACACTTTGCCTGGATTCCTTCAATGTGATCCTTGAAAGTGAGTTTTTTGTCATACGTTAAACCTAAGTATTTAGCTTGATCAGACCATGTCAATTCCAAGCCATTCAATTTGAGAATGTGATTATTGTTTGGTTTAAGAAAAGAAGCTCTTGGCTTATGAGGAAAGATAATTAATTGCGTTTTTGCTGCATTTGGTTTAATTTTCCATTTTGACAGATAATCACTGAAAATATTTAAACTTCTTTGTAGGCGACTGCAGATCACTCTTAGATTTCTACCCGTGGCTAACAGACTTGTGTCGTCACAGAATAGCGATTTCTGACAACCAACGGGTAGATTTGGAAGATCAGAAGTGAAAATATTATACAAGATTGGAGCTACACTCGAACCCTGCGGAACACCGGCTCGTACGGGTAGCAATTCAGATTTACAATTCTGATAGCTAACCTGAAGAGTACGATCAGTTAAATAATTTTGAATCATTTTGATCAAATAAATAGGAAACTGGAAATCAGACATTTTTGCTATTAAACCTTTGTGCCAAACACTGTCGAATGCTTTTTCTATGTCTAGAAGAGCAACTCCAGTGGATAACCCAGAAGATTTATTTGATTTTATCATGTTCGTTACTCTGACAAGTTGATGAGTAGTTGAATGTTCATGACGAAATCCAAACGGCTCTGGTAAAAAAATTGAATTCTCATTTATATGAGTCATCATTCTCAACAAGATAATTTTTTCAAAAAGTTTACTGATAGAAGAAAGTAAACTAATTGGTCGATAACTTGATGTTTCTGCTGGGTTTTTATCAGGTTTGAGGATAGGAATTACTTTAGCGTTTTTCCATCTTTTTGGGAAGTAAGGTAATGAAAAACACTTGTTGAAAATTTTAACCAGGAGTCTCAAGGCAACATCGGGAAGATTTTTAATAAGAATATTAAAAATTCCATCATTACCAGGAGCCTTCATGTTTTTAAGTTTTCTAATAATTGATTTAATTTCATCAAAATTCGTCTCAATAATGTCATCGTGTGATAACACTTGGGTTGAAATATGATCATATTTCAGTGAGACTTCATTTTCAATAGGACTCACAACGTTCAAATTAAAATTGTGGACACTCTCGAACTGCTGAGCTAGTTTTTGAGCTTTTTCGCCATTTGTAAGAAGTATTTGATTTCCTTCCTTGAGAGCAGGAATTGGTTTCTGAGGTTTCTTAAGAACCTTAGAAAGTTTCCAGAAAGGTTTAGAATATGGTTTAATTTGTTCAACTTCTTTAGCGAAATTTTCATTTCGCAAAAGAGTAAATCTATGTTTAATTTCTTTTTGTAAATCCTTAACTATATTTTTCATAGCAGGATCACGAGAACGTTGATATTGTCGTCGACGAACATTCTTCAACCGAATGAGCAGTTGAAGATTGTCATCGATGATAGGAGAATTTAATTTAGTTTAAGCTTTGGGAACTGAAAGATTTCTAGCTTCGATAATGTAATGATTCAAATTATCAATTGCTGTGTCGATGTCCGCTGATTTTTTAAAATAGTTTCATGATCCACATGATTTTCAATGTGAGATCTGTAATCCAACCAATTAGCTCTATGATAGTTGAAAATAGAACT
Organism: Malaya genurostris; assembly: GCF_030247185.1. NCBI lineage: Eukaryota > Metazoa > Arthropoda > Insecta > Diptera > Culicidae > Malaya > Malaya genurostris. Next base: position 11,209,577 of record NC_080570.1, read on the forward strand.
AATTGGATTAATTATAGCTTCGTTGGAAAGTCTGAATGATACTGGAAGATGATCTGAGTCAAAGTCAGCATGTGTAATCGGTTCACTACAAATGTGACTTTGATCTGTTAGAACCAGATCAATTGTAGACGGGTTTTTCACTGAAGAGAAACAAGTCGGATTACTGGGATGAAGAACTGTGAAGTAACCAGCTGAGAGTTGATTATGAAGTATTTTACCATTACGGTTATTTTGCCTACAATTCCACTGGACATGCTTAGCATTTAAGTCCCCTATTACGAAAAATTTCGATCGATATCTTGTAAGTTTTTGCCAATCGCCTTTAAAGAAATTTAATTGTTCGCCGGTGCATTGGAATGGCAAATATGCTCCAGCGATGAAATAAATTCCATGAATGGTTTCAACTTCGATTCCCAAGCTTTCAATAACTTTAGTATTGAAAGAAGGTAAAATTCGATGTTTAATTTGCCGTTGGACAAAAATGGCAACTCCACAACCCATTCCAGTGAACCTGTCAAATCGATGAACCACATAATGTGGACTACTTTTCAATTTTACATTTGGTTTAAGAAAAGTTTCTGTCACAATGGCAATATGAATTTTGTGAACTTTGAGAAAATTATAAAATTCATCTTCACTCGATTTCAAAGATCGAGCATTCCAATTTAAAATATTCAAATAATTATTTAACATCACTGTTAAATTTTAAATTCATTATAATATTATTTGCAAATTTCCATCCGATTTGAAATGCTTCAAAAAGTGATGAAGTCGAATTCATTTGGATGATCATTTGAAAAAGTTGATCTTGTAGGTAGATCATTTTATTTTCAGTTATATCGACTAAATCGACTTCATTTAAAGAAGCGAATGGCATTGAAGGAATATTTGTAGGTAGACTGCCATTAGAAGAAGATGATTTGGCCGGTCTACCTATTAATAAATTGTTTTCGTTAGAAGAAGAACTGCAAGGCGGTCCTGTGTTTTGATTATTTACATTAGAAGAAATAGGTGATAGATTTCTACCTAATACACCAGCATAACTGACATTAGAAGAAGATGATGACGAGGTCGATCTACCTGTCAATAAATTGTTTTCGTTAGAAGATGAATTGGCAGGCGTACCTGTTTTTTGTTTCGAAGAAATCAGTGCCTTAAAAGAATTAGGCGTGGCATTTGTAACGGTTTTTTGATTTTCAGGTATGTTCTGTAAATTTAAGGTCGTTGATTTGACTTGTTGTCGAAGCGAACGAGCGTTTAAAATTTTTTCCCTGACAGGACATTTCAAATAATTGGATTTATGATTTCCATTGCAATTTGAACATGAAAATTTATCAGTGGTTTCATTCATTGGACAAACGTCTTTCGAATGTGATTTACCACAATTCAAACACCGTATATCCATATGACAATTTTTGGTTCCATGACCGAAGCCTTGGCAACGACGACATTGCGTTAAGTTTGCAATACGATTATGCCGTTTATAATGTTCCCAATGAATTTTAATGTGGGAAATGAAACGTACTTTTTCTAAAGTTTTCAAATTGTTTACATCACTTCGATTGAAGTGTATTAGGTAAAGTTCATGGGAAATTCCAGAGCGTGGTTTAGAAGTACCATTCGCTCTTTTTTTCATAAGTATCACTTGGGAAGGGGCAAAACCAAGCAATTCTTTTAGTTAATTTTTAATTTCATCAATACTTTGATCATTTGATAATCCTTTCAAGACAGCCTTGAAGGGTCTGTCTGATTTTATATCATATGAATAAAATTTATGAAGTTTCTCGGACAAATATCGAATAAGACGTTCGTAATCTTCCGATCCATCCACCAAGACTCGACATTCTCCTCTTCGTCCGATTTGAAATGATACTTTTACTTCCGGGAGAAAAGTATAAAGCTCAGTACGGAATGCTTTGAAGTCGGAAATCATCACCGTCACTGGTGGCAAAGATTGTTGTTTCTTCCCAGAACGACAAGCGTCCATTTTGGGAATTTTTGAAGAATTTTCTTCTATGTCGCTACAATCGGATTCAGGAAGAATCTCGTAAATATTGTTAGACGGCATAGGATCAGCGGAAGGGAAATCCGTCCGTTGTCTTTTATTTTTACATTCAGATTCTATAATATCGTGAATGTTATTAGAAAAATGTTGAATAACGGATTGTGATTTATTCCGTATTGAATTATTTTTAGCCTTAGGCTTGTTGCCTTTCCGGTTGGACGCAGGCATTTTTGAAATGAATGAAATTTTAAATTAAATTAACTAGGCTAAATTAGTCTTCGATTAGACTCCTAGCTGCCTTAAAAAAGGCTGATTAATTTCTTAGTCACTCTAATATCACTCTTTGTATCACTTAGTCACTTAGTTAGTGATTCAGGTAGTCTTGAAAAAGACTGAAGCCTTGAATCAATGAAACTCTAGGTAGCCAGAAAAAAATTCCAGGAGCCAAGAGCTATACGCGTGCGGTGCGAACGACTGTTCAACACCGACTGAGCGAATCTTTCTTTAGTTTACTCGAATAAGAGCTGTGAATCAAGACATCCGGGGACTTCAATATAGGATATTGTTGAAACGTTTACTCGGGAAATCAGTGAGTTTAGTGGTGTATCCGAGCATCTTGAAACCGGAACATACTGAGTCGCGCGCGAATAATACCAATACTGAAATTTTTTCTAACAAATATCCTTCTCCCGTGACACTTGTGGAGTACGCAGTGTTGGACTAACATTCCTGCCCATTCCTTAGACGATCTACGTTCGGGCCTGGCCGGCGCCGGTACTGATCAATGAATTCTGGGATTACCAGAAGATGCACATTGAAGGATGATTTACCAGTCCCAGGATGGATCATCTAGAAACTCCCTGTACAATTTCAGCTAATCCCGATCAGTAACGGAGTAGCAATCAGGGGTGGTCGCTCAAGCTCAAGCTCAAGCTCAACTTTTAGATTTTGTGTCGCTTTCACAACTTTTCGTCGTCTATTTTTATTATTTGAAATTCGAAAATTTTAATCTCCGATAAACATGGTTTGCACGTGCCACCTGAGCCACGACATTCTGATTTCACAATTTCTTACCTCTCCGGTATGAACGATGGAGCCTTACCGTGCTGGATATTCAACAGCGCTACTTTTCGTTGACCTGCGAAACTCTTTTTCGACCGAGTATAAACTTTCGCGGAATTCAGCTCCCGTCATATCTGTGCTCCATTCTGACTTGGTAAAAATTATGCTTCATTCCGCATGACTTGTTCTGTGTTATAAAGATGAGTTGTTTTTTTTTATGGAAGCAAAAAAAAGTTTCCTGGGCGAACGAACAAGATTAATTGATAGCAAAAAAAAATGAACGGGTGGAAAAGAAAACTGTTTCCAGTTGAAGAATGTGAGATTACTCCCTTCCTTCGCCGGTTCGCATCTTCGCCTTCCCGGTTCGATCCCAATTTTGCGACGCAGCTGTCAAACGAGTCAGCGCATTTTTTGTGTGTATCCTCCTCTTCTTGGTTCGTCTCTTTCGCTCTCTCTCTCTCTCTCCCGTGCAGGAGCAGTGCATTTATGACGAGTCGCAGACCCAGTAGGCTAGAAGATCCACTCGACCGCGTCCGTTGCATAGCGATGCGATGCGATAACTCTAAAGCGGTTCCACCGTGATGACGATGATGATGCGAACTGAAATGAATTTAAAAATCTTCGACTTGGAAACGAAAACAAAAAAAAACAAGTGAAATAAAACGCAAACCAAACGAAAACCAGTTCTTGCTTGTGTCGGTGCTGCTTGTTGATTTGAAGAGCTCCTTTTCGCTTGGCATGTATGGAGGTTTTTATTTTTATTTTATTTTTTTTTTTGTAAGCCACCACAGTAATTCGAAACCGTTCCGAGCTCGTGAACAACATCATCACCATCATCATCATCATCGTCATCCTCACCACCATCGTTCGAACAACATCGAAGCATGCCATGAATGATGATGCACCGAGGAGAAACACTCGGTGGTCGATCGGTCGGTCTCTTCGTTCTTGGCCGAAAAACAGACACAAAAACGAACACGAAGATCACCGAGGGAAGAGTGAGGGGTTTTGGGGAGGTTTCGGCCTGTCAAGTCAAATAATAATTGTTTTCTTGCAGATCGGATGAATGCTTTTTCTTGTTTTTCGGTTTCGCGAACGAATGCATATGCCGGCTGTTGCATGCTTCAATGCACCGCCGTCAGCGTCGTCGTCGTTAGCAACGTGTTTCTGGTTGAGGAAGGTCAAGCGGATAGCAACATGTGTTTGGCATTGGCTTCCTTCATCTGTTGTTTTTAGCAACACAACTCACATACAGGTTTTTTTTTTCGGTGGTTGCAACCCTAATCCGATCGCTCTGGCTGTCACTTTGATTATGAACCGAGGATGAGGAGGAGGAGCAAGGGGCGGGTGTGAATTTTCACCACCAACATGCAGAGATGCCAGGTAAAAATTTCAAATATCTGCAGACAGGGTCTGTAAATCTGAAAAAAAATCTGCAGTCAGCAAATACGTCTTGCTGGCAGCAATTTCTCTATAGAGTATGACACGCAAAACTGACTTGGCGAGCAAAAAAAAAAAAAAAAAGGTCACGGAAATTTCAAAAGTCTGTACATATAGACAAAAGTCTGCGAGAATTTCAAAAATCTGCAAAAGTCTGCGAGAATTTCAAAAGTCTGTAAAAGTCTGCACAACTAAAAATGTCTGCAGCACTACACCCAAAATCTGCAGAAATACAGACAAATCTGCAGACCTGGCATCTCTGCCAACATGTGGCACCAGAGAACCAGAACACAAACAGTAAACCGATTTGGTGTCAATGTCCAGCATCCAGTGAATGGCCGTCGCCGAGACGTCCACACAAACGAAACAGAGACAGCCAACCCATCCATCAGATTCACATGTTATAAATTATTTTATTGCTCTGCCGCACTAATACTCACATTCGGGTTGTTTATTGGTGGGTTTCTATGGTGCGCGTAAAGGCGATGAAGAAGAAGAAGCGGAAGAAGTAGAGTAAAGTAGAGGAGAAGAAACAAAACACAATAGCGGCCCTTACACGAGACAATATTATTGTCAATACAAGGAGTATTCACAATACTTTTGATCGTGTAATGGAAACTTCATTGGATTGACGAAAATATTGTCGAAAAATCAAAACTGCTCATCAATCCGATAATACTTTCTCCCCAGAGAAGAAACTTTCAAATATGTGCAATGAACTCTTCTCTCAATGTTTCAATGTTCAGTTGCAATATTTGAAGCTTTAAACGCTTGATTTGTTCGAAAAATGCGGACTCAAATTACCAAGTCAATTGGATTGACGGTATTGACAATACTTTGGATTGACAATAATATTGTCACGTGTAAGGGCCGCTAATGATTCGTTTTCAGCGATAGATAGATGGCTATGGAATGATGGATGGATGGACCGAAATGGACGCGTATGGGCCCATTATACCCGTACTGTGAGGGAACCATGGATGGAGGATTTGGTGAAGAAAGGGAAAGAAGAAAGACGGGACAACGCCGATAGGCCAACTTTGTGCGCGCACGGTTGAAACGGAAATGGCGAAAATAGGCGGTTATAAAACGTTGATTACTGTTATAAAGACGGGATTTTTTTTTCTTCCTAGCTGTGCTCATTTTTTTTTAGTTGCAACTAAGATTTCGATAGAGATGAAGGAAGCCCTCGATTGCACGTCGATTCGTCTGGTCTGTTCGGTGCCATTTGAGAAAGTACAAAACCTTCGCCGATAAGTGCGATGTGTGTACAAGTTGATTAAATTATAGATTCAGGTGTAGTTCTCGAAAACTAGCGGAATAATTTCCGGCTGCGGTGCGCAGTTATGTGCCAATTGAGACGAGCCTGAAGTAAATCGCACGTGTTGAAATGGTGCTGGTGCTGGTGATGATGATGATGAAATTACCGCGCAAGTACGCACAGTAGCGTTAGCGTCGTGATTGCTTTCCTCAACCGAACGGAAATTTATATGTTTTCAATCCCATAACGACCAGTTTTACTGAAGCCTTCACTTTAAAGCTCATTGGCGAAAGCGAGACAACAACGAAAAAAAAACCCAACAATCATCATTTGAATACCGAAAAGGGCGAAGGTAAAAAAAACCCAACTGCCAATAATTTCCAGGCAAAGGATCGAACACCCTGAGACCCTATCAATCAAGCTTTGTCAACTGACATGCCAAAACACGACACACGGCTTAAACCATTCCTTCATTCTTTATCCCATCCAGTCAGGCAGTCAGTCAGTCAGTCAGTCGCCCACTCTCACACACACACACCCCGTTCGATGCACGTAAGGGGCTTCTGGGGCTTCAGCCCGGCCGAAGACTTGCTTCAAAAAAATTCAATAAACCTAACCGCCCTATGCCCCCTTCGGTCTGTGTCGGTCGTCTTCCCCACTTCTCGTTCGACCAAGCCGCAAAACTCGACACAAAACAAACATTTTCATTTATTTGATTATCGCCCCTTTTGCGCGTTTATCGTCTTGGCAGGTGCCGCCAGGATACCGCCGGGAAACTGCCCGCCGTTTTCCACCAACCCAGAAAACGAACGAATGAAAAAAAAAAACAAATGGACGTTATTCGTCTTTTTCCGCTGCACACGTATGCGTTTTGTTAGTCGAAACCGAAACCAGGAAACCAGGCGCGGCGGCGGTGAGGACTTGGACAGAAACACAAAACAGAACGCCAACGCCCACGCGAGTGCACTAACGAACCTATTCGAGATACGCTCGGTAGACGGGTGTGTTATCCAACTACTGTAGTATTGAGTCGTTTTGACGCGTTTATCCATTTTACAGGGCAAAAAAATCATTCCTAGACTAGCCAAATTGAATCCACAAACCATTAAGCTTAACAAATGTCATGAGTTAGGCACTTTAGAGCACTTAAATATTTCATCTTTCTTCTATAAAAATGCTTTTCAATCATTGTGAAAACATACCCCGCAACTGAGACCCGAATTTTCCTCCTAAAAACGGGATATGAATTCCATTTAAGTTCTTACCCCCGTGGCACCGGACTGCAACTCTACACACTTCGAAAATACCCTGTGATTTTACATCGTTTTAGATGCACATAAATGGAGCGCCGCAGCTCACGCAAATTTACGTGGAAGCCAATTTAATATTGTGTTTAAAATTCCATGACAGGAAATTCAAAGAAATAAAAAAAATTAATACTGATAGCGACCGCCGCGACTTGAACCGGGAATCATTGGATCGCTAAGTACGTGGGAGGGGGGGTGAATCATTTATTATTTTCTTTATTTTTTCTTATAGTAAAACATTTGAAGAATTTTCTGTGAAATTTTCAAGCCTATTGGAACGAAACTCTGGAAGTTATGGACCTTTATCTATGGCTATCTCATTCTACCGAGAAGCAAGAGCTCGGCGCACAGGCCCAAGATTTCTACTTCGATTGACTTCATAACTTGACAAAACATTCTTGAAATGTTTCGTTTTGATAAATTATAAAAAGGAAAAATATGATTTTTTGAAAATGTTGCGGGCTCCCTGGAGTAATTATTTGTTTCCATTGATTTTATAGACAAGAACCTTTAAACGCGTTTTCCTCGAAAGCAGGGCTGACATTATGCATCTCGAATCGAGTTGGTCGAAATGATTATTTTTGAAGTCGGTTCGACTAATCTGTGGCATTACGTAACACGTTCGACCAAGCGATCGAGCTGCTAACTTTGAGGTACTAGATTTCGACCGTCTCGAATCTTGTCGTGGTGTCAAACAGAAGTAAACAAATCCGAATGTATTGCAACCGCGAAAAAAAATAAAACTGAATATTTATGAGTGAAAAATAATTACATGTGAGTGAATTACATTTCTTCGATTCAAGCAGTGGAGAGGAGGATGATATTTGCGATACTGCAATTGTAAGGCGACAGCTAAGAGACCAAAGCGACCCGTTAAGTTTGAATGAACGATAGTGAATATTTTTATTTCTGTATTGATTGTGTTTAATGTTAAAGTAACCTATCTGATAAATGGTGATTTGTGTAGTTAACATAAGATATCAAAATATTTTCACAAAAGATTGCTGTTGCATGTGAGCTGTATTTTATAACACCTAAATATGGTATAGCACAAGTGCTTCGTCTTAGTTATTGTTTGAATAACACGCGACAAATCAAAAACTTTGAAATTAAAAGATATTTCATTTTTAATAATGAAAATTGAAGTATTGTATAGTATAGTCTGTAAAATCATCAGATATATTTCATTTTACCGCAGGTTCTGTCAAAATTTTCGACTTAGTCGTGAAGCATTTAGATATGTATTGAACACATTGCAAATTCCTGGAGGATACAAGTGTACATCGATCCCTCCTATTTCAAAATTAGCAGTTACACTCAATATAATAGAAACTGGTTCATATCAAGTAAATGCAGGCAGTGAATTCATGATAGGAATGGCACAACCCACAGTTTCGGTTATCTTTAGCGAAACTCTGCCAATGCTCGAAGAACTCCTATGTACTAACTGGATTAAGCTAGATCCTGCATGTTTTGGAAACACCAAAAGATATTTTTTTAGTAAATTCAAAATTCCAGGCGTCGTCGGCTGTATTGATGCCACACAGATTTCTATATTGAGGCCTACAGAAGACGAACACATGTACTTTAATAGAAAAGGAAATCACAGTATAAATGCAATGATTGTATGTAATAAATTAGCAAACTGTTTATATACAATGAATACAAATTTTTATTTTCGTTTTAGATCTGTGATCATAATTACCGCATACTGGCAGTTAATGCGCGTTTTGGTGGAACTGCACATGACTCTTTTGTTTGGAATTCAAGTGATGAAAGAATATTCAACTCTACTTGAATTTTGTTGTTTTCTTCAAGAGCTGCAATATATCTTTTGAATAGCATTAACTTCTCCGTTTTGTAATTAACTCGACGACGTTGGGTAAATTCTGTGCTACTTGAAGGGCTGTTACAAGGCAATCGATTCTCGTTTTCGGTGTTTTCGTTGCAAACATCTGCTGAATTGTTTTCTATTGCGATGTGGCATTCCAACGAATCTTCTAATACTTGATGATCTCCGAAAGCACTTGCCTCGATAGAATCGATTGAAACACCTTCACTAGCCGCGCATTGAGCCACAAATCCTACGTCTCCTGAATTTGGAGTATTTTTTAGATTGGCCCCAAATGATCGTGCTCTATCTATACCTTTCACAGCGGCCTCCATTCCAGCTGATCTGACAACACTCTCTTCAAATGGACTAAGTGGTTTTAACAGATTCGGTCCACCTCCCGTTTGACGAATACTATTCAAATTATTTCCCAGTTTTGTTTTACATTGTACTTGTAATCAGTCCAAATCTAAAATAGATAAAATTTTACAGAAACAAATAAGTGAAAACATTTTCCTACTAACTTTTTTCCATTCTTTAACTTCTCGTATTGGTGGACCTCTTTCATTTAAATTTTCCTTCAAACTCTGCCACAATTTGTTCAAGTTTTGCCTCTCGTCAGCTCTGTTGAGGATTCCGCGAGCGAGATTCGCATGATTCTCCATAAATTTAGTTAATAACTCTAATTATTGTGGATTTATGCTCATGGACATTTTTGGCTTACTCCTGTGGCATTAAATGATTAACATGAGATTTTCTATCAATGTCATTTTTGTTCACAATCAGACACAAATATAATACATCGTTTTGTCGTTTCTTAAAATAAAGTTGATAAATACTTACATGATATGATGCTTTCGATAATTACCCTCAGAATCTTTAAAAACGCATCCGAAAACATGGAGTCGACAACAATAAAGCTATCGAGTATTTCTCATCGAGCTTAGTCGTTTTCGAGATCGAGGGGCTGGAGTCCACTAGGAGATTGATAGTACCTATTAGCTCTCTCCGGACAGTACCAGCCTAGATGCCGTGTGGAATCCGGCGGAAAAAATAAACCAAGAATAGATCCACTGGGTTCCAGCTTCCATGTCGTAAAAGGCGACATTTGCAGGACTTTCTTTTTTCCTTTCAGTTATCAGATATTTTCAATGTTTTACTTCTGATTACTCTATTTTACTAAATCATCTCTTTATTCAATCTATCAATTTCCGTCTAGCTTCGGAGAAAAGTTTCATTTGGAATGATTTCTTCTTCCATGTTATTGATTGTCTTTCAGGATTATAAAATGAATGATAAAAATCAACTATTGCGCAAATCCGTTGATATTACAAAGTTAATAACAGAGATAACATATATCGGTATATTGAATACATAGTAAAAAAACATTTGATATTAATATTTCAAACAATAAATTAATATTTTTCGCGGTAGCCGGCTGCCCAGATCAAAAAATATAACCAATTAATAATTTTATTAAATAATTAAAATAATAAAGCGGAAATAATACAGAATCCAGACGCGCGTGAAATCTGTTGACCTTTATTTGGTGATTTAAAATGATTTTATAACAACCGTTTAGAATATGTCAATGCAATGAATCAACTATTTTGTCTAAATCCTTTTCACTCGTTTATTTTGTAAGACGTAATTTCATTTATAAAAAATAGGGAAGTTTTTATTCTTTACGCGATAGTATTGCAAATTTTTCTTCAGTTTCCTCGAAAAAGAGCTGTGAATCAAGAATTCCCGGGACTTCAATATAGGATATTGTTAAAACGTTCACTCGGGAAGTCAGTGAAATTAGTGGTGCATCCGAGCATCTTGAAATCGGAACATTCTGAGTCGCGCGCGAATAATACCAATATTGAAATTTTTACTAACAAATATCCTTCTCCCGTGACACTTGTGGAGTGCGCAGTAGTATATACGGCCTCTAGTAACAACAAGTGTTGGACTAACATCCCTTCCCTTTTCATAGACGACCTACAGGGTCCGGCACTCGAAGTGTAACCAATTAAAAATGCCATAAATTCAGTTTGGAAAATTACTTTTACTTAATTCAATGTACAAAATGTGTAAAAAATAATACAAAATTCAGAATCAATTCACTTTTGCTCGATATGATCACCTTTTGCCTTGACTATGGCCTTGAGACGGTCAAAAAACGAATCGCAAGCTGCCGAATGTGACTTGCAGGTATTTTGGTCCACTCGCGGACAATAACTTTTTTCAGCGCCTCGAGACTGGTGTATCTTTTAGTTCGGACTCCAAAATGGCCCAAAGAGAATAATCCATTGGATTAACATCTGGTGAATTCGAGAACCATTGTGTGGACGTGATGAAGTTCGGAATGTTGTTTTTCAGCCATTCTTGGTTCACTCGAGCTTTGTGAGACGGTGCCGAGTCCTGCTGAAACGTCCATGGTCTGCCACCGAAATGTTTGTCTGCCCACGGCTTCAAAGCAACCTCCAGAATACTTTCCCGATAATATGTCGCATTTACCTTGACGCCAGGCTCGATGAAAACGATTGGAGAGCGCCCATCTGCGGTTACAGCGGCCGAAACCATTATCTGTTGCGGGTGCTGCCTCCTGGTGGCCAATCGATGACTCAAATTCTCGTATGAACGGTCGGTCAAGTAAACCCTATCGTTTTGAGAGTTTACGAATTGCTCAATTGGAAAAATTTTCTCGTCAGAAAATACAATGTTCGGAAATTGACCGCTTTCGGCCAAACGAAGCAACTCCTTCGCTCTCTCAAGTCAAGATTTTTTTTTCGCGTTCACTTTTGGCTTGCTTTCTTGCGCTTGTAAACAATACAACTCCGAACTGTCATTTAGCAAATTTCTAGAGAGCTGATGCCCGTGCGTCAGCTGCGCGAGCGGTCTGAAGTTGGTTACACTTCGAGTGCCGGACCCTGTACGTTCGGGCCTGGTCGGCGTCGGTACTGATCAATGAATTCTGGAATTACCAGAAGATGTGCATTGAAGGATGATTTACCAGTCCCAGGTCGGATCATCTAGAAGCTCCCTGTACAATTTCAGCTAATCCCGATCAGTAACGGAGTAGCAACCAGGGGTGGTTGCTCAGGCTCAGGCTCGAGCTTAGTCGTTTTCGAGATCGATTGTTATGGTTTCATAATGTCAAAATTTCTCGATAATCTAGTACCCCATCGAGTGAACTCGAACGAAGCTCGAATCGAGAACCATAATACGAAATATGGTCGATTCGAAAAAAAAAAACCAGTCGAATCGAGATTCATAATGCCACCCCAGGTTTTGAAAGTCCGTGTCCATCGTCATTCAAAAACTACTGCACCAATTTTTTTCAAATTTTGCACACACTTTCTACATATAAAAAACCAGACCTCAACATTTTCCTTTTCGTTATTTTTGTCGTGAATACGACTTACTTTACTATAGGGCGCCTTTTCAAAATGTTCCCTCCGAGAGAGTGATAAGTTTTTGATCGTGAATATCTCTTGTTGTATCTAACGAATCAACATAATTTTTGCTACATGCCATCGGAAATATGATCACAATTTTATGATAAAATTTTCAGTTGTGTTGCATAATCTCAAATAATTCAAAACAGAACTTTTCTGAAATGTTTGATATAAGCCAGTATCAAAGAGGATAATTCATAAGGCGCGTTTGCCTTTCTCGTATTTTTAAAGCTCATATCTCAGTGATCTGTGAAAGGATTTATATAATCTAACTACCAATAGAATCGAAATTTTTCAACTTGAATGTGTATAGCAACAGCATGGAAATATTTCAATAGTACACTATTGAAAAACCTGTCTCATTTGACCCATGTCAACACCAGCCAATCAGAACGCGTTCTGAGGAAGAGAACAAAATATCTGCTGCTGTACAACAAATCTTTCGAGAAAAATGTTCCGAACAGTGTTCAATATCGTAGTGAGTTCCACAATTTGGTCCTTCTGAAAGGCAGGAATGAATCCCGTACAGCATCCTGATAGTTTCTTTCGATGAAATGCAAATCCGAAATGAAACAATCGACATTAAAATTCTATATGCGACTATTTTTATAGCCGTTAGGACCGCCCATTAGTGAAAAAGCTACAAACGAAATCACGTAAAAAAACCTCTTAACAACAATTGGATCAGTTTAAATTCTATCGCCACTGCGAGCAGATGTATTGTGTGTCGTTTGCAAAGCTAGTTTCACTTTCGACAAGAGCGATTACGTCACAGCTGCTAGTCGTTTGCATTGGTGAAAAACAACGAAAAGGGGACAACGGTGGGGAGCATCACACAAAATCAGCCGTTCTAATGGCTCTAAAAGTTTTTCTTTGTTTTTTGCGAAAAATGTGAAAAAGGGGAATGCTTGCATAATTCATACAACTGATCAACTAATTGATATTCGGAAGTGTTAAGGAACATGTCAGTTGTTTTCGTATTCACGACATCCAGTTATGTCTCTGACATTACCCACCCGCCTTTTTACTTTGGGGAGGTTTTACAGCTACAAAATGGCGGATTTTTCGTGAATAAGCTAGGCTAAATTGATCATTCGGTGAACCTAAAAATAGCGATCCGTTTGTATGAGACCTAGGTTGTGACCGTGGTATTCTACCGATACTTTCCAATGTGTAGTCAAGCAAAATACTTGATTAATTTGATGATTTGCATGGATTCTCGTGATGTTAAATTTATCTGTGTTATTATAACCAATCCAAGCTCCAATAAAAGGTAATTAATACTAGGTCTCCTAAAAGTTCCGATTCAAAACAAATGCCCGTAGAACCTGATCAACTATTCCGCGTATCATCCTGAACCATTGTGATTTTTTTTCCATCACCCAGAACCACATAGTTTGATTGCGGGTTTTTTTTTCATTTATCAGAAAAGATGAAGCTAATTAACCTGAACAAAAATTTCGAAACAAGCTCATGTATCATTTTCTCGAACTTTCCTGCACCAACCTGCAACCGTGCAAAACGAGGGGAAATCACAATGCGGCAACACCACAGAGCACCTCCAAGCACCAACAACCTTCATTAGGGAACCGGTGCAGTGTTTTTTTTTTCCTAAACGTAATTTTATCATTCTTTCACGCTAGAACAGTAGCATTCGTGTTTTTTTTTTCTGTGTGTGTTTATGTATTGTTTGCAACACTCGCTTCGTGTTACTATTCCGGTTCGTACAGCTGCTTGCTACTGCTGGTTTTAATTATTACGAAATACTATCACGTAATTTGATGGAATTAGGTTCTGGACGCTGATGACCGGCCGGATGCATCCTGCACCTGCAGCCTCTGTCTCGTGGTGTTGGGACTGGAAGGACCGGCGATTAAATTAAAACCATTTCCATGGCTCCGATGGGAGCTCCCTCCAGTCGTGTGGTCTTGGGTGCTAAACCTCCTAATTAGGTTTTTGAGTATGATGCTCTTTAATCGCTAACGGCTGTTGTTCGAGGCCTAATTACATTTCCTCTTCTCATGCAAAACGACCAAACATCGATCTGTACCATTCGCGACAAATCGTTGCAGGCTACGTTTCTCCGCCGCAAAAGATCAAGTGCATGTGGCAAAATTTACATTCCGCACGGAACTCCGGATGCCTGTTTGGCTCAGGTTGTTTGCATTCTCGCTTTACCACATGAGGACTTCGTCAGTCCCCCAAGCCCGGCTTTGCTTGCTCGCTTGCTTGCTTGATCGATGCTGCCACTTTGCGTCGGAGCCACCGTCCGCCGCCGCCGCCGCCACTCGTCGTCCATCCGCTGCTGGATTGGTGACTTGTTCAACCGGTGGGTGATGTATGTACAATCATTATTTTATTGTAAATTAATTGACGAGTTTTTTTCCTCCTCCTCCTTCTTCTTCTTCTTCGATGATCCTTCGCTTCGAATTGTTCGGCTTCAGGTTTTCGATTGTCCAATTCCGTTCGGCTGGAAGGGAGATATAACGATATTATTTTTATGACAGCCGCCGCCGTACACACGGAAAATGCTGCTCGATTGCTCGGGAAAACGAGCGTCGATGACGTTTCGTGTGGCGAAGCACAAAACATCGAAGCAGGCTGTGGTTGTCTGAAAACACACAGGAAAAGAAACCATTTGAGAGTGTAAGAGAAAAAAAACGTAAGACGAAACCTAGGAGACCGTATAGATTTTATGACCCTCCCAATCGGCTAAACTCTAGAACCGAAGAACTTGGGAGCAATTGTGCAAACATCAACGTGACACGACGGCCGGCTGAAAAAACAGAGAGGAAGGAGAAAAAAAAGCACAAACCAAATGCATTCATTAAGGTTAGTGCATTTGGCGGGGGTTGCCTTCTTCTTCTTCTTCTTATGCACCCCACGATCGAACATAATGGACGATGGAAAATCATTAACCATGCTATTGAACAGCTCCGAGGCGATTGCGTGGTGTGCATGGAAGAAATTGGGCCAGTAATTTCAAGGTTTTTTTCGTCAAGTGCTTGATTCTTCTGGTTGTCACGTGAAGGTATTGGTAATTAGTTTTTTTTTCCTTGGAGACTTGGTTTGATGATGGCATTGGTATCATAGATTTGATCCTATCTTGGTAATCTTTGATCTTTGTCATACTTAATAAGAGCATGGGGGGCTAAACGTACAACTATTTCATCGTAATTTTCCCATTGTTTCCACGAATTGAAAATCCGTTCGTTTTTTTCTGTTTCTGAACATTAAACAGCACCAGAACACGGATATTTTCGAACGCGCGCTCCATAGAAGCGTTACAACCGCAAAGCATCGCGCGGAGAGCATCGAACTTTAGAGCCATTTGGTTGATTTCTTCCCTCGCACTTCCCGCACCGAATGAGCACAGCATGTTTTGCTCAGTGCATATCATAAAAATAAAAATCATAACACGGAAAAATCCGGCCATGTAGTCAAGTTTGTGTTAAATTTATTCGTTTGATCTCGTAATAACTTTTTTTTTCCTCTACCTCTCTCGGCAACCCGACAACTGAACACTGATCACCGATGAATAGACTCCCTTTAGTTTGTATAGAATATAGAAACAAAAAAAAAATGTGTGTAGGAAAGTTCCACCTTTGACTACGTTCTTTTTTTGCTCTCTCTCCATTTGTTTTATAATATTCCCCGCGGTCGATAATTGCTCGTCAGACTTTTTAATATACGTAACCCCGATTATTGCTAAGCGGTAGCCGTTTTCAAAAGAATCGCAATTTTTTGGATCAGTGTGCGATGCCTTTCCCCCATCCTTTGCCAGACTTAATTTAGCCAAACCATAGATACTAGGATGAGGCTCCGATTTTTGTTTTTACATTTCCATCCAGAAGTAAGTTTAGTGCTTTATTGTAAGAAAGAAAAACACACGGAAAAAATAAGTAAATTTTCGTAACGTATAACTTTATTTTGTTGAGAGTGTATTTTTTTTTTTTTAATTGCCCACCACACTCCCCCACACCAAAAAGCTCAACAAGGAGCCCCCTGGTAATGGACGCAACTAATCTCAGTTCATTAACACTGGCAAAATTTTAATACTAACAAAGAAAAACAAGAAGAACTGAGATTAAAACAATTTATTCTAAGATGTGCAATTAACTAATTTATTGGTGTGGAATCCCAGTGGAAATAAGTTTCCTTTTAAGGGATCCACGTTTAATATCTAACATTGAATAATATAATACTGTTGACGTTTAACTAACATTGATATACAGATAGATTACGATTGTTTAAACTTTACGCTTATTGTATAAAAATTTCATTCAGTCTTTGTCTAAAGTAGTGCTTCAATCTAGATCTTAATATGGTACGGATGTTGATTTGTTGTATGTCAAGAAGAAGTGCATTAAATTTTGTAGGACCAACAAACAGAATACGCCTTTGGCCCAGAGTTGTGGTTGTTCGAATGCGTTGCAAGTTGCCATTACGGCGCGTCGCGTACAAATGGTTTGGAGTTGAAAACTGTATGTTACGATGTGTCGTGGCATACAAGGTGTCATGAACGAACAACAAGGTTTGCATGTCACATAAGTAAGCTATTGGTAGAGCGTTATGAGCTTGGTCGGAGTACAATGAAAACGTAGAGAATAGCAGAGGTCTATTAAAAATAGTTTTAAGACACCTATTCTGAAGAGTTTGTAATTTTTTCAGATGAGAGCTAGCTGCACGGCCCCAGACCGATACAAGATAATTAAGTTGTGAGTGAATATAAGCATAGTAGTAGCTCAAAAGTGCACGCCGAGGAACATATGATCGCACTCTCCACATGATACCACAGGAAGATGCGACACGCTTTTCAACAAAACTTATATGATGAGTCCAAGATAACGTAGGGCCAAGATGAATGCCCAGGTATTTAAAGCATTTTACATTTTCAATCACGTAATCTGTTAGCTTCGGGTTGTCATGAATTGGTAACACTTTTCGCATGGAACGAAAAACCATATATTTCGTTTTGAGTAAATTCAATGACAATAAATTAGCGTTGAAATATTTGTCAAGGACATCTAGGTCACTGTTCATCGAGCTTATAATGGTACTGATGTTATGATGGGGATAGAATAAGGCTGTATCATCGGCAAAGAGTCTTGGAGTACCGTTAAGATTCAAGTTGCCTAAATCATTTATGTATAAGAGAAATAATAAAGGTCCTATATTACTACCTTGTCGTACACCAATTTTCGTAGGAGCGAGGTTGCTACGTTCCCCATCAATGGATACAAATTGTTGCCTATTTGTCAAGTAACTACGAATAACGCTGTTTGCAATGCCTCTGATACCATAACATTCGAGCTTTTCGAGTAAAATCGTGTGGTTTAACGTGTCAAAAGCTTTTTTAAGGTCAAGAAATAAGGCACCGACAATATTCTTACGATCTATTTCACTCATTATCTTGTCAACTAGTTCTATAATAGCAGTTTGTGTGCCAGAACCTTGTCTAAAACCGTATTGAAATTGGTAGAAGACGCTATGTTTATTTAAAAAGTCAAGCAATCTGGTGACTAATAGTTTTTCAAAAATTTTGTTAAAGACGGATAATGTAGATATGGGACGATAATTATTACAATCACAACGATCACCGGACTTAAATATAGGAATGACTTTAGTGATTTTTAGACAATCGGGATAATAACCGGACAGAATAATTTCATTAAAACATTTAGAGAGAATCCTAGAAAACGTTGTACAATTTTCTTTTAGTAAACTAGCTGATATACCATCGGAACCACTGCCTTTGTTATTATCTAAGCTGTGTATCAGCAATGTAACTTCGGCGATTGACGAGGGACGTAAAAATATTGAGTCACGAACACAACGAACATTGCTTAAAGGATTAATGCTAGTATTAGTTGGAATATTATTTGCTAGTTTTTGTCCAATGCTAGAGAAATAGTCATTAAAGGTCTGACATATTTCTTTACAATCAACAATTCTTCTACCATTTTCTATGAGGTTTATCTTATCGTTTTTCTTGGTTAAGCCGAATGAGTTTTTCAAATTTTTCCAAAATGTTGAGTGAGGTGTATTGGTAAGCAAGTTTTCGTAAAACAATTGTTTACTCTTTTTTTTCAAAGTATCAACTTTTTTAGAGATATGTAGAAGCATTTGCTTGAGATGTAAATCTGTCGGATTACTTTTGACGCGCTGAAGATAGTTACTCTTTATTTTTATCAGAGTCCAAAGGTCAAAAGACATCCAAGGACAGTAAGAACCCTTCACTTTGATAGTTTTTGTTACTGTTCTGCTATAACGCTCAAGTAAGTGATTGTATGTATACATTATTGATTGAAGTATAGATTCTGCATTTTCATTTATATCAATACTGTTCATAAAATTTGAAAATTCGCGATTAATTTGACGACGATTAATGACCTTTTTTGTCAGTAACATTGGATCCTTTTCAACAAAAAGCTCAATAGTTGATAAAACTTGTGAATGATCACTAAGGTTATTAAAAATAGTGTCATTTCGTACTCGATTTACGTCGTCAAGTTTACATAAAACATGGTCAAGTATGTTGTTACTAGTTGGTCTGGTAGGAAAACAGTTTGTACAAATAAATCTGTAAGAACCCAACAGTGCCCTATATCTTGTCACAATGTTGTGGTTAATCATATTAACTGGGACATTCACATCACCTACAATAAAGCACGAACGTTTAGGTTGGACTTCATACATTAAGCTTTCTAAATATACAAAAAAGTCAAAACTGGGCGGGCGATATACTCCATGAACATCATAAAACTGTCCTTTGACACACAGTTCAATGTGTATGTGATGGAACCCATCAAGAGTATGAACCTTAATAAGTCTATGTTGAATGTTTTGTTTCACGTATACAGCTAAACCACCACTAGAATGATTCCTGCAAGCAAAATAGGCTCTATATTGTGGTATTTCGTGAAGGATGTTTATGTTTATACACGCAAGTGATGCAGATTAGAGCAGTAGATTTTTTTAAAAACAAATTTGTGAAAATGTACACCAAAGTGTTAACGTGTGTTTCTGTCCGCCAAGAGAACGCCGAAAAAGATGACTGGTCAAGAAGTCATGTGCGTCAAAGTGTGATCAAATCGCTGGAAACCTGATCCATTTTGGAAAATTTAGGACAAGAATCGAATCCATCGAAGAAGGCACTTATCTTCCATAGACGAATTTCTCAGATTCGAATGAAATTTTCTGGACAGGTAGACCTGTTTAGATGAAATTTTGTTCTCTGACTCATGGGCGACTATTTTGTACATTCTAGCTTACTACTACTGAATGTATTTTTTCCTTTCTCTAAAGAAAGCTATTAGAAATGCTGGAAAAACCGACTTTCGTGTGATGTGTGTTAAAAATGAAAATAATATCACTCACTTTTCGCGAGGACGGCTCTGTTGGTTTTGATGTGGAACACATCTTTATTTTCCATAAAAGGGGTGCAAATCAGAAACTAAAGGAAAAATACACGTAAAAATGTGGTCAGGTTTTAAACACTTACAGCTCAGTCTATTTTGTATCAATCGTTAATATTATTTCATCATTCGATTGGAAATATTTCTAAGTTTCGATTTGAATGTATCAAGCCTCGTATTTTCAATTATAATTGATTGAAATTTTGATTAGTGACGAGTAGTGTCCTATTTTGTCTGCTAAGAATATCCGGCATACCGGATCCTTCCCTGCCATAGACGACGCTTTGGAAGGAGTAAGCGATATATCAAAGGGAAAGTACCGCTCTGTTTGGTCAATCGATGCAAAAGCGATGCTGTTGGAAGCACGCGTATCTATAAATGGAAGCGAAATTATAGCTAACGTTTCAGTCCTACGCGTAGCATGCTAGAGGTAGATTGTTGCTAGACAGCACGACAAAAAGTGCCATAAAACGATTTGTAGCTTTTATTGGTATGCTCTGATCTTGCGTGTCATGCGAGCTCGGATGAAATTCCATGTTATGTCGTTTCGCCTGAGAAATTGACAACTACTCCTGGGTAAATTTTGAGTGCCTAAGATTAATTTCTAATTTATATAAGATGTACTCGATTGATAATGAAAAAAAGTTTATCGCTTCATCCGAAATCGCAGAATGGTAGGGAAACTTAACGCTATAAAATAACTGCTTGCATACAAAACTTGAACACAAGCTTGACGAAGAGAAGCCTAAACATCGAAATCCGTATCGCAAGTATGTACAAAGATATAATTGCATACATTTGGGATATTGGTGTAATTTCGTCGGGTATAAAAAAAATACAAATCAAGACAAACAATGTTCGGTGTTGGTTCCTAATCAAGATCAATGTAAGCAAACTCTCGTGTAATTGCGGATTCAAAAGTGTGACGATTGATTGAACTGTTTGATTGTAGATCATTAGAAATTTTGTTTGCCTTGTTCCACATCAATGGCTGCGAACAGCCTCATGGGGCGCATCCTTGTTGTTGTCTTTTTTTTTGTTAAAAGTGTTAAGCTACCATAAGAATATCCTGATTTATATTCAGATCCAACTTTCGGTTCGTGAGATAGGGCGCTTAAGGTAAAAATGTCAATTTAAATGTTTTTTTTTTGTAATGAGTAACGAATTCTTTAAATTGGCTAATAATGTTCTCTAGATTGCAGATCAAGATAGTCAAGGGCAAAAAAAAACTCATATTAAATTTTCATTAGAACAAATCAAAATTAACAGGTCTGACAGTTTCATAATAATATACAAGTCAGATTTTCGGTTCTAGCATTACAAAGTGATAAGCTTTCAGAATTTCAAACCGTCATAGAAAACCGTAAAATATCTTCTAAGTACAAACTGTTTTTAAATTGCACTGGACCCGTCTTTCACTTCGAACCGCCATTTTAATTGAAGGTGCAGAAAATATTGGAAATTCTTCAAAATTGGGCTTAAAACTGTTACAGTTTATAGTTCATATTTTCTGATGATTTATCGATCCGAAATTTCGTGGCGAACATTCATGTAAGGATAATTACCAGGCTGCTTAGGCTATTCGCTGCGATGTTATGGGTATCTGTTCTAAAATGACAGACTGTTGTATAATTTTAAACTGTCAAAAATAAAACTCGAGTTTGATGTTCTCAATAAGAAGTTGATTTCGCACATAATTTCGAAAACGATTCGAACTTTCTGTTTTTTGTTGCTTGATAAACCAATTCCGTGCATCATTCTTTATAAAAAAAAGGCGAGTGGGTAGTGTCAGAGACATAACCGGATGACGTGAATACGAATAAAATGAAAGGTTCAATATTTCTTTACGTTTAAACTTCTTAAAGTTAAACTCGGCAGTTCAAGCAGACGTAAAGTTAACGCTATTTGCTAAATACTTTTTTATATTGCACCGAAGCGTCTGCCTGTCTAATCTGACGTCCTGACGGAATTCCTCATTCTGAATTCTAAGACTGAAACTCTGGAACCGAATTTTGAAGCCGGATGCTAGAACTGAAACCTAAACTCTGAAACTCAATTTCAATGCTGGATCTGGAACTGAATTTTGAGCCTGAACTCGGGAACTGAATCCTAGCACTGAGCTGTGGACTTGGATTGTGCTCTGCAGCTAAATTTTAGTTATAGAATTCCGATCCAAAATTCAATTTTCAAATTTGGATCCAGAATTCAGCTCAGAAATTTAGTCCTAGAAACCAGATCCGCAATTTCGATCAAAAATCTATAGAGTTTAGTTCCTGATTCCAGTTACACTTCTATAATTTTGAAACTGAGTTTTAGAATCAATTTCTAGGGCTGCAACTAAATTCCGAACCTGGATTTTTTATTGCATACAATAAATAATACAACTAAATTTTGAATCTGAATTCTCATCCTGGATTTAGGTCCAAAGTACCATAACCCCATGTTAAGAACTGAGTTTTTGAAATTAAAATCTGAATTGGGAACTGAGTTCTGGTCTGAGCGTTAATTTCAGTTTCCGAAATTTAGTTCTCATTCCAGATCTAGGCTTAAAATCAAATTCTGCAATTCGATTTCAGCTCCAGAGTTCTGGCACTCGATTCTGACCTTGGACCCTGGATAAGGAACTGAATTTTAGATCTGGATTCTAAAAATGAAAAATAAACTGGTCTTGGATCCTAAAACTGAATTTCAGATCTGATATCTAGAATTGGATTCTGGACCTAGATACTGGTCTGAACTGAACAAGTTAACTACGCAGGTTAATTAGAATCTATCAAACTGTAAACCTACACTAAACTGATTATATTCACTTCCGATTTGCATAGTCTAACAGATAAGTAATTCAAATAGTTCTTCAGATAACATTGGGAGCCATTTGAAGGGCTGGTTTTGCATAATGTTGCTTAAAATTGTTCAGTTTTCGTTGCACAGAGTGTTCCACGAAAAATTTCGAATATAAAAATGCAATAATGAACGGTTTGATAGATTTTAACGATTATACATTTATTTGTAAGGTTGTTTCATTGTATTTTGCTGCAAAGCAAACGACCAGCAGTAGGTGAAGTGACGCAATCGCTCTTGCTTGAAGCGAAGCAGGCTTTGCGAACGTCCCGCAACTAAGCTGCTCAAAGTGCCGATTGATTTCAAATTGAACCAATTTTGATTGAGAGCTTTCTTTTTACGTGATTTCGTTTGTAGCTTTTTCACAAATTGGCAGTCCAGGCCATAATTTACTTGATTTCTTGATCCGCATAGAAACATGAAATATATTCAGAACCGATGCTTTTGGTAAGAAATAGATAAAAATCAATTAATTCTTAATGACGATCTATGGGACTGAAAAGTTCCTTGAACTTGTCACGACCAACAGGATCTGTATTTAGATTTCAGATCAAGAGCCATCTCATAAACTCGGTAAACTCGTTCGAAATTTGACTCGGAATTCATTGTGATTTCCAATTGGATTCCAGAGAAAATGAATTCCAACTCAAAACTAAACAACGCTCCCATGACGACTGACGACTTCCATTGGCAAGCTTTTGGTGTGTGCCCGGCTGCGACTATTCTTCGGCACAATTCTGCTGTTCGGCACTCGCTTTATTACAAAATTGTTAGGTCTTCCGTCTTCGAAAACCGTTGCTCAGAAAATGATGGGAAAAAATGGAATGTTCATCTTTTATATCAATACAGTTGTACAGCAACAAATATTCTGTTCTCTTCCTCAGAACGCCTGCTATTTGGCTGATGTTGGCATGGGTCAAATCAGACAGATTTTTCAATAGTATACTATTGAAACACTACAATGTTGTTGCAAAACACGTTCAAGTTAAAATTTTTCGAATCTATCCATAGTTAGATTTTGTAAATCCTTCTACAGATCTCTGAGCTATGAGCTTTCAAAATACGAGAAAGGCAAAGTTTTCCTCTTTGATCCTCGTTGATACCAAACATTTCAGAAAAGTTTAGTTTTGAATTATTTGAGATTAAGTCGTACAACTGAAAATTTTATCATGAAATTGTGATCATATTTCCAAAGGAATGTAGCAAAAATTATGTTGATACGTTAGATACAACAGGAGATATTCACGAGGGTAAATTCTGAAAAGGCACCCATAGTAAAGTAAGTCGTATTCACGACAAAAATGAAGTCCACAGACTTTTTTTAAGTTTACAGACTTTTTTAACCCTGCCTGAAGATATTTGAAATTTGCATCTGGCATCTCTGAATTTCACGCGACAAATTTAAAACTATGCTCGATTCGTGTTTAAATTTTTCTTTAATTTGAAACGAATTCTTTGAGCAGTTTCAAATCTGTTTCAAATTTTTGCTCGAAAAGTAGAACTAGCGTTGCGACTGACATGTTTTAGTCGTAGATCTAAAATAGATCAACTGAAATAAAATGAAACCATGTTTCGAAAACCCTCAGAATGCTATTCACTTACTTCGTAAGCTGCTTAAGCCAAATCATTAATTCTTTTTCTTAGTCGCGAACGATGCAGCAAGCCCTTATTGTATGTTTGAACCACGTGTTTAATCATTCAAATATTTCGTCCCACAAGCAAATGAAACCTCGATGACGTTTCAGTCCATTCACCCAATTCTGCATTCCGATCGAATGTGAAATTTCCATTCTGTATTCCTTTCGAATTATGTATGGGAAATAGAATGGAAATTTAACATTCGAATGAAATTTGGAATGAAAATATTCAGTTTCGATCAAAATACAGAATCGGGGTAATGAATGTTTACGAGCCAAATTTCTGCTGGAGTATAGTGCTACCACCTGCCGTTAACTAGTCGAACAGTACAACTTGGTAGCCAAATCTCTTTCAGTCGAGTCGCCATCTATACAACTTACAATAGCGAAGACACTCACCACATTCACACGTTGCGGGTATACTAAACGCCACATACGATGGGTAGTCAAATCACTTCTCTTTCGCACCGGCCGAAACCGTTCGGTTTCGCCTTTATCTACCCACAGTTTATCCGTAGACATAATAAAACCAGCAGGCACACGGCATCCAACTGTCAAACCCAGAGATGCCAGGTCTGCAGATTTGTCTGTAAATCTGCAGATTTGGGGTATAGTGCTGCAGGCATTTTTTGTTGTGCAGACTTTTGCAGACTTTTGAAATTCTCGCAGACTTTTACAGACTTTTGAAATTCTCGCTGACGTTCGTCTATATTTACAGAAAAATTTGAAATTTCCGCGACCTTTTTTTTTTTTTTTGCTCGCCAAATCAGTTTTGCATGTCATACTTTATAGAGAAATTGCTGCCAGCAAGCCATACTTGCTGACTGCAGATTTTTTTTCAGATTTACAGACCCTGTTTGCAGACATTTGAAATTTTTACCTGGCATCTCTGGTCAAACCGGCATCATCCTCCTACTGACAGTTCGTTCGAGCCGCAGTATTTGTATATTTACTCCGAATAGTGTTTGTGAACCGGCTCCATCCATTTGTTGCTGGTGTGTTGGTTTACTGGGACGGTGCGGTGCATAAACTGATTGAAACCAGCATCATCGTATCGACGAAAGGCATTCTGCTGCGTTCGCTCCTTTTTTCCTATCTCCCGGGTAACGACGGTGATACCGAAAGGAACCACTTTTTGTAGGTTCCAAAAGTTAGTGACAACACCGCAAGGAAAGTATTATTAGTATCCGGATCAGCACCGGCATCGTCGTCGCAAAAACCGATTTCGCACAGTAGTAAGCTAGCAAACATGGCAGAACCAAGCAAGGACGAACTTCGCAAGGAAATTGCTGGTGAGTAGAGTGCCGCCTATAGATTTGATTTCTTGGGACAGGCAAATTCGTTTGTCCGGTTTTTCGAACCAGGTCGGGTGTGAGGGAACGGAAATGATTAGAACTAAAATGGAGATTTTTTCCCTAATGTTGTGGACACAGGGTTTGGGGAGATGGTGCGGTTGGAGCAGCAGTGCTTCTTTCTTTCGAAATCCGTAGTGTTTGTGTGTGTATGTATGTATGTGTGGTGGGGTAGGTTTCCCCAGGGGATAGATACGTAGTAGTCGGAAGTCGCATGTATTTATGCAAACAGAAGTCACAAGTGTATGGAAAATGAAAGCGCAAACCGCGCCGCTATGCTCTGGACTTTGGGAATCATAGCGCTATTTTTGGTCATGGTTTGCTTTGATGGTGGGATTTGTTCAGTGTTTTCGATCGTCTGTTTAGTTTAGAAGATTTTTCAGGGTTGAAGCTAGTTTTTGTTGGTTTTATCAGTCATTTTGCAATGGAAAATGATTTTTTCCCTAATTGTTGATACAGTGGAATTCTGTCTCTTTCATCTTGTATTTCTGTATAAAAAGTTCAAAACGACGTATGTTACAATGAGAGATTTTTTTTGTTTACTTTCTCTTTCGATTATTGCGAAAAATTTCTGCATTTTCCGGTCATTTCTTCAGTGCAGATCAAAAGATGATAGCTTTAGTTGTTATTGTCGATAGATATTTGGAGTGACGGATTGCTAAGAGTACCGTAATAATCGAAAGAGAAAGTAAACAAAGAGAATCTCTCATTGTTACATACGTCGTTTTGAACATTTTATACAGATTTATCGACTATTCGATTGAGTTGGCATGGAAATACGGATGAAATCCTATTAGAAAAGTGATTGAACTGCGTATTAAACTTCATACACTGATAAAAATTTGCAGACTAGTATAATGTGCAAAGCATGTAAAACACAAACTCATGAAAATTTCACTTAATTCATGAAATGGGTAAACTAGATTTTTAGTGAAAATCGTCCAAAGATATATCTGATCAAAATGATAAGAATATCTTTGCCACCAGATTATTTACGAATTTATATTAATTAGCCTTTTTTTTCATAAAGATTTCAATTGAACAGCGATTGTCCAAATCAAGTGTTTTTTACATGCATTCGCAGATTGAAAGTTGAACGCGAAACTTGTCCAAACAGAAAATTTATCTAATTCATAACCGATCTACGATGAACCGTTAGGTGGCGTTAGCAGTTCAACATAATCTTCTGAGGCACTGATAAGACAAAGGCGAAACGTAGAAATAAAAAAAAATAGTTATTTGGATTTAGCACAAAACCGTTACATATGCGGTACCAAAACTCCCAAATAGGAAAATTAATGCCGTTTCCACTTGAAGACAAAATTAAAGCCAAGGTTCGGCACGAAATCAGTACAGATTAAGTCTGAAATAAAACAAATTTACTGTTAGTTCAATACAAAATCCATTTTTTATTTATTTAATTGTGCATTTTAAGTAATCTTAAAACTAATTACAGTTACTTAATTAGACATGAAACAACTACGAACTTTTGAGTTTACTCCAGAGTTTTTACAGATCTTTCTGCAACCAATTTAGCTGCTTTTGTCTAAGATTTTCGAAATGTTTTACATAGTAGCTTGTTTATATTGAGAGAGTTCTTCCTTCACAAGAGCTTCACGACACATTTCCTTGTTTTTCCGTTCCAATAGTGATTAAACTTTGACTTTCTCAACCACAACTGCATATTGCCAGCCAAACCAAATGTTTTGTGTACCACTATAGATGAACAAACCTAACATCAAAAATCCATCAGTGTCAAAATATGCAAAACTGAACGAAACCATCGTGTTGTTTGCAGAACTATGACCGTCGTTTGTCACGAGATATTTTTCTTTTAACTACCGCTGCTTCTTGCGTTTGAAAAAGCTCTACTACTTTTTCACCTCTTAGTTGCCGTATATCCAGAAAACCTCGGCGATCGTACTCTGACTGACTTGTTCTGCTTATTATTACGATTTGGAGTCACCGACTTTTCTATGTTCTGCGGCCTCCGACTGCTGATTTTTCCACGATCCTGTATGTATTATGTTGGTGATAGTTGATGTTGGTCACATTTGACAAGTTCACTACTTAGTGCGAGTAGTTCGGATTTTCGCGATGAGCGAGCAAAATTTTTTCGTGTTTTGCCAAAATTTTTAGACTTAAAATCGTCGTAAACTTGATATGCGAGTAGTTAGGATTTTCGCGATATGCAAGTAAAATTTTGTCGTGTTGTTTTGCCAAAATTTTTAGACCTAAAATCGTCAAAAACTTGATATGCGAGTAGTTCGGATTTTCGCGATATGCAAGTAAAATTTTGTCGTGTTGTTTTGCCAAAATTTTTAGACCTAAAATCGTCAAAAACTTGATATGCGAGTAGTTCGGATTTTCGCGATATGCAAGTAAAATTTTGTCGTGTTGTTTTGCCAAAATTTTAAGACTTAAAAACGTCATAAACTTGATATGCGAGTAGTTCGGATTTTCGCGATACGCGAGCAAAATTTTGTCGCGTTGTTTCGTCAAAATTTACCGACTTAAAATCATCACGAACTGTTTTGTTTGCTCGCTAAACAGATGGAGAAATTGAAATGTACAGACTTTTTCAACGTCCACACGTTCACATTTTTCTTCATGCAGTTGCACCAACATAAGGAAACGATTTCGATGGAATATAATCAAACTATAATAAACCACAATTTTTTCTCATTCAAAAAAAGGTCAAATTACTTGTTTTATAGAGAATTATGGGCCCCCTGTCACGACGCCATCTTGATGAGATCCAAATCGGAACTTCAAAATCAGCTGATTGCAACGTAAACAAACAAACAGTTATGCATTTGTTTAACGCGTTTACCTGGTTTAGTGCACGAAAATTAGTGAATTTTGTGTCGACTCTCTCACAATAACTTGTCGGTTTACCTAAAATACAGCAGACAGTGTTTTGGAACATTAGGTGGAGATAATTTTCACAATTTGAGAGTCGCGATGAGTATCAAAACATCGCAGTGTTTGGGGCTCGACGTAATCGGTATACTTTCAAATAGCTGGTGCTCGCATACCGGGGTCAGATGGCTGAGAACTAGACTGAGACTAGAGTTATATTTATATTGGGTTTGAAGAATTTAACTTTTGACACCAGTGTTGTTTGATTGTATGGTATGAACGTAGCTTAACATATTGCTGACAACAACGCCATCAAAGCAAAATGTGTCGGTTTCAGGAACCAGCTTTCATAGCAGGGGGGGGGGGGGGGTTTGATACTCATCGCGACTCTCAAATTGTGAAAATTACAGTGTGAGCGGTACCAAAACTCCCAAATAGGAAAATTAATGCCGTTTCCACTTGAAGACAAAATTAAAGCCAAGGTTCGGCACGAAATCAGTACAGATTAAGTCTGAAATAAAACAAATTTACTGTTAGTTCAATACAAAATCCATTTTTTATTTATTTAATTGTGCATTTTAAGTAATCTTAAAACTAATTACAGTTACTTAATTAGACATGAAACAACTACGAACTTTTGAGTTTACTCCAGAGTTTTTACAGATCTTTCTGCAACCAATTTAGCTGCTTTTGTCTAAGATTTTCGAAATGTTTTACATAGTAGCTTGTTTATATTGAGAGAGTTCTTCCTTCACAAGAGCTTCACGACACATTTCCTTGTTTTTCCGTTCCAATAGTGATTAAACTTTGACTTTCTCAACCACAACTGCATATTGCCAGCCAAACCAAATGTTTTGTGTACCACTATAGATGAACAAACCTAACATCAAAAATCCATCAGTGTCAAAATATGCAAAACTGAACGAAACCATCGTGTTGTTTGCAGAACTATGACCGTCGTTTGTCACGAGATATTTTTCTTTTAACTACCGCTGCTTCTTGCGTTTGAAAAAGCTCTACTACTTTTTCACCTCTTAGTTGCCGTATATCCAGAAAACCTCGGCGATCGTACTCTGACTGACTTGTTCTGCTTATTATTACGATTTGGAGTCACCGACTTTTCTATGTTCTGCGGCCTCCGACTGCTGATTTTTCCACGATCCTGTATGTATTATGTTGGTGATAGTTGATGTTGGTCACATTTGACAAGTTCACTACTTAGTGCGAGTAGTTCGGATTTTCGCGATGAGCGAGCAAAATTTTTTCGTGTTTTGCCAAAATTTTTAGACTTAAAATCGTCGTAAACTTGATATGCGAGTAGTTAGGATTTTCGCGATATGCAAGTAAAATTTTGTCGTGTTGTTTTGCCAAAATTTTTAGACCTAAAATCGTCAAAAACTTGATATGCGAGTAGTTCGGATTTTCGCGATATGCAAGTAAAATTTTGTCGTGTTGTTTTGCCAAAATTTTTAGACCTAAAATCGTCAAAAACTTGATATGCGAGTAGTTCGGATTTTCGCGATATGCAAGTAAAATTTTGTCGTGTTGTTTTGCCAAAATTTTAAGACTTAAAAACGTCATAAACTTGATATGCGAGTAGTTCGGATTTTCGCGATACGCGAGCAAAATTTTGTCGCGTTGTTTCGTCAAAATTTACCGACTTAAAATCATCACGAACTGTTTTGTTTGCTCGCTAAACAGATGGAGAAATTGAAATGTACAGACTTTTTCAACGTCCACACGTTCACATTTTTCTTCATGCAGTTGCACCAACATAAGGAAACGATTTCGATGGAATATAATCAAACTATAATAAACCACAATTTTTTCTCATTCAAAAAAAGGTCAAATTACTTGTTTTATAGAGAATTATGGGCCCCCTGTCACGACGCCATCTTGATGAGATCCAAATCGGAACTTCAAAATCAGCTGATTGCAACGTAAACAAACAAACAGTTATGCATTTGTTTAACGCGTTTACCTGGTTTAGTGCACGAAAATTAGTGAATTTTGTGTCGACTCTCTCACAATAACTTGTCGGTTTACCTAAAATACAGCAGACAGTGTTTTGGAACATTAGGTGGAGATAATTTTCACAATTTGAGAGTCGCGATGAGTATCAAAACATCGCAGTGTTTGGGGCTCGACGTAATCGGTATACTTTCAAATAGCTGGTGCTCGCATACCGGGGTCAGATGGCTGAGAACTAGACTGAGACTAGAGTTATATTTATATTGGGTTTGAAGAATTTAACTTTTGACACCAGTGTTGTTTGATTGTATGGTATGAACGTAGCTTAACATATTGCTGACAACAACGCCATCAAAGCAAAATGTGTCGGTTTCAGGAACCAGCTTTCATAGCAGGGGGGGGGGGGGGGGTTTGATACTCATCGCGACTCTCAAATTGTGAAAATTACAGTGTGAGAGAATCGACCCAAAATTCTCTAATTTTCGTGCAATGAACAAGGTAAACCGTAAAACAATTGCATTACAAATTGCTTTTTCACGTTGCTATCAGCTGATTTTGAAGTTCTCATTTTGATCTCATGAAGATGGTGTCGTGACATGGAGGGCGTTTTCCAACAAATATTTTAGGTTATGTTAGGATAGAAAACCAGAAATTTTAACCGTTTCACGTGCTTCTGTTTGGCAGAGTAAAACATACAACTGTTTAAGGGCACTAATTAATGACTAATGCAAATTTATTCGAATCAACAACCTACGTTGCTAGGCGTTGCTAAGACTACATAATACACTCGTTGATCTGAGTGACTACTTCGATTACAACATTCGGTCAATGTTTTTATTTTCCTCTTTCAGTCATCCTCAAGGATGCCAACCTGGAGGAAACGGCCGCCAAAAAGGTGCGCCTGCAGTTGGAGGAAAACCTGAAGTGCGATCTGTCCGGTCGCAAGAAGGAAGTCGACGATCTGGTGATGGAGTACGTTAACGCCCAGGACGAGTCCGGCGAGGAGGACGAGGAAGACGACGAAGAGGACGAGGAGGTCGAAACGAAGAAGGCAGCAGCGAAGAAGAAGGCAGCAGCTGGTGGTAAAAAGAAGAAAGCGAACAGCGAAGATGACGAAGACGATGAGAACAACGACGACGACGATGAGGAAGGCGATGACGACGGATCGGATGATGGTGGTGCAAAAAATAAACGAGGTGGCCCGGGGAAGCGTGGGGCTCCGGCGAAGAAAAGGAAGCACGGGTCGGATAGTGAGGAAGATTCTGACGGATCCGTAGAATCGGAGGACGATTACAAACCGAAAAAAGGACCGAAGGGCAGTGCTAAGAAGGCGCGTGGCAAAAAGAAGGGCGGTTCGGATTCTGACTCGGATGGAGATTGGAAAAAGGCGAAGCCCAAGAACAAGAAACTCACGGCCGCTGGTACCAAAAGGAAGAGCACCGGTTTCACACGTCCGTACACACTTTCGCCGGAACTGGCTGCCATCTGTGGGGCTGAGTCTCTACCACGGCATGAAGTCGTCAAGAAGGTGTGGGCCATCATCAAGGAACGCAATCTGTACGACCCGAAGAACAAACAGTTTGCCATTTGCGACTCGGAACTTCAGAAAGTCATCGGCGTCAAACGGTTCCGCACGTTCGGCATGCTCAAGTATTTGAAACCGCATTTTCTGGATTAAACTTTCCGATGGGTGGCGAACAGAGAAGTGAAACTTTATGTACGTACCATTCTCAGCATAGTTGTCTATTCACTTACTGTTGCTAATAAGCATGGGGGGAACCCTTTCCACCTCCCTCAACTAATATTCCGAACGGACAAAAGTGTGTTAAACAAAATACAAATTCCTTAGCTTTCGTTGTTGTATGTTTGATCAAACATATGAGAGCGAAGGTGCAATTGCATAAAACACAACAACACAATCGAAAGAAACTCGCGAGTGCCGGTACTCCTCTCCGGCAAAGTCACTACAAATCACTAACTAGTTGTGAAGATTAGAACGAGTAAGTTTATCAAACTAAAAAAACTATGTAATTTTAAAACTTACTGACCAGACAGGCAATTAGCGTCCACCCTCCGGTGGGCACCCGTATATCTATCTAGAAAGCTACTCAACTTATATATATTACAACGTATTTTTTTTTATTAATTTTATTCGACCATTGAATTGGTCGGAATGCGAATCGGAGACAGTGGAGTAGAAATACTGATTCTTTTAAGTACGGTAGGACTCAGAGAGGTGAAACACGAAAGTGAGTTTGATTGTGGTAAGAACCATATAAAACAAAAAAAAACGTAAATAAGTTTCTATGAATAAAAAGAAAACTACTAAAGTTTGAAAACCTCGTCGTCGTCTGAAAATCTGTTCGAAACTCGAAAATCGATTATTTGATTTTTGCTTTTCGTTCCAATTGACAATCGAAGTAGACCATGAACATTTATTTCCATAACCATAAAGTTGTCATAATTCTTTGTCATTCACTCCTGTCCATCCGAGTGCCGCAGTTCAACCATCATTCTCGCCAGTTCCAAATCGTCCCGTCCGTCAATTTCCAGTGCATCGCGGGCCGCAACCTCGACGACGTCGCAGTGGGTGTTCTGGAAACGACCAGCCATCAGTAGACGACGCCGTGTCAGGTAAAACATTCCCGTCTCCGTCAGTTCACCGGTCCAATCCTGACGACGGGGTCGTCGGGCGGGATCGAAATTGATCGGAACTAGTGTACCGGTCGGTCCGATGGTGATCCATCGAAGTTTGAAACTCCGTACCGCACTGAAAACACAATCCACTGGCGGTGCCGCTGAGTGAAACCGGACAAACGCTTCCTCCAGGTGTTGGGTTCTCAGAAACGGCGAGGTGCACTGCACCAGGGCAATGTTTTCGATCTCCGGATGTCGGCTTAGAAATTCTAATGTTGATTCGATAGAGCTTGTGTGATCTTGAGCTACCGCCTCGGGACGAAAGTGAATGAGCACTTGATTTTCGGGGAATGCCTCCCCTACTTCGTTGGCAATCCTGTCATCGTCGGTCGAAACCCACAGGGAATCGAACCGTCCAAAGTTGAGGAGAGTACGAAGCGTTCGAACCAGGAGCGGTTGTCCGCCCATTTTGACAATATTTTTCAGTGTGATACCTTTGGATCCTCCGCGGGCTAGGATCAGTGCTACAATGCTGGCATTGTTTAGATTCGGTTGAGTCTGGAGACATCTGCAATCGGAATTATTGTTTTTTTTTTGCTCTGATTCCAAACAAATGTACTTACATCGGAGCTTCGATTTCGTTGCTATTGATGCATTTCAAATAGCTAAATAAGATCCAAGCTACGATCAGGCCCATGCTTTTACTGCGCTGTAAATCGTCAATCACAGCGTCGAAAGCGAGAGCTAGGTTTATTCAATTGAGCTCATACGGGATCAAGTATAATTTAGGGACCGTGTTCTCTTTCCTGTGCTTACCTCATTCACGCGTTACTAACAGAAAACGGTAAGCGGCGTTGGAAGCATTATGAAATTCATCTGCTTTTATCCTTACAAAACAGGTTTTCGATTATTTTCTCTCGGTTGCGGCAAATGAAAACTGTATTTTGATAGCTGTGCGTTTCTTTTCTGAACCTGAAAAAAAACATTTTGTCATTCTTTTGTTTTTGCGACAGTGATTCATTACATTCTTTTTTTTGTGGAATTTAGCCTTTCTGTTTCAACAAACTTCGCAGTCGATTCACAGCGTACAGAATCATTGCATGGCTAGTACTACGATCCTACTGACACTAATGTCGTTTTCGCTTGAGAAAACTGAAACTGACCCACGGTAGTTTTATCAAACAAACACTTTTTATGAAACTGTTGATTTCGCACTTAGCAACGAGGGTTTTTAGCAAACCTGGGCCCTTAGTACCGTTCTCACTTCCACTTTCACATTCACTTCACTTATATGTCACTTCACTTGATTTTGCCTACTACCGGTATCACGCATAGTGAAGTGATCACTGTGGTAGAAAAAACTATTTTTTTCATCAAAATGTTGGTGGCGTGATGTTCATAATGACATCAAGTTCATT
Organism: Malaya genurostris; assembly: GCF_030247185.1. Taxonomy (NCBI): domain Eukaryota; kingdom Metazoa; phylum Arthropoda; class Insecta; order Diptera; family Culicidae; genus Malaya; species Malaya genurostris. The sequence goes on from NC_080570.1 coordinate 11,244,065, forward strand.
CAAGTAATTACATTTGTCTCTGAAGCGACTTCCGTAATAAGGACCTACATTCACTTCACTTGATTTCCACCGTGAAGTGATATCCATAATAAGGGTCACAGTCACTTCACTTGGTTTTCACCGTGTAGTGACACCGGTAATAAGGGCCCTGATATAAAAACCAGGTTCGAAACTGACTCGATTTTCAATTCAACAACGTTGAAACTAGGTTCAAAACTGGCTTCAAACAAACGGGTTGACAGCAGTTAGAGTGGAAACTGGGTTAGGCTTGGCATCAAGCGAAAACGACATAAGAATCCTTCCAAGTCGGAACGATTTCATAAAGAGATACAGGGTCCGCCATCTAACAAGAAAAATACACGTAGAAATGTGGTCAGGTTTTGAACAATTACAGCTCAGTCAATTTTGTATCAATTATTAATATTATGTCACTGTTGTATGAATGTTCATAGCCATGTATTTTTAATTGTATATCATGTGAAATGTTGATTAATGGATAGCAGTGTCCTATTTGTCTGCAAAAAATCTCCGGCATACCGGATTTCCCTGCCATAGACGACGGTTTTGAAGGAACAAGCGATATATCAAAGGGAAAGCATCGCTCTGATTGGTCAATTGATGCTAAAGCGAAGCTGTTGAAAGCACGCGAATCTATAAATATAAGCAAAATTATAGCTAGCGTTTCAGTCCTAGACAGCAAGACAAAAAGTGCCATAAAACGATTTGAAGCTTCAATTGGTATGCTCTGATCTTGTGCCGTGCAAGCTCGGATGAAATTCCATGTTATGTCGTTTCGCCTGAGAAATTGACAACTACTCCAGGGTAAATTTTGAGTGCTTAAGATTAATTTCTAATTTATATAAGATGAACTCGATTAATAATGAGAAAAAGTTTATCGCTTCAACCGAAATCGCAGAATGGTAGAGAAACTTAACGCTATAAAAACAACTACTTGCATACAAAACTTGAACACAAGCTTGACGAAGAGAAGCCTAAACATCGAAATCCGTATCGCAAGTATGTGCAAAGATGTAATTGCATACATTTGGGCTATTGGTGTAATTTCGTCTGCTACAAAACAAATACAATCACTACAAATAGAGTCTGGGTTCGCGTGTTCGGTGTTGGTTCCTAATAAAGATCAATCTATACTGTCGCTCTAATTCCTAGAACACAAACGCAATCTTCCGAAACCGAATGATCCTTTTCGGGACTACAAAATCTTAAACGGTCAAACGGTATCAAATCAGTTAATATCAATACACACCTCGAATACAGTCCTACGTCAATTTCGCGGCAATGTCTCTGACATTACCTACTCCAAAGTTTTTGTCAAGGTCGTAATTCAAAGATTTTATTCTTCAACTTGAATTCTGGACATTTAGATACTACAACTGAACTGAAGACCTAAACTCGGAGTTCGGGAACGGCTCGAAATCCAGATCAACAAAATACAGCTCATGAATTTTCCGAATTAAATTTAGAACTGATATCTGAACTTGAATTCCGAACCCGAATAAACTAAATTCAACTCCGGCACGCAGATTAAGAAATCTGGAAATAATTTCTGAAACTGAATCCAGTAAATTGCGCGTAGCATATATTTGGGGGTAAAAAATAAACGTTTTCCCCTTCAAATTACCACAATCTGTACGGTCGGCAGGCCGAAACTTGTTTCGTCAGCTTAAACATTAGCAGTACTGTAAAACGTCATTCAATTCAATTGACATCAAATGTGTGGACACACAATGGCGATCACGCTACTGCAGTAAACTTTACATTCTAACACACAACCTTCGCTGTCACACCGAATGGGCATCATCCCGTCTTTCATTCGTTTCTCTTTCTACCGAAGCTCAATATAACCATCGTCCGTTTATCTCTTAAAGTAACAAAATATCTCTTTCAATTCAATGAGAGAGCAGCCTTCAAGTGAGATTCATGTAAACATTCGAATTGATTCAAGATAATGGATGAAAGGTAAACCAGTCATGATAACTGAAATATCATTTACAAAATAAACATGAATTAATTGTTCCTCTTTCAGTTTTAATATTTCGAAACGCATCTCAATACATTTCAAACAGTCGAAATTATCGTTTTCAACTTGCTGGTAATAATTGAGAACTCAAATGAGAACCGCCACCCTCTATTTATCAATATGGTCGGAGACAGTTTTGTGTTATCTAGTTAATGTTTATGCCTATTAATTATTTTTTCATTATAATATTTTGGTGAAACAATATTTAAAAAATTAGCCGGTGAAGGAATCCGCCATTTTGTAGCTGTAGAACCTCCCCTAAGTAACAAAAAACCGGAAATGAAAACGTTGGGGTTTGGTATTTTACATGTGGAAAGTGTGTGCAAAATTTGAAAAAAAAAATGGTGAAGTAGTTTTCGAATGACGTTGGACACGGACTTTCAAAACCTGCTTTCGAGAAAAAAGCATTCAAAGTTCACTGTCTATAAAATCGAAGGAAACAATTTTTTTTTATGAGGAGCTCGTAGGGTCAAACACTAAAAAAAATCATATTTTTTCTTTGTATTTTGTCAGAGTATAACATTTCAGGAATGTTTTGTCAAATTTTCAATCGTCAATCGAAGCAGAACTCTAAGGGCCTGTGTGCCGAGGTCTTGGTAAAGGCCCATAACTTCCAAAGTTTTGTTCCGATAGGCTTGAACATTTCACAGAATTTTCTTGAAATGTTTTACTATAAGCAAAGACAAAGAAAATAATAATGATTTTTCCAAAATGTTAGACCCTACCCATTTCACATTATTTTTTCAATTTTTTTAAGTGTAATTTGAGTTGGTTTTTCATGAGTCTGTGTTTTTCACCTCAATTCCGTATTTTGTACGAGTCGGGTTCTTTCGATTGAATACGAAATTTTCCATTCTGTATCTCGATCGAATTCTAAATTTTCCATACAAAAGCAGTCACTCGATCCGATTCGATCGAAATACACAGTTCTAATCCACCTTCATGGTCATTAGCTTGTTGAACTCGTACGGGACCCCGGGAAACCCTGTTCGGCCAGCTGTCGGTAGGTCACCACCAGCTCGTCGTAGAATCCAACCTTGGCGGCCGGAATCTGGGAGCCGGGTTGCTAAAACAGCGTCACCGTCAGTCGCAGTCCCATCGCACGGCAAAGTGGTATCCGAGCCCGGAGCAGTTCCGTTGCCACACCCCGTCCGCGATATTTCGGATGAACCGACAGTCCCCAAGCCGACAGGTAGTGATCTACTCCGTACCGTCCGAAGATGTCGGACTGCTTCAGTAGTCCCACGTAGCAGTCGTACATCAATTTCAAACCATCACTTTTAAACTGTAATAATCAGGAACGTTTAAAAAATGGTCTTTTCCGGACCAAACAAACAATCGATTATACCATCTGTTCCTTTGGGTCGTTTTTTGAAACCACAGTCAACATGTTGAGTCCGACGATTTCATCGGATCCCTCTCGGAAGCAAACGACCGCACACCGTTGAGCGGCGATGCTCCGCCAAAGTTCAGCAAATTCGGCAAGTGCCACCGGATCTTTGAACAAGCCCACAATGCTGCACATCGGTTCGCCGCGAAGGAAGTGTGTTTGCATGTGAGCGATCGCATCGTCGACGCGATCCTCCGGCAAATCCTGAACGCGATACTTCACCGTTCGATGACCGTCGTTCCCCGTTTCTTCCAAGTCACGCGCCTCGAAAGTAAGCCAAACACGTGGATAATCGACGGAGGGCGGTCGTGTCCAGGAGGAACTCATCATTCGTACCTTCGCAGGTGACTAACTGATTGCAACTGGGCAGCTTTCGATACTAGTGGCATCCGTTGTGTTCATTCATTCAGTTTGAGTTCCGTCGTTTGAAGTGATTGCAAGTCCAGTGAAGTGGACACATCTGCACTATCCCTATCAAAACGTGACCATTGTAAACAACTTGAGATGGAGCAGATGATAAAGTAAGTAAAACTAGTGTTGATCGTGACAAACAACATTCTCGCTAACAGAGCTCTTAATACTAGCTCAGCACGTGGACCGTTTAATTGAGCTCGCGCTTCTCGAATTTATTCTTCGAAGGGCAGAACTTCTTGCGGCGCTTCACAAAGTATTGAAACATATTTTCACTGTGGAAATTTATACCTGCAAAAAAAAATAAATTTGCATTTCTGTTATCTAGCATCAAAGATATCTTATTATCAAGTCCGCATCGAATCTCGTACACAGAAATAGGGGAGAGAAATCGATGTGAACATTTCATAAGGGCACATAAACCAATGAGAGATTCTCTTTGTTTACTTTCTCTTCTGTTAAAAACACCTAAATTTTCACGCCCACTTAACAAATTTGCGTATAGAATGAAAGAATTATCCCTATTATCAACTGGACATCAATCGCATCGAAGCTATTCAGCGCAAATTTCTTCGCTTTGCTCTTCGTAGTCTTCCTTGGAGAGATCCCAACAACCTCCCAAGCTATCAGGAACGCTGTAAACTGATCGATCTACACCTGTTATCTGATCGCCGAGATCTCTCCAGGGCAATATTCGTGTCAGATCTGTTACAATCTAAAATTGATTGCCCCGAATTGTTAGGCAAACTAAATTTAAATATTCATTCTCGAAATCTTCGATCTCATCAATTCCTGAGAATTCAAACCGCTCGCACTAATTATGGCTATAATGAACCTTTCTCCAGTATGTGTCGTCTATTCAATCGATGTGCTCATGTATTTGATTTTACCCTGTCTCGCAATACCATAAAACAATTTTTTTTAAACACAATCTCAAACAGTCCTTCCAACTCCAATACTTAAATTCTAGATTTAGCATTAGGGTGATTTAGTATCTAATCCACAAGTTTAGTTTAGTGCTCCCTCAGTAAGCCTACTTCCATTCTCTATCGATTACGCAACCAAAAATAATATTCACCATTAGGTTTGTTTCTAACATCCGCTCGACTCTCTCGATTCCCCGGCTGTCCACCATCTTCTTCGGAACTAACTAGATCTTTATGATGTTACTAATACTTTTTGCATCCCCCCCTCTTCATCTTTTCACCATCTTTTGTGACAATTAACTAGATCTTTTGCCGCTTTCTACTTCTTTCGAAACACCACCCCCCCCCCCCCCCCTTCCACCCCTTCGTAATTCCATTTACTACAATATTCACTTCTCTCTTTTTCTCTCCTTTTTTCCTGCATTGCCACTCTCAGAGGGCTACCCTCTTTGATGTCCAGCATGCCGGACACCCGCCGAGTGTTTGTGACTTGGGGGTTTTCCCGCGGACCCTCACGGACAGCAGGATGCGGCCCTCAACGTCACCGGCCAGTCAATCTTGACCCTCGCCGGGAATAATTTTACTTTAAGCCCTTAGTATTAAGCAGTATATCTGTTGGATCTTTGTAATCTGTTGATATAAAAAGATGAGGAGGTTTTATGCCTGCTGGAGAGAGAGATTGTAAATTTCAGCTCCAGCGGGCTTTTCCCTGCTCCCAAATAAATAAATAAATAAAAAGAAAATATCTCCAGCTTTGTAATAGTATCATACATGTAACAAACAATTGCGTAATAACGCAGATATAATCGAAAGAGAAAGTAAACAAAGAGAATCTGTCAATTGTTTTAAGGCCCTTTTGAAATGTTCACGTCGAAATTTCAAACTCGTGCGCCCCAAAATAGCAGGACTGCGCAGCCATGCAATTGACATGATATGTTCATAGTGCGATGACGTAGCTGAAGATTGAGTTCTCTCTAAGTTTACAGGGTCTACTAGTAACCAAACTATCGTATGATGGATAGAGGAAATTAAAATATAATAATAGCGATATAATCGCCCTTATTCTGAATAACGACGTATTGATTTTTCGATCGAATGTGGTTCGATCGAATCATAGCTAACTTTGATTTTGCTAGCGTTATTGGGAATACAAATGAAATACGAGGGAAGAAACGATACGACGTTATTCAGAATAAGGGCGAATACTTTTGAGTGGAAAGTGTACAACCGTCAATCATTTTCGGGACTACCTTGTTCGTGTAGATCAACTACTGCTTGGCAAATGACAGATTATGTAATTTTATCATACAGAAAATGAAACTTCTCTCGTCAGATGATCAGTTTTCGCGTTTTTTTTTAAGCGGCTAGAGTAACAACTGGAAACATGAACAACTACAGAAAGAACAGGATCGAGATGAAAACAGAAAGCCCGGCAAGTACAGAAACGAGTGCAAAAAGTACGGGAACAAATGCAGAAAGTATATGAAAAGGAACACGTACAGATAATGGATCATGTAGTACTGAAAGGAACAACCGTAACTGGAACAGAAAAACAACAGTTGAAATCTGACATTGAAAGAGGGACGACCGGGAATTACAGAAAAAGGAAATGAAATAGTCGGGACCGATTGAAAATAAGGAACAAGGAATTAAATAAATAACAATTGACAGATTCAGGAAGTACAGAAAGAACAAGAATAGAAAGTGCGGAAACAAGTCCAGAAACAAACATTAACAAGAACAGAACTCATATGCAGAAAGTATGAGAACAAGAGCCGAAGTTACGGAAATAAGTAAAGGAACAGGTTCAAAAGGCACAAGAACCAGAGCAGAAAGGAAAGTACATAGACAAAAGTAGAAAGTACAGGAATAAGTGGCGTTTGTTTGTTTGGCGTTTCATATAGTGTTCGCTTTCTTCAGATATTTCATACTGTTGCACTTACCTTATGTTCCTGTCTGTTCTAGTATCGGTTCCATACAATGCTCCACTTTCTAAACGTTCCGAATTGTTCCATATAATTATTCACTTTTTCGATATTTCTGAAAGTTCCATATTGTGATCCACTTTCCAGGTGTTTCATATATTGTTCCACTTCTCAGGTGTTCCCAACAGTTCCATATATTGTTCTATTTTCCATGCGTTCCTGAAAGTTCCACATTATGTTTCATTTTCCATGCGTTCTTGGTTAAATAAGCGCTTACATGCGTTTCTGAAAGTTCCATACAATGTTCCACTTTATGTTCAACTTTCCAGGTGTTCCTAAAAGTAAACAAATATGTTTCACTTTCCATGCATTCACAACAGTTCCATATTATGTTCCACTTTCCAGGTTTTCCTGAAAGTTCCATATAATGTTTGGAGATTTGGGTAGATGTGAGGTTTAAGATTGTCTCTAAGCTAGCGATACGACCATGGTGCACGATGGAACCAAGAATGAAAAGTTTGTTTTCGTGCACGGTACCGCTCTTTGGGTCATCCTCCGTATCGGAACCTAGACCTCCGCTACAGATAGACCAAGTTGCTGCTTCATCCGGACATCCTGGTCATCGCATATGAAGAATCATTGCTGTTCCGCCGCCCTGAAGACAGTGCCCATCCCGTCTGCCGTCGCCAAGATCATCAAGTCGACCAACCAACATTTTTATATATATTCTCTTCTTTGGATTCATTAGAATATACACCCCTATTCTATACGTCGATCGATTCGAAATATTCCGATCGAATGTGCAATTTCCATTCTGCATTCCGTTCGAGTTGGGTATGAACTCGAATTTCATTCGTTCGAGTTGTTAAATTTTCGAACATTACTCGATCGACTTGCGTACGTATTACTTATGTTCGGTTTAGAATCGTTCTAATTTGTTTATACAAGAGTGACGGTTTCGTTTACTAAGAAATGAATAATATAAATAATATAGAACGTGTAAGTAGTGTTGACAGCTTTGATGGTTAGTGTTCGAAATTTCAAGTGTTCCCGAACGAATCATACAAGTCGAACGGAATAAAGAATGCAAAATTCGAACTCGAACGAAAGTGTAGATTCGTTCGTATCACAAATCCGTCGGATTGCAGAATAGGGGTGATAGTGTTTAAAAGTTTAATATTGCACAGTTCGCCAAAAGTGGTGAAGTGAAATTTCTCCGGAGACCAAAAAGGTAAACGACCTTGTTTTGGTGTTTCGCGGTAAACAGTTTCCACCAGTAGTAATTTTGACGGAGCCTAAATTTTTCACGTTCTACGCGCACGCCTACTGCGATCGTTTTTTCCACTTATTACTGAAGTCGCCTTAGAAACAACGTATTGAGCAATATCAATTTTTTGCTAAGAAAAGCCTAACGGTATTAATGCCACTATTTAGGATGAGTAACATTTTCCAGGTAAAGCAAGTTTAACATTTTCCAGGTAAAGAATCTTAATAAGTAACATATCTTTTCTCTTATATCTGTGTAGTTAAAAGTATCGCCAGCTAGTTGCCAAATCTACATGATCATTAGCGCCATCTTCTTTTGAATCGGCACTGCAGTGGGCAAAACTGACAGGAATTCTCGTCGCCAGTGATGCCAGACTCCTAGACTTGTATGTACTTTTTACGTATAGTGTGGCGCAATGTCTTTGCAGGCTCTTATTTCCATTGTTTTCTACTTATTTGAAGTTTTTAAACAATTTATTCCGTATTTATTCAAATAGAACAGAGGCAATTGGTATTTTTTATGCAGAAAATTTGAATGTGAGGTGAAATCTACAAAATCTGGATTGTTATAAAATGTCTATCGTAATGAGGATAAATCTGGAACATTGGCACTGGCTGTTGCGTTCGAGCTTGCATACAATTGTGATTCATGCGTGCAAAATCGCACGCAACGATGATTAGCGATTTTTCACTTGCACGCTTTTCGCCCTTATTCTGAATAACGTCGTATCGTTTTTTCCCTCGTATTTTATTTGTATTCCCCATAACGCTAGCAAAATCAAAGGTAGCTATGATTCGATCGAAAAATCAATACGTCGTTATTCAGAATAAGGGCGTTTGAAAAAGTTTAAAACAACAAGAACTTGATAGTACGGCATAATTCAATAATTGGAAATGCTTTTCAACACCGTTGCTTCGAATCGTAGTAATACCCTTTCATCTGAGCAACGTTCTACAGTGTTAAATAGGCACAAATCCGTCATTAATTGTGTACTTTTCTTGCTGGTTTTTAGATGAAAACCACGGTTAGTAAGCAAAGCCTTGGTGTTACATTCTTGTAGTGGAATTTGACCACCTTCTGTTTCAACAGACTTCGCAGTCGATTCAGAGTGGTGCTACGATTCTACTGACCCTAAGAATCCTTCCAGGTCGGGGCTCCTACATACGACAACTGGTTTGTAAGACCCACGGTTAGTAGCTACAATTTATTTATTTTGCTGTATTTTTGATCGACTTTTGTGGTTTTTTTTTACAATAATATATTTATTTATTCATTTATTTGCTTAACACTCTACTGCACAGCTTCGCTTGTACCTTATATTTTTATTGTACAGCGAAAAGGATCAGCATCCTACATGCACGGACTCACACGCGCACAACGGTTCAACACAAACAGCAAACTAAGCTCTAATGATAGTACTCTGAATTCGTTTCTTTTTTCCTCTTGTTCTTTTTATTTGCATATTGCGATTTGAATTTCGCACACTAATCGCAGGCACGCTTCATCCCGTTTTTTTTTGACGTTCGAGCCCTGCTTGTTAATTTTTGTCTGCTTTCACTGAATAGCAGTTGGTTTTTAACTACAAAGAACAAAGACGATACGATTTATTTTATACTGTTTCTCTCTCTCGTATTCCTCTAATTTGGGGGAGGACTTTCCTAAACTCTATATCTCATTTTGCTTTCGCATTTCAATAATCTTACTTTATATTGTAATCGTACATTACGTAGAAGGAATATCTTATTTAAAAAAAAACGTAGTAATGAAAAACTTATCACAAAGCTTCACAAAAATTTGCTTTAACTAAAAAAATAAAATAAAATTTGTTTCTTGCTTTCCTTCCTGCAGACACTGCACGATTCACTTCTTCTTTTTCTTCTTTCTACAAAACAACGATCGATCAATTAAAGCCGTTCGCTTTAATTGCACCAGTTTGACTGTTTTGTGTTCTCTACAACTTTTTTTTAAGTAGAATTAAGTTTCGCTTGTTTTTCAACGATTCCCCACCGATCATCCTGATCATGATGATGATGAAGATGACAATGATGATGATGATGATGATTGGTGTTTGCAACAATTGTAGTTCTGCTCTGGCCAAAGGCAAAAGGCCTCGGGTAAATCGTTTACTACACAAGAAAGAGTGAGTGGTGAGTGAGAGTACGCTTTCAAATTCGATTCTTCGAATTAGTCGATCGAATCAATTTGTTTACTACACTAGAAAAGATCGGGAAATCTGATGTCACTTTTATGGTATTTACAACGCGCCTGCTTGGATTTGGCTTGGCTGGCGGGTATTTTTTTTGTTTGATAGTGATGTGCGTGGCAGATGAGAGGCACCGCACTTTTTTGTTGTTGTTGTTGTTTTTCGTTCACTGCCACAGCCTACTACTATTTGTAAGAGGTTTTGGGTTTGGACCTTCTAGCTCTGAAGTACGATTTTGGTTTGATGTTTCCGAATGTCAAGTAGAAGAAACAGGAGGAGGACATTTCTGTTTTGTTGTTGTTGTTGTTGTTGTTGTTTTTGTAACGATGGAAGCACGATCTCGGAGGTAGAAGGACTTCTCCTCACGTTTGTTCGATTGAGCAAGAAGCACGCTTTGGCCTACTTTCGAAAACGATGTTTTGGTGTCGGTTGACAGAGGGCTAGAGGGCTAGCTAGCCAATGGGGAAGGTTACTCGGTGCAGCGCAGCTTACTCATCGTCCTTTTTGTCCGGCTTGAGGTCAACCATATCGTGTACTTGCTTGGCTGAGTATCTGTGGGTGAATAGAATGAACACTGATTAGTTTTCTGTTTTCCAGATTGAGGTTGATTCTTTGGTTTGCTTTTTACGAGACTTACCCTAACAGAGTTTGAAGATCACACACGAAACGATAGACGTAACGTTTGCCGGCGGTTTTGTGGATAATGTTTTTATCGTAGTAGTACCGCAGGCCTCGGCTAAGCTTTTCGTAGTTCATTTTTGGCTTATTCTTGCGAACACCCCACCGTCGTGCCACCTGTTGTAAGAGAAATTATTATTGATTAGTGTTCGTTTTTTGTCGGGATTTTAGCAAGAAGTCTTTGCCTATCTCAGCAATGATCATTGTGAGAATTGACGACCTGTGATTGCATACAAAGTTCCTGAATTTTATTCGAACGTGACTGCCGGTTCCAGAATAACAGGATGATGAATGTAGAAGTTTCGATTTCGAGGCGAAGGAAAGCGAACGATGATCATTGGCGTTCGTTACATTTCTGATATTCGAGCAACATTGCGCACAACTAACAGCAATTTAACATGCGTTAATTGCTTTCATGAGCCAGACAGTAAATCAGATTATGAGTGAAACGTTTTTTTAGTTCACTTAAGTTTTGATCTTAATTCAAATACAATTGCATTTTATTTCACGCATTTTTTTCGTATCTCGTTTCATATTTCTTCAACAAAATCAGATATTTTAAGATGAAATCAGTGTTGGTGATTGCCGGTAATTTGACAGAAGCTGCTCGATATTTATCTATATTGTACGAGGTCTGTTCAAAAAGTTCCCGGAATTTTTTAATTGCGCGCGTCTGGAGAGTCCCGTGGTCAACATTTTTTTTATTGTGTTGGTACATATATCCCTAATGTATGGTGAAATTTTCAGATGTACTCATTGTTTACATTCTGTCTTGTAGCGGCTGGTGTAGACGTGTTTTTTTGTGCTCGGCGATTTTTGTCTTGGTGACGTTGGGTGCTTCCACGTGGACGATTGTGCTTTTGTTTCGACATCATAACCGTACACCCATGTTTCATCACCAGTTATGACCCTTTCAAGTAATTTTGGATCGTCGCTGACGTCGTTTAACAGCTCCTGAGCGATGGTAATGCGTTTGTTTTTTTAATCAAAATTCAGCAGTTTTGGAACGAATTTTGCTGCCACTCGTTTCATGCCCAAAACATTTGAAAAAATATGATGGCATGAGCCAAGCTGATATGCCAACTTCATCAGCAACTTCTCTAATTGTGATTCGGCGATCATCCATAATTATTTTTTCCACTTTTCCCACATTTTCATTGATTATTGACGTGCTGGGTCGACCGGAGCGTTCGTCGTCTTCAACGTCTTCGCGGCCATCTTGGAAACGCTTATACCACTCGTGAACACTTGTTTTTTTCATAGCAGACTCACCGTAGGCTCTCTGTAACATTTCGCACACTTGGTTACACTTTATTTCATTTTTCACGCAAAATTTAATACAAATTCTTTGACTCTTCAATTCTTCCATTGTTTAAACTAACAAAAATCGCCGAGCTCAAAAAAACACGTCTACACCAGCCGCTACAAGACAGAATGTAAACAATGAATACAGCTGAAAATTTCACCATACATTAGGGACATATGTACCAACACAATAAAAAAAAATTTTGACCACCGGACTCTCCAGACGCGCGCAATTAAAAAATTCCGGGAACTTTTCGAACAGACCTCGTATACCACATTTTCAATCCGGTAGAAGATGCTACAAGAACTCGTGTCTCTCAATGCATGAACTGTGAGAGAATTTTTCTACATTTCTTCGCTCCACTTCATGCTCTGAGTGTTTCACGGCCCTTATCAAAATAGATACAGTTTTGCAATGATCGGCGCTGTGTGGAATTTGCCAAGAGAGAATCACAAGTTGACAGTTATCGCATAAATTCGAATCGATGATTCGACTTGATGATTCTCATACTAGGTTGCAATATTTCAAAACCCTATTTTCATAGATACAACATATACAAAGGTTAAATGCACATAGCGGCAATAGTAAAATGATTCTATCGCAATTATCAACTGGCCCGTATAGAATCGGATCGCGAAACGAGAAAAAGCGACCGTTTGTAGCTTCAGAGAAAATCTCCACAGCAGCGTGCTAACATTTGATTCTTAGACAGGTCATCGAGGGAAATTCGCTCTCGCACTGGTGTCCATTCTATGTTAAATGAACCATGCCGGTGTTTTGTTGTTGCGATGATATCCGTCTCTCTTTGATGGCACTGATTGAATCGTGTGAAGAGCGTTCTCTGATACGATAAAAGCCATCCTTAGATGAAATGATATTTTTCATGTACGAAACAGTTGAGAGATATCAAAAGGGTAAGAAGAAATCATTTACACAAAATATTTGGTCATGTCTGATTGTTTCCTGCGTCAAAATGTGACTGTCCATTTTCGCCCTACCCATTTTGAAATATTTTCGATTTCGAGGTTGGTGCACTCCGAACTAGGTTACGACCGTATAAGTGAGGATATGTATCTCAAACCGAATGCCTTTTTGCAACTGAATATTGTAGCTTTAGAACGGTATAAAGAATTCCGAGTGAAAATATTGTTTTCCGCACTATTTTTCGTGCAAGAAATAAAAATGTGACAATTTTCTCATCGGTCTAGGCGGATTGAAGCAGTTTCTTTTTTCATAAGAACGCCAACAGAAGCGAATTATTCAAAAATTGTTTAGTCGAATTTGCGCCTTTTCGATTATAGAGATTGTACCTTAAAAGTCATTCACCCCTTTGGGCCAGAAAAACTTCCCGACTCTATGCGCGGCACGGGGTTTGGGAATCGAACCCAGACAGGCTGCGTGAAAGGTATCGACTTATCCATCACGCTCTACCGTCCCCTAGATCTTGTTTGTTGATAATCAAAAAAAAAACTCATTTCGACCAAATCGGTTCCCCATTTCCGGATCAATAAGTACCGGGGATAGGGGGTTACTCCAAAATAGAACTTAGATTTATTTAGACCCGACTTCCACTTTCGGAATCGTATGATGACATATATTACAAATGTTCTTCTCCGATATTAGAGTGACTGTGCAGAGAACGTAGGTCTTATTAGTTGATGGCCAAACGAAGTGGTTTTTGGCTTCTGGTTCCGGAATTATAGGGCACAAAAGGTTTAAAATTTCAAACTGTCATCCAATGTGACGATGTATAAAACGTGAAAACTCTGTGAAACAGTGCTAAAACTGTTCCAATCAGAACCGCAATAAAAAATACTAAAAATAAATGTCACTCTTAGCTACGCTAAGGAGAATTATGAGAACGACATCCATGTCTAGTCATAGACAAAAACGGCAAAAGAAAAATCATTTTCGGTTTTCAATGGCTATGCAGTATCGATATTCAACCGAAGCCTCGAGAATCGATAATGACAGAGAATCGATTCACAATGATTTTTACCGGTTGGTGTTTTTTTTATAAATAGTAGTTTTGGTTTCCAAAGAGTTTTAAAGAAACTGTGGTGAGTAATAATTTTGATTTACCAAATTTAATTACCCCACAATCGATATTTTGGTTTCGGCTTGTCGTAGGGAAACGAGCGACTTTGGCATTGATACTCTCTTCCGTTGAAGTGAATGACGAAAATGCTTCCTTTTCTTCTCTTCGTTTGTTCTGAATGAGATCATTTACGAATGAGAAAGTGAAAAAAACGAAAATGAAGCTATTGGATTGAATTCGGTCTTTCAGTGAAATTCTGTACGAGTGAGAACGTTTTATCGAGTAAAAAGAAAGAGAAAGAATATATTTCCAATCGTACTCATACGACTCGACGTTGCAACACAGCGAGGTTCTCGCTGGTAGTCCAGTAAAAAGAAAGTCCATTGGACTATGAACGGAAATTAACTGGCAATATAGGCTAAGTTACTGTGGTATCAAATCGGCGTCATCTCAAGTGGTTCTTTCGTTGAAAATTCGACTTCAATTTTCGGCACTGGTTCCAATGTAATTTAAGGCCTTACAAAGGATTTACTGTACGAACAGATCGGCTGAAAAGTTCGTATCGTTTCTATGAGAGAACGCCACTAGAATTAAATCCATACCATTTTCAGTTCAGAACAAATTGGCTCAAATGGCACGTGATTATTAGTTTGTGGGATATTGCATTTTGAGTGAAGCAACTTTTGTTATTGTGAAAAAAATGGAAAAAAGGAATTTCGTGTGTTGAGGAAACACTACTTTTTGATGAAAAAAAGTGCCGCCGATACCAAAAAATGGCTTGATGAGTGTTATCCAGACTCTGCACCGGGCGAAGCAACAATTCGTAAGTGGTTTGCAAAATTTCGTACTGGTCATATGAGCACCGAAGACGATGAACGCAGTGGACGTCCAAAAGAGGCTGTTACCGATGAAAACGTGAAAAAAATCCACAAAATGATTTTCAATGACCGTAAAGTGAAGTTGATCGAGATAGCTGACACCCTAAAGATATCGAAGGAACGTGTTGGACATATTATTCACGAATATTTGGATATGAGAAAGCTTTGTGCAAAATGGGTGCCGCGTGAGCTCACAATCGATCAAAAACAACAACGAATTGATGATTCTGAGCAGTGTTTGGAGCTGTTATATCGAAATAAAACCAATTTTTTCGTCGATATATAACAATGGACGAAACATGGCTCCATCACTTCACTCCGGAGTCCAATCGACAGTCAGCTGAGTGGACTGCACGCGATGAACCGAACCCAAAGCGTGAAAGGACTCAACAATCGGCCGGTAAGGTTATGGCGTCTGTATTTTGGGATTCGCATGGTATAATTTTCATCGACTACCTTGAAAAGGGAAAAACCATCAACAGTGACTATTATATAGCGTTATTAGAGCGTTTGAAGGACGAAATTTAAAAAAACGGCCTCATTTGAAGAAGAAAAAAGTTTTGTTCCATCAAGACAATGCACCGTGTCACAAGTCGATGAAAACCATGCTGAAATTGAACAAATTGGGCTTCGAATTGCTCCCTCATCCACCGTATTCTCCAGATTTGGCCCCCAGTGACTTTTTCCTGTTCTCAGACCTCAAGAGAATGCTCGCTGGTAAAAAATTTAGAAGCAATGAAGAGGTAATCGCTGAAACTGAGGCCTATTTTGAGGCAAAGGACAAATCGTACTACAAAAATGGTATCGAAAAGTTGGAAGATCGCTATAATCGCTGTATCGCCTCTGATGGCAATTATGTTGAATAATAAAAACGAATTTTGGCAGAAAAAAGTGTGTTTCTATTAAACGATACGAACTTTTCAGCCGAACTGTTATTCCAATTCAAAAAAAAAAAGAAGCGTGCATCAACTGCTCACATGAACAGTAGTGAGAAAAAGGCTTCACAAGGGCACCACCCACCACTAGGTGGGATTAAGATTGAC
This sequence comes from Malaya genurostris, assembly GCF_030247185.1. Lineage (NCBI taxonomy): Eukaryota > Metazoa > Arthropoda > Insecta > Diptera > Culicidae > Malaya > Malaya genurostris. Next base: position 11,260,171 of record NC_080570.1, read on the forward strand.
ACACTTACCTCATCCGGATCGGTCAGTTTGAATTCCCATTCGTCGCCGGTCCAGGAGATAAAATTCTGACAGGTTTTGTCCGTGAGCAGTTCCAGCAAAAATTGCCACAACTGGATCGGTCCGGATCCGGTAAAACAGGGCGTCCCACCTTGCGCTCCGTAACTGCCTAGCATCGTTTTATCGAAACCCATCGTCGTGCCCATATAGGCAGGATGCTGAAAGTCCAACAGCGATGGGTGTGCTCCCGGATGACCCGGGTGTTGTCCGGCGTGGTGTAACTGACTCCATGGATCCATGTGCCCTCCCAGACCGGTTCCATCGTTGTTGTTACCTGCCGAACCTTGCGGTGATGTCGTGTTACTGGGAACGGTCTGGAATGGGGGTGTGTCGTACGGTGAACTGTACTCATGATACCCGTCGTGATGCGGATGATGGTGCTGGTGGTGGTGGTGGTGATGGTGACTGTTCTGAGATCCGGCGCCAGCGCCTGCTCCCGATCCGGTGCCACCGCCACCACTGTGATGATGTGGTTGATGATACCGACCGCCTCGGCTCGTGTACGGACCGGTTTTGTAGTGCGGTGCCATGTACTTCTGTTCCATCTGGATGGCAGAGTAGAATTCCGGACTGTTTTCCAGGTAACCGTGCGACGGTGTTTGCGTTTCGGGCTGTGGCAACGAGTGGTACTGATCCTGGTCGTCGTAGTGACCCGGGACAACACCAAAGTTCTGTAAAAAAAGCATAATTGGTTAACTTGGTTTAGGAGACATTGTGTCTTTGGTTGACCTACCGGTAAATCATCGATATTGATAAAACTGTTCGGTTCATGCTCTTCCTTCATCTGCGGATGTTGGCTGCTGCTGGACGTTGTCGAAGCGGTATTCACACTATTGCTGCTAGGATAACTGGTGTTGGTATTGTTTGCACTATTGCTATTGGCGTTCCTCACCGCTGCCGCCATCGAGGACAGATACGAGGACATACTATTGTTGTTGTTGTTGTTGGTACTACTTCCGCCGCTGCTGACGTTGTTTCCAGAGGACGAAGATTGACTGTTACCGGTGCTGGTACTATTGTTACTGCTAGTATTGCTACCTCCACCGCCGCCGCCTCCTCCTCCACCACCACCACCGCTACCGCTGCCAGCTCCAGATTGCTGCTGCTGACTGGACGACTGGATCAGCGGCGGCGGGGAACTGTTGCTTCGGTCGTGCAGGGATGTGTAACCTGGAAAGAACGAAAGAACAAAAATAATAATATGCCCATGAGTACAAACATTCGAATGTGGCTTCCTTCCGGACACGTGCTCCGGTCTTGTTGCAAGGCAAAGACTGACAGTTGTAAACATTGCTGCCGCTTTCCTTCTTTCCAGCCTGCACTGCCTGCTATGATTTGTGTTTATTTGTGCTTTCTTGATGTTGTTTCTTCTGCTAGAAGAGGAAGTGCGCGCATCAAAAAATATGACCACAATCATTAACGAAGGGAAAATTATTATGGTTTCAATTAAAAGCGATTAGAGGAAAGGTTTTCTTCCCACTGCTGCCATTCTCATGGTGGAATGGGAAGGTGGCAGGGGGTGGTGTTGGAAACAGTGTAAGAAAATGCATTCTATATCCGTTTCCGATCGACACCTCTTCATCGCGTGCAACGAGCGAGAGCGCGGTGCATCCAAAACCAAGCAGGCGTATTGTGTGTGGTGAGTTTTTTTTCTTGTTGAGGTTATGTACGCGCGCGTGTACGTGTTTTGTCTTCGAGATTGTTTACAACCAACTTGGTCGCGTGTTTTCGTTGTTGCATCTTTCCGGAGTGCGCCGGAAAGTATTAGCAGAAAGGCAGAAAATTACGCCGAGGAAGATGATTGGTGTTTATGTTCTTCATGCAGCAGTCTTCGGGGAGGAGGTTTTTCTCCGATGTGCGGAAGATTGATTCAATGTGCGATTGAGTGATGGAAACACAACAGGAGGAGGCCGTTTCGGAATGGAATGCTTGTCAAAGCAAAGAACAATGTCTTAAATTATTAAGTTTTAATATTTTGAGTGACGTCCGTCAATCCTCCGGCTTACTAATGCGGCTCTGACATCGGTTCTATTTCTAGCTTCCAGCAGATTTGAATGGCGCGACTTCAATGCGGCTGTCGGTAGGATGGAAAAATGGATATATTCTATCGAAAAATGTACTGACTTATGAAAAAAATAATCTCTTTCAATTGACTAATCTGTTATACGTGATTTTTCCATGCTAGCCAACATCGAGATCTCCGGAGCTCAGCAAAAAAGCAAATAAGTTCTGAACTGAATGCGAGTAACCGCCTCGGATGCTAAGAACTACTTTCGAATGGTCAAACCACATACTGGTCAAGTTTATTTGAAACGAGTAACATACCATAATATGATGAGTCCACTACCGATGGGTAAAACATTATATTGCTAAAAATTGTTCTGAGTTTGACAGTTCTACCGTATAAAATATTTCCCATAAAGCGCTCTTTCGATATTCAGCAATTTTATGATGAAAAGCATCTTAATATATTTCGTTGGAAACAAATTCAGGAATAGTGAATTCTGTGACATTTTTTTGCAGGTATCTTTTTGGCAACACTGTTTTTGACAGATCACGCGTGAATCGTGTCTTGTGTCATTGTCAAACTATGGTTTAAGTTTGGTCTATAATTTAATCATGAATGGGCGCTGGAAAAGTTGGACGAAGATCCACTTTTTTATCGAAAAGTTGTATTCAGCGACGAAGCTCATTTCTGGTTGAATTGATCAATTTTCTCAAGTGTTTTTTGTGTTTTTTGTTTTGAAAATCAAATCCTATACCTCTTAAAAAATCACCCCCTTAGTACTAACAATCGCTCACTTTTGTGTATTTCTTGAATGTCGTAAAAAAATGAAAATTCTACTACACTATTGAAGGCTGTGACCGTTTCGAAACCTGCAGGTAATAATCAATAAGAAAGTACTCGTATCGATTTCAAACATTTATATGTCTTTCGAAAACCGTTATCTAATAAAAAAAAGCTCCTGTTCACTCATTCTTCTGAGGAACTAGTTAGTTTGAACACTTCGAAACCGGATTACCCACCTTTGGAGTCCATCAGTTTTCATCACGACAACGTTCGGCCTCAGATGCTAAATTGGAGACATTGCTCGATGTGACTTTATTTCAAACACCATTCGGAGTCATCCACCTACAAATTTGCCAGCGATTGCTTGCGTTTTGATATGGAACAAAAGCAAGGATCTTGGAGTTCCCGCGATTAAAAGAATTACATGCTTCTGAATTACAAGAAGACACAAAAAAACTATGAATTTTACAGGTTATCTAATTCCACATTCTGATGCAATTCATACAAGACCGCATACCGATTTATTTTATTTTCTAAATGTTTAATTTTCAGATCACAAATCCGCGTGAAAAACGCATAAAAAACGCATAACTTCGGAAATTCGTGCGAAAAACCGCGTAACTTTAGAATTCCGTGAAAAAAAAACCGTGAAAAAAATCGCTTAACTTCGGTAATCCGTGAAAAAAACGCGTTAAAAACCGCGTAACTTCGGAAATCCGCTTAAAAAAGCGTATCTTCGAAAATCAGTGTGAAAAAACGCATAGCTTTGGACATCCGTGCAAAAAACGCGTGAAAAAAATCGCTTCACTTCGGAAATCCGTGTAAAAAAACGCGTTATTTCGACAATCCGCTTAAAAAAACGCGTTACTTCGGAAATTTGCTTAACCACGTAACTTCGAAAATCCGAAAAAGAAAAACAGCGTAACTTCGGAAATCCGCGTAAAAAAACAGCGTAACTTCGGATCTCCGCGTAAAAAAAACGTGTAACTTCGGAAATTTACACAAAAACCGCTTAAGAAAAACCACGTAACTTCAGAAATCCGCGTAACTTCGGAAATTCACATAAAAAACGCGTAACTTTGGAAATTCGCGTAAGAAAAATCACGTAACTTCGGAAATTCACATAAAAAACGCGTAACTTTGGAAATTCGCGTAAGAAAAATCACGTAACTTCGGAAATTCGCATGAAAAAACTCGTAATTTCAAAATCTGTGAGAAAAAAACCGCGTAACTTCGGAAAACCGTCTAAGAAAAACTACGTGACTTCGAAAATCCGCGTAACTTCGAAAATCCGTGTAACTTCGGAAATCCGCGTAAGAAAAACCACGTAACTTCGAAAATCCGCGTAAAAAACAGCGTAACTTCAGAAATCCGCGTAAAAAAACAGCGTAACTTCGGAAATCCGCGTAAGAAAAATCACGTAACTTCGGGAATTCGCTTGAAAAAAAAGCGTAACTTCAGAAATCTGCGTGGAAAAACCGCGTAACTTCTGAAATTTACACAATAAACCGCATAACTTCGGAAATCCGCGTAAGAAAAACCACGTAACTTCGGAAATCCGCGTAAAAACCGCGCAACTTCGGAAATTCCCAAAAGAAAAACCGCGTAACTTCGGAAATTCACATAAAAAACGCGTAACTTTGCAAATTCGCGTAAGAAAAATCACGTAACTTCAGAAATTCGCATGAAAAAACTCGTAATTTCAGAAATCTGTGAGAAAAAAACCGCGTAACTTCGGAAAACCGTGTAAGAAAAACTACGTGACTTCGAAAATCCGCGTAACTTCGAAAATCCGTGTAACTTCGGAAATCCGCGTAAGAAAAACGACGTAACTTCGGATCTCCGCGTAAAAAAACAGCGTAACTTCGGAAATCCGCGTAAGAAAAATCACGTAACTTCGGAAATTCGCATGAAAAAACGCGTAACTTCAGAAATCTGTGAGAAAAAAACCGCGTAACTTCGGAAAACCGTCTAAGAAAAACTACGTGACTTCGAAAATCCGCGTAACTTCGAAAATCCGTGTAACTTCGGAAATCCGCGTAAGAAAAACCACGTAACTTCAAAAATCCGCGTAAAAAACAGCGTAACTTCAGAAATCCGCGTAAAAAAACAGCGTAACTTCGGAAATCCGCGTAAGAAAAATCACGTAACTTCGGGAATTCGCTTGAAAAAAAAGCGTAACTTCAGAAATCTGCGTGGAAAAACCGCGTAACTTCTGAAATTTACACAATAAACCGCATAACTTCGGAAATCCGCGTAAGAAAAACCACGTAACTTCGGAAATCCGCGTAAAAACCGCGCAACTTCGGAAATCCCCAAAAGAAAAACCGCGTAACTTCGGAAATTCACATAAAAAAACGCGTAACTTTGGAAATTCGCGTAAGAAAAATCACGTAACTTCAGAAATTCGCATGAAAAAACTCGTAATTTCAGAAATCTGTGAGAAAAAAACCGCGTAACTTCGGAAAACCGTGTAAGAAAAACTACGTGACTTCGAAAATCCGCGTAACTTCGAAAATCCGTGTAACTTCGGAAATCCGCGTAAGAAAAACGACGTAACTTCGGATCTCCGCGTAAAAAAACAGCGTAACTTCGGAAATCCGCGTAAGAAAAATCACGTAACTTCGGAAATTCGCATGAAAAAACGCGTTACTTCAGAAATCTGTGAGAAAAAAACCGCGTAACTTCGAAAATCCGTGTAAGAAAAACTACGTGACTTCGAAAATCCGCGTAACTTCGAAAATCCATGTAACTTCGGAAATCCGCGTAAGAAAAACCACGTAACTTCGAAAATCCGCGTAAAAAACAGCGTAACTTCAGAAATCCGCGTAAAAAAAGTACGGGTGTGTAATGTCAGAGACATAACTGGATGTCGTGAATACGAATATGACACGCTTTATTTATACTTCCGAATTCGAATTGGTAGTTGATCGATTGTTTGAATTGTGCAACTTCCCCCTCTTTCATTACTAGAATTTTAAACGATGCGCCTAGACTAGATTACAGATTAGTTACATTAATCATTCTGAAACGCAATTAAATATTATGAAATAAGCAGTATAGTTCTTTATAATAAAATAATCGATACGTTGACAACGACAGCCAAATTCGAAATGAATGGCTTCCGAGTCGGTGCTGTGCATTTTATATAGCAAATCAAAAGGAAGTTCTACAAACTACAACTAATTTAAAAATGGACTGTATAGAGTACAGAAAAGTAAAATTTCGCATAATTCTTTGGAAGTATTATTATGGTTCTAAACAGAACCGATTTGAAGAATTCTGAAATTAATAACTGGAACTGAGTTCAAGAATTAAATTTAGAACATAGAACAGACTCAGAACTCAATTGGATTTTAGTTCTAGAACTACAATCATTTTCCAGAATCCAATTCAGCACGCAGACTCTGAATTCTAAACTCATATTCCGGAACTAAGCTCTGAAATTTGAAGACGATTTTTCGCCATGAATAAAAAATGGGTTGTATAGAGGTACAGTAAAGTAAATTCCGCATAATCCTTTAGGAGTATTATTATGGTTTTAAGAAGAACCGAATAGAAGTCTGGAATAGAGAACTGGACCCTGAGTTCAAGACCTAAATTTAGATCCCATAACAGACTCAGAATCCAGTTTCAGTCGCTGCTGGTTCTCGCCTTGGTGGCCAGCAAGCGAATAAGAGATGCGACCTGAGCGTTTGAGGTTTTTACTAACCACGCAGAAGGTGCATTCTCCGTCGCTGCTGGTGGAAAGTTTAACTCCCGCTGCTGCTGCTGGCTGGTCCTCTCGCCTCGATGGCCAGCAAGCGAATGAGAGATGCGACCTGAGCGTTTGAGGTTTTTATTAACCACGCAGAAGGTGCATTCTCCGTCGCTGCTGGTTAACTCTCGCTGCTGCTGCTGGTTAAGGTCCTCTCGCCTCGATGGCCAGCAAGCGAATGAGAGATGCGACCTTTTTTTTTTTTTTTTTTTTGCATAAATATCTGTTTATTAATCTTATTTTTGTGTATTACATCAACATTTTACAGTACAAGTGTTTTGACCCTTTGGCCTTTCATCTTTGTTGTTCATACGATTCGTTATTAATAATAGGTGTTTTAGTTACTCTTGTTTTACATACTAATGTTTAATCATAATATTTATTTTAATTATTTATAAAATGTCTACCTACTTATAACTATCCCTAACCTAATACGTACAAATTTTGAATTATTTGTATTTCAGAGATTGAGCACCTCTCTTCAAATTTCGTGCAGTATTGTTCGAATTTTTGTTCTAGTATATCCAGTGAGGCCATCTCATGTACTTCACTAGTCCTTGTCCAAGGGGGTAGATTTAGAATCATCTTTAAGATCTTACTTTGAATGCGTTGAAGCCTAAGTTTGTGTGTTCGTGCACAACCCCGCCAAACAGGGACTGCGTATTCAATTGCGGGGTAGATGATTTGTTTATAGACAGCCATCTGATTCTTCAGGCATAGTTTAGATGTTCTACAAATCAGCGGATACAGAGACCTAATGAGTATGCTGCATTTTTGAACGATTTTGTCAACATGTGACCTGAATATCAGATGTCTGTCAAAGGTGAGTCCTAGATAGATAACTTCATCGGACCATTGAATGACCTCATCACCGAATCGTATTCTGCATTCGTCTGATGGAACAAGTTTTGGAGATCTTGAATGTGGAAACAAGATGACCTGAGTTTTTGCTGCATTGATCACAATTTTCCAGCTTGTAAAATATTCTGTTAAAGCGTCCAGACCTGTCTGTAGTTTATTTTTCAGAGCATTAATGACACGACCTTTGTAAAGAATGGCAGTATCATCAGCAAATTGTGACAGAACACCACCACCTGGAAGAGGTGGGATGTCTGATGTGAAAATGTTGTATAGAATGGGACCTAGGATACTTCCCTGGGGTACACCAGCAGGAATAGTAAATCTTTCTGAAAGTGCATTATTCAGAGAAACCTGGAATGCTCTATCTGCAAGATAATTTTTGATAATTTTAATAAGATACATGGGAAAATTATACCGATGCAGTTTGAACACCAGTCCATCGTGCCACACATTATCGAATGCCTTTTCATTATCCAATATTGCCATGGCAGTCGTTTTGGTCACTGATTTGTTTTGCTGGATAACGTTGTTAACCCTTGTGAGTTGGTGGATGGTGGATCTTCCTTTCCGGAACCCAAACTGTTCTTCCAGAAATATATCCTGTTCATCTGCGAAAGCAAGAATTCGCCTTTGTATTGACTTTTCAAACAGCTTGGATAGGGCAGAGAGTAAGCTGATGGGCCGATAGCTCTTGGAAAAGGAAGGATCTTTCCCCGGTTTCAAAACTGGGATAACTTTAGCTAACTTCCACATTGAAGGGAAGTAACCAAGCTCCCAGCACCTGTTAAAAAGTTTAGCTAAGAAGACAAATGAGCGAATACTCAAATGTTTCAGCTCAATGTTGAATGTGTTGTCGAAACCGGGGGCCTTCATATTTTTGGATTTTTTCACAAAAGCCATCAGCTCATTCGCAGTGACTCTACTTTCCTCAGGAACTAAGCTGTCTGATTGGTCAACCTCAGCTACGCTATCAGCAACGGCTCTTTCATATGGACTAACAATGTTGAGTCCTAAATTGTGAGAACACACAAACTGCTGGCCTAGCGCATTTGCCTTCTCTACTGGTGTGATTAAAGGTATTCCTTCAGCTGCGTCCTGGGGTGACATCAGAGGAGGAATAGGCTTCGGTTTTTTCTTAAGCACCTTCGTTAAGGACCAGAAGGGCTTTGAATGTGGGAGAATTTCTCGAAGCTTTTGCTGGAAGTTCCTGTTGCGAAGCTCAGATATCCTTTCCTGGATTATCCTAGTTAAGTTGTTATAAGTAGTCTTCCTATCTAGGATGCCAGTTCGTTGATACTGCCTCCGGTAGATATTCCGAAGTCGGATGAGTTTCTTGGTGACACTGTCGATTTGAAGAGAGGAACTCGGCATATGTTGTACTGGAACCGTCCTATCACGAGCGACTGTGATTGAATGCTGGAAGGAAGATAGGGCCGCATCGATTTCCATCGGGGAATCTAGTGGAACATTGATATTAATAAGTTGGTCGGCGATTTGTTGAAATTGGACCCAATCGGTGCGATAATAGTTCCTCCGTGGTTGAATAGGCACTGTTTCTGGTGAAGATCCCAACGTCAATATTACTGGAAAGTGGTCAGAAGAGAGCTCGTAGAAGACAACCGGAGAGCTGTCTATGGCGATGTTGCTGATGAATATATCCAAAATGGAATGAACTCCCGATCTGGAAAGTCGCGTTGGTTGATCCGGAGCGAAGATGTTGTATTGTCCAGCTTCGTAATCTTCGGCAAGTACGAATCCGTTTCGATTCTGTCTTCTGTTTCCCCACAGCTCATGCCGTGCGTTCAGGTCCCCAGCAATGATGAATTTGTTCTGTCGTCGAGTGAGCATAGCCAGATCTCGCTTCAATGATGCACACGTACCATCTCGAAGATTGGTTTGTTTGGGGCAGTACGCTGCAATGATGATGATGGGTCCCATCGTCGTTGTAATCTCAATTCCGATGGCTTCTATGAGTTGCAATTTAAAGGCTGACAGAAGCCTGTGCTGAATGGATCGTTTAATGGCAATGGCAACTCCCCCTCCTCTGGTAGTTGCCCTGTCGAGCCTGTGAATCCTGTAATTGGAAATAAAAATAGAAATTTCAGGTTTAAGATGAGTTTCAGTTAAAATAGCAATATCGGCATTCTTCTCTTGAAGAAAGTCGGACAATTCAGCAGTTTTGCTCCTGAGTGAGCAAGCATTCCAATTTACTATAACCAACCCATTATATTGCATATTCGATGATGAATTTGCCTAAGGCGTTGATTTGCTCTAACCGCGTTCTGCAGTTTCGTAGTTTTGTTGTCATTGTTTCAAAAATGACGATCAGTTGTTCAGCAGAGAATAAATCACCAGAGTCATCCTTTGCTTGTGGTTGATTATTGCCCCATCCAGGAGGGATTCTTGAGGAAGATTCTTTTTGAGATCCAGCGGCTGAAGTCTTTGGATTGCTGCGAGGAAGTGGCGGCAAATTCGGAATATCCCTCTTCGGTGGGAGCCGTGGGAAATTAACTTCATCCTTCTGTGGAACATTCTTGCGCGTTGATTGTTTGCGGGACGCCTGTTGTCGAATTTTTGTGAACTCAGCACGTTTGGGACACGATTTGCTAGTAGATGGATGGTCGCCATCACAGTTCACACATTTTACAGCGATGTCATCTAGTAGGCAATCGTTGGTATTGTGTGGTTCGGCACATTTCCCGCACCGACTTTTCATGTGGCAATTCCTCGCTCCATGGCCGTAGTTCAAACAGTTCGTGCACTGTGTGACATCCCGATGTACCGGTTTATACTTTTGCCATTCGATGATTATGTGAAATAACGATTTAATCGTTTTCAGTTGACTCATGGTGATGGAGCCCTTCTCCAGATGAATCAGGTACAGTTGATCTCTAAACTTTTTGTCCGTATTATGGCGCTTCATTTTAAATACCATCAAAGGCTTTAGTCCAGCCTCCGACAGTGCTTGCTTTAGTTCGGCTTCCATCATGTCGGGTAGTCCTCGAAGTACAACCTTCATAGGTTTGTTGGCGGCAATATCGTGTGTGAAGTATTCCGCTTTTGTCTGCTTCAGATAGCATTCCACTCCTTTGTAGTGGTTCAAAGCCGGAACAGTTATTTTGTAGCCTTCAGTACATAAACGGATTGTTGCCTGTAGTCCTTTGCTGATCAGTGTGTTGAAATCCGAGCGTAGAGTTGGTGGGAAGCCCTTCAGGTAGAAAGGCGGCATTTTTTCCTTCTTCTGCAGTTCCTCTTCGACATCTACTGGCAGATCAGCATATTGGTTTTTACTCAGCAAACGGTCGTTTACCTGTACATCACTTGGCTTCAGACGCTTAGCATCCTTTGGATCCTTCTCGGATCTATGGCGGTTTTTACCCATAGCTTGGGTAGGTAGACAACTGCGAATAAAAAATAAAACAAAATCGAAATTAGTCGTAATAGGTTATTCGTCTATCCACATCGAGTGTTAGATGACGAATTAGAGATGCGACCTGAGCGTTTGAGGTTTTTATTAACCACGCAGAAGCTGCATTCTCTCTCGCTGCTGGTGGAAAGTTTAACTCCCGCTGCTGCTGCTGGCTGGTCCTCTCGCCTCGATGGCCAGCAAGCGAATGAGAGATGCGACCTGAGCGTTTGAGGTTTTTATTAACCACGCAGAAGGTGCATTCTCTCTCGCTGCTAGTGGAAAGTTTAACTCCCGCTGCTGCTGCTGGCTGGTCCTCTCGCCTCGATGGCCAGCAAGCGAATGAGAGATGCGACCTGAGCGTTTGAGGTTTTTATTAACCACGCAGAAGGTGCATTCTCTGTCGCTGCTGGTTGATGATTCCACTCCCACGACGTCTGCTTCCATCGAACGCACGAAAAGAAATGATCGATTTTTGCATTTTTTTTTTTTTTTGCATAAATATCTGTTTATTAATCTTATTTTTGTGTATTACATCAACATTTTACAGTACAAGTGTTTTGACCCTTTGGCCTTTCATCTTTGTTGTTCATACGATTCGTTATTAATAATAGGTGTTTTAGTTACTCTTGTTTTACATACTAATGTTTAATCATAATATTTATTTTAATTATTTATAAAATGTCTACCTACTTATAACTATCCCTAACCTAATACGTACAAATTTTGAATTATTTGTATTTCAGAGATTGAGCACCTCTCTTCAAATTTCGTGCAGAATTGTTCGAATTTTTGTTCTAGTATATCCAGGGAGGCCATCTCATGTACTTCACTAGTCCTTGTCCAAGGGGGTAGATTTAGAATCATCTTTAAGATCTTACTTTGAATGCGTTGAAGCCTAAGTTTGTGTGTTCGTGCACAACCCCGCCAAACAGGGACTGCGTATTCAATTGCGGGGTAGATGATTTGTTTATAGACAGCCATCTGATTCTTCAGGCATAGTTTAGATGTTCTACAAATCAGCGGATACAGAGACCTGATGAGTATGCTACATTTTTGAACGATTTTTTCAACATGTGACCTGAATATCAGATGTCTGTCAAAGGTGAGTCCTAGATAGATAACTTCATCGGACCATTGAATGACCTCATCACCGAATCGTATTCTGCATTCGTCTGATGGAACAAGTTTTGGAGATCTTGAATGTGGAAACAAGATTACCTGAGTTTTTGCTGCATTGATCACAATGTTCCAGCTTGTAAAATATTCCGTTAAAGCGTCCAGACCTGTCTGTAGTTTATTTTTCAGAGCATTAATGACACGACCTTTGTAAAGAATGGCAGTATCATCAGCAAATTGTGACAGAACACCACCACCTGGAAGAGGTGGGATGTCTGATGTGAAAATGTTGTATAGAATGGGACCTAGGATACTTCCCTGGGGTACACCAGCAGGAATAGTAAATCTTTCTGAAAGTGCATTATTCAGAGAAACCTGGAATGCTCTATCTGCAAGATAATTTTTGATAATTTTAATAAGATACATGGGAAAATTATACCGATGCAGTTTGAACACCAGTCCATCGTGCCACACATTATCGAATGCCTTTTCAATATCCAATATTGCCATGGCAGTCGTTTTGGACACTGATTTGTTTTGCTGGATGACGTTGTTAACCCTTGTGAGTTGGTGGATGGTGGATCTTCCTTTCCGGAACCCAAACTGTTCTTCCAGAAATATATCCTGTTCATCTGCGAAAGCAAGAATTCGCCTTTGTATTGACTTTTCAAACAGCTTGGATAGGGCAGAGAGTAAGCTGATGGGCCGATAGCTCTTGGAAAAGGAAGGATCTTTCCCCGGTTTCAAAACTGGGATAACTTTAGCTAACTTCCACATTGAAGGGAAGTAACCAAGCTCCCAGCACCTGTTAAAAAGTTTAGCTAAGAAGACAAATGAGCGAATACTCAAATGTTTCAGCTCAATGTTGAATGTGTTGTCGAAACCGGGGGCCTTCATATTTTTGGATTTTTTCACAAAAGCCATCAGCTCATTCGCAGTGACTCTACTTTCCTCAGGAACTAAGCTGTCTGATTGGTCAACCTCAGCTACGCTATCAGCAACGGCTCTTTCATATGGACTAACAATGTTAAGTCCTAAATTGTGAGAACACACAAACTGCTGGCCTAGCGCATTTGCCTTCTCTACTGGTGTGATTAAAGGTATTCCTTCAGCTGCGTCCTGGGGTGACATCAGAGGAGGAATAGGCTTCGGTTTTTTCTTAAGCACCTTCGTTAAGGACCAGAAGGGCTTTGAATGTGGGAGAATTTCTCGAAGCTTTTGCTGGAAGTTCCTGTTGCGAAGCTCAGATATCCTTTCCTGGATTATCCTAGTTAAGTTGTTATAAGTAGTCTTCCTATCTAGGATGCCAGTTCGTTGATACTGCCTCCGGTAGATATTCCGAAGTCGGATGAGTTTCTTGGTGACACTGTCGATTTGAAGAGAGGAACTCGGCATATGTTGTACTGGAACCGTCCTATCACGAGCGACTGTGATTGAATGCTGGAAGGAAGATAGGGCTGCATCGATTTCCATCGGGGAATCAAGTGGTAAATCGATATTAATAAGTTGGTCGGCGATATGTTGAAATTGGACCCAATCGGTGCGATAATAGTTCCTCCGAGGTTGAACAGGCACTGTTTCTGGTGAGATCGATTTTCGACCACGGTTCCCCTTTTATACGCATTCAGTTGAAGATATGTGCCTGACTACCTCAAAATCGTCGTCCTTGCGCGAAAAACCCAAGCGAAAGTAAAAAGTTTTCCGCGTTGTTTTCAAATTTTAAGAAAACTTAATTTTTGAGTTGTTTGTGGTTGTGGTTTGTGGTTTGTGGCAAAATATTATCCTGAATTCCTGATCATATTTTTGATGAAATGGTGAAAGAATTATGTTGCTACCATTAATACAAGTCGAGATATTCGCGATTAAGTTCTGCCCATTCTTCCATATGGCTAATTTTGAAAAGGCGCCCCATAGTAAAGTAAGTCGTATTCACGACAAAACAGCGTAACTTCGGAAATCCGCGTAAGAAAAATCACGTAACTTCGGGAATTCGCTTGAAAAAAAAAGCGTAACTTCAGAAATCTGCGTGGAAAAACCGCGTAACTTCTGAAATTTACACAATAAACCGCATAACTTCGGAAATCCGCGTAAGAAAAACCACGTAACTTCGGAAATCCGCGTAAAAACCGCGCAACTTCGGAAATCCCCAAAAGAAAAACCGCGTAACTTCGGAAATTCACATAAAAAAACGCGTAACTTCGGAAATCCGCGTAAGAAAAATCACGTAACTTCGGAAATTCGCATGAAAAAACTCGTAACTTCAGAAATCTGTGAGAAAAAAAACCGCGTAACTGCGGAAATCCGCGTAAGAAAAATCACGTAACTTCGAAAATCCGCGTAACTTCGGAAATCCGCGTAAGAAAAACCACGTAACTTCGAAAATCGTAAAAAACAGCGTAACTTCGGAAAGCCGCGTAAGAAAAACAACGTAACTTCGAAAATCCACTTGAAAAAAATCGCATAACTACAGAAATTCGTGTGAAAAACCGCGTAACTTCGCTTCCGTTTCAGCAATGACCTCAGCATTCGACGCAAATTGCTTTCCTTGGAGAAACCTTTCCAGATTTGGAAATAGATAATAGTCGCTGGGGGCCAGGTCTGGAGAATACGGGGATGGTGGACCAATCCGTGGCTTTTATGCATGAATGCGCTGGTGCGTCTTTTTCCATGGTTTGATGAAAACTAGCACGCGTCTGACACGATCAGCTGTTATTCAAACAGTAATGCATAGATTGTCATGAAGTTTGGTATTTGACCATCTAGAGGATTGTTCCGAACAAAAATATACATGTGATTCGAAACTATTCACGTCTTTTCTGTGAGAGGCCCGGGACTTTTCATTCCATACGAGAGCAAATAATCTCATTTCGATGGTTACAAACTCGACAAACTACGATTGTTTCGAAATATACAGTTATCAATACACTTTCTTATAGAATTTATTCATTTTTATTTCTTTTGAAAAGATTAAAGAACTATCGTTCTTCAACAAAGAACTGTTGTTTTTTTTTGTTCGAACCGTTCGCGAACGGATTGCTCATCTCTAATGGCTACAACTCATACAACTGAACTTTTGATCATAAATTACTGATTATTTTTCCATTTGAAAAAAGGCATAGTACATAGTAAAGTAAGAGGTATTTACGTCATACGCTTGATTTCCCGAATAAAACGGGTGGAAAGTACGTTCAGAAATTGTTATAGAACAATTTATTAATTTTAGTTGGTGTGACGTAAGGCCGCCATAACTAAGTTCAGTTTTTGCAGTGACTGAGCGGAGGCCCCGGTGAACGACCAAAATGTTTAAAGCCGGGGTAAAATAAACGGTATTAAAAAAAACTGAGCGGAAACATATATTGGAGAAGCCAAATGAATGAAAACCTCGAACCTGCGTTCTTATACATTCCGTATGTACATTTCTACCATGTCTGACTGCGCTTTAGAGTGTCTATAACAAGGTTCAGAGTGGCGAAATGGTAGCGCGTATGCACGGAATGCATAAGAACGCAGGTTCGAGTCCTGTCCGAGTCTGAACGTATCTTTTTCCAATAAATTATCTTTTTTGTTAGGTTTTCATTCATATTTGGCTTTTCCAATAATATATTTCCGCTCAGTCATTGCAAAAACAAACAAATAACATCTCATGTGACAGTTTTTTTTTGTGTTATTGTCAACTAATACATGCCATCTGACATACCCCAACCAGAAACCTACTGGTGGTGCCATCTTTTGATAAACGTTGGAAACATTCTAGAATTAACTTTACGTCTGCTTAGCGATTTGTGTTGGACGGCTAGGTCGCACTGATGAGTCAAAGACGGAACGTAAAAAAAACGTACAAATGCCTCAAGAACCGTGTGAATTTCAAAATCTCAAACTTATACTAGAGTCCCCGGACTTGAGCAAGATTTTTATATCAGTTTATCAGTTCAAGCTATGACTCTTTCAATTCCCAGCAACTCTAAAAAATGACTGAGTCTTGATTAAATGCAGTAGCATTCCGTTACGAATTCTATTGAACAATGCCTACACTTTAAACAGATTTCATTGAATTAGACCAAATTTTCCAAGTTTTCTTTAACCTTCCGAACCGTCGTCTGACAATCCATTCAACCGAAAAATCTAAAACGGAAAACCGATACAACCAATAAAAAGTTGCAGAACAACCTATTGAACTAGTAATCGATGGCGACGACGGCGACAACGACGGAGACGACGAGAAGCCACTTAAAAGTTCAACCTGCCTGTTCACCACCAGCCTCTTGAAAGTCCGTTCATTCATAAAATCAGTTGTTTACCTTCGAAGAATAGAGCACCGACCGGAAGACCGACCCAAGTCAAACCAATGGACCAATATTTGACATTTTCTTGGCCAGTTCGATTCAGTTCAGTTCAACATTTGTTTACTCCCAGTAAACAACGAGCAGTTGGCGCGGCCTGCTTTGATTTTTTTCCTTTCAATTCTTCCGTTTTGGGCGCGCACCACAAAAAGTCATTCCTTTGTTTCGGGGCACTTGAGTAAACATCGTAAAAACGGACCATCGGCAGATTCCGGAGAGGCGACACAGCACCGACCCTATGGAAATCAGATCAAGGCGGAAGCGAATCGTACCGGTTTTTTTTTGTGATCTCTTTATAGCGCCCCGTACCGCTCTTTTTATGGGGTCTCCTTCCGAACAGTTAGTTAGTTATAGCATGATTTCCGATCCAAAAAAAAATGCAATCGAATGAGAATTCATTTTTTAGCACGGTGATGCGAAGATTCATCTCTTCTTCCCGAAACATGAGAGCTGTGATGTGCCGAATCGATCCGTCGAAACGAAAGTAGGCGTGGTGAGTTTCGTTTTCTTCTAATCTCGCGTGAACAACAGCTCTACGCTCGGCTCGGCTACAATTTTCCCATAAACGGCGCGCCTGTGCCGTGTTGTTGTTGCACCGTACTGTGGCTGTGTCATGATTCGCCGTTTGGAGAGGGAGCGAAGCAAGCAAGCATTAGACAGGGACGAACGGTTCGATCTTTTGCAGCGCAGCAGCGCACGCTCGCTTTGGCTTGACCCGGGCTCCGGAACGGAACGGGGGAAACCGAAGCCTGTTGGTTCACTCGCACCACGGCTCTTCTCTTCTCGTTCGGTCGGTCGCCCCATTCCAAGGCGCGATTTGATGATTCGATTTTAGATTTCCGACCAATCACGCGCGCCAGATTATTAACATTCGAGTGTGCGCCTGTGTGCTGAGGGGCGCCCGCGCGAAAACGACGTGTCCCTGTGTGTTTGTGTGTGTTGCATGCATGCATCTCGCGTTGTCTTTCTCGCACGCTTTTCAATGCCGAAAACGGGGAACAAAATCATGGCACGCTGAGATCGCGACCTAATCGAGCGTCACGTCAGTGCCGTTCGGTTCGATGTTTTTTTTTGTTCGGATGTGCTTTTCGATGACCAAACTAC
The DNA here is from genome assembly GCF_030247185.1 of Malaya genurostris. NCBI lineage: Eukaryota > Metazoa > Arthropoda > Insecta > Diptera > Culicidae > Malaya > Malaya genurostris. The sequence continues at coordinate 11,277,606 of NC_080570.1, forward strand.
GGAATAATCTCATCGCCAAAGGTACCCTACACTACCCTGCATTCTTCTGATTTGGTTACTGATGATCAGGTTTGACGCCAAATCAACCAGTGACAACGATTTTAATCGTTCGTCATCATAATTAATGCTAATCGACTCACTTCGGCAAACAGACTTTGTGTAGTTAGACCCCTTCGCAACCACCAACTAGCCAGTCAGTCAACCAGCCTAGAGTCAGTGGGCTGTGAACTCACACGCACCTAGGCTAGCTGGCTGGCTGGCTGGCTGGGCTAATGTTATTACACTGCTCTAGTTTCCCTTTCCTCACGTTCTCACCCGGGGCCACGCGTGGTTCAGTAAAAATTAAAACCGGTGGTCGAGCCTCTCGGCGCTAGTGATATCATAAATTAAAGAGCGAAATTTGCAATGTTTTTCCCGCATTTTTTACTGCGAGGGGATTGCATTTTTTTGTCGTGAATACGACTTACTTTACTATGGGGTGCCTTTTCAAAATTTACCCTCTGAGAGAGTGATAAGTTTTTGATCGTGAATATCTCTTGTTGTATCTAACGAATCAACATAATTTTTGCTACATGCCATCGGAAATATGATCACAATTTTATGATAAAATTTTCAGTTGTGTGACATAATCTCAAATAGTTCAAAATTAAACTTTTCTGAAATGTTTGGTATAAACGAGTATCAAAGAGGATAATTCATATGGCGCGTTTGCCTTTCTCGTATTTTGAAAGCTCATAGCTCAGTGATCTGTGGAAGGATTTATATAATCTAACTACCAATAGAATCGAAATTTTTCAACTTAAACGTGTATAGCAAGAGCATTGAAGTATTTCAATAGTACACTATTGAAAAACCTATCTCATTTGACCCATGTCAACACCAGCCAATCAGAACGCGTTCTGAGGAAGAGAAGAAAATAGCTGCTGCTGTACAACAAATCGTTCAAGAAAAATGTTTCCAAAAGTGGTGAATATCGTAGTGAGTTCCTCAATTTGGTCCTTCTGAATGCTAGAAACGAATCCCTACAGCATATTGATAGTCTCTTTCAATAAATTATGCAAATCCGAAATGAAATAATCGACATTGAAATTCTATATGCGGCTATTTTTATAGCCGTTAGGACCGCCCATTAGTGAAAAAGCTACAAACGAAATCACATAAAAGGAAATCTCTTAACAAAAATTGAATCAGTTTGGATTCTATCGCCACTGCGAGCAGATGTGTTTTGTGTCGTCTGCACAGCTAGTTTCGCTTTCGACAAGAGCGATTACGTCACAGCTGCCAGTCATTTCGATGGATGAAAAAGCAACGTTGGAGAGCATTATAAAAAATCAGCCGTTCTAATGGCTCTAAAATTTTTCTAAAGAACTATTAGGATTTGTTTTTCGCAAATCGCAGGTAATTATCCTCAGTTTAGTGCAAATCAAGAACAATTTGGTTAGATTTGTGCACTTTTCGCTGTGTGAAATTCACAGTAATCGAGATCAAGTGAAGCCTTTTTTTGCGAAAAATGTTCCGAGTTTAATATCGTAGAGAATTACGCAATTTGACCCTTCTGAATGTTGGAAATGAATCCCTACAGCATATTGATAGTTTTTTTTCAATAAATTATGCAAATCCGAAATGAAATAATCGACATTGAAATTCTATATGCGGCTATTTTTATAGCCGTTAGGACCGCCCATTAGTGAAAAAGCTACAAACGAAATCACACAAAAGGAAATCTCTTAACAAAAATTGAATCAGTTTGGATTCTATCGCCACTGCGAGCAGATGTGTTTTGTGTCGTCTGCACAGCTAGTTTCGCTTTCGACAAGAGCGATTACGTCACAGCTGCCAGTCATTTCGATGGATGAAAAAGCAACGTTGGAGAGCATTATAAAAAATTAGCCGTTCTAATGGCTCTAAAATTTTTCTAAAGAACTATTAGGATTTGTTTTTCGCAAATCGCAGGTAATTATCCTCAGTTTAGTGCAAATCAAGAACAATTTGGTTAGATTTGTGCACTTTTCGCTGTGTGAAATTCACAGTAATCGAGATCAAGTGAAGCCTTTTTTTGAGAAAAATGTTCCGAGTTTAATATCGTAGAGAATTCCGCAATTTGACCCTTCTGAATGCTGGAAATTAATCCCTACAGCATATTGATAGTTTTTTTCAAAAAATTTTGCAAATCCGAAATGAAATAATCGACATAAAAATTCTGTATGCGGCTATTTTTATAGCCGTTAGGACCGCCCATTAGTGGAAAAGCTACAAACGAAATCAAATAAAAGGAAATCTCTTAACAAAAATTGAATCAGTTTGGATTCTATCGCCACTGCGAGCAGATGTGTTTTGTGTCGTCTGCACAGCTAGTTTCGCTTTCGACAAGAGCGATTACGTCACAGCTGCCAGTCATTTCGATGGATGAAAAAGCAACGTTGGAGAGCATTATAAAAAATCAGCCGTTCTAATGGCTCTAAAATTTTTCTAAAGAACTATTAGGATTTGTTTTTCGCAAATCGCAGGTAATTATCCTCAGTTTAGTGCAAATCAAGAACAATTTGGTTAGATTTGTGCACTTTTCGCTGTGTGAAATTCACAGTAATCGAGATCAAGTGAAGCCTTTTTTTGCGAAAAATGTTCCGAGTTTAATATCGTAGAGAATTACGCAATTTGACCCTTCTGAATGTTGGAAATGAATCCCTACAGCATATTGATAGTTTTTTTTCAATAAATTATGCAAATCCGAAATGAAATAATCGACATTGAAATTCTATATGCGGCTATTTTTATAGCCGTTAGGACCGCCCATTAGTGAAAAAGCTACAAACGAAATCACACAAAAGGAAATCTCTTAACAAAAATTGAATCAGTTTGGATTCTATCGCCACTGCGAGCAGATGTGTTTTGTGTCGTCTGCACAGCTAGTTTCGCTTTCGACAAGAGCGATTACGTCACAGCTGCCAGTCATTTCGATGGATGAAAAAGCAACGTTGGAGAGCATTATAAAAAATCAGCCGTTCTAATGGCTCTAAAATTTTTCTAAAGAACTATTAGGATTTGTTTTTCGCAAACCGCAGGTAATTATCCTCAGTTTAGTGCAAATCAAGAACAATTTGGTTAGATTTGTGCACTTTTCGCTGTGTGAAATTCACAGTAATCGAGATCAAGTGAAGCTTTTTTTTGCGAAAAATGTTCCGAGTTTAATATCGTAGAGAATTACGCAATTTGTCCCTTCTGAATGCTGGAAATGAATCGCTACAGCATATTGATAGTTTTTTTTCAATAAATTTGCAAATGCGAAATAAAATAATCGACATTAATATTCTGTATGCGACTATTTTTATAGCCGTTAGGACCGCCCATTAGTGAAAATGCTACAAACGAAATCACGTAAAAGAAAGCTCCTAACAAAAATCTAATCAGTTTGGATTCTATCGCCAATGCGAGCAGATGTATTTTGTGTCGTCTGCACAGCTAGTTTCGCTTCCGATAAGAGTGATTACGTCACAGCTGCCAGTCATTTCGATGGATGAATAAGCATCGTTGGAAAGCATTATAAAAAATCAGCCGTTCTAATGGCTCTAAAAGTTTTCTGAAGAACTATTAGGATGTGTTGTTCGCAAATCGAAAGAAAATATCCTCAGTTTAGTGCAAATGTAGAACAGTTTGGTTAGATTCTTGCACTTTTCGCTGTGTGAAATTCACAGTAATCGAGATCAAGTGAAGCCTTCTTTGTTTTTGCGAAAAATGTGGAAAAGGGGAATGCTTGCATAATTCATACAATTGATCAACTATTTGATATTCGGAAGTGTTAAGGAACATGTCATTTGTTTTCGTATTCACGACATCCAGTTATGTCTCTGACATTACCCACCCGCCTTTTTTTTCTTTGCTCCACTCTTCGCTGTCGACTTGAATTGTTCGAATTAATGAAAGGTACTAGATATTAAAAAAGCAGTTGATCCGGGCAATCCGGAGACTTCTTAAACTTTTACGCTTTGATAAATTGTGTGTTAAAAAAAATCACGACATGCCACCTGAGCCAATTTATTCTGATTCGCTCATCTTGCCGAGGTTTGATTCTCAAAGCGACAAATCACTTCTGAAAAATTTAATATATTAACAAAATTTACAAATGATCTAAAGTTACATCCCAAAAGATGTAAAAATATGGCTTGTCAGTAACTTGATATAAAATTTACCGGAATTTGACACCAAAGCAGACAGAAAGCTCACATTTAAATGTTAATCGATGTGATATCAAATCGTCACTCCTAAAAATACGACATACTTTATTTTACGCCATGTGTATTTTTCAAAAATGTTTTTGGAGTGTATGAATAAAATTTTAAATTTTTCTTTTCTTCCGGGACGACAGCGTAGAGCTACCCGATCTAACAGAGCATGCTTCAATCGCTAATAATCAGTAGGCCTTTCATTTTCCATTGATTTAGCCAGTTTTTTGTTCTCGTTCGAGACATCAGAAATGATGTAGTGCTAAAAATCGAATTTTTGAAATATCTTTCAAGTAGAGTAAATTTTATTTCGAATGAGCATTTGCAAAGTGATCTGCCACCATGCTACAAACTAGCAGTTCAGTCTGAGCAGCCAAAGACTGATCAATGGTAGACGCAAAGTAAAAAATAATACGTCTTTCAGGCGTTTGGTTCCAAATCAATCGAGTTTGTGCTAAAGGGCAGTGCAGCCTTAAACCTTTTCTTGTCATTTCTAACGGTTATAAAATAAATTTATTCACTCAATAAATTAAATACAATAAGCATATAGAACTGTCCATTGTCGTAATCCAATGAATTGAAAATCTCTTCAATTTTTAGACACTCCTATGTTTTGAGACAGTTGACAATTTTTTTTCAAGAGCTTTCATTTTTGTTGGAAAAGTGACATACTGTTTCGGTAACACATTTCATTTTAAACAGTTCTGAAACTTGAACAAAATCATCATTACTAAAATTATTAATTACACTTTAGAATCAATATGTGGAAAATTCAGTCGATATCGTATTTGAAAAACCCTTTTACTCTTGATGATTTCAACAATCTTGGAATACAGAGAGGATCATAATTGAATTAAAAAGTGTTGAAACGGTCAAATTTCAACTCAAAGCAGGTATTTTTGTACTAAAATCTACGTTGTCTTATTGAATGAACAAAGTGAAGCTTGTGATATGGAACTTTACACGTTTTGTGCATATATTTTGAATTTGTTTTAATCACAGAAGTTTTCACGTTGCACTTATCCTAGGCCTTCAAGGCGAGGACAATTTTTTTAACTCAAGGGACAAAATTTTGGAGTCGAATTCATATTGGGTATTTTTTAATTGCGTATTTTTCCCATTTTCTTTTCCAGGCAACTATTTTCCGCCGGCTGTTGTTTGACAAAGAATGTAATCCACAAAAAAAAAACTGCCCAGGAGCGCTGAGGAACTAAACATTGATTTAAAATCAAAACACAAACGGTAAGGTAAGTTTAAATTGAATGTGTGTTAGTTTGTTTACTAATTACTGGATTTGATTTTCCAGGACATTTTTTTGCTGAACACTTAGAGTCTTAGTGTTTCACTCGGATGGAGCACTTGATATTCTGTTTCAACAGACTTCTCAGAGCCAAGAGAACAAATTCAACGGCAAATGCGAGAGTCTCACTGAAACTGAGCACTTAAGCTAGGGTTCGAAGCTAGAAAACACCAAAACTGTTCCGGGAGGTTACAACCGTGTCTACTTCGGATCATAACTAAATAATGAGTCCAGCACTTTAAACACTGAACCGATGGCCCGAGAAATTTCGTAAATTTTTATTTGTTTTCTAATTTCAAATCTCATTTCTCGTTTTTTTTTTCAGGTATGTTTTCATCCAAAGAAAATTGAAATTGATTTGAAAGAAAATAACACAACGTTAACAAGGAAATTCATTTCATCAAGTCACTGATAATTGGACTAAGCTGAGGTTTGTACTGATCGAAAGTTTTAGGTGATTTCTCTGTACCAAAACGAACGATGTTTCAAACTGTGGATTCAAATCAACTGACAGGTAAGGAACAACAGCAGCAAAAAGTTAAACGCCTGTTGAAAGCTATCTCTGATCATACTTTGAATGTTTAAGAACTATCTGTGAGCAGGTTTCATCTATACCAGTAGAAAAAGCTATACATTTCGAGCAATCGTTTGCGTAGAACCGTGTAATTCGTTCTGTAACGCGGGTTGTGGTTTATTTATAGGACTGGTTATCTAATAAATACAATCAGCCAATGAAAGCAATATATTCTTATTTAAATGCATCCTTATTTCATTAGTGCAATTAACCATTTATTTCGTTTGCATCAATGAATTACTTTTTTGCAACGTAAATTCATTCATTTCTACTGCAGAGAAGGTAAACTTCGGTCTCATTGTGCAAAGTTTAGTCTCATTTTAAATTTTACAAAACTCAAAATGTTATTTTACAGGTTTGTAAGATTCTGTGTCGAGTAAAATTTAGAACACGCTTAAAAATGGGAGATTTTTGACGTTCGATTATGTCAGTCTTAGATGATGTGAATTTCTTGATTTTTTTGTAAGAGTGTAGTTAAGAAAATGATCATGACAGCCGAAAATCTGATTCGAAGAAACGGAACCCAAGCTTGTAGATTCTATGTTGAAATTAATTGATAATAGTTTTTTGATGACACGGATATCGTGTCAGAACTTGTCATTCAACAAAGGCGATAATGTTCTACCGTAGCTGTAGAATGACATTCCTGTTCAATTAGTGATCGGCTGGGTTTATGTTCGTTTTCAAGGCCACTTTTTGAACAAATTCTTCAATGGGAAACTACCACAGATTGAACTCGGGGGTCGTGTTCGATTCGGACAACACCAGGCAAAACTCGTTTGAAACTCCGCAGCTTAAATGACTCTAATCTAAATTCTATATGTCTTTTAGCCAAATGTTCCTGTTTCGATCCGAAGTGTTCCGGTAGCCTCTTTCTGTACTCGTATGATTGGAAACGCTGTTCTAATGCCGGCGTGACTGCAATGCCAAAAGTAGTTAACTTGCTAACTCAAATAAATTTGAAATGACATATCAACGTTGAAAGAAAGCAACTTATGATGCGATAGTTTAACGATAGGATTAGCTCGTCTCGTAGGAGAGTTACCAGGGTTCGATCGGGCTTCAGTCGAAAGCATTCTTTGATTCCAATAGAAGCATGCAATTGTAGAGTAAATAACGCTTTTTGCCAAACATTTTTAACGAAAAGTCTTTCTAAATTGAAATATTGCAAAAAAATCATTTCAGAATCACTGAGCTTGATTTAATCAATAGTGCGTTGTAGTTTCAATTGGAAAACTTTAGTTTTTGTAAACATTGTAGTGGAACTTACGATCGACAACTGTCGCACAAAAAAACATACAAATTAGTTTCTGCTGTTAAGTTCACCAGAAGACATCTGATCCGGCAAGCGATTAGCAACTGCGGACAAAATAAGTGTTTTCAATACAAATAGACTCAAAGCTTTACACGGAAGAGAAGCTTGAAAAACAAACAAATTCCGCCATTCATCAGGCTTTAGAAAAATAGAAATAGAGTTCAAACGTCTAGATATTACGTGGATTTTAGCCTTACAAATTAGTAAACCTTTTAGTTTCCATTTACAAATCATAGAATTGAGTGGCAAATTTTTTGGGTGTAATTATGTTTTTTCAATCAAAGATGGCTTTTAGATTTCTCATCAAAACATCAATTTTGCATTAACGGCCAACGTTTCAAAGGTTAATACCTCCATCTTCAGGGAAAACCGACAGCAAATATTTTCCGGCAAGTATGGTGTAATATTGAAAATAGCCAAACAAGCACTTCTCACACATATCGATTCAGATTGACCAAAAACCCACTCAAATAAAATGTATATTTTTGTTAATGACATAATTTGTGCGAACTATACAAAACTACTGTTGTTTGAAGTATCAAGAAAAACGAAATTGTGTATTTTTGCTATGGTTGAGATTCGCTTTTTCTATCTAGACTATTTATAAGTTACTGGCGAAACGTTTTTATGTCTTCTGTCAGAATCTGAATCAGTCATTTGTTTTTTCCAGAAGCCATTCCAGCAGAAGTTATCTCTTCGAAAGTAGTTTCGTAGAAATTTTTTTTAGTTAAAAACCGTTTCCCAGAGACCAGTGTTGTCAAATAAGTCATTAGGTTGAAAATATCTTTTGGTGGAAAGTTCAATCCATTCGAACACTGTAAAAATAGCTGAGAATTAAATGTAACGGTATTACTATGCTGACTTAAATAGCGAATACGGAAATCTATATGAGCTATAATTTTCCTTTCAATATTTCATAAATACCCAAATATTAATTCACATATCAATATTAGTTTTGTTCCTAACTAGTTTTCTATGCAGTATTCACATAGTATTGTATTTCTCCTAATCAGATTTGTGCTTCTGTGGCTCAATCTATACGAGCACGCTTTTTGTGATTTAAGGACTCCCGGTTCGAATCCAAGTCGTTACCCATTATTTTTTTGGTTTTTCATTGATTTTCTAGCCATGTAATTTTTTAAATTGCGCATACAATTCTGCTATATATCATGGATGCTATTTGCTACAGTCGATTCAATGGAACTCAACAGGTTTCATTCTAGCTGTGCTGCTCAAAACTACACACTTAAAAAAAACCTGTGATTTTACATCTTATTAGATGCACATAAATGGAGCGTGGCAGTTTACACAAATTCACGTGGAAGAACATTTAATATTGTGTCTAAAACTCCATGACATGAAATTCATTGAAATAAAAAAAAAAGAATACTGATAGCAACCGCCGCGACTTGAACCGAGAATCATTGGATCGCAAGTACGTCTGTTAATCGACTGAGCCCCAGAAGCATGCATCTGCTTGGCTGGTAAAAAGTGCATTTAAATTCATACAGTCGCACCTGCTGGCAGAATGCAAGTTACAGTCGAAACTAGTACAATTCAAGCTCATCTAACATTAAGTCATTACAAATAAATTTTTCCGTCATTTGACAAATTAGGTCTTTATGAATTACATCGTATGATGGATTAAGTCACCTGTAAAATTCAATTTTTTTTGAGTGTATTGTAGGTGGAATCGAATCATTTCACCGAAAATCACGTTGCCTAATGTCATTTCGCCGAAAGCCTGTAATGAAACGGCTCATCGCTCAACGTTCATCGGGAGAAGTTTCGTCAAAAAATCATCTCACTGAGAATCATTTCATCGAATCCGATTCGTCAAAAGCCGTTTCGTGGAAATGCATTTTGTAAAAAACCATTTCGGCAAAGGCCGTTGCGTATAAATATATTTCACCACGCTATTTACGTGTAAATGAATCATTTCTCCGAAAGTCATATTGCCAATTCATTTCGTCGAGAATCGTTTCACCTAAAACCCTTTTTCCGAAACTCTTCTCATCGAAGGCAGTCTCGCCAAAACCCGTTCCGTAGAAATCCGTTTCACCAAAAGCCGTTTCGTAGAAATCCATTTCACTGTACTTTTTAGGGCTAAGTGAATCTTTTCTCCGAAAGCCACATTTTGCCTAGTCATTTAATCGAAAATCGTTTCATCAAAAACCATTTTGCCGAAACTCGTTTCTTCGAAGGCAGTCCCGCCAAAAGCCGTTTCGTTGAAATCCGTTTCACCAAAAGCCGTTTCGTAGAAATTTATTTCGTCAAAATCCGTTTCAAACGCGACAGTGTTGCCAATTTGGTCCTTTGATCAAAAAGATTCGTCCGTCGAAAGTTCAGTCTCTACAACTTGGTAGGTGGAAGCGGTTCATTTCACCGAAAATCACGTTGTCTAATGTCATTTCGTCGAAAGACGTTTCATTACAAACCGGTTCATCGGGAGAAGTTTCGCCAAAAAAATCATTTCACTGAGAATCATTTCATAGAAACCGATTCGTCAAAAGCCGTTTCGTAGAAATCCATTTGGTAAAAAACCATTTCGGTAAAGGCCGTTTCGTTGAAATATATTTCACCACACTGTCCTTCATTTCGTCGCAAATCGTTTCACACAAAAAACTCTGTTTCCGAAACTCATTTCATCAAAGACAGTCTCGCCAAAAGCCGTTCCGTGGAAATCCATTTCGTCAAAAGCCGCTTCCATTTCACCATACTTTTTAGGGGTAAGTGAATCTTTTCTCCGAAAGCTCCATTTTGCCTCGTCATTTAATGGAAAATCGTTTCATCAAAAACCATTTTGTCGAAACTCGTTTCTTCGAAGGCAGTCTCACCATAATCCGTTTCGTAGAGATTAATTTCCCGATCAGGGAGGATTCGTAGTGTCAGTAGAATCGTAGCACTAGCCATGTTATGGTTCTGTACACTCTGAATCGGCCGCGAAGTCTGTTGAAACAGAAGGTCAAATTCCACTACAGGAATGTAATACCAAGGCTTTGCATCTAAAGCAAGAAGCACTCGCTTGTGCCTATAGACTTCAAGCTACCGGTCTATGGAAGGATAAATCAATAAATTCAGAAATAGGTCATACACGTCTGTGGTCCCAATTGGTTGCATGGGATGATGTTTTTCTTGCCCCTAGCGATTTAACACTCACGTGTAGTTTCCCGTATAGAACTTTTCAAATAAAAATTCCATCTAGACAGGAGTGGCTGTCTGGATTTATGGAAACACTACAGCAAGAGCACGTAGTCTGTTACACTGATGGTTCACTGATGGAGGGCCGAGCTGGTGCGGGTGTTTACTGTCGTGAATTGGGGTTGGAGCAATCGTACTCACTTGGTATATACTGCACCGTTTTCCAGGCTGAGATCTTTGCAATCATGTGTGGAGTACAGTGTACCCTCCGGCAAGGCATATCTGGTAAAATAATAGATTTTTGCTCCGACAGTCAGGCTGCAATTAAAGCGCTTAGCTCGGGTGACTCACGTTCAAAACTTGTAATCGATTGACGTACTCAGACCGAAGAACTTAGCATTTTCAATGCTGTAAATCTAGTCTGGGTACCTGATCATTCCAACATAGTTGGAAATGAATGGGCGGATGAACTGGCCAGAGTGGGAGCAGAAAACGGCCTTGTAGGTCCTGAACCAGCACTATCAATTTCCAAATGCTGGATAAAACAAAAAACTCTGTCTTGGGCTTCGTCTGAGCATGCAAACTACTGGTGAAGTTCTGAGACTTGTCGTCAAACAAAAGTATTCTTGGAAAATCCATGCCCTGGAGTTTCGAAGAATCTTTTACATTTCTCGAAGCGCCATTGTGGTGTTCTGGTGAGGGCTCTGACTGGCCACTGTAAACTTAATTATCACATGGCTACCATACATCTTGCTGAATCATTTCCATGTGATCTCTGTGAATCCGATTACGGGACTTCATATCACCTAATATGTAACTGCCCTGCAGTATCTCAACTACGGTATCGGGTTTTTGGTTGTTTTTACATTGAAGAACCTATGTGCAAGCAACTGAAACTCGGAGATATTCTTGGGTTTTAACCCAATGTGGAAAAGAGCTCTAATTACTCTCGCAAGCGGTTTCTACGTCTCGTAAGTTGCGACTGGTTTCTGTACACATTAATGTTGTGTGCGTGTTTCATTCCGTATTCCTCCCGTCCCTTTATTTTCCATCCTCTTCTATTTCCCTCCATCATTCAGGTAAATGATGAAAAGTCACGGCAAGGCACAAAGCCCCGAAAATATGGGGAGCGTGCCGTTATGAGCCGTTTTATTCTGATACCTGAATACCAAGGCTTTGCTAGAGATAAATTTCCTCAGAACCCGTTTAGTAGAAATCCATTTCGTCGAAATCTGTTTCAAACGAGACAGTGTTGCCTTAATGCCTCCTTCGATTAACAAGATTCATCCTTCGAAAGTTGTAGGTGGAAGTGAATCATTTCGCCAAAAACCGTTTTGTCTAAGGCCGTTTCGACGAAAGCCATCTCATCAAGAACCATTTTATCGTAAGCCGTTCTATCGAAAGCAGTCTCTCCAAATGCTATTTTTTTCTAAGGTTTAGTTAAATCCAAAAAAGTCATCGTTATCGGGTGGACTTAAAGATCTCGAATCATTTTTACGAGCCCAGGCTTCCCAGCAGTACTGCTTTTCAATGACATCCGCCACGAGATAGCATGAACTGTCGGAGCGCAAAGTCGAAAGCCCAGTCTACAATATGTGTGAAGCATACGCCGAACTGTAATGGCAACAGCGCTCGCATGCCTAAATGAATGCTGTCACTGAGACAGTTTGTACTCGCCAGATTGATGAGAGTATTCTATCCGGAGAGTAGTCAAACCGAACGGGCTGTTTGTATCCTGTTTCTTTCTGTTCGCTCATTCGCATAAAATGTTACGGAGACAGCCTTTGAAAATCGAAGACATCCTTTGATTTTAAGGGCATTACTGTTACGAAGGGCTGTCGCAAGCCGGCTGTCTCATCAATGTCTCTTGAAGCAATAAACCGGCTGTTTCTGGAGACGAGCCGTGGGTCATAGTGCGCTCGCACTATTTCGGCTGCCTCAATGAAATGGTACTAGTACATACGATTGCGTTGTTGGGATTACCTTTGCAGGAAACTTTAGTAACGTTTCATTACAATACCATTGTGAAATAAAGAAATTGTTTTAGATTTATTTATACTGTCGGCGAAGGCAATGAATTTTAATAACTAACGAATATTAAAAGATAAACACTGAGTTTTGTGTAACGGCTCATATATATGAATTTCTAAAGTATTGATCCTTACTGCTTCCTTCTTATTCCTAAAGAAACAGATACACTTCCATTCATTAACAATACTCCGAAAATGTCTTATGCACCCTTATTCTGAATAATGACGTTTGATTTTTGGATCGAATCGTAGCTACTTTTCACAACTAATTAATTATGTAGTGTATTTAACGTTACTCCACCAATAGTCGGCACACTTTGGTACCCGTGCCTCACCGATTTCGTTGAAACTATAGAATATGATACTCTGAACCCAAATAAGATGTTTGGTGCACTTTGAATAGTTTTCGACCATAAAATTGAATGGGCAACTTTTATGTTTATATGTGAACATGTGCTTTCAGATTTTCGCTAAAAGTGTTTTAAAAAGAAAAATATAATGAAACCATTATTTTTCCCAAAAGCATCAAATTTTTTGGTTTACCCCAAACTTTGTTACAAATTTAGTATTCTCAATTGTTCTTTTCCACATAGGAATCAATCAACTAATAGCTTAAATTTATTTAAAATAGCTTAAATTTAGTTGTTCATTTAACATTCACATAGGTTTTGCCAGCAGTTGAAGGAATGAGAATATAAAAAACGTTGAGTTCTTAATTTGTTACTACCTTTGAGAACAGATCTTCAATAAACCTCTTTTGTTTTCATAAATATCACAAAACTAGAAAAATAAGTTTATAAGTTTTTTTTATGGAATTCAGTGCCTAATCATATAGCTTCATTGCGGCTTAAATTGACTTTCCCTTTGCTCTCATTGCAAGTTTCTAAGTACTCCCCGGACCTTGTAATTGAGCTCTTTTTCGTTGAGGTGGTAGATCTTTTAGTACCATCTACACAAATACAGGGTCCGCAACCATGAAGTTGATTGGGGGAGCTCTCAGATAAAAAGTAGTTCAACAGATGGTTGTTTATGTGAAGAAAAGTTAAGAAGAAATTTTCATCGCAAATCATTTAATCATCGCAAATCATTTAATTAAAAGCCTTCCATTTAGTTTCATCCATATTCGACTTCTTGTTTCGAAATTAAGGGATGATCAGTACCAAAACTGGGAATTTAAAAATTTAATTTTTGAATTTTAAATAAATGAAAGACAAATTCGTGTCATATACAGCTCTTAAATTCTGTTTCTCCTAGGATAACTAAAACAATGAGTTTCTTAGGGTCGGAAATGACTGCTACAATATTATTATTATTATTATTATTATTATTATCATTATTATTATTATTATTATTACTATTATTATTATTATTATTATTATTATTATTATTATTATTATTATTATTATTATTATTTTCATTATATCTTTTATTTATTCCCGGTTTCAAACTTAATTGTTCACCGGGGATTTACACCTACATTTTTCAGAACATAATTTCTTTTTAGAAAGAAAACTGTTAAATATGTGCAAAGAACTCGGCTCTCAGAAAGTTTGACTATTTTGTTACAATATTTATTGATTCCTGATTGATTTTTTTAAATGCAGACACAAGCTACTAAGGCAATTAGATTTTAGAAAATTTTCGACATTATTAGACTTTTAACTGCGGAAGTCGGATCCGAATTAAATTCAATAGTTCGGTTTGCTATTCACGAATAACTTTCCTTTTCCGTGAGGGCGTGAGAGTCGACTCAAACAGAAAACGAAAAATGTGTACGAGAATTGTAGCGAGCGCATATAAACTGGATGTGCTGTTTGAAATTTCAATGCACCGCATCTTCTTCTGCGTGCGGCTCGTGATTGCAACATCTACATTTCCAAAATTGGATTGAGCGTAAAAGCACATAAAGGAAATGATTGAGATACTTCTAGAAGTTTACATGAAATTGTCCTTTTAACTGTAGATATAAATTTGGGCCTCAGTTACTTTTATAGCAAGTTTTGTGGTAAACAACGACATTAAGTTAAAGAATTCAAAATATACTGACACAAGCTTCTACTTGATGAAAGATACGCTTTAACCGAGTTTTAAATTTTACAATGTAAAGTGACAGTTTCAACGTGTGTAAAAGTCGCGAACTTCTGGTAGCTATGACCAAAATAATGTAATAGTTAATATGCTGTTTCTGGAAATAAGATAATTCTATGCATAACAGGAAGAAAATGATTCAGCAGATTATCAGCACAACCCTATATCATATAAGTAACCGTACTATATCCGATTTTTTTTTTGGAATATATTCCAGGGTAATAGAAACACCATACTATTCATATATAGAAGAGAACTTGATATGTATGGAAAGCTTGAGACCACATTACTCAAGAAAGACATTATTACATAACTTGGGGAATTAAAACTTTTTTTCTAAATAAAACAAAATAAACATTCGAATCTGTTACGGGCAACCATGCTGCATTCCACGCTTGGAAACATATTTTTTGGAAGAACCGGAATTTTTCATTCAGTTTTTGCATTCAAAGCTTTGTTGTACGGTACCTGAAAATAAGATGTTTCTGGATGATTTTTGCCTTGCAAATTCCGACTCCAAATTTTTCACTCAAGGTTTTTATTCGATTGGTGGTTCAACGTATAACGAACTTAACGAGCCAGGTTTTGTATGTTTCATTCCTGACTTGAAAGAATTCTTAGTGTCCGTAGTATTGCAGCACTGGCCATGCAAAAATCCCGTAGACTTACAAGTCGACTGCAAAGCTAACGCTAACGAGTATCGAATACGGAATCTTTGATTTGAACATATCTTTCGCTACGAACATTTATTTACCGTTAACATATAAATCTAAAATCTGATTCAATTGGCTTTTACACTCTTATATAAGGAACGATTGCGCCTTTACTATCCTGAAGGAAGAGATAAAGAGGATGAAAATAATGCTCCACGCACATCAGTACGCGCATACACTATGAATGTTACAGCCCACAAACCGACCGCAAACTGCCTGAAAGGAGCACGCCGAACTGACTCAGCTATTAAAAAACATTGCTCTTTAATTAATCGATCTATCAATTCATAGAAGATCGACCAAAATATAAAAATTAACTTTCATTAAAACCAAAGTCCGTTCTTCAATCCGTTTCGTATTAGGAGTTTCGTATATTATTAATTATCAATTATATTGTTATCAATGCCCTACCAACGGTGATTGCTATGCGCAATGATCAACCGCTGCGCAAAGCAATCACCAAAGGCAAAACTAAAACCCACATGCTTGCCTCGAATCTTCATAGCAAACCAAGAGCAACAAATTTGAACCGCACCGGTTACTGTCGCAGACCTGGTCAAGGGAGAGTAATATTTTGCTCTCGACAGAAACAACGCAGTGACTGATACCCGAAGCTTACTGTCGCAACAGCGAGAACTTCATGCTTCTTCGGCTGTCGTGGACCATGACAAAATGTCTTAAGATGGAATGAACTGTCGAACGAAGTGAATGACGGCAACGTTGGCTGTACAGAACTATTTGTCTAAGGGCTGTCGTGATGAAACCTATCACAAGGCTGTCATGGAAAGAGTAGCATGACATCCTCAATAATAATGTCGCGCGGCGGTACATTTGGGAAGCCTGTACGAGCCTCCATTTACCGATTCCTGATGCTTTGACGGTGCATCTCAAGAATAACGATGGCAGAGAATCACAGTCATTTTTCCGAACTTTTCTGGTAAAATATGATACGATCATCGGATCACGAAATGTCAAAAAGACACGGGAAAACTGATGAAATATGCGTACTCCGAACATTCCGCCCAGGAAGATCTAAGAAGGAATCTTGAACTCAGTTGGATGAGTTCATATTAGATCGGTGAGGCAGCAAGTGTCGGATTCGTAGAGTCAATGACTTCTGGGAACGAATGGTTTTGGTTGGCATCCCACCAATTTAAAGTTAATACCTTCCCATCAATTTTACAATCCGTCAAACCTCACACCAAAAGCTCTGGTTTCTCACTTCATCAGCAGAAAGCAGAGCGCCGGCGTTGACGAAGCTGTCGATGGCAAACGTTCCGAAGCAAGTCTTCGGAGGTAATTAGAAAAAAAAACACCATTTCGATCGCATTCGATAATCTCGGCTGTAATCGATTCGAGGTGAAAAGTAAAGAGCCAAGAAAAGCAAAAGCATTCAACCAATTAATCCAAAGACGAGGACTCATTTGCACACCCCTCGCGATCCCCAGCGCTTCGCTAAGTTGTGATTAATCGATCTCCGATGCAACCTGAATCGCAACCGTAATCGTACCTAGTGCCAGCTGCTAGCCCCGGTTCTCGCTGATTGTCAAGTCCCAATCAGGAACCGAACATACGACTAAACACATAATTACACGTAATTCACCCCTCGAAGACGACGACGGTTGTGGTGTTGCGGTGCGATCACCGCCGACCGGTACATGCCGCACGATCCAACGCTTATCGACACGACGACGACGACGGTTCTTCAGTCAGTCCGCTGCTGGCCTGGACCTGCTACTGTTGAAGGAGCAACTGAGCGCCCCATCCAAGCGTGGACAATTTCGTACTAATTTTAATTTTAATATAATAATAACTGTTTATGCACTGCCAGGCACAGCATCCAAGCCAGGAAGAGGACTTTAGCGCAGAGCACGGAACCCCTCGGCAGTGCAGTTGAGTAATCTGTAATTATCGATTTTATCGTCGATTCTCGTCGTCTATCTCCGCCTAGTGGATGATGTCGCACACGTAACCCATCCCCAAGAAGCAAGAAGCCGGTAATTAAATGAGGCACTCTTTTATTTATAGAGCCCCATACCGAGAGCCACTTTGCCACAGTTTAAGTGACATTTTAACTGTCCCCGTGCGGAGTGGAGTGGTGGGTTCAGGATGATAAACGATCCATCGATCCATCGATCGGCGGTTGGTCCATTTCGAGGAAGTGACTGAAGTGGTTCAAATTCCTTTCCTCGTTCGTTGCGTTGCGTTCACAGAGGAATGTGGCCGTCCGAAAATAACAACAACCCAATGCAAGGCAGCTAGCAATAATACTCTCTCGCGAATGTTCGGATGTAACATGCAACAGGTGGTCATCGGGTTCAAACGTCTGAAAAAAATAAAAAAAGGTAGCAAAAGGACGGTAACCGCCTCGCATCGCCTCGCCTCGTTGGGCTCAATGAACCTTTTCCGCGTGGTTCTCGCTCGCTTGCTTCACCAGAATATATTGCTTCTTCTCGGAAGTGCCACCTATCGGCGATTTCCGATGCAACGAGAGATGCGATATTTTGCTCGCGATCCCACGATACAGTAGGCCTTGGAGGAAATAAGCAAACAGAAAAAAAACATGAAACACCTATTTCCGTTTTGCCACTTGCTAACGAGACTAGGAAAACAATTTATTTGTTGGTAGGTTTTTGCTCTCTTTCTGGCAGCAACTTGTCACACTTGTGGCATCTGTTATGCTTCTTCGCAAAGAAACTGATAATCGAGTTATCAATCCGGGAAACCAAAGCAAACAAAACGGGTAAAGAAGGTGCCAAGTCTTCTGTTTTTCTTTTTTTTTCCGTCAGGTTCTCCACCTCCCGCGGCAACGTTCCGAACGGATTCATTTCCGTTCTCCGGTTGTTCGTCACGTCATGCCGCGTGAAACAAAAGCAGCTGAAGAAGAAAATCACCGTCAAGGATCTTGGCCGGAGATGAAACGCCATAGCGGGTTCCAGTGGTGGAAAGTGTTACTAAGGAAATTTAGAAAATTTGCCTCCGGTAAGAAAATTGGTCTCCGAGATGACATTAATTTTACGGTCGGTATCTGGCAGTTGAGGCAGATCTCGGTGTGCGCACACACCCCGAACCGACCGACATTGTCAATCGATAATCGCACTAAGGGGGTTGGAAATGTCTTTAAAATAAATCGTTTGTTGGATGGAAAGTAGCATTGCAAAAAAAAATATGAAAAGGGTGGAGGGTTCATTTCCCGATGTGGCCTTCGGAGTTCAGAGTTAAGAGCTCACTTCGAAATGGTTTGATCAACTGCTTTCAACTTTTTGGCGTCAACAAATTTTATCCCAATTCAGAAATGTGAATGTCATTTTGCAACAAAAACTGCTTCTGTTTTCTAAACGTCAAGAAGGGAATGGAATGTTCGCGGTAATCGCCAAGTCGTTCTGTCGGATGGGTATAAAACAGTGAATTCGGTTCACAATCCGTTCAGTACATCTTTTGTGATTGTCGCGGAGTAGTCGAATAGATGGATCCAGTAGCAGCAGACAACCGGTGCATGTTCCGGAAACGTTCTGCTCGTGGAAAAGAACAGAATTTTTTTTATCGAGTGTTTCGCAATGTTTAAAAATATTAGCATTTTAAAATTTTCGCTTTTGGGCAGTGTTTGTACGAAGCAAACAAGGTCCTTTCATGTAATCAAACTTAAAAAGTCAACCGAGTGTGACTTCGACTAATATCATGCTATCGAAACGATGAGTAGGAGTAAGAAATTCGCATGAAAACCATATTTCGTCGAAAACCATCTCCGGAAGTCGTTTCGACAAAGCCCTCTTTCCTTCGAAAGCTATTAAACAGTCATTTCTACAAGAGCCGTTTTACAAGTCTTTTGACGTGAATACGTCTTGCTTTACTATGGAGCACTTTATCAAAAATTACCCTCAGGGAGAGTGATAAGTTTTTGATCATAAATATCTCTTATTTTTTTAACATATCAACATTTTTTTTTCTCCACGTTATCGGAGATATCATCACCAATTTGTGATAGAATATTCAGTGGTACCAAATAACCACAAATAACTCGAAATTGACGCTTTTTTAACTGTTTGGTATTGAAAGAAGGTGAAAATTTCATACTTCATTAATTCTAGCCTGCGTAGTTGCCTCTTTCAGTTCAGACCAGAGTCTAAATATATTCCAGAGCTCAATTCTTAATACATATAATATTCTCAAAATCCATTTTTTTTCATTTTTAGTATCTACATCTAAAATTCACACTTCCTAGTCCAAAATCCAGAGCCTAAATGAATTTCCAGATTTCTGGAACTGAAACCAAATTTGAGAACTTGATTCTAAGCCAGGATTTTGGAACCGAAATCTGTAACTTATTTTTGGAAACAAATTCTGAACTTGGATCTGAATTTTGAAACAGAATTTTGGAACTGAACGTTCAGTTCCGAAATTCCAGTCCACATTTCAGACTTAAAATTCAGATTCAGAATTCGAAAACTGAGTTTTGAACCTGAAGTTTTGGAGCTGTAGACCAAAATCTAGGACCAGAA
Organism: Malaya genurostris; assembly: GCF_030247185.1. Classification (NCBI taxonomy): domain Eukaryota; kingdom Metazoa; phylum Arthropoda; class Insecta; order Diptera; family Culicidae; genus Malaya; species Malaya genurostris. The sequence continues at coordinate 11,297,486 of NC_080570.1, forward strand.
TTCAGATTCAAAACGCAGATGTATTTCCAGAATTCTGTTCCAAAACTGTATTCCAGAAACCAGTTCAGAATTCAGCCTTTGAATGCAGGTCTAGAATTAGGACCCAAAATTCACATTCACAATTTTAGAAGTGTAACTGCATTTAGAAACTAGATTCAGAAGATTTTTGTACTAAAATCTGGATCTGGATTAAAGAACTCAGTTTCGAAACGGAATTCCGGATAGGAATTCGAAAACTGAATCCTCTGGACCGGACTTCTGTGACTAGAATTCAGAATTCAGCTCCGAACCAGAATCCTAGTCGCGAATTTTGATACAAAATTCAGTTCCAGAGCACAGTTTCAGTCATAAGATGCAGAATCCAGCTGCCGAGTTATTCGGAACATGAACTTCAGTTCCAGAATCTAGCATCAAAATTGAGTTTTGAAATACAGGTCCAGAATTCAGATTCATTAACATCAAAGAAACTGAACCATTCATGTTATTTGTATTCACGTCATCCGGTTATATCGCCGACATTACCCACTCACCTTTTTTATGCAGGGATAAGCAAAGTCCTGGCATTACATTCCTTTTGTGGAATTTGGCCTTTCTGTTTCAACAGACTTCGCAGCCGATTCTTAGCATACAGAATCATTGCATGGATAGTACTATGGATCCTACTGACACTAAGAATCCTTCCAGGTCGGGACTCGAACATACGACAACTGGCTTGTAAGACCAGCGCCCTATGCATTGAACCACCAACCCGGGGTAAATGCAGGGATGCGTATCGTATAAAGATTGCATTAAAACCCGCATAAAGTTAAAAATTCGGTTTACAAACTACCTAAATAACTTTGCATAGAAAGTCGCATAAAAAACCCGTATACAAAAACCGCATTAAAAAGAACTTGAGACTCTGAAAAGTCGAATTAAAAATAAACTGTAAAACTAAGAAATATTTTTTTGTTATTGCCAGATGTCTTCAAATTTCATGAAACGTGGGGTTTCTTAAAAAAAAAATTTTTTTAATATCGATTTTAACACTTGGAAAAATGTTGAGATTTCCAAAATTGATTTTTTTTCATAAGTAGTTACAGTGACAGCAGTCACTGGACCCTTGAAAAGATTTGCTTCTATGAGACGTTCCTAGGCTATGGTGCCCACTTGGTCACCCACCGTTTTTTTTGTACTGATTTCGTAAAACCGTTTTTTAATACCGTTGTTATAATTTATGTTCATGTTTGTGTCTTATACATTTAGTTGTAGTTTTTTATATAATGTATATTGTACATACATACACACATACTTAGGGCCACTCCTTCTCATACTATTCGTGAATGATCTATGCAGTGAATTGTACTCATTTGCTGGTATCAAATGCAAAGCAAAGTTTTGACATCACATTCCTCTTCTGAAATTTGATCTTTCTGGTTCAACAGATTTCGATGATATGTCATAAGTTCAATTCAGTTGCTTTCTCCTCTAGACAGATTCTATATATTAACACTGAAAACCGTGTCAAACTTTTTCTACGAACAATGAGAGAAAAATTTACGCAAAAATTTCTTTCATTCTAATTTTTTATGCTTTCTTTCATCACTAAAAATGATGAAACTTCTATTTTCGACCGGGATGTTTTCTACTGAATGTTTTCGACTATTTCAACTATTCGACTCAGTTCATCGAGATAACAAAATGTCTATGTGTGTGTATGTATGTACGTGTGTACGTGACAAATAATGTCACACGATTTTCTCAGGGATGGCGTGACCGATTTTCACAAACTTATCCAACTTCCGGTTCCGGAATTACAGGGTGATATGTGCAAATCTACGAGAAAATGCGTACTCAATTTTATCGGAAATATCTTAACCGATTTGTACAATCTAAGATACAAATAAAAGGTCTTGAAATTTCTTAAAAAGTCCCCGAAAAGTGGATGCAGATCCGACTTTCGGTACCAGCGATAAATGATTTTTTTTCTATTTTCATGAGAATTTTCTTCCAAGAGATGGCGAAACGGATTTTTATAAAATATACTGGTAAATTCACCTAGTTGGCTGACCTTGTTAGTTAGTGGATATATGAATTTACTTTGGGACTACTAGTTCCCGGTCTTCGCTTCCGGAAGCACCGGTAGTACTGAAAAAAACCTCCCAAAACGGAACTTACTTCGATTTCTCAGCAACGTTTACACCGATTTTCACAAATTATGATTCAAATTAAAGCTCTCAGTGTCTTAAAAGATACTGTGCAATTTCATTCAGATCCGACTTCCGGTTCCGAAATGATAGGCCAATTTCAAACTGCCATACAAAATGATGCAATACCGGTACGTGCTGGTACGGAAGAAGAAAACACCTTCGCATGGCACACAGCGTGCTTCGTTCAATTTTGTATAGCGTGCTAGGGTTGCCATTAGTGATGGGTAAAACCGTTCATTTTTAAAGAACCGTTCAGAACTACAAAGTTCAATCAAAAGAACTAGTTCTTTCGTTCGTTCTTTGTATGTTTCTGCAAAGACTACACGAGAGCTTACACACTTAAAAAAATCCTGTGATTTTACATCTTATTAGATGCGCATAAATGGAGCGTCGCAGTTCACGCAAATTTACGTGGAAGAATATATTGTGTCTAAAACTCCATGACATGAAATTCATTGAAATAAAAAAAGAATACTGATAGCAACAACTGCGACTTGAACCGAGAATCATTGGATTAATCCACTGAGCCACAGAAGCATGCATCTGCTTGGCTGGTAAAAGCTGCATTTAAATTTATACAGTCGAACTTGTTAGCAGAACGCAAGTTACAATCGAAACCAGAAAAATTCAAGCTCATCTGATATTAAGTTATTACAAATAAAATTTTTCGTCATTTGACAAATTAGGTCTTATTGAATTACATCGTATGAGGGATTAAGTCACCTGTAAAATTAAAATTTTTTGGAGTGTAGGTTTAGTGAGCAAAAAAACCAAGAAAAAGGTCACTCGAATGAGGTTTCGTAATGTCGCATTTTTAATAGAAAAATACCGTTCTTAAACAAAGAACTATTGATCAATCGATTGAACTGATCGCGTGCGGACTGCTCATCCCTAGTTGCCACATTTAATCCTATATTAACTTGACATAGCACATTTACAAATTGAACAGATAATGGTTGTTTATACCCAAAAAAAAAATCACAAGATTCTTTTCAAACTGTCAGTCAGTTGTTGAAATTGAAGTTAACAAGGAATTTTTGAATTTCTGCTTCGATTGACTTAAAAACTTGATGAAACATTCTTGAAATGTTTCATTATACCAAAATACAAAAGGAAAATAGGATTTTTTGAAAATGTTAGACCCTACGAGCTCCCTAGAGTGACAAATTGTTTCCTTCGATTTTATAGACAAAAATCTTTAAACGCGTTTTTCTCGGAAGCAGGTTTTGAAAGTCCGTGTCCATCGTCATTCAAAAAAGTACTGCACCAATTTTTTTTCAAATTTAGCACACACTTTCTACATGTAAAAAACCAAACCCGAACGTTTTTTTTTTTTGTGGTTTGTTACTTTGGGGAGGTTTTACAGTTACAAAATGTTGGATTTTTTCATGAAAAATCGTAGTTTTGACTTTAAACAACGACCAAAAATTAAAAAAGTTAAAAATAAATCAAACATAAACGTTGGGATCTAGAAAAACTTCTACTCTAACTATGCTGCTTTGATTTGTTCACTTCGGATTAGTCTGCGCTGAGATACAGTGGACACCGCAAATCGTGATTTTTAAGAAGCGTTTTCCAAAATGCCTCTTCAACGACTTATTTCTTCATATTTTCCCCCGAAAAAAAACACAAAATATTGTTCGAATGATGCTTTGTATTATGCAAAACGTTTGAATATATTTTGTTGAACGATAGATCTAAAAAAAACCAAAAATGATGTTCTAGTATTCATCATTTAGACTTTAAGGGCTGAGGCCAGTAGGTCGCGTATAACAACGTGCCTCGCTCTGCGTATTACATTTCTCTCCATGCTCTCTCGTATATGTGCAAAATGACTCTCGATGGGCCAGGTGGCCAAGAAAGTTTGGATATTTTCGGTTAAAAGTTTGACTACATCACATAAAATCCAATAAAGCTACCGTTTGTTTGGCAGCTGATTTTATTTCTCTCTCATTTTTCGTTACGTTCCCAGGAAACTGGAGCAGAAAAAATGGCGCGTGCTTAGAAATCGTCTTACCTTCAAAAATAAAACATTCACTTCATTTTCATCGCGACAACACCTATGGTTTTATGCACTAACCGCATCTAAATCAAATTATCTAGATCTTGTCAGGATAGATTTTTGATCCATGCTTTTGAAGGTGAGATATTCAATGAACCAGTTGAAAGACGGCGTTTTCAGCTATAACAACCAAAACGTAGTCCGAAACAAGAAGCATCGATCAGGCCGAGGGTTCGAAAGCTGTACAATACGATTCTTGCTGGAAATTTGAACTGCATAATCATGGACGACGAAACCTACGTGAAACTCGATTACAAATCCTTGCCGGGACCACAATATTATACGGTGCGAGAAGGGCAAGTGTTAAACCAGTCTGAGACATCGATTGAAGTCGAAAAATGGTAATAAAGCTATGATCTGGCAAGCAATTTGTAGCTGCGGTAAGATTTCGAAACCCGTCATCACCACTGCTTCTATGAACAGCGAAATATACATCAAGGAATGTTTACAAAAACGACTTCTACCCATGATTCGAAGCTACAAGGATCCTGTTGTCTTCTGGCTAGATCTTGCTTCTTGCCACTAAACGAAATCAACGGTAGAAATGTATACTACCAAAAATGTCACTTTCGTTCCAAAAGACATGAATCCACCAAATTGCACACAACTTCGACCAATTGAGAAATTTTGGGCATTAACGAAGGCACATCTTAGGAAACATGTCTCGGAAGCCGAAATCATTCAACAGTTCGAAAAAGATTGGAAAAAAGTGTCAAAATTTGTCGCCAAGAAGTCTGTACGGAATTTAATGAGAAACGTTCGCAAGAAGGTGCCCCAGCTAGTCTACAAATGGCTAAGTAGCAAATGTTGAGAATAATATTCTGTTGTTGTAGTCATATCAGTATATTGAATAAAATTTGAATATCTAACACTTGTGAATTATTTACAGCGATATCAAATTGCGTCCATGCTTTCTAGGACAGTCTCTAATCGCATCTAAATTAAATTATCTAGACATTGTCAGGATAGATTTCTGATCCATGCTTTTGAAGGTGAGATATTCAATGAACAAGTTGAAAGTTGCCGTTTTCCGCTAGGCAATTTTTCCTTCAGAAAAAAGACTTTCCCGACCGCTAAAGTCAATAAATCATTCTGAAATTTTCACAGAATAATCTAAACTAATTGTCTAAGAGATTGTCAGTTCGTCACCGTTTCTGAGAAAATCATATTTGAAGCGTGAAAATAGCCCTCTAAAACACACTGGCTTCAGACCTTAAGGGATTTTTGGTACAGAGTAACACTTTTTTTGTTCAAAAAAAACATAGATTTTTGTTTTCATTTTCTTCACGTGACAATTCTAGGTGGCAATGGTAGTTCAATTTTTCCTACTACACAACTGATGTGCCGAAAGTGAAACGTGAAGGAAGGAAAGCTCAGCCAAGTTTACCGGCCAAACTACAAAATTTGCAGTGGAAAGAAATTGAAAAGCATTTGAAAGAAACGAATTGAGTATGATTTTTTTTTAGTGCACTGTTCTGAGTCCGAGTAAAAGCGACTGATGCACAAAAGCTAAATTGTGAAAATACGGATAATTTCAAGATACACAAAAACACGGAGAAATATAAATTTCTCAACTCCAGGAGCTTTAATTCACCGGGAATCGATTGACTGGCTTTATGTAAGTGAATGCGAGTGCGAGGGTGGGTGAAAACCAATTATCACATTAGAGGAAAATTCGTAGGAAATTCCAATTACACTCGCATGCGCTAAACCACGCTACGCGCTTTTTCCTTCTCTCCCTCGTCGGGGAAGGAGGTTCACGATTTTGGACCATTGAAAGCGCGCAAATTCTCCGGGCAGGAAACGACCCATACAGGATAATTTAAGCCGAATCGACTGACTCCGATCCGATCCGATCCGATCGCAGCTGGAAAAATTAATTCACTTAAACTGATAACCGTCCGCCGCCGACACGTTCCTCGTTCACCCACTCATTCAATTACACCACGCCCGTAAGCGATTGCACAGTTGCTGATCTGCGAGAGTTTTCGAAAGCCTCAAGATCACCTCCGTCGACCAGAGTCGAGACAGAATCCCCCAAGTTAGCCTTCAACTTTTGGTTTTTACAGTGCGAAAAAAAAACACCAAAAACTGCTTCTAATTACGACGAACCTGACGCGACTTGTGTCAGTTTTAGTCAGTCAGTCGGTCAGTCAGTCAGTGCCTACTGTGGTAATACAACAAACTAACTAGTGAAGATTTTCGCGGTATGATGCACCCGCCGCCGCCGCCAGCCCAAAACGATGATGGCCTACTACTGCGCGATACCAGCAGTCAGTAGCGGGCGTTCGGGCGAAGAAGCGGCAATTGTTTGATTGCAAAAACATCCGCTGACATTGAACGTTGAAAGGTGTGTAGTGTAGTAGTGTAACGGAGGTTCGAAACAACAACATTTAAAAAAATGACTTTTTCGAAAAGTAAACTTAGTGGCGCGCACGCTACTAGCTAGCTAGTTGCTAGCTTTCTGATTCGGAATTTTGTAACCGCGTGACGCGATCGGCCAAGCGAGTCGCGCCGTCCATCCATCCAAGCCAGGCCAGAGAGATTGACATAGATTCTAACCTTGTTGTTGTTGGTGGTGATGGAGGTTGTGATGATGCTGCTGGTGCTGCTGCTGTTGCTGGTGATGATGATGATGCTGCTGCTGATGATGGTAGAGAGCACTACTGTCCAGATCGGAGTAATAGCTGGCATTGACCAGCAGGGATGAGGGCGCGTAATCACCGGCGTACGGAGAGGACACATTGTCCCCGTCGCTGAGTGACACATCGTAACTCTGGAGGACCATGGCAGGATTTTGTTGCTGTTGATTGCTGCTATTGTTGTTGTTGGTGCTCAGGTAATTGTTGTTGACGGTGGTAATACTGGACAGTAGCGTGGACGGTGACTCCAGCTGATGATGATGATGGTGATGGTGGGCAGCGGTTCCGGTGGTTGTGGTTGTGGAGAGAATCTTGAAGTGATTCGGTTCCAGGATGCAGCCAGGAGGGCCAGCGACCTGGAGCTGCGACGTTAGTAAACTACACACTTTGCCGGATTTTACACTCCACTGGAACACCTTCGAAATCAAACAAACCGCGACACACTCGTCGATGTAATCCAAAAATAAGCACGATAGCTGCTCACTTCTCACTGGTTTTTTATTTTGGTAGCTTCTTTGGCTATCATTTCGGTTTGATTTCACACAAGTTTAAGTACGAGTACACACTAGGCGTCACTTTTTTTTCTTTCCGGGGGGACGGCAATTGCTGAGATCTGACGGACGGAACTTCCGGTTTTCGCTTTTTTTTTGCGCGCAGAAGGAAAAAAAACACAAAACGCGCGACTCACTCACTGTTCACTGCTCGTGTGACTTTTGACTGTTGTGCTACACGCAAAGGAGCAAACGACGACGGAGACGACGACGACGACGTCATTCATCCAACTTCGCTATCCGTTTCGAGACTGCTGCTACTGCTGACTGAACCGACGACGATTCTCCGACCGAGCGGTTCTCTACTGCAGGTACGTACGCACACAGACCTAGTCAGTTTAAAAACATCGCACCGTACGCGAGAAGGAGATGGAACGCTTATTCGACGGCGAAGGCGGCTGTTGTTGTCCTGCTCTCCGAACCCGAAGGCGAACCGATCGGGACTCCAGTGCCAGTGCCAGTGCCAGTGCTGTGATGCGATGTTCTACTGTCTGTTGGCATATCGAACAAGTTGTTTAGGTTGAGCAAAGAATCGCGGAGACGAAACAACGAGCGGCGAGAAAGAGAGAGCGAGGAACGGAAATAAACGAACATAAAATCCGAGAATGATGGTTTTTTATGCTGATACTTTTTACCATGTCTTCTTTGCTATGCCGCGGTTGTTTGCGTTATGTTGTCTGTATGTGTGTGTGTGTGTGTGTGAGCGTGCAACAAACAGGCTCTCAAGTGGTAAGGATCCGACAGGATGTTGCCTGGGCCTATGTGAAGGATTGCACATTAGCATCGGTGGGAAGCGCGCTTACACACATGTGTGTGCGAAGATAAACGACGGCCACCTGTCTTCTTCCGTTTTTTTCGTCTCTCTCTCTTTCTCTATGGTCTATCCGATCCTTGCGCCTATCGATGTTCTCATGAAGCACACAACACAGCAACCCTCGCCTGATGATAGCTGGGATCGGAAACTATGGGAACACACATGTGCCTGCTAGGATTCGGTAAGTGCAGCACCACTTTAGACCAGCAAGCAGTTGGTTGGCGGGGGAGGTGCTGCTCGTATGCATCATCAAGGAGTATGTAAGCATGGGTATGCGCGCCGATCGCGTTTTGTGTGAGAGAATTTTTCCTGAATGAAATTCGATGTCTTTATTTGATTAGGTTGCACCACCATGGACCATGGACCGACCGTTGGAGTGCTGTTTTTTCTTTTACTTTTTGCGGTAGACTGTAACATAAGAGTGCATGTTTCTTGGTTTTGTTTCTGTTCTTCCCGTGTGGGATCCCATGGGAAGATCAAGTGAGCATCAGTAGCGCGTTGATATTTGAAACCCTGGGCGAGGGTGGAGTTTTCGAACAGTAAGATTTTCATCGGAGCAGCTCGAACGCACCCTCAGCTTGGACCGAAACAAAAAACCTTTCGCTTGGGACATCGCAATATTAAAATCATAAAACATCAATAAAAAAACAAACATTTTCAGTACGAATGAAAGTGAATAAAACCATTCAACAGAAAAAAAACCGCTATAAAATCAAATCACAATATCCGGATGTTATTGCGGATGTGAGGATCCTGTTCGGTAACGTACAAATTCGGGGTAGCCGCTCCGGAAATTTAAGATTGTGGTTTCTTTGTTTTCAAGGTCTAGTAGCAGAGACCATCTGGAGCTTCATTGATCTGCTAATATTGAGCGCAGGCGACTTTTTCTTATTAAGACGAGTTTTCGTTGGTTTTTCGAAAGTAAAATTAAAAGGATCATTTTCTTACTTGATCTTACTTGTCAAGAACTCGTATTTCATATTGATGACAAACTTTCGAGCGAATTGACTATTCGAATCTTGTTCCCTCCAATCGAAGTATGTCATGGGACATATTTCAGTGATTGTTTTCTGCGTTGTCATGGTAACCTTTGCTTAGAGCAAAGTGCACTTGGATACTTGTTAAATGTTATCCTGTTTTGGCATTTCTCATATAGAAAGGCTATGCAATCGCTGTGAAAACCGATTTTACAACCCGGAGGGCCGAGAATCATATACTATTCAACTCAGTTCGTCGAGATCACAAAATGTCTGTGTGTGTATGTATGTCACTAAATATTGTCACTCAATTTTCTCAGAGATGGCTGAACCGATTTTCACAAACTTAGATTCAAATTGGTCTTAGGCTTAGGCCTCATACAATTTTCTTGAATTTCATCCGGATCCGATTTCCGGTTCCGGAATTACAAGGAAATATATGCAAACTTAACAGTTCGGCTGAAAAGTTCGTATCGTTTAAAACAAACACACATTTTTTTGCCAAAATTCGTTTTTATTATTCAACATAATTGACATCAGAGGCGATACAGCGATTATAGCGATCTTCCAACTTTTCGATACCATTTTTGTAGTAGGATTTGTCCTTTGCCTCAAAATAGGCCTCAGTTTCAGCGATTACCTCTTCATTGCTTCTAAATTTTTTACCAGCGAGCATTCTCTTGAGGTCTGCGAACAGGAAAAAGTCACTGGGGGCCAAATCTGGAGAATACGGTGGATGAGGGAGCAATTCGAAGCCCAATTCGTTCAATTTCAGCATGGTTTTCATCGACTTGTGACACGGTGCATTGTCTTGATGAAACAAAACTTTTTTCTTCTTCAAATGAGGCCGTTTTTTTCTAAATTTCGTCTTTCAAACGCTCTAATAACGCTATATAATAGTCACTGTTAATGGTTTTTCCCTTTTCAAGGTAGTCGATGAAATTTATACCATGCGAATCCCAAAATTCAGACGGCATAACCTTACCGGCCGATTGTTGAGTCTTTCCACGCTTTGGGTTCGGTTCATCGCGTGCAGTCCACTCAGCTGACTGTCGATTGGACTCCGGAGTGAAGTGATGGAGCCATGTTTCGTCCATTGTTATATATCGACGAAAAAATCGGTTTTATTTCGATATAACAGCTCCAAACACTGCTTAGAATCATCAATTCGTTGTCGTTTTTTTTTATCGATTGTGAGCTCACGCGGCACCCATTTTTCACAAAGCTTTCTCATATCCAAACATTCGTGAATAATATGTCCAACACGTTCCTTCGATATCTTTAGGGTGTCAGCTATCTCGATCAACTTCACTTTACGGTCATTGAAAATCATTTTGTGGATTTTTTTCACGTTTTCATCGGTAACAGCCTCTTTTGGACGTCCACTGCGTTCATCGTCTTCGGTGCTCATATGACCAGTACGAAATTTTGCAAACCACTTACGAATTGTTGCTTCGCCCGGTGCAGAGTCTGGATAACACTCATCAAGCCATTTATTGGTATCGACGGCACTTTTTTTTCATCAAAAAGTAGTGTTTCATCAACACATTTTTCTCACATTTTTTTCACAATAACAAAAGTAGCTTCACTCGAAATGCAATATCTCACAAATTAATAATCAGACAGCTGTCAAATTTATACACGTATCTTTTGAAGGTTGGTACTAACTGAAAATGATATGGATTTAATTCTAGTGGCGCTCTCTCATAGAAACGATACGAACTTTTCAGCCGATCTGTTATGGAAAAAACTTGTGCTGTTGCGTGCTGTACAACTCGATATATTTACGATTAAGTTCTATCCTTTCGTCCACAGGGCAAATTTTGAAAGTAAAGTATGGCGTATTCATGTCAAAATGATGAGCAAATATTTGTAATTGATCGGCAATCGATATCATTTTGCAGAGCTCAATTATTACTGCCGATACTACTTTCAGAACAATTTTGTTGGTTGAATGACAGCAGCCGGCAACCCAACATCGTCAATACAAAAGGCCAAATTCTTCAACTATAGCGTGGTTAATGTGCCATCAAAAGTTAGTACTTAGATTGTTTAAGTTATAAACTTTAAACTTATTGAGAGTTCTCTGAACATTACAAAAAAAACGAAATAAATTGTTCAGGGTTTATCAACTCAACTTCGAATCAGATAGTGACCAGCTTCCCAATGAACAACACACTTTCCAGCACATTTTCTAGGTTAGACCTGAAACGATTTAGCACTTGTTCTCACACGCTTCCTCCCCCTCCTGGTTCTGGGGGCAGAATCGAGGGAGTTGTTTCAGTGTTATTCGCCGGGGAACAACTAAAGCAATCGCCACAGAACGCCTTCGTCTCGAGCCAGCCTTACCCTTGGTGGTGAACATTAGCATAAAATAAATTATCCAAAAACAATAAAAAATTATCGTGGGAAAATCTTCTTCAAACAGCAGAGCCAGCGAAGAAAACAAAAACAACGCACTTAAGGAAACAAAAAGAAGAGGCAACAACAAAAAAAGCAACGGCGATGATGATAGTAATAATATAAATGCCCGCATCACTCATCGAAAAAAGAAAAAAAAAGCGCATGTTTGTGTCTCGCTTTTTCCCCGTCTCTTTCTCCTTGATTAAGTGTTTGCTATTTCCAACGCCAACTGAGATGTCACCGGTGACACCTTCACTCCGATCAACGAGGTTCGCAGTTTGACAATCAAAGTTTCACAAAAGTGGACAAACATGCAAATGCCTAATCTAAACGGTTATCCCTAATTTTTTGTTGTTCGTACGGTTACTCGAAATTAGTACCGTGGGAAAAAACGGTGTCGGAGTAACTGAAACTGTCAAAATGCAATATATTTTCCGAATTTTCAAAATACACGGGGGTGCACATTTTCACCTTGACTGAACATTTCCCACGAATGAAAACAAAGTAGGCAAAGCTATCGCCCTCGACCTGTGACAACCTGGTCGGGTCCGTCGCCAACCTAACGGACTGCGGAGGGGGCCGCTTTTTTTAATGACTTTTGCCTCCGTAATTTATTTTTTTAAATAGCCAAGGAACCCCGTACCCGCTCAAATTGGGGGTTGTTGTTCATTTAACGGTTCAGTGAGCCCTCCGTCGTCCCCGAAGGAAGGAAGGACCTTCTTTGCCGTGTGAGCACCGAGTCAGGACCGAGGGTGCAGGCCGCCTTTTTCACATGTGTAAGCACATACAGGTGTGCGTGCGTATGTGTGTGTTTACGCGGAGTGACTAACGCTCCCGCTTCGGTTGCAAGCCATAAAATATAATTCATTTTTTTAGTCTCTGGCGTGGCGGGAATCGGGAAAACATGGGGGTAATAAGTAATAAGTTAGATTAGAGGGTGCCAACTGTTTCCAACTGAGCTGAGCTGAGCTGCGTGTGTGCGATGACCTCCGGAGATATCGGGGCACCGGTGATCGTGGGAGAATCGAACCCGGACAGCTGGGAAATATGCAAAAAAGTAAAAATGAAATAATTATTTCGCAACCGTCAGTTGACAGTCTGCTCAGACTGTCATCGCGACAATTCCTTTTTACTTGCTACCGAGGAATTGTTGAAGATTTCTTCGGTATGATCGAAGCAACCAGGGATCCTTTGGAACACGTGCGCTACTTCAAAACTGAATCAATCAACGTTTTTTTTCCTTTCTCTCTCACTCTCCCGGTCATTTGTAAGTAAGGTAATTGGTTATAAACAGTGAAAATAAGAAATGCATTTCAATGGAAAGCCTTTCTTCGCCTTGAGTGCTGCCACCAGCGCGGTACGTCGTCGTCGTCGTGGTACGTGACAGGAAGTGAGGGCGGTTAGCAACCACACAAACAAAACATGCTCAAAGGAAGAGAAAAGCTTAAACGAAAAAAAAAGTAAAACGATCGTCGTAGGCCATGAATGGGTTGTGTTTTCAACTGTCAGAAATTTATTCATAACATCACAACCAAAACTCAAGGATTTATGTTTTCCTTTACGGAGACAAAAAAAAGCGAAAATAGAACAAGATTAGCCTTTCGTCGTTTTGCTTCAGGAGGTTGGTTGGTTGGAAGAAGGAAGGGAATCGAACCGTGACATAAGAACTGTTCAATTCAAATTTCAAGGGAGGTGAAACCTATCCCAATCTGCTCTGGCGCAGAATGCATTGCGAGTGGTTTATTGATTTGAAGATTGAATTACTCATAGCGGAGGAATGTGAGTCTGAAGAAAAAAAAAAAGGTTCTGGAAGCTCTTATCGTCACTTGTTTTTTTTGTTTTGTAACAGCAAAACAAGCTCTTTTCGCTGCCACTGTTCCAGCCTAAAGTATGCAATCTTTTCGAACAGGAAAATAACTACAACAATTGTGTGTAAGGTAAAAAAGATGGCACCTGGAAAAAAATAAATAAAAGGGAAAAAGGTATATCATCAGACTAGGAGCCACTCTCAGTTTGTGTAGTTTATTGATTAAGCAACAGCGCAGTAGAGCCACCAACCAGAGGTCTTTATTGTGTCTGATTTCCGGTGTGTGTGTGTGTGTGTGTGTGTGTGTGTGTAAGCTAGAGCCAGGGCTGATGATTGCCTCCACTTCCAGGGCAGGTTTTTTTCTCTTATTCTTCTTATTGCTTCGCTTGCTTTCTAATGGATGATGGGCTCATAAAAAGGTGTCGAGACGAACGAACGAACGAAAGGCCCGAAGGAGAGGACCGGATAGCGAATGTATCGTAGAGTCGTGGTAACGCACCAACCAACCGGGAACAGAAGTGAAGAGGGAGGGAGGGGGGCAGAAAGAAAAAAAACTGATCGAGTGTATCGATGGGACTCTGATTGGGTTCGCTCGTTTCCCCCCTCTGAACTAGACCCGAACGGCAGCACCGAAGAAGAAAATCCATACGGAGGTTTTTCTTGATAGTTTTTTTTGTGAATGTGAAATATCTATCGAAAGAACAGTGAATTATGATGATGATGATGGCACAATGAAGCGTGCGATTTGATTGGTCTTTTGATGAGAAACGAGACCAATACCGGAGCGATATCCCATCATCGCGATTGGTAGTAAAAGTCAGAAATAGTACGACAAATCAAACGTTTCTCGTCGATGGAATGAATCGCCGGAAAAACAGCAGGCCTTGGAATAAGACTCTCGATTGTCAAATCCCAGGCAGGCAGAATTCTACTCGCCAACTACGACGTTTCCAAAAGATATGAGATTTCGGTTTGACAGTTAAACCGACGACACGACCAGGCACTCCGAAGAAAAATCTGCATTAAAATTGTCCGTTGACGATTCACCGACAGTTACCATAAATATAGCGACCCCTTGAGAATGATAAAAATAATCTTCTCGAGCAACACTGTTTAAGTTACTGAGAACAAGTTATTTTGTTGAAAACCGTTTCCTCAAAAGTCGTTTATCAACAAATCATTTCTTCTCAATTTCATTACTTTTTATGATGGACATGAACTTAACGAGGCAACTCTACCCGATGATAACGCAAATAGGTGAATAATTTGTTGCTAATTAGTTACAGTAATTTTGAATTTGTTGCTCAATTTTTTTTAAATTTGTTTGAGTACTTCGCTAAGTTGATATGAAGTTAGCAAAGCCCCCTTCCAAATATGCTTCAAACAGATCGAAGCCCAGTGAATAATTTGTTGGTAATTTGTTGCTAATTAGTTACAGTAACTTTGAATTTGTTGCTCAATTTTTTTTTAGTTTTATTTGTACTTCGCTAAGTTCAAATGAAGTTAGCGAAGCCCCTCTTTCAAATATGCTTCAAAACAGATCGAAGTCCAGTGAATAATTTGTTGGTTATTAGTTACGGTAATTTTGAATTTGTAGCTCAATTTTTGTTTTTATTTTTTTGAGTACTTCGCTAAGTTCATATGAAGTTAGCGAAGGCCCCCTTTCAAATATGCTTCAAAACAGATCGACGCCCAGTGAATAATTTGCTGTTGATTTGTTGCTAATTAGTTACAGTAATTTTGAATTTGTTGCTCAATTATATTTTTAGTTTTTTGAGTACTTCGCTAAGTTCATATGAACGTAGCGAAATACTCGGAAACATAAAAAATAAATTGAGCAACAAATTCGAAATTATCGTAACTAATTAGCAAACAAATTAGCAACAAATTATTCACCTATTTGCGTTATCATCGACGAGGGGTGCCTCGCTAAGTTCATGCTCATCTTTTTATGAAATCTTGAATGAAAAAAAAATATCTGTTTGGGCGCAAACTAGCATAACTTTTCCATTTTTAAACAAGTTTTGAGCCAAATTTAGATTCACCCCGAATTTCCGGAACCGAAAGTCGGATCGGAATAAAACTAAATAGCAGGTGAATATTTGTTTGCAGTCATTTAACGATTTTGACGAACTGATTCAAATGGTACATTTTTAACTCGGCCCTCCGGGTGTCTCGAGACGAATTGTGGCAGAACATGTTAGAAAATGGCTTTCCGACAAAGCTGCGACGCTCGAAGGATCGAAATCAAGATATCAAGAGTACGACATCCGATGCTTTCGTAACGTTCAATATAGCGGCTTAAGGTCCGGTTTGAAGATCCAAACCACCATCAATAAGTCTCACACGATGCCTAATTTTGCGGACGTCATCGGTTTTGTGTCCTTCAGGAAAGAAACTGCGGGAATAGGATTGACGTTAAATTCTACCAAGACAAAATACTTGGTGCCTGGTTGAGCACGGGGTAACCCCAAGCTGTGTAGGACCCGAGGGAGAGATTGATGAGGTACGATACGTAGTCCTTTCTCCCTTCACGCAGCCCATCTGGGTTAGATTTCCAACCCCGAACGACCTGCATAAATACTTTTCATTTTGACAAGAGCCTTTTTACTAAAGATTATTTCCCCGATACTTGCTTAGCCTAAAGCTGCTTCTTTAAGAGAAATTCGTTTTTATTGTAAGTCTGAGACATTTCGAAGGAAGCCATTTCGACAAAAAAACATGTCGCAGAACGACGAATAGTTCTTTCTGGAAGGGTCGTTTGGGCTGATAGTTATTCAACCCAAAGTCATTCATCGTAAGTCGTTTACCCAAAAATCATTTTTTCCGGAAACCACTTCAATGTACACTATTTTATCGTAGTCCAGATTCGTCGAGTAATTTTTGACAACATCTGGTTCACTGCCTTTCTCACGAAAACTTCATTTCACAGATAGCCATTTCACCGAATACCATTTCGTCGAAAGCCGTCTCATCGAAAATCATTTCGTCAAAATCCATTTCATCGAGCGTCATTTCGTCGAAAGCCGTTTCTCCAGAAGACATTTGGTTGAAAACCGTTTCGAGTAATGGAATCGATTCATTAATAGCTATTTTCACTGAAAGCCGTTTAACCGAAAGTAATTTTAACAAAAGTCGTCCAAACCATTAAACCATTGAATCAAATTAAAAAACCATTGAATCAAATAGAATTTCATCTAAAGCGATATTATGGAAAGTAATTTTATTGCTAACCATTTCGAATAATGGCGTAGAAAATCAGTTCATTAAGTTATTTCGTCGAACGCCGTTTAACCGGAACTAATTTTAACAAAAGTCGTCCAATAACCATTTCATTTCAATAAAAGTTTTATCATCAAAGCGGTTTTGTGAAAAATTATTTCGTCGTATGCCATTTCATTGGAAGCCGTTTCGTAGGAGGTTATTTCGAAAAGAAACCGCATCACTCAAGATAATTCTACCGGAGCCCGTTCGGCTGGAAGCAGTTTTACCATAGATCATTTCACTGAAAACCGTTTTACCGAAAGCAGTTTCACAAAATTATTTCATCCAACAGCGTTTCGCCGAGAGTCATTTAGTTCATTGGGTTGTTTCGTCGAAAGCCGTTTCACAAAATCATTCCATCCAAAACGATTTCAGAGGGAGTTTATATTTCATTCAGTTGTTTCGTCAAAAGTCGTTTGGCCGAAGCCGTTTAAACCAAAAGTCATTTCGCTCAAAAATAAAATCGTTTAATCAAAACCCGTGTCGACGAAATCCTTCAATCAAAAATCATTTCATAAAATATAATTTCACCGAAAATGTTTCCGTGGAAAGCTATTTCGTCGAAAGCCGTCCCATCGAAAGTCATTTTGTCTAAAGCCGTTACTCCAAATGGCGTAATGGCGTCGAAAGTTAATTCAATGAAAGTTATTACATCGAAAGCCATTTCGCCGAATGTAATTTAAGTCATCCCATCAAAAATCATTTCATTTTATCAAACATTATTTTAAGTTCGGTGAAAAATCATTTCGTCAAATGCCATTCCATCGGTAGCCGTATTGTTTTGTTGGAGGTCAGAATCAAGATTATTCTACCGAATACCCGACAAATGAAGCGTTGATGGGATGAATCGTCGAAAGAGCAGCAGGCCTTGGAATAAGACTCTCGATTGTCAAACATTTTGCTTTCAAGCAGTGCGTAATTACTGTGAATACTACAATGCATATTTGCGACTCATGTCGATTATATTCATATCGACCTGTGTCTGTTGAAAGTGCACAGGAACTAGCTTCCAGCGACAACAAGATGCCAGAGCCAGTAACATCGGAAAATAGTTTAGAAGAAATACCGCTAGCTACATCGAGATATGATTTGGAAGAACTACCATCGGCAGCTTCACTCGTTTTAATACCCTCCCAACACAATCGGAAGATTTTTTTTTCAGTGTTCTAGTTATAATTGTTTGAAAATAATTTGACTAAAAACACATACGTCCTTTTCAAAAATTAGTCGTAAGTGAAAAAAATCTCTAGACCAGTGAAAAATACTTCATTTGCTATACCGATTACACATTTAACTTCTCATGCATATCCAAGTGGGTCGTGCCAGAATTTTGCCATTTCTGAACGATTTGGCGTGGAAATGCTCTTAAGATTAAGAAAATCACTATAAACATTCTTTATTTCGACGAAAGTCATTTCACTTCACTCACGAATTATTTCAACGATACTCGCATATCTGAAAGCTGTTTCACCAAGAATAATTTCGCATATCGTCTAATAATAATAATCAGGGCGTCTGAGATATTCCGCAAAAAAACATGTCGCAGAACGACGAATAGTTCTTTCTGGAAGGTTCGTTTGGCAGATATCTATTCAACTCGAAGTCATTCATCATAAGTCGTTTAACCAAAAATCACTTTTCCGGAATCCACCTTATCGAACATTATTTCACCGAAATCCAGTTTTGTCGAGTCATTTTGCCAACATCTCTTTCACTGCTCTTCTCCCGAAATCTTGATTTCGCAGATGGCCATATCACCGAATATTATTTCGTTGAAGGCCAAGTCATTTCGTTGAAAGCTATTCCACGGAAAATATTTCCCTGAAAGTGCTTTTAACAAAAGTTGTCCAATCAAAAATCATTTCATTTCACTAAAAATTATATCATTAATGCAATTCCGTGAAAAACCATTTCGTCAAATGACATTTGATCGGACGCCAGTTCACTGGATATCATATTACCGGGAGCGTGTCATTGCGCCGAAAGCCATTTCGCCGAAAGTCGTTTCGCCGAACGCCATTTCGCCGAAAGTCGTTTCGCCGAATAGGTAATTTCGCCGAAAGGGTCATTTCGCCGAAAGGGTCATTCCGCCGAAAGGGTAATTTCGAATACATCATATTATTTTTAAATCCGCCGAGGCGACGCCGGCAGAGTCGGCCGCCGATCCGCCGTCGGAAGGGGCGGCCTCTTGCATACAAACCTGTAACCGCCTCGTTTGCCCGGTCTACTCAAAGCTAGGTTTCTTTGTTTTAGTTAGGTCCGAACGAGCGGTAGCGAGGTCGGACAGCACACGAATCAAATCGATGTGGCGAAGCCGCATTCGATATTTTTTTATTTAGTAAACGGAAAATACCACATACATTTGCTTGGTAGATACCTATGGAATTGCTTTGATGATTAGTAGTCAACAAGTTTCTTTGGGAACTCCGTTCTGAGGTTCATGAATCAATCTTTATTCAAGTACAATTGTAGGTCAACAAAACGGGCGTTCACGTTATCATCTTTAATTTGTTTTTATTTTAAATCGATTCACATTACGATTTTAAGACATTTGCAGGAATCGGCGAAATGACCCTTTCGGCTAAAAAGCTTTCGGCGAAATGACATTCGGCGAAGTGGCCCATTCGGCGAAATTACCCTTTCGGCGAAATGACTTTCGGCGACATGACCCTGATCCATCATTAAAGCGTTTCCGTGAAAAATCATTTCGTCAAATGACATTTCATCGGACGCCAGTTCACTGGATATCATATTACCATAAAACATTTCGCCGAAAATCGTTTTACCGAAAGCCATTTCGCCGAAAGCCGCTTAACCGAAAGCCATTTCGTCGAAAGCAGTTTCACAAAATGATTCCATCCAATAGCGTTTCATCGAGAGCTAAACGAATCTTTGAATATAATTCCATCTCAAGCGGTATCGTGGAAAGCAATTTAGTAGAAAGCCGTTTCATCGAAAGTACTTTAAACAAGTCGTCGAATCAGTTCGTGCTCGCATCTCACACGACACAGTCGAAAATCATTTACGGTCGCCAGTCATTTACGGCCGAAACAACAGAAACAAAGACAATACAGTACAGTGAACAATAGAGTGTACGGAATGGTCAAATACGATTTAACAAAGCCTGAAACTTGGCCTGCAAGACCGAATTCAATTTGTATAGATTTCGAGCGTTGCAAAGTTAGACCAGCAGCAAATGAAATTGAAATCTTACTTAAAGAACGAATGCATCTAGACGCTAATAATGTAAGTGAGATTCAATTTAACAAAGCGTCTAACTGTGTGTACATTATGTTTAAACGTGAAAGCGATGCAATTGCATTCGCTTCGGTTAACAATGAGGTGCACAGCGTTGAGTGTGATCACATTAAATAAAAAATCCCTGTGCACATGGTGGACAATGCCATAGAAGTACGCGTGCATGACCTTCCTCCGCAGGCCAGTGATAAGTTCGTTCGGGATAATATGTCGCAGTATGGTGAAATCCTTTCCATCGAAAGGGAAGTATGGTGGAATTTTTTCCCCGGCATCCGGAATGGCGTGTGAGTGGTACGTATGCAACTACGTAAGGCAATTCCATCTTACATCATTTGTGGTCAAGGTGGGACACATCCGTGTAAAACGCTGATTACCTATGAAAATCAGCTGGTTACATGTCAGTTTTGTGAACAACCGGCACACTACGGAAAACCTTGCACCGAAACTGCGAAAAGGACATCTTCAACCAAAGACAAGGTCAACCGTTCAACATTGGAACGCCTGTTTCACCATCAAACCAACCAGCAACTGCAACCAATGTACAACAAGGCGCATCTACAGCAACTAGCAACGAGCTCAAGACTGCGAACATCAATGAAAACGAAAAGAAGACGGAAATCAACAACAAAACCACCGATGCGGCAATGGATGACAAGACGAGTCACGAACAAAGTGCCCCTCAACCCTCGCAGGAGGGAAATGGAAGCTCCTCTCCTCCTAGGAAAAGAGTGACAACGAGATCCACTTCAAAAAATGCATTATTTAAAAAATCGGCTAATTCGACCACGTAAAGCTTGTACGCAAATAGGTCTGAATAAAAATACCTTTTAAATAAAAAAAAGTCGTCGAATCAAAAATTATTTAATTTCACAAAAAATTATATCACAGTGGTTTTGTGAAAATCGTTGCTCCAAAAGGTATTTTATTGAAAGCCGTTTCGAGTAATGGCGTCGAAAGTCAATTCATTGAAAGTTATTTCGGCGAAAGTAATTTTACCGAACGCCGTTTAACCGAAAAAATTTTTAACAAAAGTCGCCCAATTATTTAAAAGTTCGTTAAAAATTATTTCGTCGAGTGACATTTCATCGGAAGCCGTTGGAGGTCATTTCGAAGAAAGCCGTTTGATTCAAGATAATTTTACCGAAATCCGTTAGGATGGAAGCAGTTCTATCATAAATCATTTCACCGAAAGTCGTTCCACCAAAAGCCGTTTCACCGAAAGTCATTTCTTTTATTAATTAAAATAAGTTTAAAGGCACACTGCTTAAGCTCTACGATACGAAACGATACGAAGGCAGAAAGTCATTTTGTCGATTGCATTCATTCCATCCAAAAAACGATTTCACCGAAATCGAAAATCGTTTCGCCGAAGCCGTTTAAACCTAAAGTCACTTCGCTCAAAAATAAAAACGTTTAATCAAAATTCATATCGCTAAAATCGTTTTATCAAAAATCATCTAATAAAATATATATTTTCCGAAAGCAATATCGTGGAAAGTTATTTCTTTGAAAGTCGTTTTGTCTAAAATTGTTACTCCAAAATGCATTTTGTTGAAAACTGTTTCGAGTAATCACGTCAAAAGTCATTTCATTGAATGTTCTTACATCCAAAGCCATTTCACCGAAAGCCATTTAACCTAAAGTAATTTTAACACAAGTCGTTTAATAAAAATTTATTTCAATTAACACAAAATTATTTCAGCCGATGCGCATTCGTGGCTTTCATTGTGCTGCTTTGTCGGAAGTCGTTTCACCGAAGCCGTTTAAAACAAAAATCTTTTCAACAAAAAATCGTTTAAATAAATATCATTTTATCAGTAGCGGTTTCGCTGAAAGCCATTTCAACGAAAGCCGTTTCGTGGGAAACCATTTCGAAGAAAATCGCTTCACTTAAGATCACTCTACCGGTATGCGGTTTGACTGAAAGCCGTTTTACCATAAGTCATTTTGCCAAACTTCGTTTCAACAATGGTAATTGAGTTATTTAGTTCCTTGTGTTGCTTCGTCGAAAGTTTTGATTCGAACCAGTTATTTTGCCAAAACTATTGTTTAATATGAACTTATGTCACCAAAAATCGTTCAATTTGAAATCATTCGAAAATAATCTCAACAAAAGCGGTACCGTGGAAAGTAAATGAAAGCCATTTTATCGTGAGTCGTTTTGTAGGAGATCGTTTCACCAAATCAATTGCTGGAAGCCTTTTTAACGAATGCCATTTCGTCAAATAAACCGTTTTATCCGAATCTCTCTCTCTCTCTCTCTCTCTCTCTCTCTCTCTCTCTCTCTCTCTCTCTCTCTCTCTCTCTCTCTCTCTCTCTCTCTCTCTCTCTCTCTCTCTTGCCCAGCACACGATCCTTCTGCTGGAAAACAATTCTTCCACTTCCACTATTTTGACATTCCATTCGCACTTTCGGTTCTTCATTTCGCATGGCATGCTTGACTTTCGAAGGTGAATCATAACTGTGACACAACGTTCGAAGTTTTGGCATTAAAAATGCCTTACTCTTCACTATATGGGGCCGGGTGTCAATTAAAAGTTTCAAAAATAGTCGCGTAACCTTTTTGTGTCATAATTTTGAACGTTAATAACTCGGTCATTTGTTGATGGATTGTTATAATTTAACAACCAATCGATTCGGAAACTTTTAACTTGAACATGTATGACGACGTCGTTTCAGTATTTCAATAGCATACTATTGAAAAAATGATTAGAATCGACCTATGTTTTCATCCACCAATCCCCGTTGTGTAAAATGACGTCAACTTCTTGTTCGGCATAGGAGGCTTTGCGGCATGCATAAAAAACACCGCAACGTTATGCGTAATATGAAGAGAAATCTATAAATATAGGCTGCACAATATTTCTTTGCCTAGTTGATGTTTGACTTAGAGGCGTGCAAAACAGCTCATTCTGGTGAACAGCTCCGAACCGATCAGCTCACCAAAGTGAATCGATTCGATGTATCAGCTCATCAGCTCTTTCAGTTTGAATTTAAGGTTCATTTTGTGCGTCATTTTTCTTATGCACCGGTTATCTTTCATATGCATGATCGAAATTGAATCATTGATTTGAATGCAATGCGAATTAACTTATCTTTAATTGATGTCGACTAAATTGAATCTCTTAAAGAGCCGAAGATTCGATCAGCTCGTAGGATGTTCCCTTCGTCATAATTTAGTGAACTGGGTAGCAAATGAGTGAGCTGGTGAGCTGCGGTTCTTTTGAAAAGAGCTGTGAGCTGTCAGCTCACTTCAATGATTCGATTCACTGGAACAGCTCAGGAGCGAATTGCCCATCTCTAGTTTGACTGTGAATGAAACAAGTAGCTCGTCCAGTGAGCTGATTACTGGATTGTGTATGCGTTCGCTCGCTGGATTGTCGCTTTTGCATTATGTGTTGGTGAAATTTCCTGTTGTCTGCGCAACACCGTGTTCGCTTGAGTATCTTATATATCATCTAGCTATTGAAGAACCGAATTAGCGTGGTTACCGATTCTTTTGAAATATCCCTTGTATTTAGCAAATTTTTGGTCGATTTTGCCATTAAAAATGCCTTACACTTCGCTTCCCGAGGCTGGGTGTCAATTTAAAACATGCAAATCTAATCGCGTAACATTTTGCTGTCATAATTTTGAACGCTTATAACTCAGTCATTTGTTGATGGATTTATTTATTTCAACAACCAATCGATTCGGAAACATTTAACTTAAACTTATGAGATGACGTTATTTGAATATTTCATTACCTCGATGATTTGTTAATGGATTATCCTAATTTAAATGATTCCAAAGCTTCAATATTGTAAGCTTGAAAATGTTTTAATTTGTCAACGGATCGGTTTGCATACTTAAATCTCCATTCCCATACGAACAAAACGGTGGCGCGAAAATGGATTCAGTATAAAGTTGTGTTATGATGATAATCATAGATACTTCTTCTTCATTATATGTGACTGAACAAGTTGTTGTCCCACCAGGAATTAAACGCTTCAAAAGATTCAAAATTAAATTCTGAAACTTATCTAAAAGCGGCCTCCTCGGTTTAGTAGTATAAATGAGTTCCACAGGCTCACATATACAGTTCAATTAGATGCAATATCATATAGTATCAAAGATAAACTCAAGGTAAGTTTACCTGCGGTTTTACATGTATCGTTTGAATAGGAACTCTCGTAGAATTTGGTTAACCGCCAGTTTAAGTTTAATTATTATTTGCTTCAAAACTTTCCGTATATTCCTAATATGCCAAAGCGAAAATCAATGCAAGTAACTAAATATTTTATGCGGACTGTTTCACATGCTTCCTTTCTCGTATTGTTGACATATTATTTACCGACATTTTCCGAAGATTATTGACGATTTTGAAGAAGGATTAATAAAATTACACTATTACTGAGTGCACCGGTACAACATCTTTCGTTAAGATAAATAAAATCTTTTCTTGGATCGATTAACTGTTTATAAAATTAATAAGTTTGTACGTTTCTCGAAAATTATTATCATAAAATAAAAGTTTTATTTGTTCAGGTTTAAATGTTTAGGTTGTTTGTATCTAAAATTGAGCTATCGAGTAACTTTGAATTCATCATAATTGACTTCTAGTTAAAGGACGTTATTCAAAAACTTAACAGTGTAAAAATTTGTGGCAAGGGATCAAAATTGAATATAATCAATTATCAAGAAAGAATCTAATTGTCAATTTTATCATTCGCTACCAATCTGAGCGCTTAAACTAAAGCAAGTTTGTAATTAGTCAACTGAATATGTTTTTAGTCTAGTGTGTCATCATCATTATCATCTTTATTTTTGTATTAATTATGAAGACCCTAGAAACGTTTCATTTTTAATGTTATTGTGCTCGGTCGTGTCTTGAATACAACCCTCTAATTTTTTTTTGGCATTTCACTCATCGACCGACAGCTCAATTTTTGTTTTACCTTCTCAGAGCATTCTCTCACTTTGACAATGCCGAAATGTTTTATTTGACTTGCAAATGGGTGCGCGCGCGTTCTAAGCCATTTTCACCTTAATCGAAAACCAGTTCAGCACGTTGATTAGACACGCGCACTAACACACACACACACACACAGACAGTTTATTGTAATGCGAGACTGGTCAAATGTCAAATTCGTTATTTCTATGACAGCTGAGTGCTCAGTAGAAGTCATCACCGATTGCGCTCGCACCGATGACAAAATTATTAAATTATGACGGCCTCGGCAGTTGGAAACCGCCTTTTGTCTTGCCGGCCAGGTTAGGGGCGGCGGCCACCAGGCCATCGCCCCCTTCTTTTCATGGTCACGTCGCGAAAGGTGCGCGGGAGCTTGAAACACCCCAGTGAGTGAGACTATTTTGAATATAAATTGCGTCTACTGCATTTTTAATAGTTCTTTATGTTGTTTCTGTTTACGAAAGGATTTGTCCGGCTTGGAAGTTCGATAATGAAATATGAACAGTTCAGGATCGTCGACCGTAGGTCGAATACCAAGCCCGTCATAGTCGACGCTAACAAAAAAAAAAAAGACGACCTATTCAAAATGTGTTATTTCCGAGTAGGCCACGCTCCAAAGCCTACTGAGTTACTACGTCCGAGTGTAAAATTCGGGGGGGGGTTTACGTTACCAATAGGAAGTCGCCAAAAGTTAAGCAAGCTTCAAGCCGACAAGAAGAACCGGATGCTGGTTGAGGAGCACTGTCCGACGAAAAAAGTAGTCCGGTCATATGTTGCGGTTTTCTCACCTGACGGCTTCTGTTTTTGTGTGTCGCTTTCAATTTCGGCGAAAACATAGTGGGCCATTCAGAAGAATGGGGTGAACAGAGGTGGGGTAAACATCTCTCGAGTTACCTACGCTCTTACAATCGAATTCGCCCAGCCAAGCGAACCCTGGGGGATAGAGAGTGGTATCTCAATTTACGCCCAGACACAAACAAATCGCCCTGCCCAGCCGATGTGAGGTACATAACGGTCACCACTTCCGGCCGGGGCCGTGGCCGTGCACACGCCAACGATATTAGTGGTCCAGTTCCGCGCAGACGAAAATTATGCAAATTTGATTTCATCGCAGCGGGTGGCGCCTGGTCTCCTTCTCCGCCCGGTAACCGAAAATTAATACCTTCCGAGGCAAATCGAGTTTCCGTCTAACCTGGAAACAAAAAACCACGCATCGAACCGATTGCTGCGATCTGCGATCCGGACAATCGCAGCGAAAATAGCAAACTTCCGATGTCACCGCATCGAATGTGCCTTTCTACCGTATTTTTTTTTCGTTGTTGTTGTTGTTTGTTGCTTCCATGGTTACCAACCAATCTGTCTAGCTATATGATTAGCACCGCGCACACACCAGCAGGCTTTGATCGGTCATTCTTTATCTCTAATGAATATTCAATTAAATTGTTTACTCTTTTCCAAACTACTTGTTGGAGGCTTCTTGTTTCGCCCATTCTTTCGTTCAAGTCTTCTTCTTTGTTTTTTTTTCGTTCACTTTGGCTTTGGAGTGGCGTTGCGCCCGAGCCCGAAGAAAGGAATAAACAGCGGCCGGCCCAGCAATGCCGGAGCGGATGTTGGAAATTAAACGCCGCGCGCACATACGACCACCGTTCTTCATCTTCAACAGCAACAGCCAGCAGTAGCCACTTCGCGAGCAGAAGTGGAATGGTGCGGGGGGGGGGAGTGTGGAGGAAAGTGGGCGACAGGAATCCAACCTGACTTTGTATGTCGGGAGCGTGCGTAATCTGTCATGTCGCACAGGGGCGGCCTCAGACAATTCTGGGTACTGGGTGTCAAAATAGACGAGAGCCCGATCAAATTTCAAATTTGTCATTGTCAAGCGGTTTAGTTTTCGCAGTAGGCCTTTGTCGAGTTGGTCGATTTTTGAATATGAAAATCTATATGTAATCTATTGTAACGACTGAAAGATGAGTTTATATAAGACGGCTTTCTCAGTCCCAAATCACTATGCAAACGATTTAGTTCTTGAATTGCAATTTAAGAATTAAATCGTTTGCCTAGTGATTTGGGACTAAGAAAGCCACCAATAACTATGAAAATCTATAAACACCTTGTCTAAGAATTTAAGAATTCAAAAGTTTGTGAATTCAAATTAATAATAACTTCTAAAAAATTCTCAGTTCTCTCAAAACTAGAAACTCAAAAACTCAAAAGCACAAAAATCAAAAATTAAACCATGCAAAACTTCAAGAACTCAATAACTGAAGATGTCAAAAACTCTCAATTTCGGAATTCGTTATCTAATTAACAAAAACAAAAGCTAGAAAGTTTAGGGGGTCCACATTTCGAGAGCTCATAGAGCTCAAAAACAATAAACAATAAAAATTCTCCTGAACAGAGCTCAACATTGTCACATATTTTTTACAAAAGAACACAATCAAACAGCCTCACATTTGCTTTTTTTTTTTCATAATTCGAAAACAATCGCATTCAAAACAAACGAAAAGAGAAGAAGCATTTTCGTCCGTCTTTCTCTGTAACAAAAGAGAGTATCAATGCCAACGTCACTCGTCACTTCCCTACTACGAAACGAAACCAAAATGTCAATAACATGGAAATTTAGTCAAATTTTATTTCTCATTCTGTGAGGTTTGGCTATTAGCGAAGTCTAAAATATAGCAAATCAAAGTTAATGTAGTCTAAAACCTTTTCAGAACTCTTTGGAAACCAAAACTACCATTGATACGAACACCAACCGGTAAAAATCATTATGAATCGTTATCTGTCATTATCAATTCTTGAAGCTTCGATTGAATATCGCTGAATATCGAAGCTTCGATTGCACTACATAGTCTACGATTTTCACTGAAAATGGCTGAAATTTACAAAAAAAAAACGATTTTGAAATTACTATTCTGCTTTTGTCGTTGACTGGACCTGGATATCGTTCTCTAAATTTGCAAGCGGAGCTGAGATTGTCAATTATTTCCCGTCGTTTTCGTCTATTTTGAATCAACGTAAAAATACTTTTATTGGCTCTGCTCCTGAACTCGAAAACAAACCAATTCTAGATCTCATCAGGTCCAACTCTAGAACTTCTATGAACTATTATGTTCCACTTTCCAGACGTTCCCTAATGTGCCATTTCCCAGGCGTTCTCAATTAATACATGAAATATTGCATTTTACAGGCGTTCATAATTACATATAAGTATTGACGGCTTTCTCAGGCCCAAATCACTAGGCAAACGAAAACGGCCATCAAAAACGGCCGAAACGTCGGGCAATTTAAAAATTAAATCGTTTGCCTAGTGATTTAGGACTGAGAAAGCCGTCAATACTTATATGAACTCATCTTCCAGTCGATACAACCATCGTTCAGAATTACTATATGTAATGTTCCATTTTCCAAGCGTTCCTAAATGTTCCATATTCCAGATGTTGTTTCACTTTCTATAGGTTCCTTTCATTTCAGATACCGGTTCTATATTATGTTTCACTTTCCAGGCGTTCCTTAATGATCAATTTTCCTGGCGTTCTCAATTATTTCATATAATGTTCCATTTTCAAAGCGTTCCTAACTGTTCCACATTTAAGATTTTTCACTTTCTAAATGTTTTTTTTTCCATTTCTAAAGCCGGTTCTATATTATGTTCCACTTTCTAGGCGTTCTCAATTAATCCATGAAATATTGCATTTTACAGGGGTTCATAATTACTCCATGTAATGTTCCATTTTACAAGCGTTCCTAACTGTTCCATATTCCAGATGTTTCACTTTTTATATGTTCCTTTCATTTCTAGTACCGGTTCCATATTATGTTCCACTTTCCAGGCATTATTTAATGCTCCATTTTCCAGGCGTTCATAAGTACTCCATGTAATGTTCCAATTTCCTGGCGTTCCTAACTTTCCATTTTTTTTACATTTTTTGTACCGGTTGTATATCATGTTCTAATTTCCAGGCCTTGTTTAATGTTCTATTTTCCAGGTGTTCTCAAATAATCCATATAATGTTCCGTTTTCCAGACGTTCCTAAGTGTTCCATATTCCAGATGTCTCACTTTCTATATGTTCCTTTCATTTTTAGTACCAGTTCTGTATTATGTCCCACTTTCCAGGCATTCCTGAGTGTTCCATTTTCCAGGCGTTCTCATTTAATACATGTAATGTTCCTCCAAAACTCTAAAGTTTCTATAATCTAAGCCTTCAATGCTCATGATAAATTCAAGATTTTTTTAGCGAACGACCGAAAAGGTTAAAGCCGGGTAAATATAAACTACAATAATAAAATAATAATAATAATAATAATAATAATAATAACAATAATAATAATAATAATAATAATAATAATAATAATAATAATAATAATAATAATAATAATAACAATAAAGACTTATAAGCTGGACATTCCCAAAGTTTTTTTTATAATCTAATAAAGTCAGGAACTCAACCATTCAAAAATGCTCAAATCTCAAAAATCTTGAAATCTCGAAAACTTAATTGTGCAAGCAAGTAAAAGTTTTTAAAAATACAGTCAAACAAAGAATCTTGAGTGCTCAGGAGCTCACACAAACTCGAGAGTGTCAGACTTCAAAGACTTCATTGAAGAGCCCAAAAGCTCAATGAACTCATAAATTCAAGAGCCATAAAACCGAAGAACTCCGCTACTCGAGAATTTAAAGAACTTAAACAAAAGAAGAACTCAAAGTACTGAGGAATAACCCAATAATCCAAGAACTCAGAGAGCTTTAAGAGTTCACGAGCTCAGTCGATTCCACGAAGAATTTACAAACTCAAAGAATTCTAAGAACACAAGGAACTCAAAAACCCACGGAATCTCAAAACTGAAATCATTCTAAGACCTCAAAGAACTCAAAAACTCAATGAACTCAAAGCACCCAAAGAGCTCAGCGAACTCAAATAATTTAAAAACTTCAAACCCAAAAAATTTAAAGAATTCGAAGCACTCAAAGAACTTAAAAACCAATTGAACTTAAGAACTCGAATCATTCAGAGCTCAATAACTCAATGAACTAAAAACTCAATGAACTCAAAGAGCACAGTGAACTCAAAAATGTGTGACTTCCAAATAACCAAAGAGCTCAAGGAACTCAAAAACTCAATGAACTCAAAGAGCTCCGCGATTAATAATTTAAAAACTTCAAACCAGAAAAAATTCAAAGAATCCGAGGGATTTTGAATCTCAACAGAATTCGAAGAACCCAAGGAACTTGGGAACTGAAATAATCCAAAGGACCTGAAGGAACTCAATAAATCAATGAACTCAAAGCACTCAAAGAGCTCAGCGAACTCAAAAATAATTGACACTCAAATTAACCAAAGACCTCAAAAACTTAACGCACTCAAGGAACTAGAGAGCTCAAATCATTCAGAGCTCAAGAACTCAATGAACTCGAAGAACTCAAAGAGCTTAGTGAACTCGAATAATTTAAAAGCTTCAAACCAAAAAAATTAAAGAACCCGAGGGATTTTAAATCCCAACAGTATTCGAAGAACCCTAGGAACTCGAGAACTCAAATCATTCAAAGAGCTCAAGAACTCAATGAACTCAAAAATTCAATGAACTCAAAGCACTTAAAGAGCTCAGTGAACTAAAAAAAATTGACTTACAAATAACTCAAGGGATTCAACAATTCAATGAACTAAAAAGAACTCAAAGGGTTCAGCGAACTCAGAAATTTTTGACTTCCAAATAACTCAAAGAATTTAAAGAATCGAAAAAACTCACAGAATTTTGGAGTTCACGAATTCATTGAACTCAACGAACTCATGATGTTTGAGATTTAAAAAAAATCAAAGCACACAAAGAACTCAAACTACAAGATCCTCAAGAATTAAATTCCATGAAGCCAGAAACTCAATTAATTTAAAAAAAACTCAGAGAGCCCGAAGGACTTTAAAAACCCAAAAAATTCGAAGAACATAAGGAACTCAGGAACTTAGCAACTGATGAAACTTAAGAGCTCAAATCATTCAAATAATTCAAGAACTCTAAGAAATTCAATGAACTCGAAGCACTCAAAGAACTCAGTGAACACAAAAAAAGTTTGACTTACAAATAACCCAAAGAACTTCGAGAACCAAAAGAACTCACAGAATTCGGGAACTCAAAAATTCATTGAACCCAACGAACTCCAAATCCTGCAAATCTCAAAGACCTTAAAAAGCCTTAAGAATTCACGAACTCGATGTATTGCACGAACTCAAAAACTGAAAGAATTCCGAAATTCAAGAGCTCGAAGAATTTAAAGAACTCGAAGAACTCGAATAGAACGAGAGAAACTTAAAAACTCAAATCCCAATGCGTTCAACGAATTTAAAAACACAAAGCATTCAATCCCCAAAATACCCAAGAATTCAAAGAACTTGAATGGAATACCAGGATCATAATTCAAAAATTCCATAAAATTTAAGAACTCATCGAATTCGAAAAGGCGAAAGAACTCGAAGAGCACACGGAACTCAAATAATAAAAAAAAACTCTGAAATCTGAGGAACTGAAGTGCACACGGAACTCAAATAATAAAAAAAAACTTGAAGAACTCATGCAATTAAAAAAATTCAGAAATTATAGAAATTCAATGAACTTAAATAAAGTCAAACATTCAAGAACTCATTGGGCTCAGAGAACATGAAAAATCCAAAAACTCTTAAAACTCATACAACTTTTTTTTAACATCAATTATGAAACTACTAAATGCTAAAATTCAAGAATAGAATAATAGGAAGCATCTTTACTTGAAAACTGATCCCGGAATTTGAAAACGTGAAAACTTCAGAGCCGAAAATTTCCAGTGCTCGACAGTGCAAAAATTTAAAAACCTAAAAACTCAAGATAAACGCAAGACATTTTTCCTGCTTCCGAAGAACCGAAAGAACACAAATCATTGAAAGAACCAACCGAAAGAACTTAGTAGTTCAAGAAGTCATCGAACTCAAGATCATTAACAACTCAAAAAAATTCATAACCCGCATAGAAATCAAAACTTAAAAAAGGAACTCAAGAACTCTTCGTGAGAATAAAAAAAAACAAAGAACTCAATAAACATTACAATGCAAGAAAGTCAATGAACACCAAACAGTCAAGAATTCAAGGAACTCAAGAACTCATTGAAATCGAGGAAGGCAAAGAATTCAAAGAACTCTGAATTCACGGAACTCAAATAACTCAAGAATTCAAGGAACTCAATGAACTCAAATAACTCAAATTTACATTGAACTCAAGATCTCGAACACAAAAAATCTAAACTTCATATTAAAAATAATTATCTGGGAAATTCTGAACTTTTAAACTATCGATTTTGAGTTTTCCAGAGCTCAGTAATTCATACACAATTCTGGATATAATATATGAATGAATTACATGGTGTCTCAGATTTCAATGATTATTCCAGAAGAACTCAAAAGATTAAAATTTTATTTCAGATCAAAGCAAAAATAGTCATGTCCACTTCGTACAAATCTATTACCCATTTGACAGAAAACCGTTGCTTGTTTGCAAAAAGTGTTTTGAAATATGCATTAACTTCTCGTCTGCTTAGTGTTTTATGTCGAACCGCGAGGTGGCATTAGCAGTTCAACACTAACTGCTTATGCACTGGAAAGTCGAAGACGAATCGTAGTAAAAAAAAAGGAAAGATAGTCATGTGCACTTCGCACCAACGGGTTGAGAGCGATTTTTTTTTGTCACTTTGAATATTGTGGGAAAAGTTTTTCAAAACAAAAAAAATATCCATTATTGCAAAGGTTTTTTGCAATCATCAGATTTTGAATCGAAATTTCGAATGTGAAAGTATGTATATTTTATTGTTCGCAAATCGAAAGCAGAACTAATAGAATTTTTCGATAGGGCAAACCGACATTCGAAAAGCTTTCGAGCTGATATAGGCTAGGTAATCCAGGTCACCAATAAGCATATACTTCTGCCGCATTATGACATTTCAATCGCTTTTGAGATTGAATTAGGACCGTTTTAGGCAAAATATACGGCTACTTCCATATAAAGCTTATTTAGTGCTACTCTGCACTTGGAAAACTGAATTATGATTGATTTACAGCAGATGAGCTTTCAGATTACCGATATAGAGCTATAAGAATTTTTTTGGACCCTTCTACTGCCGTTTATTAGTGCTTACTAGCATCTGTTGAAAGACTCGGACGCCTAGTGGCGGCACTGGCATTCGATCTCAATAAGCTGTGGAACAGACGTTTGCCGCGCCGTTCGGAAAATGCGCGTTCTGATCTATCTGATCGATCCACGATGACGATTTCATTTTCTCACACTACAGACGGAACCGATCCAGTTTTGCGACGCGAACGGGACACAGCCGGATCTTGATTGACTTTTTACTTCCTCTGGACGACGACGACGACGACGACGACGACGACGACGACGACGACGACGACGACGACGACGACGACGACGACGACGATGACGACGACGATATTGTGGAAGCATTTCTTCCGGTCCGGACCCGGTCTGGAACGGGTTAGCTTCAATTAATTAGTCAGCAGTTTAATGATGCACTTCGAATCGATGAAAGTGCCGATCGATGGGCCGAGATTCCGATCTAGTTCTTGCGGTCCACAGCAAGCAAGCGAGCGATGATCGGTTGCTTCCACCAATGAGGCGAGAAATTGTCGATTTAATGGCTCCCAGGTTGAGCCGACGATGCGCGGAAACATGATAGTAGTAAATGGATGACGACATCATCATCGGAATTCGGAGAATAAAACAAAGCTGCTAGAATCCGAAACCGTCAAACGCCATTAGATTCATTAGATCAGACCTTCATTCATTCGTTCATTCATTCAATGACCGGGGGTCGATTTCCGGTTCGTTGGCGGGGTCCCGAAAACAATCACCACCACCACCACAATCGACTAATGGCTAATGCCTATATAATTATGGACCTCTCTTGGCTTGGTCGATTACTTCCAGCGATCATCCGATCTTCGAGCAGTAGCTATCAAGCGTACCGAAGGACCCAATCAAAACCGACACTTCCGGTGTGCGGTGTTGGGGTGCAAAAAGGGAGAATGAAACCGAGAAAGAAGAACAGGAAAATCTGGACACCCGGAGGCATTGTGTTCGCCGTCATTGTGACAAACTGTCTATGATGGAAGGCGAAGACCGGTCTCCCAAGAAGGAGTAAGGATCGGAAACTACCGTAGAATTAATAATGATGATGATCGTGATGATGATGATGATGTTACTCGATCCTTTGCAGCAGCGTATATTTTTTGTTTTTTTTTTTTTTCCTATAGTGAAACAGGTTCTCTCCCTACTCCTAGACCCGCGTGAAGGTACACTACAGACAGGCAATATGGTGTGTAATTATACATGAAAATAATAATAACAATACACGGCTCATGGATTTCGGGATCACGGTGACACACACAGGGACGACAAACATAGAAGTGATAGATAGTGGAAACGAGAAAAGACACTTGCGTATCTGACGAGGAGAAGGAGAGAGGCGTCGGTCGGAAGGGAACGCGACGCACTTACCTCTCATTGATGGAAGGTTTTTTTTTTTTAACTTTTTTTTCCCTCTACTCTCGACGAGGTTAGAACGGAAATGAAACCAGATACGTGTGTGTATTTTACACACATTTTTCCCATCCTCAGTCAGTCAGTCAGAGCCAGCCAGTAAATGGAATATTGACGAAAAAAATATATGAAGCATTGAAAGATGTTTTAACAACCTGAAAGTTGTTGTCATTTGCGCAACTCCTAATGGGATTAGAGATCCCTATTACTATGGAAGCTAGAAAGAGAGATAGATTGCCTACTAGATTGCTCAATACCCGCAACGGCAAACGTTGAATGGAGAGTCCGAGAGTGCAATCAGCGGGCACCGATCGCAGTGTGCGTCGCTGCTTTGCGCACGGGTCTCTCTGGAAGGTAATTGATCGTAGCGCGTTCACCAGCTTCTTACACCGGAAATGCAATCTCCTAGTGTGAGAGGCCCGAATTAATCGCTTGATCTACTGTCAAAGGCTCCCGGTGCTGTGCCAAGATGGCGGCACAGGATAATGGCAAGCGATTGTTCTGGGTCTTTAGTTTTTTTTTGTGTTTGATTGCTGTTGTTCATCAGCCAAGCACTTTTCACAATCGCGCACGTGTTTACAGCTGCTGTTGCTGCTGCTGCTAGACAACAAGCGAAATCAATTGTTTTCCGTGTTCCTCCGTTCTTCCACCGTTTTTTTTTTTGTGGTTACCGTAGGGTTGCCAGTTTGGAATAGCTCTTTCCACCGGCAGCAATCATATTTTAGGATGTCCGGATACAGTGTTTAAAGATGTCATTACACCGTATTTTTTAAAGTCAGTAATATTCACAAACGCGTACTATCTAAATGCTCAGTCTATTCAACTTACTGACAAGTTTCAACTTGATCATTTAGTGGTTAGTTGTTTTTGTGCTTAGGACACGTAACGGGTTTTGATTTTCTTTCCGTTTTGTCTTCGACTACTCCGGTGTAGCACTAAAATAGTTGATTTTGATGTTCTATTTTTTCATTATTTAAACAAGATTTTCGTATGAAACGTGGTATTAACAAGAATTTTACAACTTTTTCCACTCGTTTCGTGAAATAGTTCGAGAAAATACTCGAACAGAAAAAAGTTATTAGGAAAACAAATCTGGAGTAACTTAGTTACACTTTCGGTTTGTGAAATTTTGAGCATAGTCAAGAAAGACGTAGTCCTACGTCAAAACTTTAAGTCCGAACTAAATGTTTTTATCCGGTTTTTGCGTTCCAGATTTTTCAAACTAAGTTGAACTTATCAAACTTTTGCATTCATTCGTTCAAATGAAGAGAGACTACATCTATGTTATCTGTATAATTATTTTTAAAGCCCTAACAGGGACAACAATTTCGTAAGTTCGGCTGAAAAGTTCGTATCGTTTAATAGAAACACACATTTTTTGCCAAAATTCGTTTTTATTATTCAACATAATTGCCATCAGAGGCGATACAGCGATTATAGCGATCTTCCAACTTTTCGATATCATTTCTGAGAACAGGAAAAAGTCACTGGGGGCCAAATCTGGAGAATACGGTGGATGAGGGAGCAATTCGAAGCCCAATTCGTTCAATTTCAGCATGGTTTTCATCGACTTGTGACACGGTGCATTGTCTTGATGAAACAAAACTTTTTTCTTCTTCAAATGAGGCCGTTTTTTGAAATTTCGTCCTTCAAACGCTCTAATAACACTAAATAATAGTCACGGTTGATGGTTTTTCCCTTTTCAAGGTAGTCGATGAAAATTATACCATGCGAATCCCAAAATACAGACGCCATAACCTTACCGGCCGATTGTTGAGTCTTTCCACGCTTTGGGTTCGGTTCATCGCGTGCAGTCCACTCAGCTGACTGTCGATTGGACTCCGGAGTGAAGTGATGGAGCCATGTTTCGTCCATTGTTATATATCGACGGAAAAAATCGGTTTTATTTCGATATAACAGCTCCAAACACTGCTCAGAATCATCAATTCGTTGTTGTTTTTGATCGATTGTGAGCTCACGCGGCACCCATTTTGCACAAATCTTTTTCATATCCAAATATTCGTGAATAATATGTCCAACACGTTCCTTTGATATCTTTAGGGTGTCAGCTATCTCGATCAACTTCACTTTACGGTCATTGAAAATCATTTTGTGGATTTTTTTCACGTTTTCATCGGTAACAGCCTCTTTTGGACGTCCACTGCGTTCATCGTATTCGGTGCTCGTATGACCAGTACGAAATTTTGCAAACCACTTACGAATTGTTGCTTTGCCCGGTGCAGAGTCTGGATAACACTCATCAAGCCATTTTTTGGTATCGGCGGCACTTTTTTTCATCAAAAAGTAGAGTTTCATCAACACACAAAATTCCTTTTTTTTCATTTTTTTTTTCATAATAACAAAAGTAGCTTCACTCAAAATGCAATATCTCACAAACTAATAATCAGACAGCTGTCAAATTTATACACGTATCTTTTGAAGGTTGGTACTAACTGAAAATGGAATGGATTTAATTCTAGTGTCGCCATCTCATAGAAACGATACGAACTTTTTAGCCGATCTGTTATTTGAGGGCATCACAGAATAGTTAAAAGTCCCAGGGAGCGAAAAAGACAGGGATGTTCGAATTTTTCAAATTTCGCCACTGCATCTCATCTAGCGTTTTCCATTCTGTATGAGAACTATCTGACAAGCAAATACAACGATGACATTACGCCATAACGGATGAAATGATATAAATGATCTGAGGTTTTCGGTTGGAGTTTCTTCTAGACCCACCCAACACTGCCGTGCGAGGTCCGCGCAGGTGGCAACCCTATCGATAGAGCAGACTCCGAGTGGAGGAAATTTCGCCGGTTCTTTCGACCCAATTCTGTGCGGAACATTCGAAGCCAACTCGTCGGATCCAACCACTGCCGACCGAAACAAAAAAAAACTTTTTCCTCCTCTCTTGTTGGTGGTATTGATGAAAAAATTGAACAGTTTTCTGAACGCTCAATTGAAGCGTGCGCGCGCGAGTAAACACTTTTTCCATCATCGCGCGCGCACACACCGAAGAAGCAGAAACGTCAATTTAGGTTCCCTAACAATAACAACAACAACAAGAGCAGTGGCAGCAGCACAGAACACAGTTGGCTTTGGGTGTTGTACAAAAATCGTAGGTACATTTTCTTCTTTCTTCTTTCTCTGCACTTCTCTCGCCAGCTCTATTCTCTTATTCAAATGAATTAAATCGTTAATAATGACAACATCCGGTCGGGTTCTGTTGCGTTGCCCATTGCCTTTCGCCCCGCTTAGGAACTACCGCGTCGCACCGCACCGCACCGGACCGCGCCAATCTTCCCCGGCGAATCCGCGCGATCGGAGATGTTCGTCCATCGCCGCTTCGCGTGTGTATATTTCTCACTTTCTAGAATTTGAAAGCAATTTTCCCAAATTGTTTTCAGATTGTTTGAGGTAATAATTCGCCCTCCCTTCCGGCCTCTACCCTCCAATGTTCGCTCATCCCCCTTCCCGCTACTGGTACCAGGTTTGTTTTTGTTAGATGCAGGAGCAAAAAAAAAATCGAAAAATGCTTTTAACAAGCACTTTTTAAGGTAATTTTCCAACCGTGTTTTTGTTAATTTCCATCTCACTCCCACAACATGTGGTTTTTCAATTAGCTGGTTGTTTTGCCTGCTATATCGCTTATGATCGTGCTCGTTGGCATTTAACGGGCAAAATTGGCATGGTTAATGTCAGAGCATCGGCCAGTATCGGTCCGGGGCTCGAAAGAAAAAAAAAAAGAAAAAAAACGTTTGCTGACGGAACACAGTTTTTATTCCCCCCGGGGCAGTTTCTCATAACGTCTTTGCTTCTTGTTTTTTTTTTCGTTTTTGTTTTCTTACTTACACTCGAACCGCACTTGGTGGAAGCATAACTCTTCTGGTTGATAGTGCAAAAGGGTGCAAAAACGATTGCAATATATGTATTTTTTGTGTATTTTCTGCACTACCAGCATCATCAGCCTATCAATGAATCGAATGTTTATGAAAGTGCAAGGAAATGGGTGATTTTTCTCGTGGCCTTAGCGGTTGTTGTTGTTGTTATTGGCAGTGAAAGGTTCCTGTCCTGATTTTGTTCCACCGGCACGAAACATTCAATTATTGAACGATCACCACTACCACTTCTACCAGAGAACGTCAGTCGCCAGAGCAATGGCGACGGTCACCGTCATTCTGGTGTTTTGCAATTTTTTTTAAACTCAATCGTAGCAACCCGGTGGTGGTTATGACGATGGCAGACCAGATTCGTTTTGATTGTTTGGTAGAGCAATTTTCCGAACTTTTTTTTGCGATTGTCAATGTTGAATACATTATTGTTTCCACGTTCCACCAAGTGATAAAACTTTTTTCAGTGATTTTACATGATTTCCGAACATAAAATAGAGGTTGACAAAACAAACTAACTTCAATCCTACAAGATTAATTACCCAGTAGGATAATAGTGCGTAAATAAGATTCGAGATTGATTGGGAGAAAGCCTAAATTAGTGTTTGTATGCGAAATTATCTATTCTGGGGTTTGTGTTAAGATATTGTGCAGTCTTGAACTCACATAACAGTTCGGCTGAAAAGTTCGTATCGTTTAATAGAAACACACATTTTTTTGCCAAAATTCGTTTTTATTATTCAACATAATTGCCATCAGAGGCGATACAGCGATTATAGCGATCTTCCAACTTTTCGATACCATTTTTGTAGTACGATTTGTCCTTTGCCTCAAAATAGGCCTCAGTTTCAGCGATTACCTCTTTATTGCTTCTAAATTTTTTACCAGCGAGCATTCTTTTGAGGTCTGAGAACAGGAAAAAGTCACTGGGGGCCAAATCTGGAGAATACGGTGGATGAGGGAGCAATTCGAAGCCCAATTCGTTCAATTTCAGCATGGTTTTCATCGACTTGTGACACGGTGCATTGTCTTGATGAAACAAAACTTTTTTCTTCTTCAAATGAGGCCGTTTTTTTTAAAATTTCGTCCTTCAAACGCTCTAATAACGCTATATAATAGTCACTGTTGATGGTTTTTCCCTTTTCAAGGTAGTCGATGAAAATTATACCATGCGAATCCCAAAATACAGACGCCATAACCTTACCGGCCGATTGTTGAGTCTTTCCACGCTTTGGGTTCGGTTAATCGCGTGCAGTCCACTCAGCTGACTGTCGATTGGACTCCGGAGTGAAGTGATGGAGCCATGTTTCGTCCATTGTTATATATCGACGAAAAAAATCGGTTTTATTTCGATATAACAGCTCCAAACACTGCTCAGAATCATCAATTCGTTGTTGTTTTTGATCGATTGTGAGCTCACGCGGCACCTATTTTGCACAAAGCTTTCTCATATCCAAATATTCGTGAATAATATGTCCAACACGTTCCTTTGATATCTTTAGGGTGTCAGCTATCTCGACCAACTTCACTTTACGGTCACTGAAAATCATTTTGTGGATTTTTTTCACGTTTTCATCGGTAACAGCCTCTTTTGGACGTCCACTGCGTTCATCGTCTTCGGTGCTCATATGACCAGTACGAAATTTTGCAAACCACTTACGAATTGTTGCTTCGCCCGGTGCAGAGTCTGGATAACACTCATCAAGCCATTTTTTGGTATCGGCGGCACTTTTTTTCATCTAAAAGTAGTGTTTCATCAACACAAGAAATTCCTTTTTTTTTTTCATTTTTTCACAATAACAAAAGTAGCTTCACTCAAAATGCAATATCTCACAAACTAATAATCAGACAACTGGTTGAAGGTTGGTACTAACTGAAAATGGTATGGATTTAATTCTAGTAGCGCCCTCTCATGGAAACGATACGAACTTTTCAGCCGATCTGTTAACTACTAAAAAATGAAAAGTTGTAATTGCAAGAAACTGCGAAAAAGTATCACCCGGAAGAAGAACTTGAACCTTCAACCTTCTCCTTTTTTATATCATTTATTTTACCCCGGCTTTAACCATTTTGGTCGTTCACCGGGTAAGCCTTCTCCTTTCCGAGGAAACGCTCTAGCAACTAACTACGCTACCGTGGAACATGTTCAGAACATGCTCCAGAGCGGAACGGACGAAATAGTGCCGAACTTGTGCGATTGATTTTGCACAGAAGTTGTATTTGATAAATCTATCATTCTAGCTTCGTGTTCGTTATACAACCGGTAGTTTGACTTTTCTTCGACTAACAAATTAATTCTTTACTGTTGAAGTTTTATTCTAATGAAAAAGGTTACTTATGTTGGTGCTAACGCATAAAAACAAAACTTGGCACAGGTACTACTCGCATTTCAGAGATGGTTTAGGGAGCAGTTTTATGTGGGAGGAAGCGTAGCAAGTGTAATTAACAGGAGGGGGTCATGAAAAAATTCATATAACTTGACGAGAATCGATACGTTTTGAAGACCATAAAAACATTTTGCATATATTAGATATGACTTTACGGGGGGTGGGTGTAGTAAGTGGCTTCAAAAAGGGGGGTGTAATGTTTGAAACGGCGCAATTTCGAAACTATTGAACGGATTGCCACCAAACTTGGCACAGGTACTTCTTGCTCTTCTGAGAAGATCATAAGGGTGTTTTATTGGGGGAGGGAGCGTAGTAAGTGTCCTTAACAGGGGGGTCATGAAAAAATTTGTCTAATTTGACGAGAATCGATACTATTTTTAGACCATAGAAACAGTTTGCATATATAAGATATGATTATATGGGTGGTGGATGTAGCAAGTGCCTTTAAAAAGGAGGGGGGAGGGGAGGTGTAATGTTTGTAATGTAATAACTCCGGAACTAATTAACGGATTGCTATCAAACTTGGTACAGATACTTATTGCTCTTAAGAGATGGTCATAAGGGTATTTTCGTGGGGGAGGGAGCGTAGGGAGAATCGATACTTTTTGAAAACCATAGAAACATTTTGCATTCCGTAGGTATGATTATATGGGGGTTGGATGTACCTTTAAAAAGGGGGGTGTAAGGTTTTTAACAGCATAGCTCCAAAACTACTGCACGTATTGCAATCAAACTTGGCAAAGGTAGTTCTTGCTCTTCAGAGATGATCATTAGGACATTCTCAGGGGAGAGAGTGTGTAGCAAGCGTTCCTAATTTGAGGAGGCCATGTCGAAATTTGTCTTATTTAAAGAGAATTGATACTTTTTAAAACCATACATACAATTTGATAAACTTAAATATGGTTTTAAGGATATTTGTGGGGGGTAGATATAATGAGTGCCGCTAAAAAAGGAAGTTGAATGTGAAAATTATAGAATTTTCCATAAAACGATACTTCTTGCTGAGTACAGATATTATTTGCGCTTCAGATGATCCTAAGAACATTTTTAAGAAGACAGTGGGAGCGGGTGGATAAAGTAAGGGTCTCATCCAAGGGAGGAGCAAAGTTCAAATTGTTAATATAATCGAACGTTACTCCAAACACAATTCAAACTCACCACACTTAACTAGGTTGGAGTTTTTAAGGTGGGGAGGAAGTGTGGGGGGTGAGCAAAGTTCCATAACAACTCAGTAAATTATCG
Organism: Malaya genurostris; assembly: GCF_030247185.1. Lineage (NCBI taxonomy): Eukaryota > Metazoa > Arthropoda > Insecta > Diptera > Culicidae > Malaya > Malaya genurostris. The sequence continues at coordinate 11,339,495 of NC_080570.1, forward strand.
CCAAACTTGGCACAGGTACTTTTTTCTATTCAGAGGTGGTCACGACAAGCTTAGATATTCATGACAAAGGCTTATTGTAACATTTTCTTATTCGTCGTCAAACAAGATAGTGGGGCGGATTCAGACTAGGAGAAGAGGATCTTGAAAATCAATTTTCATCTTGATTTTTTTATAAAATAAGAGAGGGGCAAGAATGTCAAGATTGTGCTAGATAGTATTGCTATCGTTAATTTAAATTAAGTAGTACTGCTATTGTTAATTTTAATTAATTAATCGATACTTTTTGAAGAGCACAGATACTTCGTACACTACTAAGAGGTGGTCATATAAGGGTTATCATGGAGGAGAGCTGTGGTAAGTTCACTAATAAAAGGGGAGTTCAATATAAAATTTATTCTACGATAAACGATGCAACTTCACAAATACAGATACTACTTTTATGTCAATGTAGATTAAAAGGTTATTTTAAGGGAGAGGGAGTGCAGCAAGTGTGGCAAACATGGCAAGTGTAAGGTAAAATTGATTGAATAGCAACATAAAACTGCTCAGAGTATTACACTAAGTAGGACAACTTCGGGAATTTTGTTCGGCCTTTTCTTCCCGAAACATTTCCGAGCAACGCCGGGTCATTCGGCTAGTAATAATATATTTAAAGGCACACTGCTAAAGCTCAAAGATGATAAGGGTATTTTCTAATCTTGATTAACGACTAACTTAAAACTAGGGTATTATCATTAGGGTAGTGACGTATTCCGGTCGCAATGGTCGATTCGGGAGTGAAGACTTGATATCACATCGATGAACATTTAAATGTAAGCTTTCTGCCTTTTTTGATGTTGAATTCAGTTATGGATTCGCTATGGAATTACTGACATGACATATTTTTACATCTATTGGGAAGTAAATTTAGATCAGTTTCAACGCGACCCGATCAGCTTCGTTCTCTAGGTCCGACACTACCGGGCAAAACCTGTGCAGTTGGTGGCAGCCTTAGGCTACGAGTGCTGCAATTTTTGCCTACCTTCTACGCCTAAAGTGAATTACATTTGTATAAAAAAAATGCCATGAAGGACAGACAAAATAACCGAACAGAAGCCAACGGACTATCGTCACACCGTCACGACCGTAGTCAAAGTATGGCGGCAGTTCCAATTGACGCCATCTGACAGGTAACGGCCATTTTTTTTTCGCCTCTGCGAACGGAACAGATTCCTTCACTGTGTACAAACGGTTCTATCCGTTTGCTAATTTGCAAGATAATAAAAACACGTGCGACCGGTTTCCCCTACCTACCTATCGAGGGAACGAGGGAATTTTGTTTTCTTTAAGGGCCCTATTTACGCAATAATAGTTCTTTTTGATGGCGAAACATCAAAAGTACCAGCGTAACACAATTACCGACGAAGGGAAACCCTCCTGATTTTATCAAAAAAAATAAATTTCGCTGTCATCAGGTCGTTGATTTGATTTGAGCTTCGTATTCACCCCTCTTCAAGTGTACACACGCACAGACTCAATCAACCCTAGACACACTAACTTGTTGAATATGATTCTTCCTCCTGCCGAAACCCCTCGCTCGAGAGAGAGAGAGAGCCGGGTAAGGAAATTCCATTAGCGATATAAAACCAGCACCAAATGGAAAACCGTTTCTGCCTGTTTTGGTTCGTAGTCCAGTAGTCCGTCCAACCGACGAGGACAATCGGTTCCAATCAAAGAACCAAGCCTGGCTCGCTCACTCGCTCGCATAAAGTGACACCCCAAAAACACGGGGTTTCGTCGTTCCCCGTATTGTCCGAGCGCTGCGAAAGGTGACGCATTTCGCCGTCGGTTTTCGGCCGCGGAGTACGCGGGTTTTGCTATGGCGGCGATGTCTTGGCACGGTTCGCAGAGCAAGTAGGTCTATTATTGCCTGTGTTGGCGGTAGCCGTTTGTATTGTTGTTTGAACTCATCACAGCTCGCGAGAGGAAGAAGAAGGAGGAGGAACAACAACCGGGGAGCGGGTGAAGGTGAGCAAAACAAAAACAAAGCAGCCCCCAAAACCAACGAACAACGAACGGACACATGCAAGCACTGGCTCACACCAACACCGAGGCGACTGTTGAAATCGGCGCAGAACACGGACCGGACCCCCTCACTGACGACGGGCTGGTGGAAAGAACTCATGCAACGTTTGCTCCTACCCGCCACAACCGCGGCGCTACATTACACCGGTAATCCGCTCGTATCGTTCGTACGGTATAAAACGTAGTAGGCTGCCGGTGGCGGAACATTTGCTAGAACATACGTTTCCAACATCGTGGCCTGCTGCTGCTGCTCACCACGGCGTGAAAAGTGTATTTTCCGTTATCACCTCAGGTTGTCCTCACTCAACGCACACACAAACGGGGCCTGCTTGGATGGGTAAACGAAATTCTTGGTCGGCTCGGAACAAGCAACAAGTTTCGCCAGCGAACAGTGATTTGGCAAATTGTCAATTTCTCAATGGCAAAGTTTAACTCAATTTCTCCACTAACGATCTGTCAGTTAGTCAGTCAGTCAGCCTCGCACATAAATAACCAATCGTTGGTTGGTTGGTTGATTCTGGGAAAACGATCACTACGACGACACAATCGGGCTCTCGTCCGGAAAAACCCCCGCCAACAGAAGTCATCGAAAATGCTGATGACGTTGTTCTCGTTTAAACGCTCTTCGGAAGGGAAGGCGAAGGCGTGCAAGAGAAAGGTCATAAAACTGCCATCCCTTTCAGGGAGATGATAAATGTTTCGCTGCTTGCAGCAGCACCGTTTTTCGGAAACCACCGATAACCAACAACCAACTCAATTGCTTTGTTTACTTTTCCCACAGATTAACAAGACGTGTGATCCTTTCTTTCGGTTGTTTTCGGTTGTTTTGTCCTTTCTCACTCCCTAGCGTATTGGGCACCAAAAAAACCCGGACCCCGGCATGTGAGCATCGAAAACAAGTGTTTCCACCCGGGGAACAAAAGCTTTATCGCGCGGATTTTATCACCGAACCACACAAGAAGTGGCAGCAGCAGCAGCAGGATCCAAAAAAAAAAAACGGGGTGTGAATGTTTCCGAGTTGTGATTCTGTTAGTCCGTGTTTCCACGGAACGCCTCGGCTTCTGGTAGCGATGCCAGATTGTAACAACAATTTTAACTAATCGGTTAAAATTTCTAATGCCTTTTGCCTTTCTAAGATTTTTCGCTAGGTTTCATTTTTACTATTTCATTCGTCAGCCTTTTTTCTGGTCTGTATTCTAGATTAGTAGAGAAAGAATCCGTAAAACATATCGAACTTTGTAAATCCGCAGATCCGGTTAGTAGCGCCAAGGATACTGCCGTTTCCATGAATGGGAGCCCATATCCGACACCGGAAGTTGACATTGAGTGCATGCGCCCCGTGTGACACCCAGAAGCTGGAAAGCTACTCCGGACCAATCCGACAGACCGACCGACCGATCGACCGGACGGATGGCAATTGTGGTTGTGTAGATGAAGCCCATAAAGGAGAACTCAGCACCTCTTAATGATTCTGATAATTTTATTTCCTCCCCGTCTCTCGGTGGGTTTTCTTTTTTGTTTGTGGTGCTGTGAGCGTAAGTGAATTAGTGTGTTCGACGCAGCAGCTTTGCGAGCTCCAAGCCTCAAGCTCGCTAATGTATTAGCATAATTGCAGGCTGCCATCGGCCCCGCACACCACCTCACCGGCGGTTGGTTAATGTTTTCAATTAGTTTCATGGGGCCCCTTCACCCCACTTCGCACTTATTCACTGGCTTTTCTTTTTTTTTTGGCTCGGTGTTTGCATTTTAATTGACGCTGGGAAATGTGCCACAAATCGAAGCAATCGGATGCGCCCCAATCGTCCGATTTTAGTGAAAGGATTATTGATTCGTTTTTGTTTTGGCGGATTGCTGCGATCGAAATAATAATAATTCTGCCGGGCGGCTATAAGCCGATTGGCACTGGTCTCTGTGATGCCTACTGCGATCGATCGTGACGACGACGACGACGGGTCGCAGAAAGAGCCAAAGCCAAAGGAAGCTCATATTAAAATTAATGAGTGACAACGGAAGAAGAAGGGTTGGTTGGTTGACCGAAGAGCGGGGGACCGGACTGTTAAACACAAGATTAAGTTCCGTATTTAATGTCATTTTCGAGCGAACGCCGGCCGGAAACAAGCGAAAACCAGTCCCCAACCGAGACTGCAGCGGAAAGAGGCGAAGAAGGGGCGTGACACATCCGAATAACTGGACCAATCGCAACTGCCTGTCTCCATACGGGCCAAGTCGGAAACTGGAGCGGATCGGAGCGGGCTGTCGATGTCCGGTTGAAAAACGCGCCCTAATGGTGGATGCGATTTGCATAAATAATTAGAACCGAACGATTTACGACCGTGGGAACTTGCAACTATTTAACGGAGATTGGCTGTTATTGAACTAATTGGTGCTGGATTTTTTCTCTCTATCTCTCTTTAATTATGTCTTACTGTTACGCATGAGTAGCGCGTTTCGTGGGCTGAAGAACAGGTATCCTTGGTCGGAATAATCGGTTTTCCATACGATTGCGATCAAAGTTTTTGCGCCTCGTCAGATACTCATTTTATTTTTTTTCGTATCAATAATCAACAAGAAATTTTGTCTCTAGACGGAAACCAGTCAATTTTCTTTATTCCGTGGAACTGCTCTGCCGTTGAGCTACCCTGGAGGATCTTCAAACGTAACTAAGCATTGATTAGTAACGCAAAACGAACATTTAATAGATCAATTTCAAAAAATTAAAGGTAAAAATGGTGGTGAAATCAGGATCGACTTACTCGGATTTAGATGAAATCGTCGTAACTCGGAAATAGTTATCGAAAAAAAGTGTTCAAGAAAAAGTTGTAGCAATAAACATGCTTAGAGTGACGTTTCTTCTAGAAGTAGTCATTCTCGAAATATTTTGTCATAAAATTCAAAGACCTGGAATGTTGAATAGTTCAGTTTTTTTCCTAACAGACTCAAGAAGAACGCCCCAAACTCTGACTTTTTTTTCAAGAGAATATAAAAACCTTTAATTTTCAAGATCTCATAAACTCAACAGTTCACTTGAAATCTCTAGTATTGCTTCTATTCTTTATGTTTCGTTTTCGAGAAAAAAAATTGAACTGTTTAGTGCAAACTTAACAGTTGAACTGCTCTGCATTGACGAATCGAAGACGAAACGTAAAGAATAGTGAACACGATTATGTGTCCATAGCACAAAAAACTGCGTTTTGCTAAACCCATATAATACAATATTTCTTGCATTAATTCATGATCTTATAATTTAAAAAAAATATGCATAATCTCATCATCACAAAAAAAACTATCTATGTTAGAACTCGAACAACTTAAGAGCTCTGAAAACGCAAAGAACAGAAGGTAGTGAATAACTTTAAAACTCACGAATTAAATTTATTCAAAGTACTCAAAACTCGAGAACTCAAAAAACTCAACAATTCAAACAGCCTATCAATTAAAAAAAACAAGAACCCCATTAACTCGTGACTTATAAACTTATTAGAATAAAGACCTAAAAAAATGCATACCCAAAGAACTCAAGAAGACACAAACATTCATTAAAATTTAAAGAATTGAAGAAAAAAAAAGAAAGAACTGTAAGAGCATTAAAAAACTCGAGGAACTAATGAATACTCATTAAAAATTAAGAATTCAAAGAAAATCGAATGAATCCAAAGAACGCAAGAAGACATAGAATTGAAATAAATCATAGAACCCGATGAAGCCTAAGAACACTAAAAACTCAAGAAACTAATAAATCCGATGAACGACCGCAAACAGGTAGAAGCCAGGTGTAAATAAACGATATGTAAAACAAGAAACTAATGAAAACTTATTCAAATTAAAGTTCAAAGAACTCAAGGAGGGAAAGAAATGCTCAAAGAATTTAAAAGAAATCAAAGCATTCACTGAACCCAAAGAGCTAAACTGATGAAAACTCATAAAAAATTATTATTCAAAAAACTCTAAAAAATGGATTCATCCAAACAACTCAAGAAGACAAAAAATGTAAGAACCCAAAAAATTCAAAAAGCACTAAAAACTCATTAGTAATAAATTAGTACTCAATGAACTAAAAAAAATGAATCAATCCAAAGAACTCAAAAAGATGGGGAAAAAATCCAGAAAAACTAAAATAATTCAAAAAATTAAAGAACAAAAAAAATTAAAATTTAAAAAACTCATTAAAAATAAAAATTCAAAGAACTAAAAAAATGGAACAATCCAAAAAGCTCAAAAAGAAAAAAATCCATAAAAACTCAACGAATTTGAAAAAAATCAAATATCCCAAAACTTTCTAAGAACTAAAAACTCATAACACTAATGAAAACTGAAGAGTTAAAAAAAGATTTAAAAAATTCAAAAAATCCAAAAAAAAAACGCAGAGAATTCTAAAAACTAATGGAAAATCATAGAATCTAAGAATTCAAAGAACGCTATCCGGAGGTCCAAGGGTGATGTCATGTGACAAGGATATGCACTCAATTTTCTCAGAGGTGGCTGAACCGACAGTAACAGAACTGGCAGCCAGAAAACAAAATGGCCACCGAAAGCGAAAATCTGCATCCACTGCATCAAAGGTAACTAGATCGAAGGTGGCACCGATCGAAAATTGCAACTATCGCAGCAGTAAAATGGCTGCACAACGACGGAGAGGCCTTCAGGGTTTCGCACCTCACTTTCCGATGAATGTGATACAAAGTACCAAAATTTATGACTAACCTTAACCTCGTTTTACTGTTTCGTTTAAGTTGCACCGGCAATCGCCATTTTTTTTCGCATTCGCTTCAACTGTTGCATCAAAGCCCCCACAGTTACTCCAACCGAATGCCAGTACTGCAATGCTTTTTATTTTTCTCTGTTTTTTGTTTTGTTTCGATGATGTGTGCACTCGGTACAATAAAAGAAATAAAAACCCGTCCACCAAATCGGTTGACCTTTGTGTCAGGAAAATTCATCCAATGGCTTTTAATCGCTGTTACCTCAGTGCCGCGGAGCGGAGCGGTGAGCCAGAGGAAAGAAAAACAACCGAGCAAAAAAGATGGTCACGCTAGACGGCTCTCGAAAACGAAATCTGCGCCTCTCCTTTCGCTTCTTCTTCTCCGCTAGACAGAAACTATCAGAGGGATCGAAACGAAAAAAAAAACAATGTAACATTGAACTATAAAAATAAAATTAAAAACTACAAAATAACGAGCCCCCTTTCATCCTTCTCCTCCTCCTCCTGGCTTCCATCGCATCAAATCATAACCGTCGAAATTAATTATCGCATGAGATTTGGCAACACCTGGCGCGTCGTCAACCCCGTTCGTTCGACTGTTGCTATAGTTATTCTACGGTCAGCGCCTTCTTATTAGTAACCATCGCTACCGCCCTCACACACACACATACTCACAAACGCCGGCCGCGGCTGGCTAGATCTGATTTGAAATTTTAATACACCCCGCACAAGCACCTTTTGGCAAAGCATGACTTCATGAAGCCGAAACCAAACTATTGACCAAACTTCTTATTCATAAGCAACTGCAACAGTCAGTTCGATTGCAGTGCAATGTGCGTTCTGCGTGAAACAGAAGAAAAACATTAAACTGCGATTAAACAATAGTTTTGTTCCGATTATGCCAGGTTAGAAAACAAACAAACAAAAATATGAGACGGTTTAGGGTTTTTTTTAGAAGAAAATTTATTACTTTCCTATTACTTTTCAAATTCATTTCCTTCGATGGTCACTTCATCGAATGCCGTTTCTTCGAAAGGGTTTATTTTTTACGTGGAAGAAGTAATTTCGCGAACAATACCAGCATCGAAAATTTACATACAAAAACCGCATAAATTAGGAAATTTGCATTATAAATTCTACATATAAAATCTGTTTCAATCCACCTAGTGGTGGAATGATACCTTTGTCATATTTTCATAAATAATTAAAACAAACTTTACATTGAATCTTGAATAAAATCTTGAAGAAAGTTCATTTTGGCATGAAATAATATCGAAAAAAGTAGCAAAGAATAAACGATTTTTTTTTCGCTTGTTTCATTTCTGCTATTTCATTTATCAGTCTTTTTCCGGACTGTTCCTCCAGTTAAATACACACTTTAAAAAAAACCCTGTGATTTTACATCTTATTAGATGCACATAAATAGAGCGTCGCAGTTAACGCAAATTTACTTGGAAGAACATTTAATATTGTGTCTAAAACTCCATAACATGAAATTCATTGAAATAAAAAAAAAAACGAATACTGATAACAACAGCCGCGACTTGAGCCGAGAATCATCGGATCGCAAGTACGTCTGTTAATAGACAGAGCCACAGAAGCATGCATCTGCTTGGCTGGTAAAAGGTGCATTTAAATTCATACAGCCGTACCTGCTAGCAGAACGCAAGTTACAGTCGAAACCAGTTAAATTCAAGCTCATCTAACATTAAGTCATTCCAAATGAAATTTTCCGTCATTTGACAAATTAAGTCTTTAAGAATTACATCGTATGAGGGATTAAGTCACTTGTTAAATTCAAATTTTTTTGGAGTGTACTGAAAAGATGGTAAACATTATTTTTTTCTATTCTCCACTTGATTCAGTCAACAATACAACTTTTACTTCTGATTGAAGATGAATTTTGACCACTTGAAATCATCACTTCTATTGAAGCAAATAAATCAATCAAACACAACATTCCATTTGATGACTGTAACCATGGAAACCAAGCGAACTAGCGAATTAGTCTTTTAAGGTAGAAGAACGACAACAAATTCCGAACGAGGTAAGCTCATCTGGTAATCGAAGGTTGACGTTCCGAGAATGGGAAACTAATCCGCCGCACAGTGGGAAAAACAATCAAAATCGCGACTTTGCTAAAAAAATTATAAAAACCTGAGCAAATATTTTTTCAAAGTTAGTATTTCTTATGCAAAATTAGCCGTATCAGAAATCATAACTAATTGGCTCAAGTGGCACGTTTTGCTCCAATTTCTCGGTTTTTCTGACTTTTCTTTGAAGACCAACTGTGAAAGTCAGAACAAAATGAATTCGACTAATTGGAAGGTAAATTTTAATAAGATCGACCGCAAATAACTGTAGATTGATTTACCCCAAATCATCTTTTTCTATGAATTTATATTGAAAAAAAAAATCTGCTGATCGGCGATTGGACCAATTACGGTTAAACAAGACAGTTCTATGTTTCGCATATAACCTCAAAAAATAGTTAACAGATAGTTTCCATGATCGCATGGGATCGTGCTACATCGTTTTACCCCAATTTTCTCACAAACATAATTTTATGTTGAATTCAGATTTTCAAGTGGTGGTTACAAAATACATATAATGGAAATGACAGTACTAGCCCGTTTAACCCTCTTTACCCTTTACTTGTTTTATAAGCTGTATCTCTGGTCAAACTTTCTTTCACATACCGAAAGGAGGCTGATTGCGGTTAATTAAAATTGATTGATATTACGAAGAAAGCTCTAAAAAAAAGATTCAATGACCGCACGAATCATGTTGTGCCGTTTTACCCCAAGTTATCCTGTAACTGAGTCTTAAAATTTTACCCCTTGTTTTGGAAAAAGAAATAAAAACTTAACCGCAATCAGACTCCTATCGGTAGGCGGGAAAACGTTTAACAAATGATACGATTTATGAAACAAATTGGGGTAAAACGGGTTAAATAGGCTAGTACTGCCATTCCCGTGATATTTAGTTGGATCATAGAAGTTTTGAAGGTAATATGAATTAATATTGATAGATCGTATTGGATCTGCTTTTGGATTGTATTGATCATTTTTCAACTGAATATTATAACTAGAAAAAAGTGGGGTAAAACGGTACAACAGAGTTTGCTGCTGTCATTGAAACTATGTCCAAGTTTGAATTTGGGGTAAAATGAACATGACAGCGTTTGGTGCGGTCCTTCTAAATACCTGGAATCGATTTTACTGATCATTTTAACCAAACAAAAGCTTTGATCCAACTGAATCATGCCTCAAAAAATCGTCGCGCTTTTCGTGATCCATTTTTCTCCCCTGTGCAGTGGGTTCAAATCAATAAAAACGTGAACTAAATTCAGTAGCTGCCAAACCGTTCTTTCAATATGGATAGTTGCTTCTGAGAAATTATTTACAAATATATAACGCGTAATCTGATTCTATCTCTAAATGTTCATGGCTTACTTTGACAAAAAAAGGTGGGTGGGTAATGTCAGGGACATAACTGGATGTCGTGAATACGAAAAAACTGATACGCTCCCATCACTTTTCCGAATATCAGTTAGTTGATTGATTGTATGAATTGTGCAAGATTTCCTCTTTTTCACTAATAGAGTTTGAAGCGATGTACCTACATTAAAATACAGATTAGTTACATTAAACAGCTACTATTCTACAACTATATATTCCAAACTTGAAACAATTCTTTTATAATTTGCTAATATAGCAGGCTAGGTACGACAAATTTGTAGTTTATTTTTATTGATGCTACAAAGTTCGAAGATATCTGATTCTTCTCGAAATTTCAGTACGAGACAATTGCAATGGGCTGGTCTGAAATGTATCGACGATATTCGGTATGCAAGAGTCATTCTAATAATAATAATGATAGTAATAATAATAATAATAATAATAATGATAGTAATAATAATAATAATAATAATAATAATAATAATAATAATAATAATAATAATAATAATAATAATAATAATAATAATAATAATAAAACAGATTAACCTGTTTATATGGCAACCCTGTTTCGCATGGCATATTTTTACACGGCCCCATACTAGTATCAAAATGTGTTCAACATTCGCTTTCGCATTGCCGTTCGTAATTGAATGTGTTAGTGACGGTACAAATCTGCTTTTCTACCTGTTTCGGTGCCATCGTTCTGACGGTGTCTCGTACGTACAGAGTAGCTGCTTTAACTCAAATGACGCTATTTCTCACATCACATTTCAATTTATACTGGTAGCGGTGTACGGACCTCCCCTTCGCAGAACGGGAAACAGTGAGACGATATAAAAGAGAGAGTTAGTAGAGCGGCAGTCAGTAATACTGAATTGGCTGTCTAACGGTTAACAGCTTCTTGTGGAATTTTCACGCGGAAACACGCACACAGGAGGAACAATTAAGGGCATGGCAAAGTCCCGCTCGAACCGTGCTGGTCTGCAGTTCCCAGTTGGCAAAATCCATCGTCTGCTCCGGAAGGGAAACTACGCAGAGCGTGTCGGTGCCGGTGCACCGGTCTATCTGGCGACAGTGATGGAGTACTTGGCTGCCGAAGTGTTGGAATTGGCCGGTAATGCTGCCCGCGACAACAAGAAAACGAAAATCATCCCTCGCCATCTGCAGCTGTCCATCCGTAACGACGAGGAGTTGAAAACCCCGTCCTTTTCAGGACGACCACATAACTGTGATAAAGAAATATTTAGGATTGTTTTAAATTTAGCCAGTTCTGATACGCCTGGAAAGTAGAATGCGTAAATCAAGTGAAAACATTTGTTCTAATAATTTGTATAAAGTATACTAGTATAAAGATGTTTCTAAATCAAAATTTTCTGTTTCGTATTGCGAGACAGCGTTACTGTCCTGTCGTAATTGAATGTGTTAGATATCATGATCAAAAAGCGCCCCATACTAAAGAATGCAACTCTTTCGCACGGCATATTTGTGTACTAGTATAAAGATGTATTCAACATCATCACTTCCACTTTCGCATTGCCGTTCGTAATTGAATGTGTTAGTGACGGTGCAAATTAATTTAACTTCTCGTGTGTGCCTTGTTTCGGCAACAGTTGCTCGGAAAATGGTAGGAAAGCGATAAAATTCAACTAATTCTTTATGATTATTTTTAGCACTTAAAAGTGCTATTTGAATTTGCTGGAATTTTCGGCTGCCTTTCATCCGGTTTTCGCTGTCATCGTGCTGACACTCGTGCTTTAACTTAACTGCCGCTATTTTTCACATCACCTTTGTTAGAATTCCTTTCCTGTACGCAGAACGGGAAACAGTGAGACGACAGGTCCACGATGTTGCTCTCGTGTGTCTTGTTTCGGGAACAGATGCTCAGCAAATGGTAGGAAAAATGAAGCGCTCAACTTTTATATTGATGCTCTTGTATAGATGCAGACATCCCGCGTTCTGATTGGCTGGTGCTGTCATGGGTTAAATCAAACAGGTTTTTCAATAGTGTACTATTGAAAAACTTCAATGTTGTTGCAATACACGTTCAAGTTGAAAATTTTCGATTCTATTGGTAGTTAGATTATATAAATCCTTCTACAGATCACTGAGCTATGAGCTTCCAAAATACGAGAAAGGCAAACGCGCCATATGAATTATCCTCTTTGACACTCGTTTGTACCAAACATTTAAGAAAAGTTTAATTTTGAACTATTTAAGATTATGTCACACAACTGAAAATTTTATCATTAAATTGTGATCATATTTCCGATGGCATGTTGCAAGAATTATGTTGATTCATTAGATACAACAGAAGATATTCACGATCAAAAACTTATCACTCTCTCAGAGGGTAAATTTTGGAAAGGCGCCCCATAGTAAAGTAAGTCGTATTCACGACAAAAAAATCAGAACTTTTTTCCTGAAGAGATAGAAAAATGGTTTCTTCTACAAAGTTCGAGGAGTATTAAAAACAAATTTACTTTGCCGTATCTTACACATCTTCTATCATTCGATCCATACAACCGCGTCTACTACAGGCAGACGCTATCTACACTGATTTCTCGGTGACGTTTGATAGAAGAAAACCATCAAATAACAATTGCTAAACTTGACAGATTTGGCTTTGGTGGCACTTTACTGCATTTATTTCGTACCGGTAGTGTCGGCAAAAAATAGGAAACTGTACAACATCAGCGTTTGCAGTTAGTTCTGCAGTATCTCAAGGAAGTCATTTAGGACCGTTTATATTTTTACTCTATCTCAATGATCTGCACTTCTTACTGAACTTACTCTACCAGCTGATCAAAGAACAAGAACATGCATATTTTTTGCAAGCTCAATTGGATACATTCACGGAATGCTTCTTAATGTTTCAGTAATTAGATATGACTACAATCGTCCGCAAAATGTTCTTAAACGTGAATCGTTGGGACATTGGATTTATGTTGTCGTGAATACGACTTACTTTATTATGGGGCACCTTTTCGAAATTGATCGTCTGAAAGAGTGATAAGTTTTTGATTGTGAATATCTCTTGTTGTATCTAACGTATCAACATATTTTTTGCGACTCATGATGCCATGATGGTTAACACTTGATATATTTCGTTCATTCTAGCCTGCGCAGTTGACTGAGCGAAAGTGCAGCAAGTGCATCATTCCGGTTGGATCAGGTCCAGAGCTCAGTTTCAGTTCCAGTATTAGTATTGAATCAATTGCGGGATGTTCGCAGAGCCAGTTTCCCTTCAAAGAATAAAAGATTGCGTCATCCTGCTGCTGGTCGTTTGCATTGAAGCAAAATACAACGGAAAGTGGAAAATGATGGGGTACATTATGCAAAATCAGCCCTTCTAAAAACTCTAAATGTTATTAATATGGAACACATTTTTGTTTTCTATATAGCGGTGCAAACTAGAAACTCAAGAAAAATACACGTAGAAATGTGGTCAGGTTTTGAACAATTACAGCTCAGTCAATTTTGTATCAATTATTTTTATTATGTTACCATTTGATTGGAAATATTTCTACGTATTGATTTGAATGTTCATAGCCATGTATTTTTAATTTTATATCATTGAAATGTTGATTAATAGCTAGCAGTGTCCTATTTTGGCTGCAAAAAATCTCCGGCACACCAGATTTCCCTGCCATAGTCTACGGTTTTGAAGGAGTAAGCGATATATCAAAGGGAAAGCATCGCTCTGATTGGTCAATCGAAGCAAAAGCAAAGCTGTTGGAAGCACGCGAATCTACAAATAGAAGCGAAATTATAGCTAACGTTTCAGTCTTATGCGTAGCTTGCTAGAGGTAGGTTGTTGCTACACAGCAAGACAAAAAGTGCCATAAACGATTTGAATCTTTTATTGGTATGCTCTGATCTTGTGTCATGCAAGATTGGATGAAATCCCATGTTATGTCGTTTCGCTTGAGAAATTGACAACTACCCCAGGGTAAATTTTGAGTGCATAAGACTAATTTCTCACTTATATAAGATGAACTCGATTGATAATGAGAAATATTTTATCGCTTCAATCGAAATCGCAGAATGCTAGTAATGGTAGAGAAACGCTATAAAAATAACTGCTTGCATACAAAACTTGAACACAAGCTTGGTGAAGAGAAGCTTAAATATCGATATCCGTATCGCAAGCATGTACAAACATTTAATTGTATACATTTGGGCTATTGGTGTAAGTTCGTCGGCTACGAAACAAATACAAATCACGATAAATAGAGTCTATATTCTGGGTTCGCGTGTTCGGTGTTGATTCCTAATAAGGATCAATCTAAGCAGACTCTTGTGCATTTGCGGATTCAAAAGTGTGACGATTAATTAAATTTTGTCAATCATTGGAAATTTTGGTTGGCTTGTTCCACATCAACGGCTCGAACAACCTCATGGGGCTGATCCTTGTAGTTTTTATAGAGCTACGAAGATTGTTTCTTTACAAATCCGAGATAAAAATCATCAGTTGAGTGTAAATCTAGAATAATTTGATTAGCTTGGTGCACTTTTCGCAGTGCAGAATTTACACCAAACGAGTGAAAATAAAGCCAGTATTTGACTGATTCGCGTTCGAGAAAAATGCTCCGGAACAGTGTTTAATATCTTTTGAATGCCACAAATGAATCCCGTACAACATTTTGATAGTTTCTTTTACTAAAATATGCAAATTTGAAATGAAATAATCGACATCACAATTCTATATGTCGCTATTTTTGTGGCGTTGGAACCGCCCATTTGTGAAAAAGCTACACACGAAATCACGTAAAAAGAAAGTCATTAATTAAAAATTGTTCAGTATGGAATTAATCGGCACTGTGAACAGTTCTGTGGCAGGTGAACAGTTCTGCTGCTGGTCGTTTGCATTAGAGCAAAATACAACGAAAAAGTAGACCACTATGGCGAACATTATGCAAAATTAGCCCTTCTAATAGATCCAAATGTTATCTAGAAACCTAATCTGTTGCAATATGCCAATCGGAAGTGAATATAATCAGTTTAGTAAAGGTTTACAGTCTGATAGATTCTAATTAGAAAATGTTTGCCTATTTTTCTCGGCTCAGAATGTTCGATCCGTACTTTAGTGTAGATTCAGTTTAAAAACTAGTAGTGAATAAGCGGAAAGCTTGCACAATTCACACAATCGATCAAACTTACTCACTAGAAGATTGTATCAAGTTTCTTTTTTTGAAACTTGAATAAAATTAAAAACTTTGTTCGGTATAAACTACTATCACCTTTTCAATTTATAAACAGTTATGTCAAGTTAATAAAGATTTAAATGTGGCAACACTGCACGCTACACAAAATTGAACAATGCACGCTGTGTGCTAGACGGTGGTGTTTTCTTCTTCCGTACCAGCACGTACCGATGCGTACCGGTTTTGCATCGTCATTTTGTATGACAGTTTGAATGTTTTGATCAGAGCTTAAAATTGTCACGCATTCTCAATGAAAGAAACCATTCCAACAGTCTCATTTTCAATGTTTTACTGTCTCATTCGTGAATGACCACGATACCAGAACAAACGAAGAGAGACGAAGCATTTTCGTATCTCATCGAAAAAATGAGAGAGCATAATTGCCAACGTCATTCTTTCCTCTGTGACAAGACGAAACCAAACTAACGTCTTCAGGGAACATCAGCAGAATTTCAATTCTCATTCTTCCATCGATGTATTGAAAATATGTGACGCTTGGTTATAAAAAGTGACTAAAATATGGCAAATCGAAGTAATTACATCCCAGAACTTATTTGGAAACCAAAACTACTACAAATTCGAGCACCAACAGTTAAAACTTATTGTGAAACCTTTTTCTGTCGTTTTCAATTCTCACAGCTTGGGTTGAATATCGACACTGCATACTATGGGATTTTCACTGAAAACTGCAAATGACTGAAAGGGCAAATGAAAGAAAAAACACAATTTTGAAACTACTGTCTCGCTTATGTCATTGACTGGACATAGATTTCGTTCTCATAATTTGCAAACGAAGCTCAGAGTGACAGTAATTTCTTGTCATTTTCGTCAATTTTTCAGTCAATGAAAATGACTTCTATTAGCTCTGGTTTTAATACTCATTGCCTTATAATTTCGGAACCCGAAGTCGGATCTTTTAAGACAGTGAGAGCTTTAATTTGAATCATGATTTGTGAAAATCGGTTAAACCATTGCTGAGAATTCTTAGTGAGTTTCGTTTTGAGGGCTTTTCTTTACGTACGTTCGGAAGCGGAAACCGGGAACTTGTAGTTCCACAGTAGATTTATATGTCCATTAACTAACAAAGTCTGGAAATTAAATGAATTTAACAGTAAAATTATAAACTATTCCACCTCGTTTCGCCATCGCTTATGAAAAAATCCTCATGAAATTGAATTTTTTTTACTTATCGCGCTGTAATACCGAAACCAAAAGTCGGATCTAGATCAACTTTTCAGGGACTTTTTGAATAATTTCAAGACCTTTCATTTGCATCTTAGGTTGTAAAAATCGGCTTAGAAATTTCCGAGAAAATTGAATGCGCATTTTATAAATGATTTGCACATATTGCCTTGTAACTCCGGAACCGGAAGTCGGATCGGGATAAAATTCAATCTATCTATCTATGCGACAATAACAACTTTTATTTGAATCTGAGTTTGTGAAAATCCGTGCAGCCATCTCTGAGAAAATCGAATGAAATTATTTGTCACATACACACACACATTTTGTGATCTCGACGAACTGAGTCGAATGCTATATGACACTCGGCCCTCCGTTCAAAAGTCGGTTTTCACAGTGATTACATAGCCTTTCTATATGATAACTGCAAAAACTTTTTTTGCATAATTTATAGCTTCAGGAAGAACTTTTGAAATGTTTGTTTCTTCAAAATGAAGTAGAAAAGAATTTTTATTCAATTTTTAATAAAAATTAAGGTGCTACTTTCAAAAGAAGCATTATATAATCTTGTGAAACTTCTTCGAAGACACATAAGTTACTTAAAACCAGACAAAGTCAGTACAGACTTTTGACGGTCTTTTTTCAATTTCAGACCACTGTGCGTCGTCGTCCCGAACACACATAGCCGCGTTGTTCTTGACAGAACACCGTTTGGCAGAATTTTGAATACTCCCCGAAGAGCACCGGCGGGCATCAAAACTGTGAAAGAGAGTCAAACAAACGAAGCTACAACAAAAAAAAAGAAAAACAGACACAAATTCACGGTCGAGTTAAGCCGAAACAAAGGTTCTTTCGCGCGTCTGCTGCCGTTTTGTTGTTGGTGGTGTAGACCATCGAAGTAGGCCCTGGGCTGGCTGTCCAGTTCGCAGCCCTACACACAATTGCGAGATCCATTCCACGTTTTCAGAGGTATAATCGTGCGCCCCTACCTCACTCGGTAATGTGTACTGTTTTTTTTTAATTCTTTTTCGTTCGTTGGTTAGTTTTTTTATTTCCCTTCGTTTTGCATTATCGGCAACCTGTGGCCTCTGGCCTCTGCACACTGTCCACCTCACCCCGCCTGATCTGCCTGACCCGAAAAAATGGAGACTCGATCGAATTTCCCTACGAGTGTGTGTATTCATTCATGAAGCAGCCATCAACGAACGAACCGTGGGTATTAGAGAGAACTTCGAACTATAAAGAGGGGGACGTGCAAACTTCTGAATGAAAATCACTTGACCTGTTGGACGTGGAAGAAACAGGGAGAACGGCTTTGGACAACCTCCTTCCCTATCCCCCCGGGCGGATCTCAATCGAATGGGAATCAATTTTCGAGCCCCGAGTTTGCTCCCCGCGCACAGCCATCATTTACCGATGATGTAGGTATCCGGAAACCTACCGGACGGACAATCGCGGCGGCAAGCAAGATGATGAGGTAGCAGATTTTTTTCCGTTCGAGTAGTGAAAAAAAAGCGCATCACTGCCCAGGTGACTGACAGAACGAAGCTCGCAATCGCTGAACAAACAGCCAGCCGTGGCTGTGGGCGGCCATTTTTAAATTGAACAATCGTATGTCAGTGGTCAACCCCGGGTCCAAAACTGACATACGGCTACTACTCTTCACAGTACTTATTTTAATTTGCCTGATGATGATGACGACGATGATCGGTGGCGGTCCCGTGCAGTGGCAGTACAGTACAGAGAAGCAAAACTGTTCATCAGAGGCAACAACGACAACAACAACAAAAACCTAACCGCATCGCAGTAGTAGGCTGTGTGTTGCGATGCGATGATTTGGAGAATGGACCGAGTTCTGACCGACGACGACAACGCGTCATACCGACCGACCGACCGGGCAGCAGTACGTGCGCCGGGCCGCACTTCGTCGTCACACAACCCGTCGTCGTCGCTATGGTGATTTCCAACGATGATAACAACGATTTAAATGAATGAGAAACGCAACGCAACGCAAGTGAATGAATGGGCTGAATTGGATATGTGGGTTTTTGTGTTTGTTGGTGTGTGTTCGTATGTTGGTGCAATTCCACTCGCATGAATGAAGAAGGTTCGATTGTGGGTGGCAAACCGTTGATAGGGTTGTGGATGCCTCCGGTGGGACCGAAGGAGGGACAGACGACAAACTCTTAATGATAACACATTTGTTTTGTGTTAATGAATTGTTTGTGCACTTGCGTTATGTGGTTAAATAAAAAAAAAACTTCTCGCAACAGTCGATTTTAATCAGCAGTTCGGTGCATTTAGAATCCCCGCGCTCCGTCTGTGCTCCGGAAAGTACAGTTCTGACAAGTGACTGTGACTTGAAACTGACAAAATTACGACTGCCTCTATGTGATCAACTTACGCCGAGCGGGTTTGAAACTTGGCGATGACATGCCGAAATATTCGTGACCCGGAAAGTGAACTGTTGCCAGTTCGAATTATTTGACGTAGGACTACGTCTTTGTTTTATATATTTGGGATACGAATTTAAAATACGGAAACTAAAAACTGTACAAACAGTGATCAGGTTTTCGAAAATGTACAGCACAATCAATTCTAACAAAGAAATTCGATAGTAGGAGATACCGGGGCTATTTGGGACACGGGAATTAACCGAACAGCTCAAATATCTTCTAAACCAGCCATTATTTCGATCCATGGCTTGATTCGGTAAACGCGCTTCCATGTGACAGGCAGATGTTTTTTGGGTATGTTTGATTTCTGTGCATTGTAATGACGGTCCGGTTAGTGCTTTCAAATGTTCATTTCGTGCTGAATTCAATGACTAATACGTGCTTTCGATAACATGGGAAATAAAATTATTATTGTGTCTCGTGAGTGAAAAAAAGTGGGGTCTAATTGGACACATAATTTTCGACTTTAAATTTTGAACGAATTCTTGAAACATACCTGAAATATTGACATCTATAAATCAGTTCTACTTATCACTTATGAAAACTAGATTTACCACAAATTGAATCAAAACGTTCATTATATGTAGCGATACAATCAAATAGTCTCCAATAAGCTATTTCCAGGGAGCAAGATTGGCAGATCTCACAAGATTGAAATTGATAGATAATCCATTCGAACACGATTTCATTAACTTATCTCAAGAGATTTGACGCAATGCAGCATTCGTTCTTCATTTTTGTGTGAAACTTCATTGTCCGGTTTGGCTCCGCAGTGCCTAAATCACTTCATGATGACTTGGTAAAAAATAATAATGCATGTTTTTCCAAGTCACATACAGGGAATCGTAGCAAAAAGTTGAAGCTACACAATTGTATAGATAAATTGAAAAAAAAACTAGGTGTAATGGGTGTTTTTTTTTCAATTTCCAAGAAGTACCCGAGTTAGCCCTGGTCTCCCCTATTATATTTACTGTTTGGAAATATCGCTACACATCTATCCGACATAACTATATATTTTAGAGCCTAAACACTAGAGCAATGTCTAGTTTTCCCTGTTTTTAAAACCATTCGAAATATGGACCGATGCATGAGGCGGGCGCTGGTTTTACAAGTCGCCAGTTGTCGTATGTTCGATCCCCCAAATGAAAGGATTCTTAGTGTCAGTAGGATCAGAATGATTCTGAACGCTAAGAATCGGCTGCGAAGTGGAAGGTAAAATTTTAATACCAAGTCTTTGCGATTCGTTAATACCATTGAGAAGACAACTGTGCACATCAGCAACTGAATCGTTTGTGGAATTGGTTTTGTGCGCCGTTCGCTTCTCGTACGAAAGACATGTTTAATAAGAAGTGTATCGAAAATATGCTATCCACATACATCAGTGTTGTACGCATGTATTTGTTATGGTTTTTTATGCTTTGATCACAGCATGCTGTGCGTTTGGCTGTCAGCTTTCGTTTGTTTGCTGGTTTGTGCGGTTGAAATTCTGCGTTTTCAAAATGTCGCGTATTAAAAAGGTAGTGAAAATAAACGTTCTGGACACATGGCTAAGTGAGAAGGGTTTTACTATGCGAAAATTGGCGCGAAGCGGTTTTGGAATTCAACATTCCAGTGTCATTAATAAATTTGAGGAAAACTATTCTTTGGATGAGCTACCAGGAAGAGGCAGAAAACCCGGTTCTTCCAACCCGAAACTGGACCAGAAAGTGGTATCTCTAATCATGAAGAACAAATCAATGTCAATACGTGATTTGGCCAAAAAGCAGGAACGGGTGTCGGAATGATCCCGCGTATCAAGAGGCGAAATCACCTGCAAGCAAAAAATCTCGAAACAAAGGTGTAGAACAGAAGAAGCGAGCAGCAACAAGAGCCCGAGAAATTGTATTCGCGTCTTTTGCACAATGAGACTTATGTAAAGAAGGACTCAAAAACTCTTTCAGGTCCACAATAAGTTTACTGTCGTCGTTGGGGAGGATGTGAGCGATGCGGACAGGTCGATTCAAGTGGAGAAATTCGGTCGAAAGATACTGGTATGGCAAGCAATATGTTCCTGGGGTTTGAGGTCAACCATTGTTTACACTCCCGGAACTATAAATGCAGAAATCTATCGATCTGAGTGTCTCCAGGAGAGATTGCTGCCTTTATATAAGAAGCATAGTACACCTTCACTGTTTTGGCAGGATTTAGCGTCGGCTCACTATGCCAAAACCACACTCAATTGGCTTGCGGAAAAGGGTATAAATTTCGTTGAGAAAAATATCAATCCACCAAATTGCCCTCAGCCTTGACTCATCGAACGTCACTGGGCAATCGTGAAGAGAGTCTTAGAGAAGACTGGTAAGACAGCTGGGAACCTGCAGGAGTTCAAAAAAATTTGGGCTCAAGCGTCCAAAAAATGCGATGCAACACTTTTCCGGAACTTGATGAAGAGCGTTCGACCAAAAGTTCAAGTTTAACCTCGTACAATAAAGGATCAATTTTTAGTTGGAATAAAATATCGTTTTTCATCATAATTGGAAAGAAAAATTTGTGGATAGCTTAGTTCCGATACACTCCTTAGAAATTCCGATGTTTCTTCGTGTCCCGTGAAGTCCCGGGCCTAACGAAGAAAAACTCTTCAGTCAAGAGATACACTTGACCCATCGGTCCTCCAACATTTTAATGCCCTTTAAAAAAAGAAAAGATTTATCCACCCTTTCAATATAGGCTTCCGTTTCTGCAATGACCTCAGCATTCAACGAAAATTTCTTTCCCTGGAGAAACCTTTTCAGGTTTGGAAATAAATAATAGTCGCTGGGGGCCAGGTCTAGAGAATACGGGGGATGGTGGACCAATCCGTACCTCCATTGCTTTTATGCATGAATGCGCTGGTGCGTCTTTTTCCGCAGCTTGGCTTGTCGAAAACTATAACTCGTCTACAAAAACGATCAGCTGTTACTCAAGCACTAGTGGATAGATTGTCATGAAATTTGGTATTGAGCTATCTGGAGGCTTGTTCTCAACAAAAATATACACATGTTGTAAAATTATTGCGTCATACTTTTTGTCAAAATCTAACGTGAAAAAGATCGAAAAAAAAGAGGACCCGTCGAATGGAAGAGTGGAGACGGGTTCGATGACGGTGCATAGTGGTGAATGTTACTTGCGATATGAAGCCACTTCACAATCCAAAAATTGTGATTTCTGCGAAAATAAATTTATCAAACAGTCGAAGAGGTTCGTTCAGAAACAGACGAAAACGTACGAAGACAAAAAATCCTGAATCTGACACAGAGAAAAAAAAATGACTGCGATCAGGGCCAAAATTCCGTTCGAAATGATTCTATATAAGTAAAGTTTACAGATTTCGGCGGTAATTTGAACTTGGCTAGTAAGTGAACCCTTATGTTCCATTGTGCTTCCGCGGAAAAGTCCACAAATAAACTCGATCATGATCAAATCGCGCAAATCATTTGTCGGTTACGTCACTTGTGCGATTGTATCCCCAAAACTTGAAGTTTCAGCCATAGGGTTTCTAAATTCGTTCTACAACACAATACTAGTCTCGAACGAGCCTACAATTATTGAAATCGATTCATCAAAAACCGATAAAATTGAGCGGAAATGTCGTTTATGTCATTTTTACCACTATGTATTCGGAGCCAGCATAAAAAATAGCCGTTTGATCTTCGAAACTGATGGATGACTTAACGAACTTTTGAAATCGGTTCAACCAACTCCGAGAAAATGGAGCGGTAAAAAACTGGCGTTTTGTCGGACACGTCACTTATGCAATTATGCAATTATATATCCGGAACCAGAGAAAAAGCCATTTGACCTGCAAACTTGATCAATGATTCGAAAGTAGCTTTCAAACGAGCCAAGTTTGTTAAAATCGATTCAAAAGTCTCTGAGAAAAGTGTGCGGTAAAACACGGGATTTTTGTCGGTTACGTCACTTATGCCGTTATACATCCGAAACCAGAAGAGATAACCATTTGATCTTCGAACTTGATCAAAATAGTAGCTTTCAAAGAAGTATAAGCTTGTTGAAAATGGTTCAGTCTTTTCCGAGAAAATTGAGCGGTAAGGAAAGATGCATACATACGCACACATTTTCCGATATCGTCGAGCTAAGTCGAATGGTATATAACACTAGGTTTTCCAGCAATTCTATTACCTCACAGAAAAAATCACAAGACTTTTTCAAACTGTGGATAGACACGAACCACAAACCACAAAATACCGCACCTAACTTAGGCGAAAAAAAAACGATTTTCTCGGATGAAGCTACTTTCCAAGCGTGCCTGGTTAGGAACCATTACCAAAATGCGATTAGTGACCTGTCAAACAACCGGAATAAGTCAGTGATTGGGGTTGCTTTGCAGAGCTTCTTCTTTGGTCATTCATACAGGTTTTAAATCCAATAAAAATATTCGAAATTTACAAACAAAGCCTCGTGATGTCGGCCAAGTAGATGTTTTGACCTGGATAACAAGAAGACTGTTTACAAACTTATGGTGTTATTGAATTTTATCCGAATCCGACTGCCGGTTCTGGAATTACAAGGTGATATGTGCAAAATATGCAAAACATATGCACTCAATTTTCTCAGAGACATTGGAAACGATTTTAGCAAATTTTGATTCAAATGAAAGGTCTTACGATTCCGTAGAACATTGTTACGTGAAAGGTGATAAGTGGTAAGTGAATAAAATGCCAATTCATTGAGTATTTTTATATACACGATAACGTGAACGTCTTACAATTTCTATACTGTGGATCTTGAGAGGTTAAAAAAATTGATTTCCGATACATCAATTCCCAGTTAACGATTCCAGAAGTACAAGAAATTGTGGTTCAAATTGAACTGTTTAAGTTTGCACTAAGCAGTTCAATTCGAACTGCTCTGCACTGACGAGTCGAAAACGAAACGTAAAGAATAATGACAACGGTTATGTCCCCTTAGCAAAATAATGTCTTTTAATCAAACCCGAATATAATACAATAGTGGTCGAAAATTCTACAACGGAACTCACTTTATTTTCTCAGAGATGCCAACACCGACTTTTACAAAAAAAATATGCTAAAATGAAAGGTCTTACAGTCCAATTAGTTGTTATTGAATTTTATCCGGATCCGACTGCCAGTTCCAGAGCTACTGGATGACGTCAGTTTCAAATTTCATGCCATTATTTAGAGCAACGATGCAAAACTCAACCAAAAAAAAATCTTCTAATTTAGGCTCAAAGCCTTTTTAAAATCAGGTTTGTCCCATGAAGAGTTATAGGATGACGTGAGTTTCAAATTAGAGCACCAATGCGAAATTCAACCAAAAAATCTTCAGAATAAGACTCAACATTTTTTCAAATTGAAATTTGTCCCAGCCAAACAAGCTGATTTCGGCTATATCCCGGATTCCGGCAGTTCCGGAAATATTGATCAAAATCTAAAAAAAAACGGAACTCACTTTATTTTCTCCGACGTGCGTAAATCGATTTTCGAAAACTGAGACTGAAAGATCTTGAAAGATCTTACAGTCCAATTTGTTGTTATTGAATTTTATCTGAATTCGACTGCCGGTTCCGGAGCTACAGGATGACATGAGCTAAAAATCTCATGCCGTTATTTAGAGCACCGATGCAAAATTCGACCAAAAAATCTAAATTAGGCTCGAAACTTTTTCAAAATGCAAATTCAAATCCTCCTCCGGACCGAAATCTAGCCCAATACCGGCCCTCCATCATCTCGCTGCTTTCAAGCTCGACAACAATACTGACGACGGTGGTCGCGACGGTTCGCTTCGAATGATTAACCCGAACCTACTTAAATCCGAAGGTCTCTGGATCTGAACCAAATTGAAGTAACCAAACTAAAAAAAATGATACCTCCATCGAAAAGCACACGAATGCGGCAGGACCACTAAAACATACCGTCCGTCCGTCCCCGTTCATTGGGAAAGTGTTTTCTACGGTACACGTGAGCCTTTATTACAGGGCGCTCGGCTTGGTTTCGGAGCTCTTTCTCCCAAATTCACGCAACGCCTTCCCTATCTGTCTGTCTGTCTCTCCATTTGGAAGTGATATTCGGTTCTCGAAGAGGTCCAAATGTGTGTTACGAAACATTTCATTTTGTTTTAGTTAATATATCGAAATTATACGGCTCTTGTCCCGCACTGAAACCATCCCTCAACTTCCCCCACCCGTTCCGGTCCTGTTCTCTCCTCGGCTCTAGTCTAGAGCCGAGGACTGGCACAGGCTAGGCACAGCCGACCCGAATGCGTATATACTTTATGTAACTAATTATATGGTGATTTTTTTCTCTTCTATTTCGTCTCTACTACTTTTGCGGCGACTCTAGTCTGAGATTATATTTTTTTTTTGTTCTTGTGTTACGTTTGATTTTCGTCCAGACCCATTCTCAGGGACGGAATTTCGAATCAATGTTTTATCACCCTTCGGAAAGAAAACGATCATCACTAGAATACAAAAAAAATGAATGAATTCACTTACCGCTACTGTTGTTGGAATGGCTGGTGGCACTGCCCGTGCCCGTGCCAAACTCCTGCTGTTGCTGGTTACTGAGCCGCTGGAGGGCACTGTTGTACTCGCTGAGTTCGCTAACACCGCTGCTGGCCGCCCCGGTCGATCCGCAGTCGTACAGATTTCCACCGGAGCCTGCCGTCGAACTGCTTCCACTGCCGCCGCCTCCACCTCCTCCACTGCTGCTGCCACCGCTACTGTCTAGCAGGGCTTTCTCACAATCTGCCGAACAACAAAAAAAAATGAGAAAAAAAGAGTAAAACGTGTAAATACACAGGGGGAAAATTCCGAAATAGAATTACTATATTTTCGACCATTCGGTAATGGGCTTCAATTGATTCGATTGCCAGCTCGAGCTCAGCAGCAGTGGGTGAAGCGAAAATTTAAATTTAATTTTGAGTGGCTCCTTGCACAAGCCGCCGGAACGAACGCTGGAAGCTGGATAACTTCGTTGCTCTCGTTACCCGCGCCATTCAACATGGGGAAAATTGAATGCACGCTTCTGCTGCTGCTGATGGAATTATGCAACGAACCGGGCTTTTTTTTTCTCTTCTGTCCTAGAAACGGGCACGACGACGACCGAGAAGAAAAACAATTTCCACACATAAATTCCACCAATTTAGAACTCCCCGCATGCTGCGTTCTCAACGTCAATTCTCAGCCACCGCAAAACTCGCGGGCAGCAGCATTGACAAAAACTGTCAAAAAATGCGGGTCGCTGCACGGCCTACTGCCGTCCCGTGTTTTGGAGAGGTTTGTCGTGATTTTAATTTACGTTCGAATCGGTGTGCCTTTTGTCACACAATTGAGTGGACACTTGAACTGACTGACTGACTGACTGAATTGATGATGAACCTCGAGAAAGCCGAAATGCGGGGTCAATTCACTGGGAACTGACTTGGAGAGTCTGCTGGCCCGGTGCACTTGGTCTTCCGAGCAAAGCTAATTCTGCCAAGTAATTAACAATCATTTACATCTTGTCAAGCGACCGGACACCAGCATGCACCCTTCGGAACTCGAAACCGAAAATCGAAAACTACCAGATTGCGGAACATTTGTGCGATAAATCCGGTGCCATAAATGTGTAATTACATACGTATAGTGCTTTCGACGGTAATCACAGGAACAAACAAAGGTTGATTTTTACTTTTACGAGTGAACCGCCCTGTTAATTGACAAACGATTGTAGCAGAAGCAGCCCAGCATTATTAGTATTATTATTGGATGCGATACGGTCAACAACAATGAAAACAACAACACGCTTACTCCTCACGATTTCAATCGGAGGCAATCGCAGTAGCCATGTTCGTTTGACGGAACGAAGATTCACCCGGTAGATTGTTTGGTCGCTTTCAAAGGGGTGTGATTAGGCGCAATTTTTACCGAAAACTATAAAATGATAAATTGAAACGCATCGCGGAGTGTCGTTCGAAAGAGTTTCAACTATTTGCATTATTTTCTATTCAGAATACTCAGATTTACGATTATCTTCCATAGAAAATTAACTTAAAATGTACGTCAATTGGAGCTTGAAAAATCATTAGCAATGGATTCGAGTCCCGCCTCAGCGGTTATTTTTTCACAAACTTTTATTTCGCACTTGCCTTCATTAGTCTGTTTTTCAATCTGATTTTCTTCGATTTAATACATTTTTTTAGCAGGGTTCTAACGAAAAATTTCAAAATCAAAATGCGCGAAATCAAAAGTACGGGTGTGTAATGTCAGAGACATAACTGGATGTCGTGAATACGAATAAAACTGACACGATTTCTTTACACATTCGAATTCGAATTGATAGTTGATCGATTGTGTGAATTGCGAAACTTTCCCCTTTTTCACCACTAAAATTTTCAACGAGTTTTGACGTCGATTATCTCATTTCGGATTTGCATATTTCATTGAAAGAAACTATCAAGATGCTGTACAGGATTCATTTCTGACTTTTAGAAGGACCCAATTGTGGAGTTCTCTACGATATTTAGCACAGTTCGGAACATTTATCTCGAACGATTTTCGCACAGCGAAAAGTGCACGAACCAAATTAAATCATTTTGGATTTTCACTAAACTGATGATTTCTACCTTCGAATTTCAAAGAAGTAATCTTAATAGTTCTTTAGATAACATTTAGAGCCATTAGAACGGCTGATTTTATATAATGTTGTCCACTTTTCGTTTCTTGTTTTCTTTCTCTCCAATGCAAAGCACCAGCAGCTGATGCAATCGTTCTTGCTTGAATTGAAACTAGCTTTGCGTACAAACCGACACATCCGCACGCAGTACTAATCGATGCGAAACTGGTTTAATGCGTCTTCTCGCCTTGACGACCGGAAGGCAAATGAGAACTACGACCTGAGAGTTTGAGAGAGTTTTTAACCACGCAGAAGATGCACTCTCCGTCGCTGCTGGTTGATTAAATCACTCCCACGACATCTGCTTCCATCCAACGCACAAGAAGAAATGATCGATTTTCGACCACAATTCCCCTTTTATACGCATTCAGATGAAGATTTGTGCGTAACTACCTCAAAATCGTCGTCCTTGCGCGAAAAACCCAAGCAAAAGTAAAGAGTTTTCCGCGTTGTTTTCAAAGTTTGAGAAAACTTAATATTTGAGTTGTTTGTGGTTATCTCACACTGTTCAAAATATTATCCTAAATTCCTGATCATATTTCTGATGAAATGGTGAAAGAATTATGTTGCTGCCTTTAATACAAGTCGAGATATTCACGATTAAGTTCTGCCCATTCTTTCATATGGCTAATTTTGAAAAGGCACCCCATAGTAAAGTAAGTCGTATTCACGACAAAAACTAAAACGCGCTGAATCCGCGCGAAATTGAAAACTGAAACGCGCGATGTTCGAGTGAAGCGTTAGACAACCATTTTTATGCAGGTGATAATTTCCGCAGAACTTGAAAATTCACTTAAATATAATTTAAAAATCTGTATAAGTTTGTCATATGAACGCAATAAATAAGTCCGCATACAACACGTCACTTCAAGAAATCCCATGAAAATGATTGCATTTTTATTCTACAGCTTTTTGATGCTTAGTTAATTAATAAAAAAAATGCTTACAATTGTGATATTGAAAGAGGTTAAACAGATTTCAGCGAAGACATTTTTTTTTTTGCTTCAACATCTTGCTCGGCCAGCATTTCCTTCTTGGTAAAAAGAATTTTAAGGTAGACCAAGAAGAGTTCTTAAGAAGAATTTTAAGGAAAAGCCCACTGGAATTAGTATCTGTCAAACGTGTTCTCCAGCAGGCATAAAACCTCCTCATCTTTTGCATTAATAGATTAAAATCATGATGCATTTCCTTAAATCTAGTGCTTCTATAGTAACTAATTCTAATGAGACAGTAACATAAGAAACGATTTCTTGATAACATCACGTGATAAATGAAAGTCGAAAGAATTGAAACATTTTTTTCAATATGCGGCACATGCTAGCAATGTGCTCGTTATACCCATAATTAGTTCCAACATAGGGAATCCGAAGAAACAAATAGGATCGAAGATTACGACATCGAATGACAAATTGTAACAATTGCAATTACTCGGAGCAATCGATCTGCGACTAAAGTAGGTCTGCCACAAAACTAGCCTTACAAACATCTCGATGGACAAATAATAAATCGAGACCAATCAGTTTGCAGCGGTCATGGTAACTCGGTAAGTTTAAAGCATATCTCCATGGAAGACGTCGGAGAGCTAATCGGACAAACTTGCGTTGAATCGCTCCAATGCGTTGGATATCGTTTTGGTAATAAGGTAACCAGATAACCGCAGCATATTCCAGTTGAGTGAACTTAAGCGCAATACGGAGCTTACAAGCAATGTACTTCAGAGATTTTTTTAGTAACGCGAATAATGAATCCTAATAGCTTAGAGGTTTAGAACATAATAAGATCTATGTGCTCTTTCAAATTTAACTTTGATTCCAGAAGAACACCCAGGTCCTTAACAAACGATGCGCGTTCGAGAACAGTTTGTGAAATATTATAGTCGGACTTGAATACAGACTTTTTGTTACTAAAAGAGATGACGGAACATTTAGTAGCATTTAAAACCATTTTGAAATATGAAAGTCATCGGTAAACGATAGTTTCATACACTTGATCGAAAAAATTTAGATCGTTGAGATACAATAAAATTAATAACTGTCCAAGGTGACTTCCTTGAGGAACTCCAGAAGTATTTTCAATATCATTCCATGACCAGTTAGATATGATCGAAGCCAATACAAAAATAATCCGTTTAATCCCAGTCTACTTAACTTGGAGATCGTTTGTGATGATCGATTTTGTCGAACGAAACAGCGAAATCGGTGTATATAGAACATACTTGTAGTCGTGCTTGTAAAGAACGTATGATGAAGGAAGTGTAGGTTACTAAATTTGGGGAAGTTGAAGGCTTTGGCATGGATCCAAGCTGAGTCTCTGATATGTAGTCAGAGCAGCTATGTGTTATAAAATCCAGAACTATAATTTCAAACAGCTTCGATACAGCGCAAAAGCAACAATTCCAAGGTAGTTGGATAACATATAGCCTTGTCCACATAGGATTTCTTTCATATTTCAGGAAAAAATCCAAAACGCAAAGAACAATTGAAAATGTTGGATAGTGGAACCAACAAACTATTAGAACACTTTCTTATCACCACGGATGGAATCCCAGAACTTTTTCGTATCTTTTATTGTCAGACTTCGCTTCGTAAGTATGTCGTGTAAAGTTTACCATTTTTTACGTTCTTTGCATTATTGAATGTATTATCACTGAGACGATATCTTTCATCTGACATCAATATCCTTGAGTGCAAAATGTTGAAATAGCAACTTGTATCACTCGAGATCGAAAAGCATTAAATCGAAACTAGAACCGCCTTCTGGTAAATTTTAGTTTTATCAAGGTCAAAATTCGGCCATCTCGACCAATTTGCTGAAACGTTCGCTCATCTTTAATTTTTTAGGGATTCATAAAACTCACAAGTTTCAAAAATTTGCAAAGAATTTTGTGGAATGATGTTTTTTGAAATTCGCGCGAAATCCGCGCCATAGCATCAAAATCTTAGCAGAAACCGCGCCAAACCCGAGAAAATCGCGAAATCCGCGAAAACCGCGAAATCCGCACGACCGTAATAACCCTGTCAATAGTGATTCAAATGCGTGCTTCAGCTCATTCTGTGTAATGTAATAATCCAATGTTAGTGTCGAAGCCGTTTTGATGATCTCAACAACTTAAAAAAAGCATCCTTTCAACTTCAACTTTGGCAACAAGAAGAAGTCTCACGGTGCCACATCAGGTGAATACGGTGGGTGGACAGAGACTTGATTTTCGCGATATTCGAGTTGAGTACGACGGATTCTGGCCATCGAATGCTTCAAAATTTCCGATATAAAATGCGCCAGTGATCGTTTGACCAGTTGGAACGAACTCTTTGTGAATAATGCTTTCGCTATCGAAAAAAGTGATAGGCAAAGTTTTGATCCTTGAAGGAGATTTTTGCATTTTTTTCTGGTTTGTGGTGAATTTTTTGACTTCCATTTCGAACTTTGGCGCTTAGTTTCTGGATCGACACGAAATTATTTCTGCTCCTCCGTCAGTGTGTGCGGGACAAAAACTTTGCAACAGACCTTTGTTTTTGGCCGAATCTTCGTGCAGAACGAGACGAATCGTTTCTTTGCCGATATTCAAAGCCTCTTCTATCATTTTTATAGGAACAAAGAAATCATGCGCAACACAATCACGAACTTTCTCAAGCATTTCGGATGTGCGAGCTGAAATTGGTTTTCCTAGAATTTTGTTCGCTCTCTAGCGATACTCGTTTGTGCCACACACGAAAAAAAACATTTGCTGGAGACAAACACTGATCGCCGTTCACTTTTTCATCAATCGGAATGTTTCCGATACACTTTTACCTAGTTTTGCGTTAAATTTAATGATCGCTTGTTGTTCCACGTCGGAATTTCAACGTTTCAAGGTGAGATTCATTATAAAGCATAAAAACCATTCCAGTCAAATTGAGAGTCGAATCTCCACGATCACTAGTTT
Organism: Malaya genurostris; assembly: GCF_030247185.1. Taxonomy (NCBI): domain Eukaryota; kingdom Metazoa; phylum Arthropoda; class Insecta; order Diptera; family Culicidae; genus Malaya; species Malaya genurostris. Next base: position 11,371,134 of record NC_080570.1, read on the forward strand.
CATGTAATCATCAATTTTACACACATAATATCGGCAAGTTTACAGGAGCCAGTCTATATGAATAGAACGTATCCGCCTCGGTCTTGATCCTGCTTTCCTATATAGTCTTCTATGCCTGAAGCGGTATTCTATCTTTGTCGATGTTACGAATAAGAATATATCATAAAATGTAAAGAAAAATAAAAATTCTAAAAATAAACAAAAAAATATATCAAAAAATGTCAACACTAAGCCTAATTTGTTTGATTCCGTTGATACCTGTTTTCATCGAATCCTTTAAAACGAAACTTCCTTTGAGTTTCTCGTTTTCTTCCGTTCATTGCCTTTGGTCCATATGAAAAACTGAATGTTCATGGTTTACATACAATTTACACTTTGCAAATTCTGAAGAAAGAACGTTACACAGTTACAGTTGACTATCTAATGTGAAAATAATAATTCCTACATACAGAATTATGAGAACATAACAGTGTTTAAAATTGACGTTTAATAAATAAGTATTGTGCGTGACTGTAACAGATGTCTACAGATCATGTCCATGTTTTTTTTCTCGTTTTGGGGTTTGATGTATCCATACGATCGCGATTTTATTAGCAAACGTTTGTCGTGATCTCCACTAAATTTCTCAGCTAGGTCTAAAATACATAAAATTTAAACGTAATGTGTGTTAATTTTCAGATGGAACTGCACTTAATCTACAAATTTTATTTGATTTGTTTTGCATCCTCATAATAGACTATGAACGATGATTGGTGAGTGAGTGGAACATTAGTACCAAACATTCTACAACGCTACATTTAACATGCAACCAAACTACGAGGTGTAGATTTCGGACGTTGTTGTCCACGCCGTTTGCCAAAGGTAGCAAAGAGGATATGGTTCGGTCATCATATGGTCAAATTACTGCAAAAGAGATGGGATTTGATTAGTAGTTCGCTTCTCTTCCATCGATCAAAGCATAGTTTTTGTTATAGCATGGACAATGTCTGCCAATTCTGTCTGGCAAACTCAGAATAAGGAACATATCCCCTTCTGTGTATTGTTGCATCCTTTTGTCAGACATAACCCATGGCACCATTGGTGTGACTTCTTCATTGAGTAAGGATACAGACAAAGTCTGGGACCACTGGCTCATAGTTTTACTAATACCCACGGATTTGAAAGAAAAACATTCTTGAAATCCAAGTTTCTACACAGTGTAGGTTGTGTAAAAATTTCGTAACCGAAAGTAAAATTCAGATCAAATTCAGTAATTTTGTATGGCATTTTTAGGCATTTTGATGAATGGCGCAACGGTAGCTTTCAAACGGGTTTAAAAATTTGTGTCAATCGGTACAGACGTCTCCGAGAAAATTGAGCGGTAAAAAAAACTACAGTAAAGTATAATTTTTGACATTCAGAAGGACTGCTTGCTGTGCTGTGCGCACAAAGCTAATCAAATTATTCTAGATTTGCACTGAATGATTTTTATCTCCGATTAACAAAGAAACAATTCTTATTTTTCTTCAGATATCGTTTGGATCCACTATAAAGGCTGGCTTTGCATAATGTTCCCCATCGTTGTCCACTTTTCGATGTATTTTGCTTCAATGCAAACGACCAGCAGCAGGATGACGCAATCGATCTTCTTCGAAGCCCCATAGTAAATTGAGTTGTATTCGCGTCGAAATGCATAATGCAGAAATCCGCGTATAAAAACTGCGTAACTTCATATGTTACATCCGTGTTAAAAAACCGCCTAGCTTAGGAAATCCGCAGAAAAAACTGCGAGGCTTTGGACATCCGTGTAAAAAAAACTGCGTGATTTCGGAAATCTGCGTAAAAAACCGCGTTACACTGAAGTCTTTTTTTTATGCGAATTTACGTACCGCATAACTCTGAAAATTTGCATAAAAAAAACCGCATAACTCTGAAACTTCGCATAAAAAAAGACCGCAGAAGGGCAAACCGCATAACTCTGAAAATTCGCATAAAAAAAACCGCATAACTCTGAAAATTCGCATAAAAAAAGTCGCGTAAAAAAAACCGCATAAAAAAGGCCGCATAAAAAAAGACCTCAGTGTACTTCGGAAATCCACATAACAAAAAAAACCTGTATCTTCTGAAGTCCGCGTAAAAAACTACGTAACTTCATAAATGTGAGTAGAAAAAAATCCACGTTACTTCAAAAATCCTCGTAACAAAAAAACTGCGTAGCTTCGGATACCCGAGTAAAAAATCACGTTACTTCGAAAATCCGCCCAAAACAAAACAGCGTTACTTCGGAAGTTCACGTAACAAAAAAACTTCGTAATTTCAGAAATCCGAGTGAACAAACCTCGTAATTTCAGAAAAAAAAAACGCGCTGCTTCGGAAATTCACGTAACAAAAAACCGCACCAATTCGGAGATCCAAATAAAAAACCCGCGTTACTTCGCAATTCGGCGTGTAAAAACTGCTGTGATTTCGGAAATCCGAGTGAATAAACCTATAAGTTCGGAAATCCGTGTTAAACAAAACTGCGTAACTTCAGAAATCTGTGAAAAAATCCGAAAATCCACGTATCATAAAAACCTTAACGTCGGAAATCCGCACAAAACAAATTCGTAAAAAAAAGCTTCGTAACTTCGGGGATCCGAGTAAAAAACGCGTTACTTTGGAAATTCACGTAACAAAAATACCCCGTGATTTCAGAAATAAGCATAAAAGAAAACAGCGCATCTCCGGAAAACTGTTTAAAAAATCTACGTACTTCTGAAATCTGCGTAACTTTAGGAATCCGTGAAAAAACTACCTAATTTCGAAAATCCACGTAAAACAAAACTGCGTAACTTTGAAAATCCGCCCAAAACAAAACAGCGTTACTTCGGAAATTCACGTAACAAAAAAACTTCGTAATTTCAGAAATCCGAGTGAACAAACCTCGTAATTTCAGAAAAAAAACGCGCTGCTTGAAAATCCAATTCACTTTATAAATCCGTGAAAAAAACAGCGTTACTTCGGTAATCCGCGTAAAAAACCGCGAAACTTCAGACATCCGTGAAAAAACAGCGTTATTTCGGAAATCTGAGTAAAAAAAAAACTGCGTAACTTCGGAAATCCGCGTTAAAAAAACTACCTAACTTCGGAAATACGAGTAAAAAACCGCGTAAAACCGAATAAAATGAAGCCACAATAGAAACGCTTAAAAAAGTGTTAGTCTCAGTGTTTGTCGCTTACGTCACATAGGCATAAACAACGTATCTAGAAACCAACCTGGTCACTAGGAGCTGTGGTAGCTTTTTCGCAGATTTTCATTTCGTAGGGTAACGGCTCCCTATTTCATCTGAGCTCCTATTTCCATCTCATCCCTTCACCTCATTACTTTGAACATGAATAATATTTTACAACCTACCGGAACCAGACTGTACTCACTAAAACTAAATGTACTAAAATAAACTCACTTTTTAATTTAGGATACATTTTCGTCTCAAGATTTACAGTACGTCATGTTTCTGATTATCTACTAATCGATTCGTCTCAAAACATGATCACTTTTTCGCACAATTACACTACCATTGAATGCTGGATGACTTCATAATTAGTTATGTGCACTTGCCACTTGTTTAGTTAACGATTAAAAACTTCAAAATTACCCGACAAACAATAAAAGTCTTTAAAAATATGAGATGAAAGTTTTTCACTTAGTTCACTTGATTGCGCTTTGTTTTCATCTCGATTGGTTTCGCAAAGTTGCCAAGTTTTCTCAAAATGTTACAAAAAATAAATTGTTTTTCTTCTTCAAATTTTTATCAAAAGCATGTTATTGGTATCCGTGACATTAGTTTAATTATATTATTGATATTAATATTTAAATAAAACTTTTTTGGCTTCGAATATTACCAGAAAGAGCATGTTAAATACTAATCAAATAACCATTGTGGCAAATCTAGTAACACTGGTTCCATTCCGCTATACGTCAACATAACGCTGTGAAGTGTGTGTGTGTGTTTCATCGGCTGGGCACAGAGATGCCAGATATTTTCATAGAAAACATGTATTACGTTGCATAGAAAGTTTATATCTGCTCTATCTGTTTTCACTAATAAAATGATGGTAATCATAATCAATTATCTGCATGAAAGATTTCCACTTTAACATGTGATTTGTCCGTTGATTAATAAACTTTTAAAGAATCACTGCAATCAAATACTAATAGATACTCAGAGAGAAAAGTCTAATTTTTTACTTCTCACTTTCTATGAATCTGTACAAATCTGTATTAAATTAAGGAAATCGGTATAAAATCTGTACTTTGATTTCAATCAGTATGCGAACGCAAAAATCTATACAATACAGATAAATCTGTATATATGGCATCTCTGGTTCTACACTTTGTTTTAAGAAGGGCTAATGAATAAATAGTAACAAATACATTTTAGTTTTTATTTCAAGTTCACCAAATTAACTTTACAGTAAAATTTTAAATTTAAAGCGAAACGACCGAAAAATTTTGCAACGTTGAAATTATTTCAAACTGGTTCTAAAATATCGTATGTTGTCTCATAATTGGCATTAGGCCGTTTTTGAGAAGAATGCTGACATTTTGAACCTGAGAGTGTAATAATGGAATATTTTGTTTTGATTGCTGTCGCCATTGCTAATTTATGGGATGAATAAAGGATCAACGATAGGATGGATAAAAATCCATTGAGATGGAATTAGGAGCAGAGTAGTGAACACATCATAAGTGTTTTTAGCTGTTTTATGAATATTTGTTAAATTTTCAAGAAATGTGAATCAATTCTCAATGTGGAGCAAGGCGAATGAAGCAGTAATATGAAATAGTTAAAGTGTTTTTAGTGGCTAAATCGGGGTTTGAAGGCGACGTCCTTACAAATGAAATAGGGAGCCCTTACCCTAGTTGTTTTCATCAGTTTTTCTTTCTATATGTTTTCCTCATTAGAATCCGATAAAAGAAACCCTTTTGAAAATGTTTGACCTTTCAATTCACTTTCCCCATACTTTATTAAAATGCAAGAAATAAAAAACCTGTCAACCTGGCTAAGTGTTTTTTTTTCCTTCTTCCCCCAAAAATATGGCCTTTTCTAACTTCTCAGTTTGTATCAGACAGTTAACTACAACCCACGATCGGTTCGAATCTAATAAAAATGCCTTTATTATTCAATTACAAGAAATAAAATTCTGGAAACCTCTCTCTCTCTCTCTCTCTCTCTCTCTTCACCCATCAGTGTTTCCTTGCATCCGACAAACGCACACTGAGTAAAAATGACACTCCTTTCGGTCACATATGTCAATTTTAAATGAGATTATTTCTTGTGTGTTTCGATTGACTCGTGGTGTACGCATCAACGCGTACACTAGATTTAGACCGAATGCCGGACGGGTCGGTGCGGTCCGGTTTGGGAACCAAACAATTATTATTGTGTCGAACAAGATGTCACACCATCCCGCCCGCGTAGTTCCCCGCCGAGTGCCCGAGTGCCCGAGTTCCATCAAAGGCGGCCTCAAAGGTCTTCGTTCGTTGTGCAGCACAACACAAACAACAGTAACTAGGAACAATGAAAATAAATAATCAAATCAGTGAAGGGTCATGTCACCCTGTAATTCTCCGGTGCCGTTTTGTTAGTTTGTTTTGTTAGAGTTTAAGGCTCATCGGAGCGACGTCGGTGGCGACGGCGACGGCGGCTGAAGCAACAGTTAATGCAATTTATGTGCGTTAGCAGCAGCCAGGGTTCGGTTCGGTCGGGGTCAATTGAGTTTGTGGCGCGCGGATTGCTTCGACTTGTTTCTTAACCAATCCAATGAGTGTTTGTCTGTCAGTGATGCCCCGTTTACACTTCTGCTGGTTGCCAGCATGCTGGTGTCAGTGTACTGCCCTCTTAGGAAAAAAACGTTCAACGGTGGTCCTTCGTTGGTCTAATACTTTGGATCATTGGACCACAGTTGAACGTTTTTTCCTAAGAGGGCAGTACACTGACACCAGCATGCTGGCAGCCAGCAGAAGTGTAAACGGGGCATGAGATATTGGTATTGTTGTACAGTTCAATCGAAGCGGGCCATGATTTTGGAATTGCCATAAGTCAATTGTCATTCATTCGAGTCGTCGCGTTGAAAGGGGACGAAACTGATTGAGAAATTAAATAATTGCCGGTTGTCGTTGCTGGGTTTGATTGAATTACAGTTTGAGAGATCAGGATTCAGGAAACATTAAATTGAGTAACAATACCTTTCTGCAGGATCTCCAGATGTTCCCACAAAATGTCACCGGTGAAGGGTGGGGCGATTGCCAGGAATCCTTCCCTCCCGAGGCCGACAATGTCGCGGCCACTCATCTTCAGGAACGGCTCTTTGTTCACGCTCTCGAGTGAGAACTCTTTGATCGACCAGTTCAGCCAGATGATCACATGTTCGGGGGTCCATTGTCGTGGATCTGAAAAAGACAAAACCAAAAAAAAATGAAAATCCCTGCTGTAAAACCGAAAAACAAAAACAAAGGCCCATAAAACTTAGTAATTACAAAGTGGCAGTGGCTTTCGCTGTCTCTTCGACGGCTCTCTGACAGTCGGTTTTCCGATATCATCGGCGTCGCCTACTAAGCGAGTGGATGAGCCATGATTCACCTTCCCAGCAGCAGCAGAAGAAGAAGAACGGCTGCCGGAATCGTCGGAGAACAATGGAAATCAATTATCTTGACATTGAAAACTGTTGCCACTGGGCGGTGGTGGTGGTGGTCGGTAGAGGGAGGGGGTGGCAGATTTTCGTTGACGCGCTTGGCTGACTTTTGGGGCAAGGTCGGACCACTTCCCCGCTCCCCCCTCGCTCCCTTCCATAGTTTGCGTCATAATCGTTGCTAAACTCTTCCCATCAAAATATGTAATGAAAAGCCCCCCCGGATCCGGAGCCGGAGCCGGAGCCGAAACCGAAGCCAGAGTCAGGGCTCTGTGTTCGAAGAAACGCAAAATAATTAACATTGCCACCACTGCTGCGACCGCTAAGTGCTTTGCATAGTAAGCCGTAATTGATCGCAATGTGGCGATTAGGAAGGCCCCGACAAACCCCCTCCGACAATGGGAAGCAGGAGAAGGCCATGTTTTCGAAACGAAATCTTTATCTAAAATCGCGCACCCGCGCGTAGACCTTCGACAACCGGCCAAACCTTAAACAGTTTTTTTCTTCTTCTTCAATCTTTCTTGCCAGTGTTTCTTCGCGTATTGTTCGTTTGCAGTGCAGGTTTATATGATGTACCTGAAACTAAAGATGCGTTCTTTCTCCTTCGAGAAATGATAATAATAATAGAAGACAAAAAAACCGTATTCAAAGGAGGGTAAACCCGTCCGTATCAAGTTGACTTCATCAGTGACTTTTTGCTGTTGTACGTTGATTTCTATACTCGTTCCCACACCGAGGAGTTTTTTTTGCAGTGCAGTCGTATGGAGAAGTAAAAAAAGAAGCTATGCATTCAGAAGTGTTCTTCGAAACATAGCTATGAGATTTTTTTTTATTATTAGATTCTGATCAACCAAAACATACAAAGTTGCACATCTCCCATCCCGATGGGTGAGCATCGGCGTCACGTTCCATGCCACAAGGTCGCCACTTGGGACTGTTTCCGGTAGCATCTTTCATCAACAAAATTCGATCGATGCCAAAAATTTTAATAGGAGTTTTGAAACATCACAAAAGCTTTTTATAGGGTTTTGAGAAAACAATGAGGTGAATTTAAAAAAGAATTTGTATGTAAAAGCAGTAAGGTAATCGTGAATGATCCCGAATTCTTTTTTGATGTTTTCCAGAAGCATTAACAAACGCTTAGCTTATATTTGAAGTTTAGACAAAACCTTCTAAAAGCTTAGACAAATTTCTAAAATCTTACACAAAAGCTTCTAGAAGCTTAGAAGAAAACTTCTGCATACTTCGAAAAAAGCTTCTGTAAGCTTAGACAAAAGCTTCTGGAAAATTAGACAAAAGTTTCTGGAAGGTTATACACAAGCTTCTGGAAGCTTAGACAAAAGCTTCTGGAATCTAAGACAAAAGCTTCTGGAAGATTGAACAAAATCTTCTGGAAGCTTAGACAAAAGCTTCTGTAAGCTTAGACAAAAGCTTCTTGAAACTTTGACAAAAGCCTTTGTGAGCTTAGACAAAAGCTTCAAGAAGGTTAGACAAAAGCTTCTGGAAGTTTAGACAAAAGCCTTTGAAAGCTTCTGAAAGCTTACACAAAAGCTTCTGGAAGCTTGAACAAAAAATTCTGTGAGCTTGGACAAAAGCTTCTGTGAGCTTAGACAAAAGCTTCTGAAAGCTTGAACAAAAGCTTCTGTGAGCTTAGACAAAAGTTTCTGGAAGCTTATACAAAGCTTCTGGAAGCTTATACAAAGCTTCTGGAAGCTTATACAAAGCTTCTGGAAGCTTATACAAAGCTTCTGGAAGCTTATACAAAGCTTCTGGAAGCTTATACAAAGCTTCTGGAAGCTTATACAAAGCTTCTGGAAGCTTATACAAAGCTTCTGGAAGCTTATACAAAGCTTCTGGAAGCTTATACAAAGCTTCTGGAAGCTTATACAAAGCTTCTGGAAGCTTATACAAAGCTTCTGGAAGCTTATACAAAGCTTCTGGAAGCTTATACAAAGCTTCTGGAAGCTTATACAACGCTTCTGGAAGCTTATACAAAGCTTCTGGAAGCTTATACAACGCTTCTGGAAGCTTATACAAAGCTTCTGGAAGCTTATACAAAGCTTCTGGAAGCTTATACAAAGCTTCTGGAAGCTTATACATAGCTTCTGGAAGCTTATACAAAGCTTCTGGAAGCTTATACAAAGCTTCTGAAAGCTTATACAAACAGCAGATTTTATGAAAGCTTCCGAAAGGTTTTTTCAAAACCTTAAAAAATGTTCGTAAAGGTTTCAACAAATTTTCATTTCAGCTCCCAAAAGCTTTTGTTAAACCTTCAGAAGCTATTTTTGTTAGTTTTCAGAACGCTTTTCGGAAGTTTCCAAAAGCTTTTGTGAAAACTTCTTGAAGCTTCCGATGCACTGGCTAAAGCTTGTAAAAGTTTTTGTAAAAACTTCCAACAGCTTGTATATAAACTTCCAACAGATTTTGTGAAAGCTCCAAACAAATTTTGTGAAAGCTTCCAAAAGTTTTTGTAAGAACTCCCGGAAGCTTTTGCAAAGGGTATCGAAGACTTTGAAAAAGGCATCCTGAAGTTATTGTGTAAGTTTCCAAAAGCTTTCGTAATAATACCCAAAAGTTTATGTAAGAGCTTTCAAAAACTTTTGTAAGAGCTTCTCAGAAAATGCTTCACGTAAAAGCTATCGAAAAAGCTTTTGTAAAAGCTTTCTGAAGCTTTTGTGAAAGGTCCTCGAAGCTTCTTTGAAAGCAAGAAATAGCTTTTTTGAGAGCAAGGAAAAGCTTTTTTGAAAGCAACCAACAGATTTTGTGAATACTTTCAGAAACTTTAGTTAAAACTTCCAAAAGATTTCCCAAACATTTCCAACAGTTTTTATAGAAGCATGCATAAGCTTTTGTAAAATCTTTCAAAAGCTTTTGTAAAATTTTCCAAAAAGCTTTTGTAAAATATTCCAAAAGCTTTTATAAAATATTTCAAAAGCTTTTGTAAAATCATTCAAAAGCTTTTGTAAAATCTTTCAAAAGCTTTTGTAAAATCATCCAAAAGCTTTAGTAAAAGCTTTTTGTTTTGCTTTTGTAGAAGCTATGCAAAGCCTTCTTAAAACCTTCGCAATGTTTTTGTAAAAACTTCCAACAGTTTTTGTAAAAGCTTCACATAGCTTTCAGAAAAGGCTCCTCAAAGCTTCTGTGAAAGCTTCCAACAGTTTTTGTAAAAGCTTTCCATAGCATTTGTAAAAGCTATCCAAAGTTTTTGTGGTAGCAAAATATTTGTTGAAGTTTTCAAAAACTTTCGTAAAAACTTCACGAAGTTTTTTTATAAAAGCTTCAAAAAACTTTTGTGAAAACCTTTAAACATAATTATGAAATCTTTCAAAAGCTTTTGAAAGAGCTTCCAAAAACGTTTTTTAAAAGCTTCCAAAAGCTTTTGTAAAGGCTTACATGAAAGCTTTCAAAAGCTTAAATTAAAGCTTCCTAAAGCATATGTAAAAGCTTCCAAAATCTTTTGTAAACGCCTCTTTAGAACATTTGCCAAATCTTTTTAATAGCTTCTCGGTGCTTTTGTGAAAGCTTCAAAACAGTTGCTGTGAAAGCTCCAAAAGGTTTTTCATTTCATTTCCAAAAGATTTTGTAGAAACTTCCAAAAGCTTTTGTAAAACCTTTCAATTTGGAAGTTTTTTTGTAAAAGCTTCAAAAAGGCTTCGTTAAAAGCTTTGAAAAGCTTTTTAAAGATTCGAAAAGTAATTGCAAAAAAATTCAAAAAGTTTTTGTGAAAGCATAACCCTTTTAAAATAAAAACCCTTTGAAAAAACATCAACATATCCAACAGATTTTGTAGAAACTTCCAAATACTGAAAGAGCTGAAGAGCTGTAATTTTTTTCAGAAGCTACTGTTTGAGCTTCCATGTGATTTTTTGGAAAACGTTTTAAGCAAACTTCCAAAAATTTGTAATAATTTTCAAATATTTGTAAAAACTATCAAAACGGTTCTAAAACTCCAAAAGAGTACTAAAAGCATTTAATAGATTATTAACAAGTTTCTAGAGGCTTCGTTTCAAAGTTTCCGAAATCATTTGTACAAACTACTAAAAGTTCTTCTAAAGAAGCTTCCAAAAGCGTTCGCGAAGCTTCCAACGAATTTTGTTTCAGCTTCTGTAAAAAAACTTTCAAGGTTTTGGCAGAAGCTCTCGATGAGTAGATGCTTTCTGAACCTACTACGTATGGCAATTTCGAAAAGCTTCTCAAATCATTTGTATCCGTTAAGTTAAGTAGCGTTTTAAAATGAACTGTTTAGATTTGCACTAAGCAGTTCAATTTGAACTTCTCTGCACTGACGAGTCGAAGGAGAAACGTGAAGAATAGTTGTGTAAACTAGTAAAGATTTACATGGAAGCTTCTTGAAAGTCGTTAATAATAACAACAATTGTTTGCAGCAAAAGTCTCGGTAAAAGCATTTATGGAACTTCTTCCAGCGCAGTAACATTCATGAAACACGAGGTAGCTTCCGAAGGTTTTTTTTAGAAATCATTTCAAAGCGAGCTCATGCTAGTACATGCTTCGATTAGGTTTTTATAACATTGTATAACATTGAGTTTACTTTTTTATGGAAAGGTTCTTTTGGAAAGTTATTTTTTCTGGAGCACTCTTTCGAAAATGTTTTCGAAATTCGATTTTTTAATTTAGAAACTCATTTACAAGAACCCCTCGCAACGGTGCGGACTGCTTCTATATCCTGCAAAGCGTCATAAGAAGATATAAATAATGTAGTGAAAGAAGAAGTTTTATCGTACCGGGTTGGCGGTTCAATGCAAAGGGCACTGGTCCTACAAGTTTATTGTAATCGTCTATTGAAACAGAAGGTTAAATTCCACGAAAAGGAATTTCAATAATATCAAGGGTTTGGCTTTGGAAGAAGTTTTACTATGTAAACTACAGCATACGATGTTTAGATGAGGAACGTTAGGATATTACCCTTGAAAAAGACCAAAACCAGTGGTCGGTCGAAACGTCGGGTAGTATTTAATAGACTGCTAAAGTCGAACAGAGCTTTTTAGAGGGCTTTTCTATATGATTTCAATAAGAAGTGTCAAAACTAGAATCTGAAGGGAAGTAACGGTGGGATTGAAAACCCAACAAAACTTACCTTTGGTGATTTTGTACGATTGCACTACCTTCTCCCAGGAGGCAAAGGACGCGTACAGCACCTCGGTCAGCTTCTTGTTCGTTCCGGGCGTTAACGGTGGCATCTGCGTCGGCACATCTGTAAAAAGTCCAAAATAAAAAAAAACAAGAGCTATAGTCACCCGAGAACTCTGGCAACGAGCGGCAATTTATATGGTTAATTCAGTGGTTCTCGTTGGTTGGGAGGCCTCTAAGATGACGAGAACCTGCCTGAAATGAACCGGGCGTGCGCCAAAAACAGTATCGAATTTCATGGTCCATTTTTCACTGTTTAGTTTCCGTAAATCTGGCCGGATTTACGAAAGAGGAGCACACATCGGCGAGCTATTAAAATTGGAGGTTATGTTTCGCACGCGTACCGCCAGGCGATCTCATCACCATCATCCGTCAGTTCAATTCTGTCCATGAAACGGGTAATAAAAATTAAAACCTTGTAAATCATAATACGATTTTCTGGAGGCAATCCACAGTCCGGAAGTGGCCACCCGCCACTCTCCATTCGTTTCTCGTCCGCCACCACCAACAACCCAAGCAACGCGCGACTCGGACGGAACAGCCCTCTCGCACTAGTAGAGTATTTATTAGTCGAGTAGAACAACTTCTTTAGAGAGATGATCGTACCTCGTCTTCCCGGGTTTCACTCCATTGCTGGAGGCGTGCGCATCCACAGCATCTACTTTCCAGTTATTAACAAAGTCCCGCTGCTGCTGCTGCCTTCCGTTACACCACCGTTCAAGTGCCACCAGTGGTCCCCGTTTTGAAGACGACGGGTTTCAGATCTCATCTCCGTTTATTATCATCGTTCACGTACGCATCGAAAGCACAGGAGTATTATTTTTCCACTCAACAACTACGCAAAACTACCCGCTAAAAGTTTCTATTCGACAGACAGTTGTCAAATTTGAAAAGCGAAAAAAAAACAAGACACAGGCTACTTTGATCGAACACCGATGGAAAGTTGGATGTTTTATCAATCGAAAAATAAGGTTCGTTGTTGTTGGAAATACAATTCCTGCGTCTTGACAAAACTGTTGACTATTTTAACCGGCAGTGTAAGCCAGGAACAACCACACAAAAAAAAGACAAAGGAACTCATCGAGAAGATGATCCGAAGCGGCGCGTAAGTTAATCGGATTGCTGATGGTTGGTTGCTACACTTCGGATGCTCGAGCTGAAACAAAAAAAAACCTAGACCCGAAGAAGCACTCCGGATTTTTGTGGAAGCAAAATTGACGGACGGTTAAACGGCGAGACGGTAGAAATTAAGGTACGGAAAATTGAAATTTAACGGATTTTAGGAAAATATTAATCCATCCTCCTCGGTGATTGTCGTCTGTCCCTTCGCGCGCATGCCACGGCGGCGGTTCGGAGGTACTCGAGATTAAGCTGACAAAGAAGCGATTATTATTATTAGAAGTTGTTGTTGTTGACCATCGGTCTTCCGTCTTTCCCGCCGTTTGTGGATTGGACGAAACAAGAGCAAGGAATTAGTCCAAATTGAGTTAATTGATTCCAGGCCAGACCAGGCTGAAGGCGTGAACTTCGGATGTTGCTGCTGCTGCTGTCGTTTGCTAAGCTGTTGTGGTAACTCGTTGTACCGAATTGAGTTATTTGTCTAATTTTAGGCACGGTTTGAACCATCCATCGGTCAGTACAAATCAAACAAATTCAAATATTTGCAGTTTGTCATTTACGGAGGAAGGAAATAATTGCGGTCTCAGAGTGCCACCCTGTGTATGGCTTTTGAAATTTGTCATTTTTAGGATTTTTTTTGTCAATATCCAAATATTCATTCCAATATATTTACGAAAATACGCAAATTCCGTGCAGAAATCCCACCAATAGCGTTCCAGCACTTACAGCTAAAATTCTTGCATTGTTTCCATTCGTACATGTTTTCAAAACTCCTTTGGTTGTACCGAACTGTTGCCAACTAGGTGTTATTCCATCTCACTTGAAATTACTCATCACTTGTATATTTGAAGATCCGGTGAAGGACCGTAACTAGGTTAAAGACGGGTATAAATAAAGAAAAATATAGATTTGAAGATTTTGTCATTCTGCACTCATTCGCTAGTTCAATGAGCTTAGGCCTTAGCGAAAAATCTTTCTTTGATGATGACGCAAAAAAAATTGTTGCTAATTAGTTACGGCGGTTTTGATTTTTTTTGCTCATTTTTTTCCTCGAGTACTTCGCTAAGTTCATATGCAGTTAACGAAGCAGCCCTCTTAAATAAGGTCGGAAACAAATCGAAACCCAGTGGAAAATTTGTTGCTTATTAGTTGCAAATTAGTTATGGATTTTTCTTATATGTTGCTTAATTTCTATCATTTTCTCGAGTACTTTGCTAAGTTCATATGCAGTTAACGAAACACCCCTCTCGAATAGACTCGAAAAAGAAATATAGTCTCAATTGATAATTTGTTTCTAATTAGTTGCGAATTTTACTACGGTTAGTTACGAATTAAAAACAGGCATTGACTTTCCCATCAAAGCTATACCCGTCCCTCTCGCGTTATGTATTATAAAGGGTGAGTTTTTTTGCTGGTATCTTTTTGGCAATACTGTTTCTGACAGATCACGCGTGAGTCGTGTCTTGTGTCATTGTCAAACTTGTACAACGTCTATCATTTGGTGAATGGGCAAAGTTGGAGGAAGATCCAGCTCATTTCTAGTTGAATGGCGAATGAGCTACCAATGCATCCCAAAAAAGGCACTGTTTGATGTACTTCTTCAAAGGCGACGATGGACGGAACAGTACAGTGCATGACGAGCGCTACCGTATGATGATTGACGGTTTTTTTTTACCAAAAATAGAAGAAATGGACATACCTGACATGTTGTTCCAACAAGACGGTGCCACGTTCCACACGGCACGAGAAACAATGACCAAATTGAGAGCCGCCTTCGGTGAACAGTTTATCTTACGTTTTGGACCCGTCTTGTGGGACTATTTCCTGTGCGGCCATGCTAAGTTAAAAAGTCATTACTGCGCAACTAACTAGCAACCAAAACTATCGATTACGTGACGAGTTGGTTAAAGCTTGTTTGACAGCTTTATTAAGTTTATACAAACTTAGGGATGCACTAGAAACAATAAAATAAAAGTTGAACAACAAATCCACGGTGGTTTCCACCGTAACTAATTTGAAACTAAGTAGTAACTATTATTTGTTTCCTAGCTTATTTAGGAGGGGAGCATAATTAACTACATATGAACTTAGCGAAACACTTGGAAAAAAAAATTAAATTAAGCAACAAATTTAAAACCACAGTAACTAATAAGTAACCAATTAGCAGCTAATTATAAACAAACTGTCAACTAGGATTCGATTTGTTGTGAAGCTTATTTAGCAATGGTGTTTCATCAACTTCAAAGAAACGTAAAGAAGTATTTGAAAAAAAAAATAAAAAGCAACTAATTATTAACTATGATTCGATGTGTTCGAACTTATTTAGGAGAGGTACTTCGTTCACTTCATATGAACTTTTATGCTTGGAAAAATAAAACTATAAAGTAATAAATTCATAACCACCGTAACTAATTAGTAACTAATGAGAATTAATTAATTATCAACTAAAATTCGACTTGTTTAGGAGAAGTGCTTCGTTAACTTCATATGAACTAGCGAAGTACTCGAAAAAACTGAGCAACCAATTTAAACCCACCGCAACTAATAAGAAACAAATTATTTACTAGAATTTTATTTGTTTCCGAGCTTATCTAGGAGGGATGCACTGACCTGTTATGCTTCGTGTCTTCAACTAGTTATAGTGTGATAAATTTTGTTTTAACTCAGTAGCGTCTCGTCCTCATGTGCACCTCGTGCACTGCACAACCGGTCGAATTCAAGGAATAAACTGCATCCCCAACCCCATTTAAATTCAATTTCAATTTTTTCACGAGACGCCACTATTTTAACTGTTAGTTTTAATTCTAGTGTTAAGCCTAAATGTAACTGTTGGATCATTGTAATCTGTTGATACAAACAATGAGGAGGTTTTATGCCTGCTGGAGAGAGAGATTACCAAATTTCATCTCCACCTGGCTTTTCCCTGCTCCCAAATAATTAATAAATAAATAACTAACTACATATGAACTTAACAAAGTACTTAAAAAAATTAAAAATAGAGTAAAAAACTCAAAATCACCGTAACTAATTAGCGACTAATTATTAACTGGGAGACGATTCGTAGCAACAAATAATCCACCAATTTGCGTTATCATCAGAGATAGGTGCTTCGCAAAGTTCGCTATGTTCATCCTATTTCACTACATCAATTCTGCACTCTTTTGTATTATCGTTATTCTGATTTCAACAGTTTGATTACTCTTCTAAAATCACAGATATTTTCAATTTCACTATTTTGTTCTATTGATTCGCTGTAGTTTGATTTTCTACTCTATGACATTTTTAATTTGGCCGTATCACTTATACGACAGTCTACTTTCCTATTTTAAAACACCATTTCGCTATCCCGTTATGACTTGATGTTTGGAAAATAAGCAGAGAAATACGCAGAAATAGTAATTTTAGTTTACCTTACCAATTAATTACAAATTAAAACAATCGGAAAATCTGAACCAAATGCAAAAAAACAAAACACTTTCCGACGAAACACGTTCTGCCGATGGTCGTTTTGCAGGAAGTTGTTCTAACAAAATACATTTCATTGGAACCCGTTTCAATCGTTTGAAACGAAAAACATTCCAACAAAATCTACTACATATACGAAAGTCGTTTCGCCCAAAGCCGCTTCAAAATAATTAAACTGAAAGTCGTTTTAATGGAAGCTATTTTGCCAAAAACTGTTTCGATGAAAACAATTTTACTGAAAGCCGTTGCAGCGAAAGCCAGTCCACTAAAATTCGTTAATTGAAAGCGATTTCACAGAAAGTCGTTTCGCCGAAAGATTTTTCGTTAACGATTTCGCGCAAAGCTGGTTCTTTTTAAGTCATTTCGACGAAAGTCGTTTCGCAGTTAGCTGTTCTAACTAAATCTTTTTCATTGGAGCCCGTTTTAATCGTTTAACCAAAAGACGTTTCAACAAAATCTATTACACCGAGAGCCGTTTTGCCGGAAGGCATTTCAAAACACCGAAAGTCGTTTTAACGGAAGCTATTTCACGTAACACCGTTTCAAGCAAAACAATTTGGCCGTTTTCTCACACATCGTCTTGTTGAGAACCATTTCTCGTGAAGCTGGTATTTTTACGGAATCCATTTCTTCGAAAGCCGTTTAAACGTAAAACTTTTCACCGAAAGCCGTTTCTTCGAAACCCCCTTTTCGACAAAAATTAGTGCACCGAAAATCGTTCTGCCGCAAAGACCGTTTCACCGAAAACCGTCTGTGGTCATTTTCAGCTACCAGCCAAGTTAGCTTCCCCGCAAAAAGGACAACTTACTTTCACACAAAAACATTACATATACACTAAGGTCTTTTTTTACGCGGGGGATACGTACCGCGTAAAAAAGCCGCACAAAAAAAAACGGCGGCGAAATCCGCATAGAAAAATAAAACGCAAAACTGAAAAAAATATTTTTTATGCCAAATGACTATGAAATGCATGAAACGTCGATATCTGCTGTAACATGAGAAGATTTTTTTTGCTAAATCGACTGGGGGACTTTTTAAAAATGAATCGACTTTGGAACTTTTGAGATTTCCAAAATAAAATAGTTTTTCGATTCCAAATGTCTTACAAATGCATAAAACTGCTGCAAAATCAAAAAATATTTAGGAAACAATAGAAAAAGTGTTAGAGTTGATAAAAAAAAATTCGTGGTAACACCAGATCTTAACGTTTCAAGCATTCCTAAAACAAGAAAACCCGTGAAAATTTATGTGGAGAAAAACGCGTAGCTTTGGGAATCCGCGTAAAAAAATCTCGTAAGTTTGGAAATCCGGGGAAAAAGCTGCATAACAAAATCGTTTAAAAAAACAACGCAAAAAAGATCTCAGTGTACGAAAAATTGAAAGATAAACGAATAACGTTTTCAGAATATTGTAAACAAAAATATAGGAAAATATGTACTAGTACTGAAAGTTTTAAATTTCGCCAAAAGTTCGTGAAAAATTTCAAATTAGGAAAGCGTTTTATATATTGTAAAAAATTTCCCGTTCTATACAACAGTAAGTAAAGCTGACTTGAAAGAAAGTCTATAGTCTTATCTGTTTCTATATTTGCAATTTTTTTCGTGCAATACGATGAAAAACGACTTGAGTGTATTGTAAAACTATCTAGAATATTAGATAGCCTAGCAGATAAAATCGATGTATGGCAAATGTAAATGACAAACCATATGTGAGAAAAATTAGAACATTAAATTGAGGCTCTAGGAAACATTAATATCCAACGAGAAAAAATAGATTGAAAAAAAGGACCGATGAATACAACTTCGAAATGAAAAGCTGCGAAAAAGATACCACCGAGACGGAACTGGAATCCTTCGAAGCTTTTACCTAACCGGGGAATTCGCTGTGTCATTCGAACTATTTTGCAGTAGTTATGTTTTCAGGAAAAAAATAACCGTCGGTGGAAAGTTTCTGGTCTGACAAAAAGACAAACAATTTATTTTCAAATTTCGATTTTATTTATCAATAAAAAAACGGTGTTCCAAAAATTTCTTCATCACTTTTATACCACGGTTTCTCCTTATCCCGAAAAACGTTTTAAAATCTGATACAAACCTCTTTTCAGCAAACTCTTTTTCAATTTGACACTAGAAAGTCCGAAATATTGCCAAAATGCAGTCAAAATGACTGAAAGAGAGAAAGTCGAAAAAAAAACCGATAGAATTAATAATATGTAAAACAATTTTTTTCGAACGAAATTTTCCATAATTTTTAACAACATTTTAAGCAGCTGTGCCTTTGATTACAAATTATCTAAGGAGTGTATCGAAAATAAGTTATCCACATACATTTGTGTTGTACGCATGTATTTGTGATGTTTTTTTATGCTCAGATCACAGCATGCTATGCGTTTGGGTGTCAGCTTTCGTTTGTTTACTTGTTTGTGCGGTTGAAATTCGGCGTTTTCAAAATGTGGCGCATTGGAAAGGAAATGAAAATTAAGGTTCTGGACACAGCTGGCTAAGTGAGAAGGGTATTACTATGCGAAAATTTGCGAAGCGGTTTGGAATTCATCATGCCAGTGTTCAAACCATCATTAATAAGTTTGGAGAGCAGTATTCTTTGTGTGAGCTACCAGGAAGAGACAGAAAACCCGGTTCTTCCAACCCGAAACTGGATCATTCTGATCATGAAGAACAAATCAATGTCAATACGTGATTTGGCCAAAGAAGAAGGAACGAGTGTCGGAATAATCCAGCGTATCAAGAGACGAAATCACTAGAAGACCTACAAGAAGCAGAAAATTTCGAAACAAAGTGTAGAACAGAAGAAGCGAGCAGAAACAAGGGCCCGGAAATTGTATTCGCGTCTTTTGCAGTGTCCGGATACATGCGTTTTGATGGACGATGAGACTTATGTAAAAGAGGACTCAAAAACCCTTCCAGGTCCACAATACTTTACTGTCGTCGTTGGGGAGGATGTGAGCGGTGCGGTCAGGTCGATACAAGTGGAAAAATTCGGTCGAAAGGTACTGGTATGGCAAGCAATATGTTCCTGTGGTTTGAAGTTAACCATTTTTTACACTACCGGAACTATAAATGCAGAAATCTATCGATCTGAGTGTCTCCAGAAACGATTTCTGCCTTTATATAAGAAGCATAGTACAGCTGCACTGTTTTGGCCGGATTTAGTGTCGGTTCACTATGCCAAAACCACTCTCAATTGGCTTGCGGAAAAGGGTATACATTTCGTTGAGAAAAATATCAATCCACCAAATTGCCCTCAGCTTCGACCCATCGAACGTCACTGGGCAATCGTTAAGAGGGTCTTCAGGAAGACTGGTAAGGCAGCTGGGAACATGCAGGAGTTCAAAAAATTTTTGGCTCATGCGTCCAAAAAATGCGATGCAACGCTTGTCCGGAACTTGATGAAGAGCGTTCAATCTAAAGTTCGAAATTTCATCCGGTTTTCATTATGCTCAAGTTTAACCTCGTATAATAAAGGACCAATTTTTAGTTTGAATAAAATATCATTTTTTATCATAATTTGAAAAAAAAATTTGTGGATAACTTATTTTCGATACACTCCTTATCTAATTGGAATCGAATATCAGTCTAAATTACTTCCTTTGGCAATCTAGTGTAAATCTGAGAACAGAAAATAGTCGTTGGGAACTAAATCGAGGGAATATGGTGGATGCCATCGTAACCTTTTTTCTACATTGTTTCTAATTTTCCAAAAGTAGCTGACAGTTTGACAAATGACATCAGAAAAATGTCTCTATCTGTCAGACCGAAGTGTTATTGTTATCAAATAAAAAAAACCGAATCATTTGATTTCGTTCGGTTAATTTTTCTATCCGTCAAAAATCATCTCAAGTAAAGTTTGGTCCCCACCCACTAATTGATTCTATTTCCCTCGGGCCCTGGGTTCCTGCCATCACCGAAGGGCGGTCGTTCCGTCTTACTCCGGTCTCGGTTCGGTTCGGTTCGGTTCATTAATTTCCACTAGCGCATCATCGCCATCGTTTGCGTCTTCCGACAGTTAATTCCGTCTCCAGAACTAAAATTGAGCCACGAATAAAACACTTGACGGATGACACAATTTTTGCTGGTGGCCGCCGCTGCTGTTTCGTTTTGCGTAGGGTAAAATGTAAAATTAACAAAAAAAAAAAAAAAACACCACCGATGGTCGTTATAATTAGAACACGAATAATTAGACGTAATTTTATCTCTCGATGTTAGAAGTCGCCGAAGGTGGTCGAGATTTTTTCCCGTTTTAGATTTACCGCTCACCTCTGATGGTTGGAGTAGCAAAAAATACCGTCTGTGGGGGGGAAAAAGTGGGTGTGCTCGATCGAAAATAGGTACTCCGTAGTAGCAACCCGCCTCTGGTCTCTGGCCGAAAAATCAAACCGATAATCAATTTTCTCGGACCCGTTTTTTTTACTTCATTCCTTCTTATTGCGCGCTTCCCATCGCTCTCTCAGAAGGCAGGGCGCGCAATTTTTGCGCCACAAGTGCGCCCCGCCCCATTGGAGGTAATTAAATTTCGATGTTTTTTTTTGGTTTTTTTTTCTCTGTCGACCACCACCCGCTTGTCGCGGTGGCGACCCGGTCGATTCGGGGAAAATTTTCTTCTGTTTGATGTCCACATTTGTCTCCCCTCCCCGTGTTCTGTCCTCGGGCGTCTAGGAAAACCGCCACCGCCGCCGAACACGGGCGGTCTCCTTAGTCTTTGATGTACGCGTGTGTGTCCGCGGTCTAGTTTTGTGTGGTGGGTCTTTTCTCGTTGTTGTTTCCTAGTCCCGCAAACAAAAAAAACGAACACAGCCGAAACCGTACAAGCTTTCACGAAACGTGAAACTCCAAAATCTGTTGTTTAATTTAATATTGAATCGACGGTTCGTTTTTGTTTTTGTTTTTGGCAACGCGCACCGCAACGGAGCAGCAGGCCATGATTAACCATCCGGAAATTGAAACCGCTTTATTACGACAGGAGGAGAGTGCGTTCCGATGCAGCATTTCAGGAGGAGGGAATATTTGAGTACGTTTTTCTGCCCGGGTCAGCACCGACGCCGTCGCCGCCGCCTTCGCCGCGCACAGTTTGGCCCTTCAGAAAGTAATTTATCAAGTAATTTGCCAACCGTAACGAAAGTAAATAACGCCCGGCACCACAAAGCATGGCTCGTATATCGAGGGGGGAGGGCAGAGAACTAGCTTTGTTTGCCATTGTCTGATCCTCCTCATCCTCCTGGAGGCTATCGGTTCCCCCACGAAAGACACCGGAACGAGTACAGGTCATTGCTGGAACGAGTCACCGAGTTCAAGGGCATTTGGATGGAAATTTGATTTTCGAAAAAAAAAACAACGCACAAAACCTTACCTCTCGGCTTCTGCAAGCCCTTCATCAGGGCGTGGGTTTTCAGGCCCATCCCCGCCGCCGCCAGCTTGTTCAAACTGTAACTGTTGAGAAAGTTCTGCTGGTTGTTGTTCAGAAAGCTCACATTGTTATTGTTGTGAATTCCGCTTAGGCTGGCCATCAAACTGCCAGGACTGCCCGCACTGGACACCGCCGTTGTTCCGTGCTGACTGCCAAGACTGTGCAACTGACCGCCAATATTCCCACCTACGCCACCACCACCGCCGACAGCCGGCAGGTGATAATGGTGGTTACCCCTCAATGGCAACCGTCCCACTATTCGGGCACTTTCATTCCACTCGATCCACTCGTTTGTCATTTTGCTGTCACTAGCACCGAGCACAGTCAGTGCTGCCAGCTTGCTTGTTGTACACTGGAAACACAATTGCTTAAACTCACTGTCACACCTCTGCGATTAGACGTTCGGTTCACTTTGTGGGTTGGCCTTTGTTAGATAAACGGCATTGATGGCAACACTGCTATCGGCTTACGAATTTTTTGTTTTGCACAATTTTTATCATTTGTTTTTCTTTGCACTTAATTTTTTCATCACTTTGCTAGGGTTTTATTATGGTTGGTTTTTTCAGCTGTTGATTACTGTAAAATTTGACAAGTTACTACACAGATTCTATGATTTTTGGAATGTCGGATGAGTCCAAGTGGGTGGTGCAAGTATGGTGTACTACCTGGCGACCGGGAAGTTTGGGGCAAAGCTAACAAGATTGTACTACTGTGGATACTAGAAATTATACCAGTCGAAACGTAGTGTTTTGTTTCGGTGGGAACAATTCAATTCAATAACTCGACGAATTGCACGAACTCGAAAACTGAAAGCATTGCAATCTTCAAGAGCTTGAAGAATTTACAGAACTCGAATAAAACAAAACAAACTTCAAAATCTTTCAATAACTTTATTAATAAAATCACTTCGCTTTGTTGCAACGGAGACAGCAATTTGTTTTCAACTGCCATAAGCATAATCCCCATGAAACCTCTCGTGGAGTTGTGCATCCAAGCTCTCACAGAGCCAAACGTGACAGAGAGAACAACAAATCTCTGGGCTGGTCTAATTATTTCCCTCTCTTTTCATCGATTAAATAGAAATTCGATTAGGGGTGTAAGTTTTCTTCCTACGGATATAATTACCGAAAGATCTACGATACGTAGGAGATGCGCATGATTTTGTCTGAGTGGGCTAATTCTGGTCTAGCCAAAAAATTTTCATCCGATAGGTAATCTGATAGTTGGTGGAGACATTTCTCAACTAACGGAAAGTTCTGACAAAAGAGACTGTTTTGGCTTAAGCAGGTTTCGAAGTTAAGTAAAAAATGTCCCAGAAAGTATGAACGCACTTTGATGTAAATAATTCACAAGTGTTAGATATTCAAATTTTATTCGATATACTGATAATATTAGACTACAACAACAAAATATTATTCTCAACATTTGCTACTTAGCCATTGTAGACTAGCTGGCGCACCTTCTTGCGAACGTTCCTCATTAAATTCCGTACAGATTTCTTGGCGACAAGTTTTGACACTTTTTTCCAATCTTTTTCGAACTGTTGAATGGTTTCGGCTGCCGAGACATGTTTCCCAAGATGTGCCTTCGTTAATGCCCAAAATTCCTCAATTGGTCGAAGTTGTGGGCAATTTGGTGGATTCATGTCTTTTGGGACGAAAGTGACATTTTTGGTAGTATACCATTCTACCGTTGATTTCGAGTAGTGGCAAGAAGCAAGATCTGGCCAGAAGTGGTAGAAGTCTTTTTTGTAAACATTCCTTGATGTATATTTCGCTGTTCATTGAAGCAGTGGTGATGAAGGGTTTCGAAATCTTACCGCAGCTATAAATTGCTTGCCAGACCACAGCTTTCTTACCAAATTTTTCGACTTCAATCGATGTCTCGGACTGGTTTAACACTTGCCCTTCTCGCACCTTATAATATTGTGGTCCCGGCAAGGATTTGTAAGCGAGTTTCACGTAGGTTTCATCGTCCATGATGATTATGCAGTTCAAATTTCCAGCCAGAATCGTATCGTACAGCTTTCGAACCCTCGGCCTGATCGATGCTTCTTGTTTCGGATTACGTTTTGGTTGTTTCTGCTTCTTATAGGTTCGAAGATTCATACGTTCTTTAGCACGAAGAACATTTCGGTAGTAACATGTGATTAGGGCATATCGCACGATCCATTCGAGAAGTACCCCAAATTTATTTCAACAGGTCTGGGAAAATCAACTATTTTTATTAAAATTAATTACAGACATTTTTAGAATTTTTGTCGGCAAGTTTTTTCAATGAACCTTAAAATCTTTACTAAATGCTAAAACATGCTCGTATAAGTGCACTGTAAATCATCGTATCCTTTTCAGAAGCGACAAGCTGTAGTAAACCACAAAATACTGAGTAACTTACAAAATGTAGTTCGCCATTTTTCACCTTATAAAATTACAATATTGGAATCCCACTGCGGTTGTCATATTTGTTACTCGGGTAAGCGAAACAATGCAATGACAAATTGAGTCAGTTTTTATGTTTTATTAAAAACAAAAGAGTAAAGATGAGGAAGAAAAGAAAGATTAAAATCCGAGAAAGGGGCTGTGTAATGATTTCAAAATTCTTGAATTTTTCTTTCTCATTGTTAGTTTACATTGACTAAAAACTGTTTCAATTTGTGTTTTTTTTAAATCCTAGTTACTGATAAAACGAACCGATTTTCATTCTACCAGTCCATCTTTTCTGGCTCCGAAAGTACAGAAAGTAGTGGCTTATATCGTTAAAATGGATTAAATTACTGAATCGATTTTCACTAGCTTAGATTCAAATGGCGTTGTTTGCTTTCGTTGGCTCCGCCTTATTGCAAGTAAACGCGTAATGTCGTGATTATTTGAACAATTATTCATTTACTGATAGTCAAAATTTTATGCGCAGAGCATCGTTATAATTCAATGCGCGTAGTCAACAATTCTGCGACCTGCCACCAGAAGGTGAAAAACAAATTATCCAAAAGCAGAAATTTCGCGTGCAAGAAAATGTGTATTCAACATTATTAAGGTTCTAAAAAGTTTTTTCTTTCAAGAGGTTGCTGATTTGAAATTTGAATAAAACATATGCCAAATTATGAAATGGTCAATTTTTTTTTATTTGATGAATAATTTCTTGGCATTTAACATTTTAATATGATTTCTGGGAATATGGCCGTCACAACTATTTTTTCACAAAGGTCATTCTGAAGGTCCAATTGATGGAATTCAACCATCGGGTACCTTTTAAGACCAGTGAATCGATCCCGAAGAACTATTCTAGATATATTCTTCCAAGGAAATTACCATTCTTCAATGAGCGAGGTCAGGTTTTGTTCGTATTCACGTCAATCTGGATAAGTCACTGACACTACCCGCCCACTTTTTTAATACAGGAATACTAAATTAAGAGTTTTCGAACGTTGAAGAATCTCATGTCAGCTGAAATGAGCTTCTTCAACGTTAGAAAACTATTAATTCAGTATTCTTGTATTAAAAACAGTGGGCGGGTAGTGTCAGTGACTTAACCAGATTGACGTGAATACGAAAAAAAACCTGACAACCTGATCTCTTGCGTTGAAGATTTGTTTATTTCTATGGAAGAATAGCCTTAAACTTCCGTCAATTAATCACCAAACTGTTTTTGTAATTCAAAGTGTCTTCAATTTTGGCTCTAGCTCCTCCATCATTTGAATGTAATAAAAAAATACTTTGTATAGGATTTATGGCAAGGAACTTCTTAGCTTTCAAACGATCGAAGCAACAACATTTCCAAAACTGGGTGACATAATTCTTCGACTACGCGCGAAGCCGCGCGCCGGATTTTCCATAACCGATCCGATGGTATTATCCCGGGATTTTCTAGTAATTTCTCACCTTTCAGGCCGTAAATTTCGTGGCCCCTTCCTCCCTTCCGGAGAACAAGTCGTAAATTAGTTCCCATTTTCAGTGGTCGTGGGGAAACACGATTCTCGGTAATTTTCATGTTTATCGGTTAAATTACAACGCTGTAATTCGATCGGTGTTCTTTGCGACGACTTCCGACAGAACCTTCCCCCAACAACCCCGGACCAGGGATCAGGGATTAGTGTCAGCTTTACAACAAGTGTCGAAGCGAATCCTCCGTCCGTCGTGTGAGCGGTGGAACTTTTTCGTTGTCGTTACGCTTATCAATTCGTGTTTTGTGGTCTATATTGGAATTCGTCGAAGTGAAAATCCCTAAAATACCCTACACCACTTTAGGGCGGCGCCGTTTTTTACCCTAATCGGATTTGGTTTCAGCCTGAAAGTAGGTGTCGTCATCGTCGTCGTCAAGAAACGAAACACAAGCCAATCAATGATTTCGACCTTGACGAACAAAAAAACACGAATCTCAGCAAGCCAAGCCGTCGGTTAACAATGGCGTTCATTTCGTGGAACTTTCGGGATTGTTTGGCTGTCTGTGGCTACTAATTTCAACTTCACACAGGAGACTACCGAACAAAAACATGATTGAGTGAACTTAATTATAATCACAGAACCGATGGTTTCGATGGTCCAAGGTATTCTTTTGACAGTGGCGGTGTGTGACGACGGACGGGGATGACAGGTGCGACATGTTCTCGCTGAGGACTAATTTAGTGTGTAAGTGTTTGTGTGTGTTCGTGTGGGAATTCTCCGTTTGTCTGATGTATGGTAATAGTAACAGCAAATGTCATCATCTAGAAGCGAACCATTCGCGGGCACGGCGAGGGTCATTCCAAGCGACCCGAGGTGAATTAGTGAATTAAAGAGACCGGTGATGGTCCACCGCGGATCGTGGCGGGGAGAAGAAGCGTATTAGAAGATGATTATTATCAACAACGCGAAGTCGCGACGGCACTGCCGTGTGACTTTTTGTTCTTGTTTTTCTTAGCGGGCGAGTGTTTTTTCTCAACGGGAACCTCCCGAAACAATGGCTGCCGCCGCGCGAGATTACAGTCATCAACGCCTTGGTTGATGAATTTTAGTGTGACGCTGGCGGGGTTTAATTGCTCATGAGAATCGTTCTGAAAATATGGTTGACGGACGGAGGTTGTACTGGAAAATTAAAAACAAAAGAGCAGCAGGCGATGATCTTGACAGTTTTGGAGAAGGTCATTTTTTACCGCGCGCGAGGAGCTGTCAACTTTGCAACTGGCATCACTTCACGCGATGTGCTCGGACAAACCACGCTTATCTCCGGCACACACGATAACGATAACGGTCCTGTTGCTGGTCCTGGACCGATTCTGGTTGCGGTGTGTGTGTGTGGAGGCGTTCGCTTATCGCTTCGCCTGGACTCCCTGGTGGTCCTCCACCGTCTTGAAATCCATCGAGAAAGTACGAATATGCTCATTGCTGTGTATGTTTTTTTTATCACTAAGCCAGGCACTGCCACGCCTTGCGCGAGACCCGGCCCCAGTCCCGGGATCTGCGATGTGATCGTGAGTGGACACGAAACTGAACTATTGCAGCATTTATTTGTTTATTTATGCGTGTTTTTCTGTTCTGTTTTGATGACCGCAGCAGCTGCTGCACCGTACCCAAACCGTCTGCCACTGACTCTGATCTCCCGACGCGACCAAAAGCGATATAAATTGACTGGAATTGGATGACAATTGGAGTAAATGAAATGTTAATTTAATAATTTATGTTAATTAAGTGGGTTTTTTTAGTTAGTCCGAGTCCGTCAATACCAACGGTGTCTCTGTCAATAGATGGCGAGTTTGACAGTTGCGTGAAAGTTGCCTGCCTACTGAGATGACCATCTGGGCGCGCGCCCGCCCGCTCTCTCTCTCTCTCTCTCTCTCTCTCTCTCTCTCTCTCTCTCTCTCTCTCTCTCTCTCTCTCGGACACCATCAACCACAATTGAGCTAATCTAATGTGATTAACGATTTATTTACTTAACGTTCACACCCCTAATGTGATCGAAAACTAAAAATGGAAAACAAAACCTAAAATAAATACGCAGAGTCAAAAAAAAGAGCAACCGAAACTGAAGGGAAAGTTTCAGTCCGACACATTACGCGTCATTATCGTGACAGAACCTCGTCACTTGTTGTTGTTGCACCAGCAGGGTAAACACTTAATAGTAATTTATTCCTACAGTAATAATCAGCCACGATGACCGACCGACCGACCGACCGTGTGGTGGTGGCGTCTAGGGTTCTAGAAAATCCCCCCTCCACGGGTTTTGAAATCGTGAAAACAACGACGAAAACAGAAAAACTAATGACATGATAATGATATGCGCGCAACTAGCGAAACTTGCTTTCGACTTGCCTGGTTTTCAATGCTTTGGCAATCGTTCCAGGAATTATCATCCTATCACACTTGACAACAAGGGTTCGGCAAAATGCAAAACAATTGCCGAAACATTCCCGTGTCTGATTGCCGTTTTTTTTTTGTTGCGGTGAAAACGTGGCACAGAACCTCTGAAAATCATGGCATGCTGTGAATGGTGGTTGTTTGAAAATTGCACTCGAAACTTCGTTTAATCATTTAATTTCGGTACAAACTCTCTGCGATGGCATCAACTGAGTTGGCAAGTCATCCGGAAAATTTGAGTCTCTCAGACATTTGGTTTTGATTTGCCAAAAGGCAATAATTGATTCCGGCTCGGAAGATTTGTTGGATTGGAAGAATTACCCGGCTTTGCTCGGAAATGTTTCGTGAGTGCAAAGCCGTAATAAGATTGAACAATACTTCGTAAATGTCTGTTATTTGTTCTATTATTTTACCTATTTTCGGATGGCGATAAACACATTTCAGAAAACAATCCGATTATTTAAACAGGGCGTCTTTGATTTATATTTGTTCCATTACTTAAAACATCCACTTCCTTGCTACCTAAAAGTACATGCGAAACTATAAAACACTTGAAAGTATAGAAATTGAACAATGTATTTTACAAGCAGCTTAGAGGCTCGTTCGATTGCGTTCAAGTGTGGTTCTTCAAGTGTTATTTAAAAAACGCTATTAAAGACTGTCTCAGAAAGTATGGACTCATGTTTTTTATTCTTCTGATTTTTTAGATGTTGACATTCAAAATGTTCGTATTTTCTTCGAAAGTATTGTTCTTTTGAACTTCCCTTTACTATCTTTCGAAATTTTCCTACTTTTTTAATATAGTTCAAAGCGAAACCGACCTTACACGCAAAAAACACCCAGTTTTCCTAAATAACAAAAGGATTAGTTAAAAAATAGTTGTTTCAAGCCGACACAGATAAAAATGTTTTGTAAATTTACATCTCTTTTGGAGCTGAAAATTCAACATAAAGCTACTCTACATTTTGTTACTTTTCCAAATACTTTTTAAAGAAAAATGAGGCGTTTAAAGACTGTCCCAGAAAGTATGGACGCAACCAAGAACCGCTGCCATTTCGCAATGGTTTAGAATCTGTCAATTTTTATGGCTGCGTCCTGTTGTTCACACTCTTCTCTAACCACTTGTGCAGTTGTTTATTCGTTTTCATTAGTTTGTTTCGAAATGCGTGGACTTTCAGCAGAACAACGTCGAAAAATTGTGTACAAATGGTGCACAGAATGCGGAGAAAGAGAGCAAAAATGGAAGGAGTAAGTGAAAAAGCCGTGCGAAATGCAATCAGGGAGTTCGGTGAGGATAACACCTTTGAGGATAAACCGAAAACGGGTCGAAAAAAGGTCATGCTAACCCTCAGTTGGATACTGAAGGCGTTCGAGCAAAAGAAGAAGGTTTCAGTTCGGGATGTGGCCAAAAAAGTGGGCACTTCGAAATCAGAAACAACCAAAACGTAGTCCGAAACAAGAAGCATCGATCAGGCCGAGGGTTCGAAAACTGTACAATACGATTCTTGCTGGAAATTTGAACTGCATAATTATGAACGACGAAACCTACGTGAAACTCGATTCCAAATCCTTGCCGGGACCACAAAATTATACGGTGCGAGTAGGGCAAGTGTTAAACCAGTCCGAGACATCGATTGAAGTCGAAAAATTTGGTAAAGAAATCTATGGTCTGGCAAGCAGTTTGTAGCTGCGGTAAGATTTCGAAACCCTTCATCACCACTGCTTCAATGAACAGCGAAATATACATCAAGGAATGTTTACAAAAAAGACTTCTACCACTTCTGGCCAGATCTTGCTTCTTGCCACTACTCGAAATCAACGGTAGAATGGTATACTACCAAAAATGTCACTTTCGTCCCAAAAGACATGAATCCACCAAATTGCCCACAACTTCGACCAATTGAGGAATTTTGGGCATTAACGAAGGCACATCTTGGGAAACATGTCTCGGCAGCCGAAACCATTCAACAGTTCGAAAAAGATTGGAAAAAAGTGTCAAAACTTGTCGCCAAGAAGTCTGTACGGAATTTAATGAGGAACGTTCGCAAGAAGGTGCGTTAGCAAGTCTACAATGGCTAAGTAGCAAATGTTGAGAATAATATTCAGTTGTTGTAGTCTAATATTATCAGTATATCGAATAAAATTTGAATATCCAACACTCGTGAATTATTTACAGCGAAATTCAAGTGCGTCCATACTTTCTGGGACAGTCTTTAGATTCTGATATCAGTTCCAGATTTCGGTTTGCAAAACCCAGCTTACAATCAAGTTCTGATATTCGGTTTCAGTACCAAAATTCTGGAACTCGATTCTGGCCTTGGATTCTGAACGAGGAACTAAATTTAGCTTATGAAATCAGTACCTTTTTCTCAGAGCTCAAGTATCGACCAAGTGTCTACTGTTTTGTCTTATCGAAAGGAATTCGACTATCATTAAGCCGAAAGTAAAAGAAACTATTTATGGATTTGAGGTGATGCTCAAATGAATAAAATGGCCACTAAGCTCGATTAAAGCTAGTGCGAGGCGAATATGGGGAAAAAACGCTACCGGAGTAGTTTCCATATTTTAACAAATGGATTTAAAAAATTGGGCTATTAGTACCAAAAGTCATTTCATAATTGGAATTGTGTCAGCAGATCACTCTAACTTATGGTTTTTACATTTAGTTAGTTATTTATCTATTTAGGAGCAAGGGAAAAGCCCAGTGGGGCTGAGATTTCTCCTTCTCCATCAGGCATAAAACCTTCTCATCTTTGGTACCAAGCAAAGCAAAGCCTTGGTATTACATTCCTGTAGTGGAATTTGACCTTCTGTTTCAACAGACTTCGCAGCCGATTCAGAGTGTACAGAACCATTGCATGGCTGGTGCTACGATTCTACTGACACTACGAATCCTTCCAGGTCGGGGCTCGATCTTTGGTACCAACAGATTACATTTATCGTAAACTAATCTATCTTACTATCTTCTGTAAATATCTATAATTTAACCCTCGATTCATAAGGAAAGCTGGATGGCGACACATTTTGAAAATAAGTTTTTTACAGTGTTGCGGGACAAATGAACGGGGAACGTGCTACTTGAGCCAATTAGTTCTGGTTGTTCTAGCACAAGGGATTCTGAAGAAAGAGTTTAACCGCAAGTTACGACGATGGATATTAAAGCTTAGCTGCTGAAGAAGATCCACGCAATCAATTCGAGATTGGATCAAATCCGCAATAAAAAAAACGGCTTCGAAAGTATCCCGGTGAACTGATAACAAATCAAAGTTGATGAGCCTACAACGATTTTCGTAGCTTGGAAGGTTGGCTGCGCAAAGCAAAACGGACGAATTTTCGCTGAACAGCTTTTATTCGCGCAGCTTATCGGTTTGATAATATGGTGCCCAAACAACGACTAAAACGGACTAAAGCGCAATGAAGCGATTTCAGGAAATGCGAAACATAAGTTTTAGCATCTTAGAAGCTTTAGATAGAGTACACCCAACATGATCTTTGAAATTGAGCTTAGAATCTACCAACACTCCTAAATCCTTGTTTGATGAAACCCGCTTCAAGACCGTTGTCGAAATAGAGTAGTCATACGTGATCGTGTTTCCGTTTGCGAGAGAAAGAGACGACGGAACATTTTGAGGCGTTTAGTAGTACCATCCAGTTAACGTTGCTCCTGAGTTTGTAAGAAAGCGGGATCTTCAAAATCCTGGATGAGATGGAACAATTTGAAATCATCGGTAAATGATAGCTTCATGCATTCCAACGATAAATTCAAGTCGTTGAGGTATAATAAGAATATGAACGGTCCCAGATGGCTTCCTTGTGGAATTCCGAAACGAACGAAAGACGGTATACCATCGGGGCCAGCGTTAGCGGATGGTTTAAGTTTAAGACACGCGTTTTCGACGATAACAACGCCCGTGCGTTAAGTCCATAAAAGATGGGGTAATGTGCGATGGATAATTAAAATTGAATCGGTTTCCCTTTTTGGCTACACCTTTGGAATATCCATCCAGGTCTGGTGGTCTGGTGGTCTGGGTCTGGAACTGGCCGACGCGAGCAAATAATAAATAAAAAACAACTCGAAGTAAAGAAAAAAAAAGTGGTTGCTCGGCTAAGTAAACTCCGCGTACGCGATCATAATCGATGCAATTAGCAATTAGCATAAAGTTCTAATTATAGAACCTGTTGCCCACTTCTCGCACTTCCATCCATCTGTGGCGGAACGTGGTTGGAATTCCTGTTGGTCACTTTGCCACCACCCCACAAACTATGCAATTACACCATTCTAGTACCACTTTCCACAAGGATCATCATTGAACAGGAAAAAAAAACTTCGTTACGCAATCGCGTCGTTCTCCGCACACATACACACACAGAGAATTCACGATTCGTCGCCGTGAATCAATCGAAAATGATGAAATGTCACTTCGCGTCGCAATGATCGTGATTTTCACTGACCCGAAATGAAGAAAAAAAAAACACTGTACTGGTAACGATTCACTTATCCGCGCGCGCACACACGACAGAAGAAAAAAAACAGAAAC
Organism: Malaya genurostris; assembly: GCF_030247185.1. Taxonomy (NCBI): domain Eukaryota; kingdom Metazoa; phylum Arthropoda; class Insecta; order Diptera; family Culicidae; genus Malaya; species Malaya genurostris. Next base: position 11,403,805 of record NC_080570.1, read on the forward strand.
AACCGCAGCGCACAACACCGACCAATGTATTCTTGAACACTGAAAACACCAAACTTTACCAAGAACGAACAAAAGTGAATGAAAAATTTAATATTTACGTTTTTTTTCACACACGTTCGTTTTTTTTCAGCTCACTTCTTCGGTACTCGAATTCGCATGCACAACACATCCAGTGTGTCGGTGTCGGTGTCGGTGTGCGAGAGAGTGCGGTGGCGGTGGACGATCCGCGCTAGCAGCTCGTGATCATGCCGTCCCTTTTCTGCCCGCGCAGTTGTCAAACCGAATGCAAAAACATCGCACCTCGACTGGTGCGACTATGTTTTTCGGTTTTGCTCGCTCACTCACTCGCGCAAGGACTGGGGATTTGTCTTACTGGTCTACCGAGAGATCGTAGTAGGCTCGCTCGCCGAACGAACGACCGACCGACCGATTTACAGACTGACTGCACCACTCTCACGGCTAACGTTCGTCTATGGACTGGCTGGTGATCGCCAACAAACAGTCGACTGCCAGTGCTCTACCAGCGGCAGCCAAACATATCTTGCAGAGCAGCATACTTCCAACTACGTTACGTGTGCAAGGGAAAATGAGAGAGCACGATACTAGGCCAGCATAGCATGCGCACCACCGAGTGGAGAGTGAGCGGAAACGACATCGACATTTCTTTCGTTCTTCCTGGCCTTTGCCGTCGTTCGTTCGTCGTTGAGAAACCTGTGAGCTGTGTGCGATGCAATGCGATGCGATGCGATGCTGGCCGGTGCCAATCAGGGTTGCCACACAGGTACGAATTTTGACGGAAAGGTGCGGGTGTTCGAACAGGTTACGTACCATTTGTGCACAAATGTCATGTGGGGAGATTCTTGGTTCTAGCAGTATTTTTAATTAGAGAGGCGCGCGTTTCAACTCGGTAAACAATATCCGGTGATTTTAACTTCTATGAAATGTTACAACACACATTTCCGAACTTGATTTGCATATTTTGCGAAATGGCCGTCTGTTCCTACTTACAATTTATCGCTACTGATTGATGTTTCTTAAAAAAATCAGTTTTGTTTCATAAAAATGTACCAAACTAAAATATGTGTGTGTCTTACTTTACTTTAAATTTACCCTCTGAGAGTGAGTGAGTTTTTGATCGTGAATATCTCATGTTTTATTTAACGTATCAACATCCTTTTTTCTTCACGTCATCGAAGATATGATCAGCAATTTGTAATAGAATTTTCAGAAGTGTGAGATAACCACAAATATCCTGAAATTAATTTTTCTTATAGGTTTGATAAGCAAAGTTGACGTAGGTTACTCGTTCAGTTTAGAGCGGCATCCAGGTTCAGAATCAAATACCAGATTGTTTTTGTCATTTCCAGAATCCAGATCGTAAATATAGTCCCTCGACTAGAATCGAGCTCCAGAATTCTGGAACAGAAACTGAATTTCAAAACTTGATTCGAAGCTTGGAGTTCATAACCGAAATCTGAAACTGAGAGCAGGATCTTGATTGTAGACCTAGACTTTGAAACTTAATTTCGAAATTGAGTTCTGGACTTGACTCTGAATTTTAAAAACTGAATTCTGCAACTGAAGTTGAGGTTTAGACCAGATCTCAGTTCCAAAATTTCTGCCCGAAATTCAAACTTAGAATTGGTTTTCGTAATTCTGAGACTGAGTTCTGAACCTGAAGTTCTGGAACTTCAGGTCAAAATTCCGCACCAGAATTCAGGTTCATAATTCAGTTATATTTTCAGATTTCAGTTCGTTTCAACAGGCATTCCAGAATTCAGTTCCAGGTTAGGAAGAACTATATAGAATTTGTGAATCCAAAATTTAGCACAAAAATTCTAAGTGTCACTGAATTCAGGAACGAGATTCTGAAGATTTTTGAACTAAAACTGAATTTCGCAACCAAATTATGGATTCGAATTTGAAAACTTAATCCTGGATCGGAATTCTGTAACTAAAATTCTGCTACAGATCAGAATCCAGGTTCAGAGTTCGAATTCATTTTGCGAAGCTTAGTTCCAGAACACAGTTCCAGTGAACAGTTCGATAATCCAGATCCAGAACTCAGTTCTAGAATTCAGTTCCCAAATTCAGGTTCAGAATTCAGTTCCCGAGTCTAGCATGAAAATTGAGTTTCAGTATTTAGTTCTAGCATTCGGCTCCGACATTCACAGCCTGGAGTTTGGAACAGAAATTTGAAACTGAGAGCAGGATCTTGATTGTAGGCCTAGACTTTGAAATTCAATTCTGGACTTGGATCTGAATTTTAAAAACTGAATTCTGCAACTGAAATTGAGGTTTAGACCAGATCTCAGTTCCAAAATTTCCGCCCGAAATTCAAATTTAGAATTGGTTTTCGGAATTCTGAACCTGAATTTCTGGAATTTCAGGTCCAAATTCCGCATTAGAATTCAGATTCATAATTCAGTTGTATTTTCAGATTTCAGTTCGGTTTTTAAAGGTATTCCAGAATCCAGTTCAAGGTTAGAAGGTTAGGTAATATAGAATTTTGGGATCCAAAATTTAGCACCAAAATTCTAAAAGTGTCACTGAATTCAGGAACGAGATTCTGAAGATTTTTGAACTAAAACTGAATTTCTGAACCAAATTATGGATTCGAATTTAAAAACTGAATCCTGGACCGGAGTTCTGTAACTGAAATTCAGCTATAGTCCAAAATCCAGGTCCAGAGCTCGAACTCATATTCGAAACTTCCAGTTCCAGAACACAGCTTTAGTGATCAGTTCAATAATCCAGATCTAGAACTCAGTTCTAGAATTCAGTTCCCAAATTCAGGTTCAAAATTCAGTTCCCGAGTCTAGCGTTAAAATTGAGTTTCAGTATTTAGTTCTAGCATTCGGCTCCGACATTCACAACCTGGAGTTTGGAACAGAAATTTGAAACTGAGAGCAGGATCTTGATTGTAGGCCTATACTTTGAAATTAAATTTCGAAATTGAATTCTGGACTTGGGTCTGAATTTTGAAAACTGAATTCTGCAACTGAAATCTCAGTTTTTCAGTTCCAAAATTTCCGCCCGAAATTCAAATTTAGGATTGGTTTGCGGAATTCTGAACCTAAAGTTCTGGAACTTCTGGTTAAAATTCAGATTCATAATTCTGTTGTATTTCCAGATTTCAGTTCCATAAGGTATTCCAGGATCCGGGCTCAGAATTCAGTACCAGATTAAGAAGAACTATATAGAGTTTTATGATCCTAAATTTAGCATAAAAAATTCTATAAGTGTCACTGAATTCAGGAACAAGATTCGGAGCCAAAATTATGGATTCGAATTCGAAAACTGAATCCTGGACAAAAGTTCTGTAACTAAAGTTCAGCTACAGACCAGAATCCAGCTCCAGAGTTCGAAACTCAGTTCCAGAACACAGTTTCAGTGATCAGTTCAATAATTCAGACGCAGAGCTCAGTTCTAGAATTCAGCTTCAAAATTCAGTTCCAGAGTCTAAGATCAAAATTGACTTTCAGAATTTAGCTCTAGCATTCGGCACCGAAATTCAGTTCCAGAATTCATCTGAACCGTTTCGCATATTCCACAACATTCTAGAAATCACTCATACGATTGAATTTTCGGATTCGGAAGTACTGGAAATTTGATCTTACAACTTGATCTATGATCCAATAATAGCATTCAAACGAACATAAGCTTGTTAAAATCGGTTCATGAATGCTTCCGAACATCAACAGTCGGGCGAATTGTACAAACTTACATTTCCAGACTTGTAACAGTGCATCTATGGTAAAGTAAGAGTTATTTACATCAAGACGGCGAGGCAAAAAAGCACACGGTGTGAATAAAATTTATACTGGCTTTAGTATTGCGATTAAAGAAACGATCAAAAATGGTTTTTTGCGATCGATTTTTGGTCCTTAAAAGAATGTTTTTAATACTAAACATTCAAATTTTCTGCCGCTAAATATTGTTGAAGAAAATTGTTAGGCCACCAAGACTGCAATGAAATCTACAAGAAGACGGCTTCCTGGGAATGCATATTATACGGATAATGGAAGAAGAAACGTGGCAGAGACTTTTAGTTACATAAAGCAATATAAATTCGCTAAGAAAAAAATCGTGTAGCAGGCCATCCGTTCCTGTGACTCGAAGAGCGAACGTATACATACATTCGGCCGGAATCATCAACCAGAAAACTGATGAGCAGGAGTGTCAGAAAAAAACGTCTGTTGCTTTTCCTCAAGCAACACAATTGTACAGTTCTATTTTGGTCGAATTTGGTATCTTGCTATAAAGAGAAAAACGAACGTAAAGCGGTATCCCAGAACGAACAAAGTCCAGGTGGTGCCCAAGAACAGACCAGAGCTTAACCTAATAGAAAAAAAACATTGGGACATTGGTAGGCGGAACTTGAAGACGCCAGATAGTTGTCAACGAGATGCAGTATAAGCCGATTTGTGGCGCAAAAGTGATCTAGAAGTCGGTGTGAAACCTAACGAAAAACGTTGGACGAATGCCGTGGAAATTTATATTCGCTTGAAAGGAAATTTGAAAAACAATTTCTTCTACATTATGTATCAATCAAATGAAATTGAAACAGGTAAATGATTTTGTTTTACTTTAGCATGGCAGTCGGTTTAAACATGATGCGCAAAAAAACTGAAAAGTTCAATGAACTTCTTTGTTGTGTTAATAAAAATAAAAATTTCAAGCTCACGCAATCTCAAACTTCTTCAAGAACGATTTGTTTTAGTTTTATTAAAACGTTAAGACTTCTTGAGCTAGTTTTACATTTGATCAGTATTTCACGAGGAAAACAGGTTGGTAAAATTACATACGAATACAACTGTGGAATGAGAAATGCGCAAAAGTTACCGCAGAAATGGGACTCGATCCCGTAGCTAGCTCCTATCCGGGGAAATTGTTTTGCAAATTGAATTACCTTGCATCTGCATGTGGAAACACATAAAACAGTCTAATTGACTAGCAGAATCGAGCAAGCTTTGCTGTACTCGGGCACCACAGCAGTCAATTGTAGTCCTATCTATATGACGATTTCGGCGCCATCCCAAAAACACAAATTTCGTAATCCCAGTTTAGAATTTTCGCTTCGCCGCCTTCAGTGACGGTTGTAAATTTGTAATACTTTCCCATGTGATTCCTAAATCAATAAAAGTATTAGAGGATCCAAACAACTTGTCAAAAAGCTGTCCCCATTGATATTGTTTACATTTCATTCGTAATTTTCTTGAAATTATCTACTTTGAGATATACGTAATTGAGCCAAATTCAAAATTTCACGAACAGCTCTAGAATTCCTAGGCATCCTTATGAGTCCGAAATTGGAATTTTAGTTTCCATGAGCATTTATTTCATTCGGATATATTGTAGAGATTCGATTTTGTTTTTAAATACCTCGGTTTTGTTTTGTAAGTTGTACCACTGGTAGAGTAGCCGTTAGATGATGTTCCACAAATTACTGCAGGATTCGTGCGGTTCCTTGAGAACTTTGTAGAAAACCATTCGTGATTTCGGATATCTTGTAGTTCAAATGATACCTAAAATTTGCGAAATAAAAATACACGAAAAACTAAATATTTTCTCATAATTACCTAACTAGTCCGAAATTTCAGTTGAAACACTTCACAATCGTTGCTTCTGGTTCCATGAAACTGTGAATTTATACGTCGATGATCTTTGATAAATCACGGAGCTAGTAAATGTATCCGCAGAGCCGCTGGCCAATGATCGTCAAATGATAATCTGATCTCCGAACGAGATTCATAAATGGCACAGTAGCCACACAAAGGTTATGCAGATTGTGAGTTAATGATAAATCGAATACAATAAAGCTAGTCTAGTTTGTACTGATTTGGTAGGAATTGGCTTCAGTGCATGTTTGATTGTTCGAATGGTTGCATGACAAAAAAAAAACTCAACAGGAACTCACAGTTCCAATGCGGAATAACTCAAAGCTGACACTAGTATTTTATTTCAAATTTGAAACTGAAGTGTTATTTAGATCAGATTTAGACTCAAAATCAACAAGTTTGGTGTCAGTGATGATTAGAACAAAGCGGAAGATAAAATCCAATGGAAATAGGAAATTCGATAACACTCTACTGCTTGAGATTACAAAGTTTATGATGTGAGGATGCCGGATTTTACAACTGTCATAAATGATGCGCCTAGAACTGAAACGCTTCTGAGCATGCCAGCAAGCTGTCAATGGAAACACTGCCGGTCGATCGTAACCTTGGATACGAAAATAACAGAATAAATAATTGGTCTACAGTAGCAGCAGTAGCAGTGATTCAGGTTCTACTTATAGCCAGTTTTATTCAAAATCATCTACTTCTGTTGAAATAAAAATGTCAATTTCTACCCGAAAAATACGGACACATTTCCGAAGCGACGAGCTGGAACACACCTTGTAATTTTACCCGAAACGATAGAATACCCGAGTCCAAAACCAAAACCAGTATCTCTCTATCTCTGCACCCACCAGCTAGAAATCCTTTTGCAGAAAGCCATACATGTTTTTTTTTGTTCCTTTAGAAAATGTGTTCATAACTTCCGGTCGTTCTGCCTGTGTCTCGTTTCTCCCAGACCCACCCGCCGTGTGCTCCGTCCGTCCGTCCGTGCCTGCCAGGCCAGGGTCTTTCAATAGCAGCTCTTTCTTCTACACAATTTATGAATGAATCAACAGAATGACGAAGTAGAGGAAGGAAAATTAAAATTCATTTATCGAAACAACTATCAATGATGCATTTTATCATAGCTCTTTTCCGCCTGCTGCTTCTTGGCTTCCACCACCCCCGTGTCGTCGTCGGACTCCTCGCATGATGATGATCCGGCTAGAAAACAGACAACATATACTTACGGCGATTGCCCTCTCTCTCCGGTTAATGGCGACCCTCCTCGTAGCGATGCTTTGCACACCACATCATTTATCTTAATTCTTGTTCTAATGTATTTTCCTCTTCTAATCACAGCCTCTCTAGCTGTGCGATTCATAAAGTAAACTGTTCTCTTTTCCGTTTGCCCTCTCGGTATCTGCAACTTATCGTTTAACCGTCAGAAGTTTTTTTTTTCGCGAACCCTAAACTAAATCGCAGCCTACTACTGTTCGGTGTGTTGGCAGAGATCGACGGAAGGGAAAACATTCGCTTCTCCATACAAATCGTCGTGATTGCTGTAGCTCTCGGATCAGATGATCGGCTTCTGCACTGCCAAGACACAGGAAGAGACAAGCACTTGGCCAGAGCCCCGTGCACCAAAACGACAACGACGATGACGACGAAGACGACGACGACGACAGCAACCACGAAGAGAAAGAAGAAATTCATTCATCAGCTCGAGTTTCATTCATGAAAACCAACCTTCGCCCTGCACCCTGCCATCCTCCGCACCGGAGGCTATCTGCTCGTAGTAAAATTTGTAGTAAGTGGTCTTCTTTTGCCTCCTTTCTTTTGCCTTCAACGTTGTCATCGCCGCCGCCGCAGTCGTCGTCTTCATCGACGAGGGTTTTGCCGTTTTAGCAGTGATTCTCTCCGTCCGCTTTTTGTGTCCTCATTTTTCGATCCCCCCGTGCAGGCTGGCTCTGATACTCGTACGGTTCAAGCTCCAATTCAACGAAAAACCCTGTGACTATCTCTCGGGTTTCGAGAACAGGGCCCCTGGCATCGACGGATCGAGTGATTGCCTTATCCGAGTGTTTCATGCGATGTTTTGCTTCCTCTTGGGTCGATTTTTTTTTGTTTATTTTTTCCTGCTTCAAATTTTTCAGGGTCATTACTCGAGCAGGTGGCCTAGCAGCAGCAGTGACTTTTTCAGTTATTAGGACCTGGGATAGCCTTGCAATCCAGAGCTCATTCCATCCACCAACACCATCAAGTTGGCCATGGCTTTAAATTTCACTGGTAGAAAAAAAAAACCGAAACGGATCAGGGCTCATTTTTTAATAGGGTTTTGTACATTATTGGTGGCAATGAAAGTACATTTAAAATATAATTATCTGATCAAGGATTGACGTAGGAAGTATGGAAATTGATTTCGACCGGATGTCACTTATTTTTTTACGAATTTTTTCGTTCCAAAACACTGTGTTTTTGGTGGAAAATTTTCTGCTGCTTTTGAACTCTCATGAAAAAGAAAACGGCGTGAGTTGACCATCAATGTCAATTTCCCTCTCTGAGCAGCCTAGATAGCCGTGTAGTGTCGGTAGCGGTTTCCCAACTGGCTAAGAATAACGCTACGGTCCACCTGTACCGGTGGTATAAGTCCACCAAACAGGTAAGCCGTGTGGCATCCGGCGGAATTATTTTTTACCAAGAATTGATCCACTGGTTTCCTGTTCCATGTCGTAAAAGGCCACAAAAATAGGAACTCCTAAGTCAAGGTGTATTTCCGTGCCGATGGCTGAATGGCTGCAGGAGGTTAAACAATGCAGTCGTGAACGGAATATCTTGGGATTTTCCCTTACTGTGTTAAGCGAAGCTCTGGCACAGTGGACGACTTCTTTCTTCGCAACTCGTGGGATTTTAATGATTAAAACATTTAAAAAAATCCTTACATGGTTCGCTATAGGCGATTATAAGCCAATATATTTGGTTTCTTGTAGTTGTTGTACGGTAAGTGCTGGAGGTGGAGTGTTTGTTACTTTAATTGATAATGGTTAGAGTAGCACAAATCAATCTCCAGCATAAACGTACAGCAACTATGAATCTATCCAGACTTCTGCAAGAAGGTAAAGCTTCTTTAGCTTTGGTTCAAGAACCATATTTCCAAAAGGGAAACTTCTACGTTGGAAAATTGTTAAACCCAGTCTTTGTTGCCTTTAACAAGACCGGAATGACTAATCCACGTGAAATGCCTCGAGCATGCATACTTGCAAATAGTGCTCTCGATGTCTCTCTCATATCGGAGCTCACAACTCGGGATATTTGTGCTGTCACAGTTGGTATGACTACTGATGGCATAGACAGGAAATATGTCTATTGTTCGGCATATTTGCCGCATAACCAACCTTCGCCAAGCGATGACTTCAAAAAGGTTGTATCATACTGCTGCAAAAGTGATTTACCGCTTGTAATCGGCAGTGACATAAATGCTCACCATATCATTTGGGGCAGCACAGATATAAATTCGAGAGGCTCTGATATGATGGAATTTGTGAGCAGTACAAACCTGCACATAGTCAATGCAGGAAACCGTCCAACTTTTGCGAGATCTGGCAGAGAGGAGGTTTTGGACGTAACTCTCTGCTCTGATAGAATTGCGCATGAGTTGGTGAATTGGCTCGTCTCCGATGAGCTCGAACCTTCGTTGTCTGATCATAAGTACATATTCTTTGATCATTCAAACGTTAAATTTGATATTATCACATATCGTAATCCCAAATCTACAAACTGGGACCTCTATGAAGAGGGCTTGGCGACTAGATTTTACGGGTACCAACCAACAATTGAAACCCCAATTGATTTGGAAAATGTTGTCGACGAGACAAACTCACTCATAGTTGCAGCATATGAAGAGGCTTGTCCACTTCGTATTGTGCGAGCTACTAGAGGAACTCCTTGGTGGAATGCTGAACTTGCTAGACTAAGGAAACTATGCAGAAGAGCTTGGAACCACCGTCGCAGAAATGGGTCGGAGGCATTCGTGTTGGCTCGAAGGGCTTACAAAAATGCTCTTCGATCGTCTGAGCGAAGTGGTTGGAAAAGCCTCTGCACAAATGTCTCTAGTCTCAACGAGGCTAGCAGATTAAATAAGTTACTTTCGAAGTCTAAGGACTTTAATGTCAGTTTCTTAAGAACTTCAGATGGTGAACACTTGTCTGATGAAGGTGATGTACTTCACTATCTTTTTAACACTCACTTTCCAGGATGTATGGATCCATCACCGACAGCTCTTCCCGAGACTTTTTCAGGTAGTTACGATTCTTGGGCCCTTGCTCGAAGCGTTGTGACGATTGAATCGGTCAAATGGGCAGTTGAGAGTTTTGCTCCGTACAAGTCTCCTGGAAAGGATGGAGTTTTCCCAGTGTTACTGCAGAAAGGGTATGAACATTTCAAACATGTTTTGAAGAAAATACTTACTTTTAGTCTTGCGACAGGATATATTCCAAGAGCCTGGCAGGAAATAATTGTCAAATTTATTCCCAAAGGCGGCCGCGGCACTTATGAGGAAGCGAAGAGTTTCAGGCCTATCAGTCTAAGCTCATTTCTTCTTAAAACAGTGGAACGCATAGTCGATCACTATATCAGAGATGTTAGTTTGGGCCTGCATCCGCTACATGGAATGCAACATGCTTACCAGCGTGGAAAGTCCACTACAACCCTGTTACATGATGTTGTGTACAACATTGAAAAAGCTTTCTCACAAAAGCAATCTTGCTTGGGAGTTTTCCTAGATATTGAAGGTGCCTTTGATAACGTGTCTTTCAATTCAATTCTGGAAGCAGCCCGTGGTCATGGCATACCTTCAAGTATCACAAATTGGATACACGCAATGCTTAGCAATCGACTTCTTTGTTCATCGCTTCGGCAAGCAGAGATTAGAAAGCTAAGTGTCTGTGGGTGTCCTCAAGGTGGTGTACTATCCCCACTTTTATGGAACCTTGTCGCTGATGGTTTGTTAAGGAAACTTAATAACCTTGGATTTCCGACTTATGGTTTTGCCGACGATTATCATATATTGATGACCGGTATAAGCATTAACACTCTCTTTGATTTAATGCAGCAAGCCCTGCGATCTGTTGAACAATGGTGTTGTCAGGTTGGATTATCTGTAAATCCGGGCAAAACATCAATGGTGCTTTTCACTCATCGTAGGATAATCAGAGGAGCTCGTCCGTTGCAGTTCTTTGGTTCAGAGGTCACTGTGGTCGAACAAGTTAAATACGTCGGGGTTATTCTTGACTCAAAACTGAATTGGTCTGCTCACATTGACTTCAGAATTAAAAGAGCTTGCATGGCTTTCGGCCAATGTAGACGAGCTTTTGGAAAATCATGGGGACTCAAACCCAGATATATTAATTGGATCTACACAACTATTGTTAGACCAATTTTAGCATATGGATGTCTTGTATGGTGGCAGAAAGGAGAAGTCGCGACAGTTCAGTCAAAGCTAAATCATCTCCAAAGGATGGTCCTAATGGCGATGACAGGAGCATTCACGACAACTCCTACTGCTGCTCTAGAGGCGCTACTGTGCATTAAACCACTACATGTGTTCCTAAAACAAGAAGCATTATCTTGTGCATACCGTCTTAAGGTTACAGGGCTTTGGAACAGTAACCCATTAGATTATGCTACCAGCCACACTCGCTTGTGGTCTCAAATGGTTACGTGGGATGAGTATTTACTCGCTCCTAGTGACCTAACTCTCACATGCAGTTTTCCTTTCAAAACATTCAATGTGAGCTATCCTTTTCGTGAGGAATGGTTGTCTGGTTGTCTGGAACGACAACTTGATGAACACATAGTTTGTTATACGGACGGTTCTCTGTTGAATGGTCGTGCTGGTGCTGGTGTCTACTGTCGTGAAATGAGGCTGGAGCAGTCTCATTCACTTGGTAGATACTGTACTGTGTTTCAAGCAGAAATCTACGCGATTCTGTGTGGAGTACAATCGGCACTTCAGCAGAGGATCTGTGGTAAGCGAATTTATTTTTGTTCCGACAGTCAGGCAGCCTTAAAAGCACTCAGTTCGAATGACTCACGGTCGAATCTAGTGATCGCATGTCGAACTCAAATTGAAGACCTCAGCATTTCAAATGCTGTTTACTTCTTATGGGTACCCGGCCATTCTGGTATTACTGGAAATGAATGGGCTGATGAGTTGGCTAGAGCTGGTGCAACGAATGATTTCGTTGGTCCTGAACCAGCTTTACCACTTTCAACTAGTTGGATAAAGCACAAGATTCGTTCTTGGGCTGTATCCAAACATGCCAGCTACTGGCGCAGCTTGCAAACTTGCGCTCAGACAAAAGCATTTCTACCAGATTTAAATCTGAAAATGTCAAAGTGTCTACTGCATTTCTCCAAGCATCATTGCAGTATTCTGGTCAGAGCTTTGACTGGACATTGCAAACTCAATTATCACATGGCTACTATTCAACGTGCTGAGTATTATTCGTGTGATTTGTGTGAATGCGATTATGGTACTTCATATCATCTGATATGTAACTGTCCCGCATTGACGCAGCTACGTATCCGGGTTTTTGGTTCTCCATACATGGTTGAGTCTGTGTATGCGGAGCTAAAATTGAAGGATATTCTCTCGTTTCTTACCCAATGTGGTAAGGAGCTATAGTCAGAAGGGTTCATCGTTCTTCCTGGAGTGAATGAATCCCTTCTGTATTTACCTTAAATTGGGTTTAGCAGATTGTTTGGCATCTTTTAGGGGGTGCCGAATTTACTTCTGCTCGTACATACTGCGAATCGTTCTGCATTCTTCCGGGAGTGCAGAATGGTGTCGCTTTTGTAAGATCTTCAAATCCTCTCGGGAGTTGGAGGTTTTATTAACAGCGGACTGTTCGGGACCTCGTAGAGGTTCAGAATTTACTTCTGCTTCCACTAAATGTGATCCTCAGCAGATTGTTCGGCATCCCTTAGGGGTGCAGAATTTACTTCTGCTTTTATGTGTTTTTGTGTCGTCAATTTTTCCCATCCTCCTAGTCCAACCCTTACCATTTCCTTTCAATCCTTCCCTCTTATATATCGGGAAAATGATGCTAAAAACAAATTGATGGCAAGGCACAAATCTCCAAATATCAAGGGGAACGTGCCATTTGAGCCAATTTGTTCTGATTCCTGATTCCTGATTAATAGGGTTTTGTACATTATTGGTGGCAATGAAAGTACATTTAAAATATAATTATCTGATCAAGGATTGACGTAGGAAGTATGGAAATTGATTTCGACCGGATGTCACTTATTTTTTTACGAATTTTTTCGTTCCAAAACACTGTGTTTTTGGTGGAAAATTTTCTGCTGCTTTTGAACTCTCATGAAAAAGAAAACGGCGGTTTTCTTCTTCACCACTGTTTCTAGGTTTGCTTGTTAGATAATCTATAGTATTGCAGCTTATGACAGTGAAGCGTTGCTCAATTATGAACGGCAAACTTCTGTCCTCAAAACATTTCAATAAGTTGCTACACATTTTTTACCTACACTTTATCAATAGAAATGACAAGCGCTTGGCCTTGAGGCCCATGCACCAAAAACGACAAAAACGACGACAACAGCAACCACGAAGATAAAGAAGAAATTCATTCGTTTTTAAAGTTTGTTTTGTAATATGTTGATATCAAAAGATCAGGAGGTTTTATGCCTACTGGAGAGAAAGATTGTAAATTTCAGCTCCAGCGGGCTTTTCCCTGCCCCCAAATAAATATATAAATAAATAGACTCTTCTCTAATCGCTTCAGCAGAAGGGCATTTAGCCGATACGGCTTCCAGCGAAATGTCTTTCGACGGAACGGCTTATGATAAGAGGGCTTTGAACGAAATAATTTTCCTTGAAACAACTCTCGATGAAATTGCTTTTCTCGAATCAAAAGTCGCCAGAAACGGATACAGGCGAAACGGACCGTTTGGTAAAGTGATATTTAGCGAAATGTCATTCGACGAAACGACTACAGTTTATCAATAGACTCTAGGCTCTACAGCTTCATTAGTAGACTCTTCTCTAATCGCTTCAACAGAACGGCATCAATCGGAACGGCTACCAGCGAACGAAACATCTTTCGGTGGACTGGTTTACGAAATATCGTAGAAAGCCTTTTGGTGAAATATTTAGCGAAATATCGTTCGACGAAACGGGTCTAGACTTTATTGATAATCGCTCTAACCGCTTCTGCAGAAGGCACAAATCGAAACGGCTTTCAGCGAAAGGTCTTACGAAATGAAACGGCTTTCGGTGAAATGGCTTATGGTGAAACGGCTTTCGGTGAAATGGCTTTCGGTGAAATGGCTTATGACTTTTAACGAAATGGGTTGCCGTAAACTAAGTTTTCTTGAAACGACTATTGACGAAAAAATTGTCGAAAAATGTGAAAAAACGGCTTTCCTCGAACTTCAAACTGCCGCCGAAACGGATTCTCTTAGGATGCCTTTTGATGAAATATTTAGCGAAATGTCGTTCGACGAAACGGGTCTAGACTTTATTGATTATCGCTCTAATCGCTTCAGCAGAAGGCACAAATCGAAACGGCTTTCAGCGAAAGGTTTTACGAAATAAAACGGCTTTCGGTGAAATGGCTTATGGTGAAACGGCTTTTAACGAAATGGGTTTCCGTGGAATGCTTTTCCTCAAAATTGACAGAACAGATTTTCGCAGAATGGAAAAAAAACCGGCTACCTCGAACTTCCACTCGAACTGCCACCGAAACTGATTTTCGTAGAACGCCTTTTTGTGGAACAGCTTTAAGCGAAATGAATTTCGATGAATCCGCTTTCAGTGTAACGGCTTTCAGTGAACTGGAGTTCAACGAGACGGCTTTCCTCGAACTTCAAACTGCTGCCGAAACTGATTGTCGTAGAATGCCTTTTAGTGAAATAGCTTCAAACGACTTGACTTTCGGCGTAACGGCTTTCGACGAAACGGTTTTCGATTAAATGGCTTTCGGTGGGATGGTTTTCGATGAAATGGTTTATGGTTAAACGGCTTTCTGCGAAATGGCTTTTAACGAACTGCTTCCAGCCAAATCATTTCCGGAGCTATGGCTTCAAGCGAAACAACTTCTAGCAAAACGAATTTTGCGCAGAATGTCTTTTGATAAAATAATATTTAAAGACTATCCCAGAAAGTATGGACGCACTTTGATTTCTCTGTAAATAATTCACAACTCTTAGATATTCAAATTTTATTCGATATACTGATAATATTAGACTACAACAACAGAATATTATTCTCAATATTTGCTACTTAGCCATTGTAGACTAGCTGACGCACCTTCTTGCGAACGTTCCTCATTAAATTCCGTACAGACTTATTGGCAACAAGTTTTGACACTTTTTTCCTATCTTTTTCGAACTGTTGAATGGGCAATTTGGTGGATTCATGTCTTTTGGGACCATAGCGACATTTTTGGTAGTATACCGTTCTACCGTTGATTTCGAGTAGTGGCAAGAAGCAAGATCTGACCAGAAGACAACAGGATCCTTGTGGCTTCGAATGATGGGTAGAACTCGTTTTTGTAAACATTCCTTGATGTATATTTCGCTGTTCATTGAAGCAGTAGTGATGAAGGGTTTCGAAATCTTACCGCAGCTACAAATTGCTTGCCAGACCATAGCTTTCTTACCAAATTTTTCGACTTCAATCGATGTCTCGGACTGGTTTAACACTTGCCCTTCTCGCACCGTATAATATTGTGGTCCCGGCAAGGATTTGTAATCGAGTTTCACGTAGGTTTCGTCGTACATGATTATTCAGTTCAAATTTCCAGCAAGAATCGTATTGTACAGCTTTCGAACCCTCGGCCTGATCGATGCTTCTTGTTTCGAACTACGTTTTGATTGTTTCTGCTTCTTATAGGTTCGAAGATTCAAACGTTCTTTAGCACGAAGAACATTTGACTTCGAAGTGCCCACTTTTTTGGCCACATCCCGAACTATAACCTCCTTCGTTTGCTCGAACACCTTCAGTATACGTTTATCCAACTGAGGGTTAGCAGGACCTTTTTTTCGACCCGTTTTCGGTTTATCCTCACCGAACTTCCTGGTTGCATTTTGCACGGCTTTTTCACTTACTCCTTCCATTTTTGCTATCTTTCTCAGTGAGAGTCCGCGTTCTGTGCATCATTTGTACACAATTTTTCGACGTTGTTGTGCTGAAAGTCCACGCATTTCGAAACAAACTAATGAAAACAAATAAACAACTGCGCAAGTGGTTAGAGAAGAGTGTAAACAACAGGACGCAGTCATAAAAATTGACAGATTCTGAACCATTGCGAAATGGCAGTGGTTTTTGGTTGCGTCCATACTTTCTGGGACAGTCTTAACCGATTTCCAGCGGAATGACGTTCAGTGAAACGGCTTGCAGCGAAACGTCTGTCCATTTCGTTAAACGAATTTTTGTAGAATGCCTTTTGATGAAAAAGTTTCTAGCGAAATGACGTTACGATTCCCCATTCGTCTGGCCGTATTCCAAAGAGTGCTCATTGAGGTTTCTCTTGACAAACGCTCGACAAAATGTCTCCAATAGTTACATTTCTTGGCCCGAAGTATGCTCTTACACTTGGTTTCTAAAGTCAAGAATTTTTCAAAATTCTGAGGAGTTCCTCCTCTTCGTTTTAAAAACGTCTTGAAATAGTTGAGATCGGCAATCCAATTTGAAGTGTGTGTTGGTGGGTTGTTTGTGATAATGTTTCTGATATCAATGACTTGTTTGAAAACAACTCAGATCCATTAAACCGTTCTATTCGTAATTGAGTCAGTGCAGAAAAAAACAACAAAACTGCTCCCATTTCAGCTGTCAAACCAAAAACCTAGCATGCCGTGCCATCAACCATCAAACGCAGACAGGAGAAGAAGAAAAAAATCGATTCGATCTCGATTTCAAGATATCCTTCTTTTCTATTGAGCTGTTTGCTAGGCACTTAAGTTTGACTCGTTCAAAGTCATAGAATTCGAAACTGCCACTTTCGCACAGTCTTCGCGGTAATCCAGTGCGGACAAGTATAAAACACACACACACACACCCAAACCGGCGCACGCAGAGACCGCACTCAGAGTGAAGTGCAATCGGAAGATCTCCAATCCGCAATAATCTCCCTTCGAGTTGACGATGCTTTCCTGATGCTGATGGTGGAGAGTCCGAGAAAGCCAACCTTACCTCGAGAGGTAAGAACCTGCTGCTGCTGATGTAGAGCTGAGAGCGCATTGGCCTACGGGGGCCATAAACGAACACACAAACACACACGCACGCATTTCACAGGAAATATAAAATTACAACGAAAACAGAACAGTGGGACACATATCTTCAGTCGAGGGTTGCTTCGATGTTGTTGGAAGAAAATGATGAATGAAATTTCGCTCGGTCTTAGATGGGCCGAAGCGAAAGACCGAAAGACAGAAAGAGAGAGATGTGAGATGTGAGGTGTGCTGTGTGACGTCACTGGGAACGAGTTCGAGAGTTCCATAACCATTGCAGGCAGGCTGACTGGCTGGCTGTTTGGCTGGTCTCCACTGGATGGGTTAGATGAATTTTATGAATGGATGTCATCGTCGGGAAGGCGACGGTGGTAGTGGTGGTGGTGAAGGTGCGACGGACAACAGGAAAACAGAGCGATAACAGTTAAGAAAAGAGCGTTGCGGATCAGCGTTCAAATTGCTGCTGCATCTGGCGTAACCTGCTCGGGTTCGGGTTCGACTGAACTTGTGTAAAGTTGTGTGTGCCAAAGATGTGAAAAATGCAAGTTCTCACCTCTTCTCGGTTGCAGCATGATCTTGTGTTTTTTTTTTGAGTCAAAGGAAGAAGATTGAGATAAAGCGAAGCGAAGGCAACAGATGTGCGGCGGCGATGGACGAGGAAAACAAAAAAAAACATCGACTCTTTTTTTTACAGTGCACATCCAGCCAAGCCAGCGAATTGTGGTTGCCCAGGTTGAGGGACTTACTTCGCTCGCTCCAACTCGCTCTCTCTCTCTGCCCTGGTTCTTGGTTACTACCCGGAGGCGATTTTATGAATGAAATGCCCGGCTTCATTCACTAATAAGAAACGCATTTCGGGAACATTCCCCCAAAACACTAACCTACTGACTACGGCTGCAGGCCGGCCGTTGGTGGAGGAGCAACTTCACGTACGTAAAAATAAATTAGTTTTCCGTATGACTCCGACTCGTACTCGCCTCGCCAGAGCAATGCTGGCCTGGAGTCGATGATCCGGCTATTTTTGAGTTCCCGGCCAACCAAACCAACCAACCGACCGATCACATAAAATTACGTAATTTCTCAAACCACGAAACACGCGGGGCCGGGAGCAAAATTTTACACGCACATTCGGGAAAAACGCACTCGACTAGGCAAGTAAATGTTGGAATGACGGAAAAACTCCACGACGTCTCCGCAAACGACGGGAAATGGGGGGATATTTATAAATTTGAATTGCGAATAATTTTCGACGTGCCGTTGGGCCTGAAATAGTTCGTTCGTTCCTGATTTTCCCGGGTGTCGATGTTGGACTAAATGAGAAGTATTCAAACTGCAAAAAAAAAAAAAAACAACGAAGCAATTTCAACACCGGATGTGTGCACTTTCCCATACGCTGCTGTGGCCGGCTGACCTTCGCTTCGATTCCAGAAACTGGTGCAGCAGCTACTGATGCAGTGGTGGAGTTCCAAAATAGAACACATGTGACAGTGAAAATTAGCCCCGTTTCCGGTAGAGGCATTTGGGAAGCCAATGTTTGCCGTCGCAGTAGGCTTGGAAAATTTTGGAAATTTTTCATTAGATACAAGTTGAAACGTCAAACGTGCTGTTCCATGGCCTACTGCTAATTTTCCCCCGTTTAACGAGTTATTCAATTCTAACCGACATGAACCCCTTTTCCGAACAAAAAATATAATTAAATCACAATCACTCAACAAATTATTCGCCACATATACATACAATCAACGAGGTGAAAAGTACCCGCTAATGTTCTCACCTGTCGGCGTCGGTTGCCGCAGAATGGGGGCCCTCCCATCCGGCGCAACACCATTTCCGGAAACATCGAAACCACCCGCGGTGTTTTTGTTTTTCCCTGCCACCAGAAGGCTCAGGACCAAGGGTCTGTTGGCTGTCACCTGTGCCGTGTAGAATGAATTTTTCACCCTTCGCGAAACGCGATCGACGAGCAACGGAGGACCCCGACCTACCTACCTACCTACAGACAGGAACAGGTATTTCCTGGAAAACTACCCTAGGGCAAAAAAAAAACATAGAAACGCCACCGAAAACAAAAAATGCAAATTAGGATTAAGTTTTTGACTTTTTTGTTCTCTAGCCCTCGTCGACGCTCGACTCGAACTCTGCACGAACAATTCCAAATCTGTTTATTGAAAAATCATTAACGTCGCTCTCCTCTTGACTTCGAGCGGAACAAAAGGAAGGACCCGAACTCCGTTCGAATATGGGAATTTCTTCGGGGACTTACCTGACCGACCTGAACCTTCGGAATGAATGAAACACTTTTGCCAAAATATAGCGCTCATTGATGAATCGGAAAACTACGTATCGAAGCAAACGGAACAAGCAAAGAAAGGAACGCACAACAAGCGGGGAATCCCTTCTTCCTTTTTTTTTTTCCTTTTTTTCTGTTACGCTTCGACATCTCATCTCCTGAAGCAAGGAAGGACCTGCGAAAGTGCATCAGGTACTCACCCGAGTACCGAATGTCCCCTCCTGCTGCGTCCCGGAACCTAACCGGAACCTAACCTAAACCGAAGTGCGATTGTTTGGTTGGAAAGGAGAGAAAAGAAAGAAAAATTTTTTTACTATAATCCTACTTTGCTTGAAAGCCATGCCTAAATGAGGGCGATCTTCAAGTTCCGATCTCTGTTCTGAACTGACAGGTATTCTCCGGATGGGCTGAGATTCTTTCCTTCCCCCGAACTGAAAAGCTGAAGCTTCTCCTGTAAGAGGTTTATGAGCTCGGAAAGCCGTGAAAAGTGTGTTGTTTCTGTTGTTATTGTTGTTGGTAATCCGTGATGATCTTGCTTCGAAAAATTAATGATCTTCCATGCCCGGTACGGTACGGTACGGTACGGGATGATCATTAATCAAGGGTCTTTGATTGTTTTCAAAAAACGGTGGGAAAACGAATCCGTTATCGATCGGATTGGAATCTAGCTGAGAGTTTGAGTTTGATTACAAGATTCGATTGTGGATCCACAGATATGACCTAGTAGTCTTCTCATGTGCCAGACAGTCCCTCTGCTGAGAATTCCGATAGTTAAGATCTATTCGTGAAAGAAACATTATCGTCATATTTATGACATTTTTCTCGTACTTTCTTAAGGATGGATTTTTGTCCACTAGAGCACTCTTTAGTCATCTTTCAAATAATTATATTTTCAATATTTCCAGAACGGTATGAAAATACATAGCAAACGTGTTTAATTGTAGATGACTTTTCGGGTACAAATTGCTCCACTACAAGACCAATTAGCGACAATATACTTGACAATATTTTATGTAAACTTGACGACGTTGATCGGTTTCGTAACGATACAATACCTAATAAGTTAAGTGACCACTCACAAATCTTAACCACATTCAAAATACTACTTGATAAGGAACCTGTGACGTTAATGAAAAAAAATCATAAACTAGTTGAATCACGATTCTGTGAGATTTCCAACAAATTCTATTCAAATATCGGTAACGAATTAGCAAAACTATTCCTATAAATTCATCTTTTTGTCCCATAAGTAATGTTCGTCGTGTTTGTAGATCTATATTTTTATGTCCTTCACAGAAAGAAATAATGAAATTTACACGACATGTAAATCAATAGTAACATGGAATAGATATGGGTTGAATCAAAACTTTGATTGAAAACCTTCATCGATGCAAAACTAAATTGGATTGCATTGAATTTTCAATGAATATAACTGTATCTTTCAATTAAGAATTTTTTATTTCTTAAGGCAGTTTACATAAGTTTTTCTTCGCCGTAGCATCACTTTTGCATAAAATTTTCATCCTAATATAATTCAAAAATAGTCACAACGATTTAAACGTATTAAAACATATTCCTCTTATTACTTAAATATCATCTTAGGTAATTCGCCATTAATTATGAAATCTACTCGGAAATATTATTTGAACCAAACGATTAACTTCTATAAATCATAAAATAAGCTGTTATTATCAGACATTCGGTTGATAATTTCATAATCTGTTTCGAGTTTGTTTGTATCATTACATAATTTCTATTCTAATTTAGCTATTGGTTGAACTCATGGTCGCAACTGGAATCAGAACTAAGTCTTAAAAGGGTCCTTTATTAAATTGAAACTCCAAATATCTTTATGAAATGATTAAGAAGTTTCATGTATGGAAGGTCACGACAAGCAAAAATGTCTCGAACTGGGACATTGGATAGTCTACCTTGGGTACGCAGAGAATTTATTAGTTGAGATCTGACATCACGATACTCCACGCATGTCCAAACGACATGATCAATATCCCGATAACATTCTCCACAAGCACAATGGTTAGTCTCGGAGAGCCCAATTCGAAGGAGATGTGCATCTAACGTGTAGTGATTGGACATGAGTCTGGATATCACACGAATGAAATCTCTACTCACATCCAGTCCCCTGAACCATGCTTTTGTCGATATTTTAGGAATAATTGAGTGCATCCACCGAGCCAGATCATCTTTATCCCAAGAAGCTTGCCAGCTGGCAAGTGTTCTTTGGCGAGTCGCGCTATAGAATTCGTTGAAAGCAATCGGTCTCTCATAAATTTTTCCCTCAATAGCACCACGTTTGGCTAAGCTATCGGCTTTTTCATTGCCTGGAATGGAGCAATGAGCCACAATTAACGATTAGTTTTGTGATAAATTTACATTGAAACCTACAGAAGTGTAATGTAACTTTATGTTTAATTGCCTGCCTCAAATATGTGCATGAAAATAAATGTAAATTCACAAAATATTTTTATCTGTGTTCTTCTGAAAATAAAGTGATACTGCTGATACAAGGATTGGATCCCCGTGCTTCAATGCATCAGATCAGATGGTAATAGCAGAATTATAACAACTGAATTAATTTATTTTAGAAATATTTTGTAACAAATTTTGAACTATTTTTGGCTGGTAAGCTGTTAAAATAACAAAAATCATAGCAAAAAAGACTCTAGCGGGAAAAAAATCGTAACAGATTTTGATATGTTTGTATCACAATTATTATTGAATTTGATATAACTACAGAAATTTATAACAATATGACACAGAAAAACTATTTCACAGCTAACTTTAAGCATCGTTTCAATCCAAAATTGTTGAATGATTTTTTTTTTTATTAAATGAATAATTTATTTAGTGATCTAATTCTTTCTTTTAGTTTTTTTGAAATCTGATCATTACATTTCGATATGAAGCAACGGAAAAACTCATTTTTTCAACAATTGAACTTTATCATCAGTCTTGCAAATGAAAATAAAACATCATAACTGATTTTGTTACTTTATTGTTATCATAAGTTTTAACTTTCAACTGTTTTCATTTGTAAAATATCTCAAAATAACACAAATTGTTATACATATACTTGTGTTAGGTTAGATTCTTATGTGCATCTGATCGGATAAAGTCATTCTTGTGATCAAACCTGGTGACCGTTGTGATTGTAATAATTACCGTCCTATATCAACTTTCCGCGTCTTCAACATAATATTTTGAAAATGTCTAGTCACTAGACTTATCGAATTCTTAAGCAAGCATTATATCCTTTATAAATTCCAACATGGCTTCAGACAAGGTTCTTGCACACATACCGCTATAATTGAACTAGTTGATGAAATTATGAGCGAGATCTATAATAAAAATATAGATGGTGCCTTATTTTAGTATACTTTTTGACAAACTCGATTGCTATTGTATCGGGAGCATTCCTTTTTCAATCATCCATAATTATTAGACTAATAGAAAACAATTTGTACCTATCGAAAGTGACAACCTTGCATCAATGGTATTCAATATACTCAAGCGAACACGGTGTGTAGCAGACGGAAAACAGACGTTCACACACACACACACACACACACTCACACACAAACGCAACTATCAAGCGAACGGATGGATAAAACTCAATTCTGTCATCCACCCACTACACAAGCTACGTGTTTCCTTTACAGGACAGGATCAGTAGGGACTGAGGATTAAAATGGCAAAATGACATATATTTATAGTTTCCTTCGAAGCAGAAGCTACTAAATGAAATTCCAGGTGTAGACCGATTGAAAATGGATGACATCATTATGGCATGATGTGATTGGTTCGTGAAAACAAAGGTCGACTCAAACCAATTTATCAATAGTATGCTATTGAAATACTGAAACGTTAAATGTTTCCAAATCGATTGGATGTTGAATTATATAAATTCATCTACAAGCGACTGGTTTATTACCGTTCAAAATTTTGACAGAAAGAGACTACGCGGCTAGTTTCAAAACTTTAAACTGACACCCGACCCCGTATAGTACAGTAAGCATTTTTAGTGTCTAAATGGTTCAAAACATGCGCGAAATAAATCATACGTTTCGTATAGAAAGTTCACTATTCGAAACTCGTAACTTCTGTTCTCTTTCTCGGATATTACTTCGAACTTTCTGGAGTGATAATTTGATGGGTTGTGTAGAAGATTCATGAAAATGTTAATCTGATACTGAAAGAGAAATTAATTGTTGTTCTCCCGTAAAAATTTTGCGAACACAGCTAGGTACGGATTCAAAACAATAATTTGTTTGCAAAAGAAAGTACTGTTGGCCGTTAGTTTTCTATTTCAAATCAGTATTTATTGAGTCACCTTCGAATGCTCGACTCGTGTGGTCCACAACAGAAGTTCACGACAACGACCGAAACACCGTTTTTCGGTAGTGAAATTTTCACTTGCACCTTTGTCATGTAGCAATAAGGCCCCGGAGCTGGATAGAATCATAGCGTCAACATGCTGAAAAGTAAACGATCGGTGGGAAACGTTAAAGAGACATAATCGGATGACGTGGATATGAAGAATAAAAGAATCGTTCCAATTTTTATGGACGTTTAAACACTGTTCAGTGCATTTACCTCGAATTCGTAAGACAGGGCCTGGACTTATCAATGTTACTGATCCAAATTCAGGTTCAATTCCTCGAACTGGTCCTTTTGCTCATCATATTACTGGTCTTAATTCAGTTTCAGAATCTGCATCTGGACCTATAATTCACCATTAATGGTAAATCCTGGAACTGAATTCAGGACCTTGATTCTTGATTTGAATTCGGAACCTGGAAGTTTGGTTCTGAATCTGGAATCTGGACCCTGACTTTGATGTTGCATTTGGACAAAGCTCACCCATTCAACCGATCATCCCTAAACATTCAGGAAATTTTCACTTTTTCTGTGACAACCGGAACGATCAACGAGTATATGATCATACGCGGTATACATAAAATAGAGACTTCCACTTCTGAAGTTACACAGTGATTCTACGCTTTTCTGGTTGGATTTAGCCTTAAGCCATTACTCGAATGATGTTTTAGAGTGGTAGAAAGCTTGATATCCACGGCAACCTAGTCTTGTACCACTACAAAACATCATTCGAGTATTGACAAGAGGATAAAGCCTACCAGAATAGCGTAGCATCACTGTGTCAACTTAGAAGTGGAAGTAAACCCAAAAGCGACGTTCTTCTATGAATACCTGCTCGTTGATCGTTCCGGTTGTCACAAATGAAGTACTCTGCTTTCCACATGAGCACATTGATTGCCAAATCGTGTATTTTTTGCCAAGAGGTAATCAACCTCTGCTTTCTAACGACTTCTGGGACATCAAACTTTTGATGGGCAGTGAAAAACAGGAATCCTAGAAACTATCGGAAGTCTGCTCAACAGTAATGAGAGAATGAGGTTTTGACAACATCTCTATGTAGAATTTCCGTGCATATGGTTTTTCTACCGTGTTCTGCCGTTCATTGCGATTCCATGCTTTTTGAACTTTATACGTTTTTTCGCGTCTTGCGCGAAAGTTTTACTTAAATGGATTTTTTCGCTTTATCTCTCAGGTAACTGTTTAAATTTTGTTGGAAACTTTAAATTTATTTGGAAGTTCCGTCTATTGTCTTTAGCGAATTTTTTTACTTCCTTGCAGGATAGACTCGGAAACAGCATTCCTTAGCAAAGTCGGACGCAGCCACGTCTAGTTTCATTTTTTAATCATAAATAATGAAGACGTTCAACATCCCCAATCTGTTGGTGTCAAATATTTCCCAAATCCAGAACGAAGCCGAATGGCAACAACGGCTAACGTCGAACACAATCCACGTAGGCGCGGTTGATGAATAGGTGGAGCATCGCATTCTACTGTTCGTTGAGCAGCTCAAAATGTATCACCGGGATCAAGTAGGCGGTTTCATTTCTACCGCCGTCACCGTTGTCAGGCGTCAACAAACACGGAAGCGTCAAACCACATACGAAATCTTTCTCGCCCGCTACTCGGAGACAGCTCAGTCAGGTTTCTTCTCCGACTCCGACAAACCACCGAATCCTTCTTGAAACCAAACTCGCGCTCGTTACCGCACTTTGTTTGGATACAAATTAACTTCTCATCTCTTTATTGACTGCTAAACTGCTACTGGATTCAGCTTGGCTTTCGGTCGAGTAACCCGAGATCGGACCTGGATCTTGTCTTGTCTTGCGTAGGAGGAAAGGCGGGACGACGGCAGAACAGAATGACTAAATGCATCACTGGAAAAGTCAAGTAGTAGCCAAGCTCGGCTTTGATTGTTATTGTTGTTGCTGTTATTGGCGAGAAAACATCTTCGTTAAGTGCTGTCCGCGGGCGTGCGCATCCATGTGTTTGTGTGTGTTTTCAGTCGCAGTATCTTTTTTCGCTTGATTCTACAGAAGAAGCCGCCGTTGAGTCTCACACAATGGCAACAGCAGCGCCTCCTTTGTTCGCTGCAAAACCGAAATCGAATCTTGTTTATTTTATCACCTTTCATTACTTTGCTTGGCGTGGCGTTTGTTTCACTCCACTCCACTCTGATGACAGACGACGACGAGCCGAGGGGTGTGTACCCGTGCTAAGTTTGTTCGCTTTGATCTCGCGAAGCGTTCTTTTTCTTTTCTTTTTGTTTCGTATTTCTTTGCGGTCGCGGTCGCGGTCCCGACGATCAAATTTCCCGACCGCTCAAAGTTCTTTATTTGACACCTTCCCGGCAGGAGGCACCCCATCGCCGGACGCTTTTACGAGCCACCTCTGGAGGTTTCCTCTTACAGGCGCGCTTTAATTAAGTGCTAAATGGAAAGATGATGCGATGCTGGCCTACGAGGTCGTTTGGTACCGATATTAACAACAATAAAAACAACCATAAATGATCATATTTTGCCGGTGGGATCGTCCCAACTGTCATACCTTTAGAGGAGGAGTTCGGGAGAACGTTGTGGGAAAGTGAGCTTACCTGAAAAGTAAAGGAGAACAAACTATGATTAGTGAAATATTGGGCAATAAAAAATTTGAAGAGCTGAAAATGAAAAAAATGAACGAAATTATTTGCCTAATTATGCTAATCGAAACCATCAAAATCCCATAACACGTGATTAGACGGAATTCTAACCTACATAAGCACGACGGCTGGCTTCCTTCTTCTGTCCCAAACCCAGCCAACCAACCAACCAACCAAACCCGGCATGAAATGATCTTACCATTGCGCACCACCGCTTCGCGGCATTCAGCGGGCAAAATTGTCGACCGGGAAATACCGGATACGATTAATTATGAATGGTTATGTTCTAAATTTTCCAACGACGAAATGCAACAAGTCGCCGTTCACCAAAAAAAAAACTATCGGTCTCAGTAGGCTACTGCTGCTGCGAATTATACGTAATCAAATGGGCACACACGCACTCACACACACACTTGAACCGAATATAGTAGGCGTGCAGATCGCTGCCGACACAGGTTGCCAAGAAAGGAACGGGCTGTCAACGATCGGTCGGTCGGTCGGTCGAAGTTGAGTGGATTTTCCGACCATCCGTTGGAATAATTTTGGGGAAAAGAAAATGCGTAAGTTCGCGGGGGTTTAAATTAGAATTTCATCGACTGCCTGCTGCCGAAATGTTGCGTCGTTGACATAATCAAAAATTCCTCCCATTCTGGCTCTCGATTCAGTTTCCTTTATTTGAAAATGCATTTTAACATCCAACAATTTAACAGAATATCGAAACGAAAATATGTCTTAGAAATGCCTGAAACGTCCATATTTGGTGAAATTTCAGAAATTTTTTTTTTAATTCGCCTTTAGCACAGAAGAAATTTTACGTTTCCGAAACAGATTTTTTTTATGCCCAGTGTCTCAGAAATGCATGAAAAGTCCAAATCTGGTGTAATCTAAATAAATATAAAATAATAAAATGAAATATGAAAAAGAAAACAAAAATTTCAGGATTTTTTTTTTTTTTGAAAAAACTCGACTTTAGCAATGAAAGAATTGACATTTCCGAAATCGATTTTTTTATGCCAAATGTCTTAGAAATACATGAAACGTCCAGTTTTGGTGTAATCACTGAAACAAAATTTGAAAAATATCGACTTTTGCACTGAAAAAATTTAACATTTCCGAAATAGAATTTAAACATTTCCGAAATAGAATCTGGTGTAATCTAAATAAAAATAAAATAAAAAAATAAAACATGAAAAACAAACAAAAATTTCAGGAATTTTTTTTAAAGTCGACTTAGCACTGAAAAAATTGACATTTCCGAAATCGAATTTTTTCATGCCAAATGTCTTAGAAATACATGAAACGTCCAGATTTGATGAAAGTTCAGACAAAATTTAAAAAAAAAATCAACTTTTGCAATAAAAAAATTTTACATTTCCGAAATTTAATTTTTTTTGATGCCGAATGTCTTAGAAATGCTTGAAACGTCCAGTTCTGGTGTAATCTCAAAAAAAAAATAAAAAAATAGTCGGAAAAAATCGACTTAAGCACTGAAAAAATTTTATATTTCCGAAATCGAATTTTTTAGGTGTAATTTCAGAAAAAAATTGAAAACAAGTCGGCTTTCGCACTGAGAAATTTTGACATTTCCGAAATTGATTTTTTCTATGCCAAAAGTCTTAGAAATGCAAGAAACGTCGAGAACGTCTGGTAATTTTCACAAAATTAGACAAGTCAAGTCAAAAATCTTAGAAATGCAAGAAACGTTCGGATTTGGTGTAATTTCAGAAAAAAAATTTTTTGTAAAAAATCGATTACAACACTGAAAAAATTTGAAATTTCCGAAATCGATTTTTTTTATGCCAAATATCTTAGAAATGCATGAAACGTCCAGATTCGGTGTAATCTCAGAAAAAAAAGTTTCGAAAAAATCGAGTTTAGCACTGAAAAGGAAAAAACATTTATTGACATTTGCGAAATCGAATTTTGTTTGATACCAAATGTCTTAGAAACGGATGAATCATCCAGATTTGGTGAAATCGCAGAAATTTTGTTTTGAAAAAAATCGACTTTAGCACTGAAAAAATTTGACATTTCCGAAATCGATTATATTTTTTTGATGCCAAATGTCTTAGAAATGCAAGAATCTTTCAGATTTGGTGTTTTCACAGAAAAAAATCATTGAAAAAATCGACTTTAGCACTGAAAAAATTTGACATTTCCGAAATCGATTATATTTTTTTGATGCCAAATATTTTTGAAAAGCATGAAACGTCAAGAACGTCTGGTGATTTTCACAAAATTAGTCAAGTCAAGTCAAGACAAAAATCTTAGAAATGCAAGAAACGTTCAGATTTGGTGTAATTTCAGAAAAAAAAATTGTAAAAAATCGATTTCAATACTGAAAAACTTTGAAATTTCGGAAATCGACTTTTTTTATGCCAAATGTCTTAGAAATGCAAGAAACGTTCAGATTTGGTGTAATCTCAGAAAAAAAGGTTTTGAAAAAAAATCGAGTTTAGCACTGAAAAAAAAACATTTTTTGGCATTTGCGAAATCAAATTTTGTTTGATGCCAAATGTCTTAGAAACACATAAAACGTCCAGATTTGGTGTAATCGCAGAAATTTTGTTTTGAAAATAATCGACTTTAGCACTGAAAAAATTTGACATTTCCGAAATCGATTATATTTTTTGGAGGCCAAATATTTTTGAAAAGCATGAAACGTCAAGAACGTCTGGTGATTTTCACAAAATTAGTCAAGTCAAGTCAAGTCAAGTCAAAAGTCTTAGAAATGCAAGAAACGTTCAGATTTGGTGTAATTTCAGAAAAAAATTAGTAAAAAATTGATTTCAACTATGAAAAAATTTGACATTTCCGAAGTCGATTATATTTTTTTTGTTGCAGAATATCTTAGAAACGCATGAAACGTCCAGATTTGGTGTAATCGCAGAAATTTTTTTTTGAAAAAAATCGACTTAAGCACTGGAAAAATTTGACATTTCCGAAATCGATTATATTTTTTTGACGCCAAATTTCTTAGAAATGGATGAAACGTCGAGAACGTCTGGTGATTGTCACAAAATTAGTCCAGTTTTTAAATAAAAATATTGAAAAAATACCTTATCGAGTCCTACACTGAAAAAATTGACTAAAAATTTAAAAACGATTTACTAAAAAAATCCTATTTGTTTTATTTTGATGATATTTTTCCCGAACATACATGATTACGTTCCCTACCAACCGTTCATACATCTCAAAATTAACCAGATTTTACAACAAAAAAAACAATTTCTTGTCAAAATTTAATTTTTTATCCAGTATCTTTTCATCGAAAACAAAACCAAACTGAAAGTCTATCCAGTGCCAACCAAGAGTCCAATAAAAATTAAACTTCATTTGTGAGAAAATTGCTGTTGCTAGTTTCCCGATATTAGCAGAAAGTGTCAGTGCTGGATAATTTTTGTTAGAAAAACATTTTTTCCCTTAAAAAAGGCCCGACATGCAAACATATGGAAGGTTGACAGGGAAAACAATTACACCTTGGGACAAAATTTCATTGAATTCTAAAATGGTGTCTTTTTTTGGAAATCGACTATAATTTTTGAAATTCTTTTTTTTTACAGTGTAACATTCGAATAGATGAATTTCGCGTCAAGTCGTATTCGTATTTTCTCGGAGATGACTGAACCGATTTTCACGAACCTAGATTCGAATGAGAGGTCTTGTGGTCTCATGAAAACTTCCTGAATATTATTTGAATCTGATTTCCAGTTCCGGAATTATGAGGTAAAATAGGCAAAAAAAAGTGAAAATGAGTGCACCAACTTTTCTCTGAGATGGCTGAACCGCTTAGACTCAAATGAAAGATAATTAGGTCCCAAACTAAATTCCAGAATTTTACTTGGATCTGACTTCCGGTTCCGGAGTTATAGGATAAAATGTGCAAAAAAAAATGAAATATGTGTTCTAACTTTTCTTACTTACGGATCCGGAAATATAGGGTAAAATGTGTTTAAAAATTTTATACCATCACTGAAAAGGGCGAAAACCCGTAAAAAAATTTCTAAATCGACCTCAAATCGTCTCCAATTGATAGTTTTTATCAGTAAACGATCAAACAAACCGATTTCGGTTATTCTTTCAAGAATAGAAGAAAATTATTTTCCAAGAATGCCACAGTATTATATATGATAGTATGAATGATTAGAGAAAGTCATCATTACACCACTAGGTGGATTAAAACAGGTTTTTCTTTTCAGTGTAGGATTCGAAGAGACAAATTCCGCGTCAAATCGTGTTTGTATTTTCTCGGCGATGGCTAAACCAATTTTCACAAACCTAGATTCAAATTAGAGGTCTTGTGGTCTCATACAAAATTCCTGAATATTATTTGGATCCGACTTCCTGTACCGGAATTATATGGCAAAAATCTTCAAAAAAAAGTGAAAATAAGGACAGCAACTTTTCTCGGGGATGACTGAACCGATTTTTACAAAATCAGATGAAAGGTCTTCTGGTCTCATAGAAACTTCCAGAATTGAATTTTAGACGACCTCCGGTGCCGGAATTACAGGGTGATTAATGTGGAAAAATTCCATTGTCAAACTACACTGGGGTCTCTTTTTACGCGGATTTCCGATATTACGTGGTTTTTTACGCGGATTTCCGAAGTTACGCGGTTTTTGTTAAGCAGATTTCCGAAGTTCCGCGGTTTCTTTTCGGCATCAAAAAAATTTTCGATTTTGGAAGTCTCAAAATTTGTCCCAAAGTCGGTTTTCACAAAAAAAATTTTTTTGAGATTACACCAGATCTGGACGTTTCATGCATTTTTAAGATATTTGGCATCAAAAATTTTTTTTCTTGGGTTTGGAGGTTTTTTACGCGAATTTCCAAAGTTACGCGTTTTTTTACATGGATTTCCGAAGTTACGCGGTTTTTTTTTACACGGTACGTATCCCCCGCGTAAAAAGAGACCTCAGTGTACTTACTCCCTTTGCTCAGAAATGGCGTGATTGAGTTTTACAAGCTGAGATTCAAATCAATGGTCGTATGGTTTTTTTTATAAAACTTTTAATTATACGACTTCCGGTTCCGGATTAAGAGCATTGAAAATTTCGAATAATTATAAAGAGCAAAAAACGGAAAAATGGGGTTGCCGGGTGCTCAAATCAGTCCCAACCGATAGACCTTGTCAGTTGACGGTCAAACGTATCCATTCCGGCAAATCCAGTCCTCTGCAGCGTAAATAAATCTAAAATGAAACTAACTCACTTTTCTCAGCGACCAGTTTGACCGTTTGTAACAAACTCAGATTGAAATGATTCTATACGGAACATCTGAATTTCATCCGAATCTGATTTCCGGTTGGAGATTACAAGATGATGAGTGTCCACAATTACGAACCGTCCCATGAAGCGTACGTAAATGCCGTGGTACGGAAGAAGAAAACACAACATCGCCTCAACGAACGAAGCACGCTGTTGGCGGTGTTCGATTTCGTATACGCGGTAAAAGGAAACGAACGATGCTCGGTTTTGAAAATGGAACAAATTCTATAAAACTAGCCAGTAAGTTCTTCTAGCATGCAGGTGTTTTTAGCTTATAACCGTGCCTGAGCCGGTCGAACTTTGATTTGAATAAATATCTTATTATCCTATTGAATGAGGTTGAATTTTTATCCGGATCTGAATTCCAGGGTGACGAAAGCCGAAAATGTCTAACCTTATTTTAGTTTACGAGACAAAAAACTGCGAAATTTTTAAGACAGATTGTAAAACTGTTTAAAAATTCCGATTCTGGTTCCGAAAACAGTTTTTGAAAATGTCCACAATGAAACTTTCATCGAGTTTTCCCGTGAAATGTTGATGAGACAGGCACCATTACACCGCAAGGTGGATTTAAACTGAAAAAACGTCAATTCTTACCAAAACATTTCATCCGGAATCGCTTTGCGTAAGCCGCACACAAATAGAGGAAATGTCGAATGAGCTAGAACCAGTTTTTTGAGACTTTAAGGAAAACGATGGAGTTGTGGAAGATTTCCTGTTGGTGGTACGTTGCTCTCATCTCGCTACCACCCCAGGGCCCCCCTAAAATTGACACTATCTCAAACCCCTTTTTAAAAAAACATCCAAACATTGCGCTTCTACTAGGATCAACACCGGAAAATTATGCAAAATCAACGAACTTCAGTCACGTGTGCCAGTATTTTTTTTTGGTGAGAGTAGGCTGTGAAAGTCAGAGTTCATAAATTTCCCCCCGGTCTTTTCTTTTGTAGAGAGATCGCAGCAGGCAAGTAGACAGGCAGGCAGAGAGTCTGACAGCGTCCTGTTTATCCAATCGATCGATCAACGGGCGCGAAACTGTTGTTGCTTGCTTGTTTGGATCTGCTTGATTTGTTGTTTTGTTGTTTCTAATGAAACGCATCATTCAATTTTTCCATTCATCGGGTCATTTTTTTTTTGCTGCTGCTGCTTCACCTCCCTTTCCCTTGTTGTTTCCCGTCCGTTTCACTCGCTGATAGTGATTTGTTTGTTTGGCATTTGCTTCCACGTCGTCAGAATGTCTAATAAAACTGTCCAGAAGTTACCATCAGCCATTCGGTTCCCCGGTCGATCATACGCCATACGCGATCTATTTTCGGGTCCGTGGAAGGGAGAGAGTGGTCCAGACTCCGTGGATGGCGTTGTTTATGAGATTTTTTTCTTTCGGTTGATTGTTGTCCGAAAATAAGAACTTGATGAACATTCACGTGGAAAGAGTGAACCGAGAAAAAAAAAACGCTTTTCCTTACTTCGAAATAAACAAATAAACACACACGTTACGGAGTGTAGGAATAATTACCGAAATTTGTGCATTGGAACAACCCCCCTTCGACAGAAGGCCCCATCTGTGATCTGTTTTATATTTTCATTATTATTGGCTTTGGCTGTTGTTGGTTCGGTAGAAGCTGTTGGGAGCGAGTTGGGAGTCCGATTAGGATTTTCTTTCTATCCAACCATATCAAAAACGATATTCGCTCGGAGCTGGTAAATAACAAGCAGCGAGAGTTCCGATAAAATTTATGTGTTGTTTACAAACTTTAACGTTTTTCGGTAACAACAGACAGTGCGCCTACACAGAACACCCGATGGTCGCGGTCGGTCGGTCGGTCGGCTGCTAGGTAACGGCCATCATCATCATCCTCGCGGTGAGGCACGTTTTTTCATGCCGACCGACCGGACCAGACTGCTTGGCAATGGTTTTGCGGCTTCATCATCATCATCATCGTTAGACAACAACTATTCTGGACATCAAAGCAAGCGCGGTTTGTGTTCCGAAATTTCTCGTTTGGAATGTTGATTTCAACAAACGGATCGATCATCACTGCGTTGTTTACGCAAAATCGCAAAGCCGCACGAAACAATGTAATACTGGCTGGCGTGATCGAAACCGGCGCAGAACGACGATCGATTCAATACACTTACTCCTCAAAATTGATTTTCAAATGGAGAAGCTTGAACTGCAGTTGAGAGCTTAACGACGTTGTCATTGGGCAGCGAATGAAGCGAATTTTGATCTCAACCCGTTATTTTACAAAAAGTTACTTTTCCAAATCATTCCAATAGATTTTTGTAGCGTTAAAATACAAATGGGTCGATAATGACCATTTGGTGTGAACGAGCCTTATTTCTTTCTTGGTTGGTATGTCATCCGCCAAACTTATTTATACCATTCCAAAACATCTTTGGCGCAGTGACAAGATGCTAAATTAGGCCAGAATAGCGAGGGAGCGTCATGATTGCATAGGAATGGTAACAATAGCTTTTTTGGACATTATTCTTAGTATTCTTTCTCTGTATATCATTCCAGCAGAGATGAAGCTTTGGCTCGCTCGACCGCCACTGCATATTGCCCGCCAAATCAAATATTTTTTGGGAGACCTAGTATTTTTCTTCGTTCTGAAAGGGTTGTTCGGTTGTCTATTGATAATGGCTACCGATTAGAATAGTTTCGAGGTAAGTTAAGGAATTTCTTTTACGTTTTCTGTTTCACTTTACCATATAATTCCGGAACCGGAAGTCAGATCCGGACGAAATTTGGAGGTTTTGTATGGGACCATGAGAACTTTCATTTGAATCTAAGTTTGTTGAAATCGGTCACGCCATCTCGTAGAAAAGTAAGGAAGTAATTCGAAATAAGAATTTTTTAACTAAACACCCTGTAACTTCGGAACCGGAAGTCGGATCAAAATAAAATTCAGGAACTTTGTATAGGACAATTGTAACTTTCATTTGATTATAAGTTTGTGAGAATCGGTTGAGCCGTCTCTGAGAAAAGTAAGTGCTCTTATTTCCATTTTTTTCTACACATACCACCCTGTAATTCCGGAACCGGAAGTCGCATTCGAATAAAATTCGGGAACTTTGTGTGGGGTTACAAAACCTTTCATTTGAAGAATCTTAGTTCATGAAAATCGGTTCAGCCATACAAACACACACACACACACACACACACACACACACACACACACACACACACGCACACGTTTTGCGTGAGTCCACGAACTGAGTCGAATGATATATGAAATTAGGCCCTCCGTTCGAAAGTCAGTCTTCACAGTGATTGCATAACCTTTCTATATGAGAAAGGCAAAAACGCGACCGGACCAAAAACAAACATTGAATGTAAAAACCGGATAAATATATGTCTTTATCCGGATTTTGCACTCAACTTTTGTTTACCGACTGTCGCTGTGGAATACAGCATGCATGAGGCCGCCCGTAACAAACAAGCAAACCAGGCCTCGTCCGCTGCGGTAGTCGGCAAAAAAAACACTGAATGTGAAAACCGGATAAAAACATGGGCTAAGTTTTTATTCGGATTTTTTGCATTCAGTTTTTTACTGTCCTGTTCTTGCAAAAACATGTTTTTGGGCGACTTTCGCATTTCAATATCTGAGTCCGGTTTTAGCACTCAATATTTTTTTCCAGTTTTTCTTTGTGGTGACCTGATGAATTGGATCGTTAAGATACAGTAAAAATATAAGTGATCCAAAGTAACATCCTTGAGAAAGTTCAGAAGCACAGGCAAACGGTAAGGTTGTACAGTCTCTTATGTTAACAGTTTTTAGAAGTAAAAAAAAATCAAAATGGCGAACATATTAGCTATCGTCCGGGGCTGGTTTAGTAGAAAAATGTTTTCCCGTTCACACGATATCATCCGAAGGTGAACTCCAACTAAGCGAACTTCAGATACTAGAAGAATGTTAAATATTAAGCGAAATATATACATACAAATATATACAGCAGAAAAACGAGATTGTTTTCTTTTGGTGCAGAATCGTGGTTTTTGAGGTACAGTATCTTCAGCAAAGTTGCTCAGAATGATAGATGCCATCTTTTGGCAAATTTTAGTTATGTGATTAATCTTCCTAGAAGTGAGATAAAAATTTGATTTTAGCTCAGGGCCAACATAGGGGCTAAGTTACCTTGACAAAGTTGTGCAAAAAGTTATTTCAAACAAGTTTGCTGAAGATACTATTCCCGTAACTTGAGCGTAATTCAAGATAGAATGTATTTTCTGAAAAGGGTGTCCAAAAACTAGTTTTTGTAAGAAAACATATATATATTTTCAATTTATATGAGTTTTTCATGTTATACAAAGTTTTTCTTCAAAGATGAAAGTAATGAATATATACTGAAATCTGATCTGAAATACAATGAAACTTATCCTTGCAAATGTCAATGACAAGGATATTTGAAAAGAACATATCTCGCCTGCAGACGATCGCAGACGAGTAACTCAACCACGGTATAAAAGCTCGTTTGAAGTAGTTTAATATGTAAGTAGTCTCATCTGCGCCTTTTGATAATAGACAAGTTAGAATTTTATTTTAAAAAAACATGACAAATTGCTCTATTTCATTAAACTGAAATGATAGCAGCATAGTGTGTTCGAGAAAGTTGTGTAGTTTTTAAAGATGAAAAACTTTTTATAACATAAAAAACTCATATAAATTTAAAATAAATATGTTTTCTTACAAAAACTAGTTTTTGGACACCCTTTTCAGAAAAAAAACATTATATCATGAATTACACTCAAGCTACGGAAATAGTACCTTCAGCAAATTTGTTTGAAATAACTTATTTGAAATTTGAAATAATATTATTTGAAAGTCTTCTGAAATGTTTGAATTTTCCTAATAGAAAAAATAGATCCCGGAAGTCTTAGGAAATCCTCGGAAAACACTGATTTTTGTTCCCGAAACCGGAAATCACTTCAAATTTTCCGAAACGGCTGAATCAATTTTCACAAACTTTGATTCAAATGAAAGGTATTATGTACCCATAAGTAAGTGTAGAATTTTGTCCGGATCCGGATTTGTATTTGATAGTACCATTGATTTACATATCGTGTAAATTTTATGTAAAATAACTGAATGAAATAGGGTAACACTCTTCCGGAAAAAAACTCTTCCGGTTCAGTTGCCATGGACGAATATTGTAAGTTCTCTTTTCTTCTGGTACAACAAGACCTATTAGAGCTTGCTTCAGATAGACAATTGCCTGTGTTTCAGTTATTTATTATTGAATTCAAGATCTTTTTTTTACACAAATGTAGCGTTTTCTTCATACTTTTAAGAAAAAATACGGATAAAATTATTCGTCCCGGTTTAGGAGGAATTCTAGAGTTTTTCCTGTAACACGGCTCGTCCATCGTTTTAGCTATCTTATTCCACTAAGGTCGTCATCTGATTGATGTCTTTGACAACCTTTCCGTTTGCCTTTAGCCTCCTCTTCATAATTGCCCAGTATTTCTCAATAGCGCGGAGCTGGGGGCAGTTGGGTGGGTTAAGGTTTTTCGGATCAAACTGGACCCCTTTCTCTGCATACCATTCTTGAACGACTTTGCTGTAATGACAGCTTGCCAAATCTGGCCAAAATATTACGGGATGGTCGTGGGATCGAGTGAACGGCAAAATTCGTTTTTGGAGACACTCTTTTTGGTACAGGTCCGATGTTATTGTCTTATTTGTAACGAAAGCTTTCGTTTTTTTTGCCACAGCTGCAAATGCCCTGCCAAATCATAAATTTTCTTGCAAATTTGTCGGCAAAAACAAATTTAATTTTGGCTGGAACATCCCTCGAGCCGTTGCCAAGTAAACTTTTTGATCTGGGATTTGCCCGAAGTCAGCCTTGACATAGGTTTCATCGTCCATCACGAATTTTGACCACACGATTCTGTTTTATGGTCCGATTTGGCTTTTTGCTAGCTCGATACGACTTGATTCCTTCCCGGAGTCGAGTTCTCCTCACGGTACTATGGGCAGCACCGAATTTTCTGGCCAAATCACGCTCCGAAAGATTAGGATTCCTCTTAATCGTCTTTAGAATCTTACCACGCAGTTTCCAGTCGACAGTTCCACTCCTACGATTGGCTTGAGGCTTCCGAATCGTCGTCAATGTTTCCTTATACCGTTTGACAACGCGCCATACGGTATTTCTGGGCAATTTCAGCTGTTTAGCTAGCCTAGATGCAGACCACAATGGATTTTCCAAATAACTGTGCACAAGTTTTTCCCTTCTTTCGGCTTCCATGTTGATTGTTTACAAAGTACAATCGATTTGCGGAATGTCAAAAATCATACGTGAAGCTGACAAAATTCCCGACAAGTGGGCGTCAAGAACTTCCAGATCCGTCCACCAGGAGCACCACAATATGAGCAAAAGTTTGTTCCAATTCTAACTGAAGCAAGCTTTAATCCTTTATCGACTCTCAACGCGGCAAATTTTGAGATGGTTTCTTGACAAGAACTTTTGGAACTGAATTTAAGTTCTGAATACTTATCCAGAGTTCTTACAGAGCCAAAATTCTGGAACAAAAATTCAAGATATGAATTTTAGGTCTGGATTCAGCAAATAAATTTTTAGATCTGAACACCGAACCAGAAAAAAATCGTTTCTAGAATTCCGAATCTACATGCTGGAATTGAATCCGGATCTTAGGTTCTGGAATTTGATTTCGGAACTGAATTTATTTTCGGTTCGGAATTCTTGTTTAGTCTGCTGTTGTGAATTCTAGAGCTAATTCCATTTACTGAATAGCTGTGGATTTCAAACTTGAATTGTGCTAGTGAATTTGGAGCCAGTCCCAGGTTCCGAACTTAGTTCTTAAACTTAGTTTCAGTTCCTGAATAAATGCATGTTCTGAAGTAGAAAAAAGTTCTCCACAGTTGTGACATCGGATAAATTTCACAAATCGGTTTTTAGCACTATTAAAATATTCCCAAAGAAGTTTCTCCTCTGAATCTGAACATAAATCTACAACAACAAAAAAAAACAACAGCTATGACATTGTGTTTAGTATTGTTTTACTCTCATTTGTTTAACGTTATTCGTGCGATAAAATAAGTTTGTCGGCAATAAGTCATACTTTAGCTTGTCGAAAGGTGAGATAACTATGATAAGTGCTCACAAGTTCCTGTCTCATGCCTCACCGTGTGTCTATGATGACATTTGGTCAATAGAACGACGTCGACTGGGCGCTATCAACTTCTGCGGTAGTAGCAGAATGAGAGAGTGCGAATTGGTTTTCAGATAATAATTCATTTGAAACGCGAAAATTATTGAAAATCCTCACAAATAGGTCAGGTATTTCGCCTGGGCGTTCTATTGCTGAAGTGGTTTGAAACCCTTAATGCGACCTTAAATTGTAAACTTGTTTTCATGATGACCGTTTGCAGCATTCCTTGCAATTCGTAAACTAGCATTTTGCATATCGTTCTTATACAATTTGATAGGTAGAATTTTAGAATGGGTCTTACAATTTCTAGGCTTTTCTAAAAAAAAGGTTACATTAATTCTACAAATTTCAATTTCTTTTTAAACTTATCATTAGTTTGCAAATAAATGTTTTCTATCGAATATCATGTATTCATATTGCGGACAGTTGAATTGTATGGGATTCTCAGGTTTGATTTTCCAGAATTTCTCTGCACAATACACAATTCGGAAAGAAAAACAGTAGAAGTTGCAACATTTACACACTCAATCAAGTAATACGAACGATTATTGATATTCGGAAAAGTAAAAAAGCATACCAGTTTTGTTCGTATTTACGTCCTCCGGTTATGTCTCTGACATTAGCCACCTACCGTTTTTTGTCGTGAATACGACTTACTTTACTATGGGGCGCCTTTTCAAAATTTACCCTCTGAGAGAGTGATAAGTTTTTGATCGTGAATATCTCTTGTTGTATCTAATGAATCAACATAATTCTTGCGACATGTCATCGGAAATATGATCACAATTTTATGATAAAATTTTCAGTTTTGTGACATAGTCTCAAATAATTCAAAATTAAACTTTTCTGAAATGTTTGGTATAAACAAGTATCAAAGAGGATAATTCATAAGGCGCGTTTGCCTTTCTCGTATTTTTAAAGCTCATAGCTCAGTGATCTGTGAAAGGATTTATATAATCTAACTACCAATAGAATCGAAATTTTTTAATTTAAACGTGTATAGCAAAAGCATTGAAGTATTTCAATAGTACACTATTGAAAAACCTGTCTCATTTGATCCATGTCAACACCAGCCAATCAGAACGCGTTCTAAGGAAGAGAACAAAATATCTGCTGCTGTACAACAAATCGTCCGGGAAAAATGTTCCGAAAAGTGGTGAATATCGCAGTGAGTTCCTCAATTTGGTCCTTGTGAATGCTATAAACGAATCCCTACAACATATTGATAGTTTCTTTCAATAAATTATGCAAATCCGAAATGAAATAATCGACATTAAAATTATGTATGCGGCTATTTTTATAGCCGTTAGGACCGCCCATTAGTGAAAAAGCTACAAACGAAATCACATAAAAGGAAATCTCTTAACAAAAATTCAATCAGTTTGGATTCTATCGCCACTGCGAGCAGATGTGTTTTGTGTCGTCTGCACAGCTAGTTTCGCTTTGGACAAGAGCGATTACGTCACAGCTGCCAGTCATTAGCATTGGAAAAAAAAACAACGGTGGAGAGCATTGCACAAAATCAGCCGTTCTAATGGCTCTAAAAGTTTTCTAAAGAATTATTAGGATTTGTTGTTCGCAAATCGTAGGGAAATATCCTCAGTTTACTGCAAATCAAGAACAGTTTGGTTAGATTTGTGCACATTTCGCTGTGTGAAACTCACAGTAAACGAGATCAAGTGAAGCCTTCTTTGTTTTTGCGAAAAATGTTCCAGAGTTTAATGTCGTAGAGAATTACGCAATTTGACCTATCTGAATGCTAGAAACGAGTCCCTTCAGCATATTGATAGTTTCTTTCAATAAATTATGCAAATCCGAAATGAAATAATCAACATTAAAATTCTGAATGCGGATATTTTTATAGCCGTTAGGACCGCCCATTAGTGAAAAAGCTACAAACGAAATCACATAAAAGGAAATCTCTTAACAAAAATTCAATCAGTTTTGATTCTATCGCCACTGCCAGCAGATGTGTTTTGTGTCGTCTGCACAGCTAGTTTCGCTTTGGACAAGAGCGATTACGTCACAGCTGCCAGTCATTAGCATTGGGAAAAAAACAACGGTGGAGAGCATTGCACAAGATCAGCCGTTCTAATGGCTCTGAAAGTTTTCTAAAGAACTATTAGGATTTGTTGTTCGCAAATCGAAAGGAAATATCCTCAGTTTAGTGCAAATCTAGAACAGTTTGGTTAGATTTGTGCACTTTTCGCTGTGTGAAATTCACAGTAATCGAGATCAAGTGAAGCCTTTTTTCGCGAAAAATGTTCCAGAGTTTAATGTCGTAGAGAATTACGCAATTTGACTCTTCTGAATGCTGGAAACGTATCTCTACAGCATATTGATAGTTTCTTTCAATAAATTATGCAAATCCGAAATGATATAATCGACATTAAAATTCTGTATGCGGCTATTTTTATAGCCGTTAGGACCGCCCATTAGTGAAAAAGCTACAAACGAAATCAGGTAGAAACAAGCCTCTCAACAAAAAGTGAAGCCTTCTTTGTTTTTGCGAAAAATGTGCAAAGGGGAATGCTTGCATAATTCATACAATTGATCAACTAATTGATATTCGGAAGTGTTAAGGAACATGTCAGCTGTTTTCGTATTCACGACATCCAGTTATGTCTCTGACATTACCCACCCGCCTTTTTCTCTTTATTTTGCTACTTCGCAGACTGACTGTAGGACTCTGAAAAAATATGAATTCGACTAATCAAAAGATTTTCGCATTATGCTCCCATAAGTCAGTGTAGAATTTAGTCCGGATCCGGCTTCCGGTTCCGGATATACAGGGTGACCTGTGTATGAAATTGCAACCCGTCTTTTAGTGCGATAATGCAAAATAAAGAATTTTTTAGATTTTTTTTTCCATTTATAGATTATTTTAGTCACAGACCGAACGAAACGTTTCGAGCTACATTGGTTTCCAGCTACCGGCTCCGGAAGACCAAAAAATAGTTGATTAAAAACGGAACTCTTTTAATTAAATGTATCTGTTGGATCATTGTCATTTGTTGCTACAAAAAATGAGGATGTTTTATGCCTGCTGGAGAAAGAGAGAGAAATTGCCAAATTTCATCTACAACGAGGTTTTCCCTGCTCTCCAAATAAATAAATAGTACAATTGATTTACATGTCGTGTAAATTTTGCTTAAAATAACTGAATGAATTAGGATAACCCTCTTTCGGGGGAAAATTTCTGGAAATCCAAACGACGTGTTGCCCGTTCTGTTGGCAAGGATGTTATCACGAACATTGTAGAACATGAACGGTACTCTTTTCTTCCGGTAGAACAAGACCTATTTATCCTCTATCGACTCTCGTGTCGTTTTCGCTTGAGAAAACTGAAACTGACCCAGGGTAATTTCATAAAACAAACACGAAAACGACTCTCAATGCGGTGAATTTTGAAATGTTACCCCGTTGTTAAGCAAGACAAACCTAGTCAACGGTAACGAGTGTCAACACAATCTCGGGTTGCTTTGTTTTTTTTTTTTGAGCGCTGGAGCCATCCCGTTTTTTTTTCTTTCTTATTTTGCTCGGTCAAGTAAAACTA
Organism: Malaya genurostris; assembly: GCF_030247185.1. Classification (NCBI taxonomy): domain Eukaryota; kingdom Metazoa; phylum Arthropoda; class Insecta; order Diptera; family Culicidae; genus Malaya; species Malaya genurostris. The sequence goes on from NC_080570.1 coordinate 11,445,981, forward strand.
CGTCAATTACAATAATCAATGCTTACTGCGATTGGCGGCAGTAGTGGCATCGAGCGGCGGCGTTTGGTAGCCATTGATTTCGTGGTCGGTCGGGATGCGTCGAAGCACTTTACCATTCAGAGTCATTCACCTAAAACAACAACTGCAATCATCCTCCTCCTCCTCCTTCTCCTCCGCCGGTACACACCAGCATTGAATTTCAATAATCGAACCTAGTTGGCGGGTTAGCATGTATACTTTTTAATCTATTTTTACCACAACAATTTAAAATCTATATAAATTTTACGACTAGGCCTAAGTGGAGGTCCCGGACGATGGCGCTACCGGTAAGTGAACCGAACCAGAGTGGTAGTCTCTTATAGCGCCTGCGGCTAGAGGATCCTTCCCAGCCAACCAACCAGCCAGCCAGGTTTAGCTATTTCGTGGTCCACTCGCTCGCTCGCGGTGTGCTTTTAAGAGGGCCTCCCTCCATTATTACCTTTGACTTTGCGCTGTTGGATCTCCGAATCGGTCGGTCGGCCGGCCGGAGAGTGCCTAAAAAGCTTTATAAGTATAGGGATCGAGGGTGCCGCGCTCCGTTTCGGTAGTAATTATTTTGGTAATATAATTTAAGATTTTACTGTTCCAATAATTCTGGTTTTACGATACCCACCACCAGCAGTCGGTTGGATCCGGCGCGCCACGGATTTATTTGACGGACGACCCCGCTCTAGTGAGAGTGACTAGGAGAAGAAGGGTCGAGACATCGTGTGTAATCCCGGTAGCCCCGAGCGTGAAACCGAAGCCTCCGCCATTTCCGGTCATGCGTAAAAAAACCACCACCACCACCACCCGCCACTAAGATGAAAGCCGCAGCCCGGAGAAGGAGATTAATTAATTCATCTTTCTACTTGTTTTAAAAGCAGGCTTAGATCAGAAGTTTCCGGCGAATGAATGAAACCACTGCCGCCGCCGCCACTGCGAAGGGGACCACCAGACTAAATCCATTAGACGTAACACCGGTGTCGAAAATGACTAGGTTTTAGTAGCACGGAATGGCTAACTAACCCTTTTTGCGGAAAGTGCAAATGCCTACTAGGATCGCTACTTTCACCGATTTCTTTCGGCGGCAAAAACGTAAATTTGACATTTACCTCCTCGCATTGCGTAACTGGCCTTGGATATATGAGACTGATTTAACCTCTCAATGCCGAACTACCGAGAGGTTAGAATGATTTCAGTTTGGCTTCGTCTTGTGGTAATGACTTTAAATGGCTTTATAGACCCCCCCCCTCTACCTTCTTCACCCTGTTTAAGAACAGAACAACACAATTGGAATCGAAACCGAAACGATGATGATGATGATGTTCCAACAACGATGAATCAACAATTTTTTTCCCAGTGGTCCATCCTCGCGCATACTCTAATCGATAGTTTGAGCAGCAGCTCCTCCACCTTTTTTCCCAGTATCTCTAATGGAAAATAGTTTCAATAAAACGATGAATATAAATACCAGTAGTGGAAAGAGCCCGGGATGCTTATAAATTAAGTGGCCAGGCTTGGCAGCGCGAAGAGATGAGGATGAGCAGCATCGCCGCGTAGCAAACAAAGTGAACAAAAAAAAACAAAGAAAAAGGGGTCCATTTCGTTCGAAACCCCCCGTACATCCATCACCGAAGGAAGGAGCAAAATTGATATAATGATAAAAACCAGTAGTCAGATTCAGATTTCAACCAATAAATCGTACACGTGAGAGATCAGATCCAAGGCAATCAAAGTAGGCTGCCATAAAAGCATCAAGTAGATGAAACGAGCAACGGAGCAGCAGCAACAACAACGAGAAGACGCTGTCCCAACTCGTAATGTCCGCCTGTTGCTATGCGATAATTTGGCACAGAGCAAACCCAAACGAGTCGGCGGCTCGAGTGAGCAAAAGTCAAAGCAGCGTTTTTTTTTCGGAAAATATCACACACCCCCCTTTTCCTTAGGTGGTAACGAGGTGCAAGATGGCCGTTCAAATATCAACAATTCCAACCATCAAGCGAAAAAATCAAAATAAACATATCAAGTCGGATGCGATATTACGCCTGTGCTCGAAGCGAACCAACTCCGCACCCAAATTCTCAAGTACATTTATTACGCGCTGTTTGATTAGACAGTTTGGCTGGGTGCGAAGCGATATGACAGGAGAGAACCGAAGCACTCCAACAGCAGCAGCAGCAGCAGCAGCAGGTGGGGCCACCACTTCGATCGTTTCGATTCGGTTCGGTTCGGTTGGACCAGTACTGCTAGCGCCACTGGTTAATTTCAACGTTTTTATTTTTGTTTTTTTGGTTGTCTTGTCTTCCTGCACCTGAAGTTTGGTCGGAAAACATTATTGGAAAACCAAAGTAGGCCCTGGTGAGATGTGATGTGTACCGCCCTCTGTATGTTTGTAAACATCGAAGTAGTTTTTCATCACGCCACGCGGGATATTTTTGAGATGTGTCAAAACGGCACCGTCGATAGCGCCATCTGTTTTGTTTCCGGGACCTGAGCGGCCGACCGCTTGGAATCAACCAAAAGTACTGTAGTCATTCGATCCTGGTATGAAATGAGTATCGGTGCGTTTGATTCGAAATATTTTGATTCACTTGGAGTATAGAAACTCTATTTCATAGTGAACATTTATTTTTGGTTTGCACAAAAAATCACAATTTTTTTTTTCAATTTGCTTCACGTTTCGCTTTCGGCTCATCAGTGCCTAAAGCAGTACAAATCGAACCGCCATCTCCGCAAGAACATTTCTCAATCCGTGGAACTGCTCTGCCAAAAGAGACAGTCGGGAAATATGGATAAATCTAACATACTAACACATGGATCAATAAGTCCCGAGACTAACAATGGAAACAACATTTTTTAGCAAATTTTTTTTTATTCACCAGGGGGGGGGGGGGTTGATACAATGGTTCCAGCGTTTTTCCAATTTTTCAATACCATGTTTATAAAAAAATATATCTTTCGCTTCAACATAAGCTTCAGTTTCAGCGATGACCTCCTCATTTGAGCCAAATCTTTTTCCCTGGAGCATTTTTTTAAGATCAGCAAAGAGCCAGTAGTCACTGGGGACTAAATCTGGCGAGTATGGGGGGTTGGGAAGCAGATAAAAGCCCAATTCGTTCAATTTCGCCATTGTTTTCATCGACTTGTGGCAGGGTACATTTTGTTCCATCGAGAGCAATCGCGGCACCCACTTGGAAAAAACCTTTTTCATGCTTAATTTTTCACGAAGGATAGTAAATACACTTCCATATAATATCTGTGTCATCTCAGCAATCTCACGGAGCTTCACTTTACGATCTTTCATTATAACTTTTGTCACTTCACTCACATTTTCCGGTGTAACGGCTTCCACAGGTCTACCCGAGCGTTCCGCGTCATTTGTGTCGGTACGACCACGTTTAAACTCGGCGAACCACCGACAAATCGTTGCTTTTGATGGACAAGAGTCCGGATAACATTTTTCAATCCATTGTTTCGCTTGCACGGTGTTTTTACCCATTAAAAAACAATGTTTTATCAATACACGAAACTCGTTTTTTTCCATTTTTTAAACAAACTACAAAACGAATTTACTCCAACCTCGATAACTCAGCTGTTTCTGGTCGGATCGACTTAAAATTTTGACATGTTTCAAGCAAAGGTTAGTACTCTAGAAAGACGTGGTTTACTACGAGCGCCATCTCTGCTTTAGTCTCGGGACTTATTGATCCATGTGTTAAGAGAAATAAACAAAACTATTTGACATTTCCAATCCAACTTTTGTCATGTCAACAATTCGCCGATTGTTGTTTGCCTGTGTTTACATTCGCGACATGTTGCTACTGTTTTCTCAGACATTTTGTACTGCAGTAAATCGGAATTCGATGCATCGACGACTTAAAATATTGTATTTATTTTTGATTTGAGAAATGGGAAATTGCAGTACAAGTTCGAATACAGTATTTTTAAGAAGAAAAACAGTAAAAATACAGTACAATACTGTAAACTACAGTACAGAGCCATCTTTCGCCAAACACTGGAAGCTTACTGTACCCAATCAGAATAGATTCTGATCCATTGGTGGAATCAGTACAAAACTTGAAGGAAGTACGACTGGAATCTGAAGGAAGCAATCAGTTCATCGAAAAGTTCAATAATCTCAACGAAGGAAAAAAACGCACCGGTGACTTTTGTTTGGTACATCGAAGCGCAAGATTTGCTCGCCCCGCGATTTCGAAAGGGACAAACCGATGGCGAGGAAAAGAGAACTTTCAACCGGTTCGCAGTGATCCGAAGTGATAAGCCGTCCTCCTCCTCCTGCTGGTAAACTGTCCCTCAAGAGTCAGAAACCTGTTCCACGGGAAACGACTTCTCTTGGTGGCGCCAAAATCCGATCCGTCCGTCCGTCTGTCGTTCGTGGAGTGACACTTTGAGGCTGACTGTTTTTCAATGGCCACAAACACAGAATTTGCATAACAAATCCAACCAATTGGATAGTGAAAAGTGAGAAACTGTTTGAAAACCGGTGACCTACACAGTTTTGACAGTTTTTTTTTTTCGATCGCAGCAAGCCACGTCGTAGCGTAGTCAAAGAAAGTCATTGGTTTTTCGTTCGTTTTCTGTGTGATAGTTTTCGGACCAATCCACTTTATTAATTTATTTCTGCTACCTGAAAGCTGCTGCTCATTGCCAATTTCCTTCCCACGACAACGACCGGAGGTAGGCGCGTAGCCGCGGGACCGATTTGAAAGCCAAATTAGCTTTCCGAAAAAGAAAAAAAAAATGGTTTTGTGACTGTGGCTTCCGAACAAATGCATGCAAAAATCGGCCACGCGGCAGAGAGGATCATTGAGAAACACATATTGAGGTTATGTTTTTTTTGTTTTGTTACGTAGCTGCTGCTGCGCCCCGCGCGCGTTATGGAACAAAAATACGTTTTCATTCATAGAAAACACAGCTCGATTCATTCATTCATTCATTCATTCAATTCATCCGGCTCTTGCTGCTGCTGCTGCTGATGCTTCCCCGGTAGGGCGATAATTTATTCTAATCGCGGTTTTAGATATGTAGATCTAGATATGTAGATATTCATGAATAGACAAAACCAAAATCGTGTTGCGCCTCTCCGTTTCGTTTTTACAGTATATTCAATTCGATCGTTTTGTAGTTTAGCATAAATGTCATCGAGGACAGAATGGAAAAAAATTAAATGGAGAAGAAAATTTGAAATTGAAATCGTATTCGAACACAAACCAGGGGAAAGGAGAAATGCTAATCAAATCCAAGATTCTGTCCCAACTGATAACTGGCGAGCAGGGATATTTCTTTTTTTTATTATAATTTGGTGATTTCCAATTAATGCATAAAAGATAGGCCCGTTGAACTGGACTTTATGATAAATAAGCTATCCTCGGAGACTACAAGCCGCGGGTTCTCGGGTTCGGTTCATCTCAAGAAGAAAAAGAAGAAGAAACAGAATCCCCGGGGGGCGCACGCAGGGTTTTATGAGGTTTGTGGTCGCATTTTATTTGCCGGGTCGCCGAGCATCACGTTGGCTGATTTGTTACGGGTTTTTCTGTTTTCGAACATTCGAACACGTGGACAGGTTTTTTTTCTCAATTTTTGATTTCGTTTCCACAGGAAATCGAGATCGATTCATTAGCGATAACGGGGCTCCCTCAGTGGGAAAACGACTATGGCCCGTAAAAGCGGAGTTTATTAATCGCTGGAGCATAATATTTTGGATCATCTTAATCCTGCGGTTCCGCGGTGTCCAGCGGCGGCGGCGGCGACGAGGCAAGCAAGCAAAACGTAAAATATGCCGATAATGTGGTTCATTATCGTTCCGGGATTTATGGCATAATCAAAGGTAAATTCGATCCAATCTCCTACCTTGGCTGCGATCGACATTCGACATTCAACGGGATTCCGGTGCTCGAGAGCTTTGCCAATCTACTGAAATCACGAGTAAATTGACTTAATCAATTCTCAGTCAGTCGCGCAGTTGTCGTCCACACGTTTGTCTTCTTTTCCTAAATGAGTCTGGGAATGGGTAGAAGAAAAAGAAGAAGCAAAAAAAAACACAACTCGAGCTCCCGGAGTCAGAGATCGGGCAATTGATTAACTTAGAGTGACTTAGAGATTAGAATGATGAGGGGCTCTGTGTTTTTTTTATCGAATAGATTTCGTATGACTTGATCTAAAACCGGAGGCTCGGGGTTTTCGGTTTCTCACAGATTAATCCAGATAAGTTCGCTTCAGTGCTGGTTGAACGTACCGAGAACTGATTAACTACAAGCTGAGTGACTGAATCAGTGACAGTTAAAGTCTGAAAAGAAGTCACATTTGCTGTATCGAGAAGTGGAATCGACAGTCACTTACTTAAGACATGAAAAATCCTCGATCTATTGGTTGCGATTGGTTTTGCGACCGTTTTACGATTTGTGACCATTTTTTTACCTATCCGGAGGGATTTGAGGAGTTCAAGAAGTTTTTTTTTTCATCATTCGCTTAAAATTAATGTGCTGTTACCAGTGCCCTGTTTTTTTTTCTAAAAAGAGGGGTGGGTCATGTCAAAAACATAACCGGGTTAACGTTAATTCCAGTTAGTACAATATTCTAACACTAATGAATGTCAATCGTATCTTTTGGTGAGCGATAAAACTGTTCAAACTGGTACCTAAAACTCAGAGAAAATTCATTGCGAATGGTTAGGGGACCGTCCATGTTTCCAACGGGATTCTGTGAAAACTGACTTTTGAACCAAGTGTCTTATACTATTCGAATCCATTCGTAGCTTCGGAAATCCACGTAATTTCGGAAATCTGCGTGAAAATGACCGCGAAACCTCGGAAATCCACGTAAAAACGACCGCGAAACTTCGGAAAGCCACGCAAAAATAAACCGCGAAATTTCAGAAATACTCGCAAAAAAACCGCGAAACCTCGGAAAGCCGCGAAACCTCGGAAATCCGCGAAACCTTGGATATCTGCGAGAAGAAGATCGCGTAACTTCGGAAATCTGCACAAAAAACACCGCGTAACTTCGGAAATACGCGTAAAACAGACCTCATAGCTTTGGAAAACACCGCAAACCTTCGGAAATCCGCGAGACTTTGGAAATCCACGTAACTTTGGAAATCCTCGCAAAAAAGACCGCGAAACCTCGGAAATCCGCGAGAAAAAGACCACGTAACTTTTAAAACCGCGTAAAAAAACACGGCGTAACTTCGGAAAACAGCGTGACTTCGGAAATCCGTGGGCCGAGTGCCATCTACCATTCGACTCAGTTCGTCGAGTACGCAAAATGTGTGTGTGTGTGTGTGTGTGTGTGTGTGTGTGTGTGTGTGTGTGTGTGTGTGTGTGTGTGTGCGTATGTGTGTATGTAAGGTTTTTTTGCACTAACTTTTCTCGGAGATGGATGAACCGATTTTCACAAACTTAAATTCAAATGAAAGGTCTCGTGGTCCCATACAAAATTCCTGAATTTTATTTGGATCCGACTTCCGGTTCCGGAGTTATGGGGTAAAATATGCAAAAAAATGTGAAAATAAGTGTACTAACTTTTCTCATAGATGGCGCGACCGATTTTTACAAACTTAGGTTCAAATGAAAGGTCCTGTGGTCCCATGCGTAATTCCTGAATTTCATGCGGATCCGATTTCCGGATCCGGAATTATAGGGTAAAGTGGGTTAAAAATTGTATATCATCACTGAAAATGGGGAAAAACTTTTAAAAAAATTCTAAATCGACCTCAAATCTATTCCAATTGATAGTTTTCATCAGTAGACGGTCAAACAAATCGATTTCGGTTATTCTTTCAAGAATCGCAGAAAATTATTTTAGAAGAATGCCACAGTACTATATATGATAGTATGACTGATATGAGAAAGGCAGCTGTGAAAATTTCATGATATTCTATTCATTAGTTTGTAAGTTATTGTGCTAAGAGTGGCACTACTTTTGTTATTCTCAGAACAATGGATCAAAAATAAATTTCGTGTTTTAATTTTACACTGCTTCTTGATGGGAAAACATATCGTTCAAGCGAAGCAATGGCTTAAAAAGTGTTATGGAGACTCCGCTTCATAAGAAACAACAATAAAAAGTTGGTTTGCTGACTTCAAACGTAGTGACACCGATGATGTAGAACGCAGTTGACGTCCAAATGAGGCGGTAGCATCAGTATACATTAAAAAATCCACAAACTTGTTTTGAATTATCGAAAAGTGAAGTAGCTTGAGTTAGCTGACATCGTAAAGATATCAAAAAGCATAAGCATTTGACTTTGAGAAAGCTCTGTTCAAAGTGGGTGCCGTGTTTGCTCACTCACGAGAACGTGTTGTTGATTCTGAGCAGTGTTTGGCCATGTTTAAACGTAACAAATCGGAATTTTTGCGTCGATATGTGACAATGGATGAAACATGGATTGATCACTTCACTCCGGAATCAAAACGATCGTCATCTGAGTGGACCAGCAACTGGTGAACCTCGTCCGAAGTGCTCGAAAGCGCAACTATCGGCTGGAAAGGTTATGGCCTTGACATTTTGAGATGTGCGTGGTGTAATATTTATCGAATATCTTGAGAAAGAAAATACCATTAACATTGAATAGTATATAGCGTTAGTGGAGCGTTTGGAGCACCATGTCACAAGTCAATCAAAACAATGGCAGAACTACATGAATTGAACTTAGAACTGCTCCCACATCCACCGTAATTGCCAGATTTGGCTCCCAGCGACTACTGGCTGTTGGCAGACCAGATAAAAAATACTGGCACGAATGAAGAAGAGGGTATCGCTGAAACTGAGGCCTATTTTGAGACAAAAGATATATCGTTCTACAAAAGTGGTATTAAAATGCTAGAGCGGTGTTCGTGTTCTCTTTGTTAGGCCCGGGACTTTTCAGTCCATGTGTTATGGAAAATTGGATTGATCGCTGGAATGCCTGTAATGAGTCAAAAGGAGCCTATTTTGAAGGCGATTTTTCTCATGCAGTCTAAGTCAATTTTGATCAGAAGGTATTCGTTCAAACTTGGTCTGTCTTAAAAAAATTGTGCGCGTTGTTTTTTTTTTTCAAAGTCAGATATAACTATGTAACAAAAATGTACTAAAACTGGAAAATCCTGACTCTTACAACAATAAAAATCCTCGAATTACACTGCAAATGGTTAAGTGACCGTTCCATGCCCTGTCATTATTTATTTTCATTCCGACAGAATTCTATAACAACCGACTTTTGAAACGAGTGTCTTATACTATTCGAATCCGTTCGTGTAGATCGCAAAACTACTGTTTGTGTGACAAAAATATGCACTAGGTTTTCTCATTTTCTAACGGATACGGGTAGGGTTTAAAAATTTGGCCGGGTTTCGGGTATTTGAACCCGATTACCCGAACATTTTCGAGTTCAGATCGGGCACGGGTGGAGATTTAATTTTTTTTTATCGGATACCGGTCGGGTTCAGACTTGGAAGAGAAATTATTCTCGGGTTGGGGGGTTGGGTATGGGTAAAAATGTTTCATTTTCAATCGGGTACGGGTCAGGCTTAAGAAATTGCGAATATTTCACCCATCCGCTCTACATGAAAGCAGGTGTTGACTGAGCAAAACAAAAAAATGTGCCAGAGCCTATATTTATTGATTCTGTTTTGTGTGAAAGTTCATACCGTTCATGACGCAAAACCTCCCGAAACCGACCGAATCAGAAGCAGCTACTGAATGAAATACGTGATGTAAATCCAAAGGATGACATCATTATGGCATGCTGTAATTGGCTCGTGAAAACATAAGTCAATTCAAATCGATTTTTCAAAGGTGAACTAATTAAAAACAGTCATAAAATTTCAAACCTATTGAAAGTTTTGTTATATGAAAAGACGACGCGACTAGTTTTGAATTTTTTGTATTGAAACCCATTATGTTTGACTTTCTCATATACAAAGGTTATGTAATCACTGTGAAAACCGACTTTTGAACCGAGGCCCGTAGGGCCGAGTGTCATATACCATTCGACTCAGTTCGTCGAGTACGCAAAATCTCTCTCTCTCTCTGTATGTGTAACATTTTTTGCACTCACTTTTCTCAGAGGCGTCTGATTCGATTTTCACAAACTTAGATTCAAATGAAACTATTCCAACCGGTAGTCATTTGTCAATAGATGGCCAAACATTAATTTAGCTTTCCTTGTTGTTGGGTTTTTGAAGAATGAACGAAGATTGAGATATGAGAAAGGCATCATTACACCACTAGGTGGATTAAAACAGGTTTTTTAGCCTTGGATCGAATGCAGGGTGAAGATTTTCAATTTTACTCTAATACGGATCGCGTTCGGGTTTGACAAAACAAAAATCCTGGAACACAACAAAAATTACGCCATGGCCTACTGCTACTCCTATAATGCTTCGTCCAGTTTGACAGCAGCTCGGAAAGATTTCGCGCCTATTTTTATGCACACGCCGGGCCGGGCTGGCAGCAGCTTGATTGAATTAGTACTGCCATCAGGCGGTCGCTAATTGTGTTACAAGTGACTAATAACAAGGAACCTTTTATACGCTCTGGAATACTTTTAGCCTGGTGGACAGACAGTCCGTCCACCGATGCAAAGACCATTAGAGAACGTGAACGTGAATGAGAAGAATGAAAAAAAAACAACCCGGTCCGTACCTGCTTTGCTCATTGATTCCTTTCGAAGTGCTGCTGAAATTGAGTTACGGGCGGACTCTGACCTCCGTAGAATGAACCGATGTACCGAGGCCTCATCATACTAACTAACGCAGCATCAGCAGCTGCTGGATGTTGACCAAGGATTTCTTTTTTTTTCAATTTCTCCGTTAACACAATTTGCGAGAAGCGTGGAGCAATCAACGGTGGCGTCCGGTGTTGAGTTTGAAGCTAGGCATCTCCGTACGGTGGCCGACAATCTTTCCGAATCCAAAATCAAGACATTTCGCGAAGCCACATTATTTACACCACAAACAAGTGAGGAGACATTCGAAATTGAATTGAATTAGCATCGCCTTGGGGTGTAATTAAAATTTCTCATTTCTTTGTCCCATTGGAAAGAGAGACAGACACAGAGAGAGAGAGAGAGAAATCTAAGAACGATTTCTCTCCTAGCCGAAGTCGCCCCCCAACCGACGAACGTGCGAAAGTGAGGTTACAATTTTAATAACAGCCACAAAATGTCAATATTTAATTAGCTGCTCTGTTTTACTGCGAACTCAACATTTCGACTTTGTTGACGACGCCGACGATGACGACGACGCCGACGGTGGTGCGGGCTATTAATGGCTCATTACACACAACCATCCTGGGCGACACGCACGAGGAAAGGCATAGTCCTCATCCTCCTCCTCCACCTCCTCAATCTCGTTTTGGTCCTGTTCAGGTCGGAGCCGAGCGGAACACTTTGATCTTTTTTTCGACCTGGACATTCGGGATGACTCTCGAAGCAATTGGTTTTCGGTGCGGTGCGGGGTTCCCCGGACGGATTCCACCATGAAAAAAATTGATACCCAAAAATTGCTCCTTTTTCACCGATGGATTTCCAACTTACCTGTGAACAGAAGAAAAAAACAAGAAAATATTTAGTAATCGGATGCAATTTACCGTTTGGTGAATGCAATAATCAAGCCCCCAAAATACAGGCGTCAAAGCGAAAATTGAACAATATGCGAACGGTTGGTCCAAGTAAGAAGAAAAAAAAAACACTACACCCGAAGCAAACGAAGTGTGAGCCGAACAAAATTTTAAATGACCGGATATTTGCCTCGACGCTCCACCAGTTTCAAAAACAAAAAAACCGCGTCCCCAAAAGTAATGTACTTTCTCCTCGGTACCGAACGAATGAACGAACGAACGAACACGTGTCCCAATGAAAAACAACAAAATGACCCGTCGGACGGGGAATGCAAAACACGCCGGTTACACATACAGAGCAGCATGCCATGCCATGCCGTCGTAACGAAGGTAACGCGCTCCGGGTTTTTTTTTTTCGGGTAGTCCAAGCAAGCAAACCAAGCGGCTTGCGTCAAAGGCAAAGTGCTGGCAGTGCGTGTGTGTGTGTCTGTGTGATGAGTAATTGAATATTGTTTACAAACAAACAAATAAGCGACGAGTGCCGTATGTGACGTGTAGTAAATATAAAAGGTGCTAATAAGGAGGGTGGTAATTTTCGGGGGTTTTTCTACAGATCATTTGCAATCATCAGAAATGCTAATGTAAAGATTCCGCAGAAATACAAACCCAGAAAGTCGATACGCAGCCTACAAATATCCAAATAGAAATTGCGAACAAAATGTTTGGTGACGAGAGGTGATTTGTTTGATTTTCGAGGGTAACTTTTTTCACACTTTTGAATACTTTTTCAATGGATTTTGAAGCAGTCATTCAACAACGCAAACCACAACTCACCAAAGTAACAGATTGTGTCACTGCTGTTTATTTGTGATCAGTTTCAGTCAAAAAAAAAGTCCCGGGCTGGCGGTTCAATGCATAGGGCGCTGGTCTTGCAAACCAGTGGTCGTATGTTCGAGCCTCGACCTGGAAGGATTCGTAGCACCAGTCATGCACTGGTTCTGTACACTCTGAATCGACTGCGAAGTCTGTTGAAACAGAAGGTCAAATTCCACTACTGGAATGTAATACCAAGGCTTTGCTTCAATCAAAAAAAGTTCGAGTAATTGTTACTTACATCTAACCAAACAAACCTAGCTTTGACTAGTTCGTTGCACGGATATACAATAATTTATTTCTATGTCACATGAAAACAACCTCAATCCTTAACTCTTAACACATGGATCAATAAGTCCCGAAACTAACAATGGAAACAACATTTTTTTTGCAAAATTTTTTTGTTCATCAACATAATCACCTTTTAGGGTGATACAATGGTTCCAACGTTTTTCTAATTTTTCAATACGATGTTTATAAAAAAAATTATCTTTCGCTTCAAAATAAGCTTCAGTTTCAGCGATGACCTCCTCATTTGAGCCAAATCTTTTTCCCTGGAGCATTTTTTTAAGATCAGCAAAGAGTCAGTAATCACTGGGGGCTAAATCTGGCGAGTATGGGGGGTGGGAAAGCAGATCAAAGCCCAATTCGTTCAATTTCGCCATTGTTTTCATCGACTTGTGGCAGGGTGCATTGTCTTGATGAAAAAGGATTTTTTTCTCTGCATGTGCGGTCGTTTTTTTTTTGCGATTTCCTCCTTCAAACGCACCAGGAAGTCAGTATATTAATCACTGTTGATCGATTTACCTTTTTCGAGGTAGTCAATGAAAATCACGCCATGCGTATCCCAAAAAACTGACGCCATGACTTTACCAGCTGACTGCTGCGTTTTCGGACGCTTCGGACGGCTTTCGCCAGCCGTGCGCCACTCAGATGACTGCCGCTTCGACTCTGGAGTGTAGTGATGTATCCATGTTTCGTCCATGGTCACGTAACGACGCAAGAAATCTTTTTTGTTGCGAGTAAATAGCGATAAACTGCTTTCTGAATCATCGACTCGTTGCTGTTTTTGTTCCATCGAAAGCAATCGCGGCACCCACTTGGAAAAAACCTTTTTCATGCTCAATTTTTCATGAATTATAGTAAATACACTTCCATATGGTATCTGTGTCATCTCAGCAATCTCACGGAGCTTCACTTTACGATCTTTCATTATAATTTTTGTCACTTCACTTACATTTTCCGGTGTACTGGCTTCCACAGGTCTACCCGAGCGTTCCGCGTCATTTGTGTCGGTACGACCACGTTTAAACTCGGCGAACCACCGACAAATCGTTGCTTTTGATGGACAAGAGTCCGGATAATAGTTTTCAATCCATTATTTCGCTTGCACGGTGTTTTTACCCATTAAAAAACGATGTTTTATCATAACACGAAACTCGGTTTTTTTGCCATTTTTTAAACAAACTACAAAACGACTTTACTCCAACCTCGATAACTCAGCTGTTTCTGGTCGGATCGACTTAAAATTTTGACCCGTTTCAAGCAAAGGTTAGTACTCTAGAAAGACGTGGTTACTGGTTTACTACGATAGCCATCTCTGCTTTAGTCTCGGGACTTATTGATCCATGTGTTAATCCACCTAGTGGTGTGAAAATGCCTTTCATTTGTCTGATAATTTTTGACACGAATTTGGGCTGATTTTTAACCCGAATTCATTCTGATTGTGTCAGTTAGTTCAGAAAAGTGCAACACACTCACACAGACATTTTCCGATCTCGCCAAGCATCGAGTCGAATGGTATGTAGCACTTGCGGTTTCCAGAACTCCGATCAAAAGCCAGTTTTTCCAGCAATTTTATTACCTTTCCATAGAGAAAGGCAAAAACTAGGATAGTAATTAATAATTAGTAATTGGCTATAAAAATTGTTCAACTATTGAAAATGGCGGTTCGGAAATTAAAAATCATCTTTTTTGTGCGCCGTTCGCCGTGCGAACTTTGCACCCAACCGAGTGCAAATAAAATCAAGAAGAAATGTTTAACTATTCTTCCATTCCAAAAGACAGAAATGAGTTCCGTGTAGCATTATGATAGTTTTTTTCGTTCAAATTTGCAGAATTCAAAATGAAACAATCAGCATGAAAATTTTGCATTTTGCTATTTTTGTAGCTTTCAGGACCGGCCAATTCGGCAAAAAGTGCAGACTAAATCACATAAAAATAAAGAGTCCGTCACACAAATTGCTTCAATATTGAATCAATCCGCACTGCGAGCAGTTCTACTGCTGCCGGATGAAGGAGAAAAGTGAACTGTTAGCACTTCCCGGGTCTACTGCGTTAGTAGGAAACCAACGATTCGAATCTGCTCTGTTCGTCGCTCGCACTGTTGGAAATGTTTAGTGCAGTGTTTGTAAGTAGCGTTAGACAACTATTTTTATGCAGGTGATACTTTACGCAGTACTTGAAAATTCACTTTTTTTCGTAGCTTCTATAAGTAAACCCGTAAAATAGGAACCTTTAATTTAACACGCGAAAGGCAAATGGAAATGGCGTGTTGTCGTAAATCCATCTATTTTTCCGGAAAACTACTTATGTAACAGAAAATATTTTGTTTTGCTTATTTTGTGTAGCGCAATCTAATACAAACGCTTTGAAGCAGTGTTGCCAACTTTTGTTTATTAGGGAATTAAAATCTACATTCATAAAATGTAAACAATTTTCCATCAAACGTTGGTGAAAAATTGTTCAAAACTGATATTTCATAGAAAATGTCAGGTTTAACATTCATTTGAGAATAAATTATTGTTAAAAAAGATTGTTTGAAACTCAATCCTGCAAGTCACTTTGATAAACTGGTTGCACTGTATATATGAATGCATAGATCTACGACATACGTATTAAATATAATGTATGTAATACACAAATTACCAACACAAATTAACTTGGTTTACTCTTGATCCTTTATTAGTACTCTCTGATGAACGGAAAATGTTACAGTAAAAATAAAAATGCTTACAATTGTGATTCTGAAAGAAGTTGAACAGATTTTATCGAAGATATTTTTTTGCTTCGACATCTTTTTGCTCGGCAAACATTTCGTTCTTGGTAAGAAAAATTTTAAGGTAGACCACATCAGGATGATCTGATTCACTCTTTTTAATTTCAGTTTCAATTATAATAGCGCCTTCTTCTGTTGTCAGATTTTACTCTGAATGTCTTTCTTTTCCTCCTCATCTTCAATTTGGATCAGGAAAAAGCCCACTGGAATTAGTTTCTGTCAAACTTGTTCTCCAGCAGGCATAAAACCTCCTCATGCAAAAATCAATACATCAAAATCATCCAAATGATACATTTCCTTAAATCTAGTGCTTCTATAGTAACTAAATCTAGTGAGACAGTAACATAAGAAACGATTTCTTGATAACATTACGTGATAAATGAAAGTCGCAAGAATTGAAACATTTGTTAAATATGCGTTAAACGTGCTAGCAATGGGCTCGTTATATCCGTTATTAATAGTTCTAACATAGGGAATCCGAAGAAAAAAATAGGAAAATTACGACGTCGAATGTCAAATTGTAACAATTGAAAGCTTTATGTGCTCTTTAAAATTTCACTTGGTTTCCAGAACACCCAGGTCCTTAACAGACGATGCGCGTTCGAGAACAGTTTGTGGCATATTATAGTCGAGCTTGAATACAGACTTTTTGCTGTTAGAAGAGAGGACGGAGCATTTAGTGGCATTTAAACCTTTTTGAAAAATAAAATACGAAAGTCATCGGCGTTTCATACAGTTGATCGAAAATTTTAGATCGTTGAGATACAGGAAAATTATAAACGGTTCAAGGTGACTTCCTTGAGGAACTCCAGATGTAACAGCACATGGTGAGGCTGTACAGGCTCCTATTTTCACTATCATTTCATTACCAGTCAGATATGATCGAATCCAATTAAAAAACGATCCGTTTAATCGCAGTCCACTTAACTTGGAGATCGTTACTATTTTTTTATGATGTTTTCTGGAATTCGCGCGAAATCCGCGCCATAGTATCAAAATCTTAGCAAAAATCGCGCCAAATCCGCGAAAATCGCGAGATCCGCGAAAAATCGCGGAATCCGCGCGACCGTAACAACCCTGAAATCAGAAGTTAAATGATTAGCTTAGTGCAAATCCATTACAATATTGACAACTTAGCGCACCGTTCCCAATGCAAACTTCGCATCAAACGAGTGCAAATCCACAATTCAGCACTTCCAAGGAGAGTGCTTTAATTCCGGTCAAATCATTTAGCTCGTGGCCTTTGTCAGTGTCTCCACATCGAATCAAGCAAAGTTTAACTTCAATTCCCTTACAATCAAAAATTTGAGTGTGTTATTTAAGTGCCGTCACTAATATATACAACGTCCAACTTCAGTGTGGGTACCGCGTTTTGCACCCGGTGCGGTACGTTAGCATTGTAGGGAAAATTAAAAAAATAACACCCTTCCAATTATCTCTTAAATTTTTACTTATATTATGACCTTTCAGGAACCGCATAGGATACATTTTTATCGATCTGGCATCTAAAGAATATTAATATTTGAAACTTGACTAGTTTTTAATAAAAAAATAATCATAACTTTTTCCTGGTAACTCATATGAAAAAGCTTGGTTGATCAAAATTGTGCGCAATGATTAGTTCAACAATTCTTCTGAAGACAACTTTTCCGTAGAACGGTTCACAAAAAAGTTAGAACAAAAAAAGTGATTTTTTGGGAGCCACCCTACTTTTACTCGGGAAAATTGATGTAACTCGATCAAATGAAGAGCTAGAGAGGTGCTTTTTTCAACAAAGTTTAGAGTTTTCTACAACTTTATTGTACAACAAAATCATTTTTGAGTTGAATTGAGAAAGTTAGATTTCAGATTTCAATCTGAAGGAGGACCACCCTAATAACTTTTTCCATCAAAAGGAGCGCCATTTGATTACAAATAACTTTTGTGAAGACACCAACTACAAAAAAAACTAATGTTTAATAGTGAAAATATTTTTGTCACGCTAATTTCCCGTTTCGGACCATAGTGCACTGGCCTCAGACCCTAAATAATAAGTGAATCAACATATTTTTTCTGCGATTATGTTGTATGTGCGGTAAGTTCAAACCGTAATAGTATTTGATTTGCATGATCCGGCGTCCAGATACGGAACGGAACTTCCCGGTGTTCAACCCACCGGAACACGGGCAACTTTCTCGGCGCACTCGTCCTCTCGGTTTGGCTCTTCTGCTGCTGCGATGATCGATTTTCACGAGTGGTTCGACCAACCAACCAACCGAAACCCGAAACCCTTTATCTGGATCATTAATTACCGAGCACTTTCGCACAGGGTCTGCGAGATCTAATGATACCTGCCTGCCAGCCAGCCAACAACCAGCCCCGGTGACACTAGCGGAGCAGAGAAAAGGAAAAGCAAAAAGGAATTGGTGCCACGCATCCGACCCGACCCAATCCGATTTAGAGGAGAGACGGGGAGCCGAGCGAAGAGAAAGATAAAAATAATAATAAAAGACAGCGAATTTAATATTATTCATCCTCATCTTCTCCCTCCGGTTCGGATCTCTCGGACCGAACCGATTCGTTATCACTCACTGTTTCTTCTTGCTGTGTGTGAGCGCGCGGCGCGCGCCTGCAGACAAAACTGGTCAAACTGGTCCTGGGTCGAGAGTCCAGTTCAGTTCCGATCCGAGTGGAACTCTCGGTGGAAAGACCGCGGGGTAGCAACATTCAGAGCCACGCGACTATTTTCTCAAGCAATAAAATTCAGATTTTCTCGGCTGCTGACTCCGCTTCCCTCCCTTTCTTTTCTTCGATTCTCCTGTCCGTGCTTCTCCAGTTCGCCTGTTCGCCACTTCGTATGTGAATGTGTTGAGTGCACTTTGATCGATCGAAGTCGACTACGAACAGCTTGTCGTTTTTTTTTCTTATGGTGAAAAAAAGAAAAGGGGAGCATCGGTCTGTTTTCTAATCGAGTCATCATTGATAAGTAGTAACTAGTTTAGGACTGTCAATCTGTCAAACTGTCAATTTTGTCACCGAATTTCTCTGAGATAGGCTAATATGGACTGGAAGTCTCCCACCTACCCCCCTCCCAACATCAGGATCGGGAAACAACGAACACAAAGCGAAACACAGGTAAAGTTATTAAGCAAGTAATCCGCATTAAGGTCTTCTGTTCGCGTGGCCAATCGTCGTCGTCGTCTTCGTCTTCGTAGTAATAAACGAGCAAAAGTGCGTGAGAACTGCGAAGATCCTCGCAACGATCGTTTGATACAGAACAACGACGGCAGGCAGCACCAGAAGCAATAATAAGCGTAATCCCAATCTCTTTCCCGTGGAAGACCCTTGAAAACACTGAGACAGAGCAACGGGCGGGAAAAACTGGTGCCTTAATTTATTGTTATTGTTATGACTTTTATATCCCCATCGTTCGCATTGCAGCATCATCGCAATGGTCGTTACCTGTGGCCTGATCGTAAGTTTTCGCTCGGTTGGCGCACGCGGTCTGGACCGCATCCAATGAATGAAAACTGACGGTTGCACGGGTCTCTACTAAACGAGAGCACCCTCTGGGAACGGAGGGGGCTGTGGCCCGAACGAAGGACGACGCTCGGAGTCAAGTGATTTTTACATACACGATCTTCCGCTGCTCCTCACCTTCCCGTCAGTGTGTATGTTTGTATGAGGCTGGTTGTTGCACTAATGGGTTGATGTTTTTCGATTGCAATCAGGTTGGGTTTTTTTTTGTTGTTGTTGTTGTTACCGTGGTTTGTTGATTAACCCAAAGGACTGGGAGGAAATTGAGGCAACAAATTGAAACAGACTCCAATGGTGCGACGAGTGATCCTCCCAGAAGGTATTTTGGGATTGGGAAATTCGATTTGGTTGGTCTTCACAAGGAAGTCACATGAGACCTTGTTTCTGTTGAATATCACAGACTGGTCAAAAATAAAACAAAAAGTGAATTGATTAATATCTGCTATACGATCGTGATGACCTTAGGTTCCTAGTTTCGCAGAACAGAAACACATTTGTAACCATCCAGGTATGGTTGAAGGGCGGTTGTGGTTCACAGGACGCATCTTACTGACTAGTTTAAAACAATTATTCCATTTTCCATGTCAACATGTAATAAATTCAGTGTTTATTTGTTTATTACAGGTACAAAAACTTTGTTTCAATTCCAGCTGGTTGGCTAACTTCTCATGCCGTATTTCGATTAGAACCATTAAACGAAATCAAACAGACCAGGCGAAATCCTCTGCTCCTGTGGTACTTTTGTATTTGAAATTCAAGCTAAATAAGAAGTAATAGTATTGTTTTAGATATCGTTTATTTATACCCGGCTTCAACCCAGGCCATAAAACATTCTTCACAACACAATCGAACAAAGCACGTTCATCGTTCGTAAAGGCGGTATTGTGTTTACTTCTTCCATACCAGCACCCACCGGATGCGCACCGGTTTTACTGTTTTCACTGATTTCGAAAATCACAAAAAATCACTTCATTATCATTTTCAAGGCATGATCCTTACTATCGCGATTTGGGATAACCCTTCCCCCCCCCCATGTTTTGAGGGTACCTCAAGAAGAGTGGACAAAATGTTATGGAAATTAGTTCCAGCATATGCAAAAGTGTATTGATCATCTAGCGGGAATATTTCTTTTGTATTCTAGATTTGAATTCGGGATTCTGGTTTCTTGCTCTGGATTCCTGATTCCAAACCTCGATTCTAAACCTGAATTCCTGATTCCTGCTCTGAATTCTAAACCTAAATTACTGAAGCTCTGGATTCTTGCTATAGATTCTAAACCTGGATTCGTGCTCTGGATTCTAGATCTGAGTTTTAAGATTGGATTCTGGA
This sequence comes from Malaya genurostris, assembly GCF_030247185.1. Classification (NCBI taxonomy): domain Eukaryota; kingdom Metazoa; phylum Arthropoda; class Insecta; order Diptera; family Culicidae; genus Malaya; species Malaya genurostris. The sequence continues at coordinate 11,466,337 of NC_080570.1, forward strand.
CCAGGACCAGGATTTTGGATCTTTACATAGATGGATTCTAAACCTGGATTCTTACTCCGGATTCTGAACCTGGATTCATGATTCCTGATCTGGATTCTAAACCTGGATTCCTGATTCCTGCTCTGGATTTCTGATTCTTGCTCTGGATTCTAAACCTGGATTCCTGCTCTAGATTCTAAACCTGGATTCCTGCTCTGGATTTATGATTCCTGCTCTGGATTCTTGTTATGAATTTTAAACGTAGATTCTAAACCTGGATTCCTGATTCCTGCTCTGAATTCTAAACCTGGATTCTTGCTCTGGATTCTGAACTTGAGTTTTTAGATTGGATTCTGGATCAGGGTCTGGATTTTGGATTTTTACATAAATGGATTCTAAACCTGGATTCTTACACCGGATTCTAAACCTAGATTCCTGATTCCTGCTCTGGATTCTTGCTCTAAATTCTGAACCTGGATTCCTGCTCTGGATTCTTGCTCTGGATTTCTGATTCCTGCTCTGGATTCTAAACCTGGATTCATGATTCCTGATCTGGTTTCTAAACCTGGATTCTTGCTCTGGATTCTGAGCCTGAGTTTTTAGATTGGATTCTGGATCCTGCTCTGAATTCTAAACCTGGATTCCTGCTCTGGATCCTAAACCTGGATTCATGATTCTTGATCTGGACTCTAAACCTGGATTCTGAGCCTGAGTTTTAAAATCGGATTCTGGACCAGGGCCTGGATTTTGGATTTTTACATAGATTTTTACTCCGGATTCTAAACCTGGATTCCTGATTCCTGCTCTGGATTCTTGCTCTGAATTCTAAACCTGGATTCTTGCTCTGGATTCATGATTCCTGATCTAGATTCTAAACCTGGATTCATGATTCCTGATCTGGATTCTAAACCTGGATTCTTGCTCTGGATTCTGAGTCTGAGTTTTTATATTGGATTTTGGATCAGAGCCTGGATCTTGGATCTTTACATAGATGGATTCTAAACATGAATTCTTACTCTTGATTCTAAACCTGGATTCATGATTCCTGCTCTGGATTCTTAACCTGGGTTCTTGGTCTGGATTCTGAGCCTGAGTTTAAAGATTGGACTCTGGATCAGGGCCTGGATTTTGAAACTTTACATAGATTCTTGCTTTGGATTCTAAACCTGGATTCATGATTCCTGCTCTGGATTCTTGTTATGAATATTAAACCTAGATTCTAAACCTGGATTTCTGATTCCTGCTCTGGATTCTTGCTCTTGATTCTGAACCTGAGTTTTAAGATTGGATTCCGGATCAGGGCCTGGATTTTGGATCTTTACATAGATGGATTCTAAACCTGGATTCTTACTCCGGATTCTAAACCTGGATTCCTGATCCTGCTCTGGATTCTTGCTCTGAGTTCTAAACCTGGATTCCTGCTCTGGATTCTTGCTCTGGATGCCTATTTCTTGCTTTGGATTCCTGCTCTGGATTCTAAACCTGGATTCATGATTCCTGATCTGGATTCTAAACCTGGATTCTTGCTCTGGATTCTGAGCCTGAGTTTAAAGATTGGACTCTGGATCAGGGCCTGGATTTTTGATCGTTACATAGATATTTGCTCTGGATTTCAAACCTACATTCGGCATTCAGAACCATACTTCTGAGCCTGGATCCTGTACCTGCTTGCTTGACCTAAATTCTTAGCCTGAATTCTGGACCTGAATTTTGAACTTGGGTTCTGTAACTGCACCTGTATTTTCAGCCTGGATTCTGGATCTGAATTTTCGACTTGAAATATGTTTTCGAGATAACACTAGATTTTGACGTTTGATTCATTTCGCATAAAAAAAACATGGCGCCTACTTCCAATGCTTCAAAACATCAGAGTCGAGTACTTTTTTTTGGGTGGATTTAGCATCAATGCTTTTCGCGAAAGATACGGTAGCCTGGGTACAAAAACCAACGGGAGTCGCATTCGCACCCAAAGCAGACGAATCCTCCAAACTGTCCCCAGATCAGACCAATTGAGGCTTTTTGGGAGCCCCGACGAAGGCATATTTGCGGGAACGGGATTCCCGTACAAATTTTAAAAAAGACTGGAAAAAAAGTATCCAAAAATGGTTGGCAAATAATCTGTGTCGAAGCGAATGAGCAGTGTAAGACAAAAACTGGAGCACAGTAGAGAACAGAACTACGAAAGAAAAGTTTGATTTACTCAAAAACTCATTTTCATATACCGATACTTTTTGCAAATATCGGATAGCTAGCGATTGAACATTCTGTGAAATTTCTTCACTGCTTCTACGACTAATACGAATGACAACCCTAAGCTGGTAATTCAAACTTTCAGTTTTGACAGCTTCGAAATTTCCCATGCCAAAAAAAGAAAAAAAACACAAAAGGAAACAATCGAAGCAACCCAGTCGTAGCTACTGACGACGGCCAGCAAATTGCAACGGGTGTCGCCGTTAAATGCCACCAAATTCGATCGATTATCATCATCATTACCGAATCGACTGCGTGGGCGGCGGATGGATCCGGGAAGTAGCCTAGCCGAGCCTAAGCTACTTACGAGAAGTGCAAACAACCAAAAGTGGCAGCAATTTTCGAATGCGTCTCGTTTTCGAAGCCCGGCACCACCGCATCCAATCAGCAGCAGCAGCGGGTGGCAAAAAGAGGAGGCGGAAAATTTGTACAAATTTTCTCGAAATTGTTTCTTCCGCGTCTGCCGACCGACAACCGGCCACCCACCCCCCCGGAGTTTCGGCTGGCAACCGAACGAAAACGTTGTAGTAGGCCTCCGCTGTTTAATTTTCCGATGAATAATTTCGACCGATAATCGAAGGCATTAACTCGATGATTTGATGATTGATTTATTAGGCCCCAGAAGAGAGAGACAGAGAGAAAGAGAGTGATGTACTCGCCGGTGAGCGGGCAGCTAATGATTGTTGTTGTTTTTTTTTCTTCTCGCGATGATCGGTTCGTCGGTTCCGTGGGTGTCCACCAGCGAGTCCAATGAAGTAACGGCCGGAGTTTCCGGTCATCCACGGGAGCTGGGCCACTGTCAGGAAACGGGTCGTAAATTGTGTTATTGGTTATGATTTTTTTTTGCGGGAAAGGGAGAGAGAGAGAGAGCGAGATAAAAAGGAAGACGTGATTGTAGGTTGTTTATTTTTTGCCTCTTCTCGAGAGACGAGGTGTTGCAAATTGGAGGTGCCCTCGTTAGCCAAGAAATAACTGAAACAATTTATCATACTTTATCACCTTTTTCTCCAATTGGAACAGTCTTCCCAACTGCCGTTTTTTGTGTAAACGATCGGAACGCTTATCACAAGACCCTCATACTTTCCGGTTGGTAGTCGTGGGAATATCACAAATTTTTTAAGAACCTTAACTCCCTACCTATCCTGGATCCCTTGGAAGGTCTTGGAAGCACCTGCATATCATTAAGTTTATATCACCAGCATTTCGCTTGATTACTATCCCATTAACGGTCGCTCCTCCTCAGCACAGATCCGTCACTCTACTCCACATTCTACGGTTTCCAACACGGTTTCAAACCCCGCAATTAATTAGTTACAACCTGACCAATGCTGGTCACCGGATGAACGTTACAAACGGCAAACAGGCTCTGCTCCGATATTCCGATCTCAATTTGTAGTTATTACAGTCAACAGACAAACAAACAAACAAACAAACAGACGGCGCATAGAAAGCAAAACCGTCATCTTCCAGTATTGACAAACATTACGCGTTCAAACCGATCCTAGCAGGCCGCGCCACTCGCCGTTGAGGCGTACAACAGAGAGAGAGAGAGAAAAAAAAGAAAACACCTGTGTTGGAATCGATTTGCAGATTGACGACGAGGTTCACCTCTTCATTAAAACGGCCGAGAAGTTTTTACCCGGCAGACAGAACTGAAAACAAAATCTCTACGTTCTCCGTTTTATTCCTGTTATTTTTTTACTTCTGCTTCTTTATTTTCTCTGCGGAGATTGAAATATCGCGATCTCGCTAATCGAAGGGGCTCCAGGAGCAAAAAAAACAGATAGATACTACTCAGAACCGGTTCCCTGTCCGCAGGATCCCTGAGGCGCTTCGGTCGGTGTGCTTCTTTGTTTCGAGCGGGTTGCGAGTTTCATTCATCCCAGGAGAACCCGGTGACGGTTCTTACGACAGAAAGCGAGACAGAGAGAGAGAGATGGCCTCTCTGCGTTGCGTTCGAAAAAAGGTTATGTTTTTGCGCGGTGATTCGATAGAAAGTAGTCATTCTACCAATCAGCAGAGATTTTTATTGTTTTCTGAATTGAAAACAAAATTTTGAATATGTGATAAAAATCAACATAAAGACTGTCCCAGAAAGTATGGACATGAGCATGAACTTAGCGAGGCACCTCTCGCCGATGATAACGCAAATAGGTGAATAATTTGTTGCTAATTTGTTGCTAATTAGTTACGGTAACTTTGAATTTGTTGCTCAATTTTTTAAAAATTTTTTTTAGTACTTCGCTAAGTTCATATGAAGTTAGCGAAGCCTCCCTTCCAAATATGCTTCAAAACAAATTGAACCCTAGTGAATAATTTGTTGCTAATTTGTTGCTAATTAGTTACGGTAATTTTGAATTTGTTGCTCAATTTTTTTTTAATTTTTTTGAATACTTCGCTAAGTTCATATGAAGTTAGCAAAGCCTCCCTTCCAAATATGCTTCAAAACAAATTGAACCCTAGTGAATAATTTGTTGCTAATTTGTTGCTAATTAGTTACGGTAACTTTGAATTTGTTGCTCAATTTTTTTTAATTGTTTTGAGTACTTCGCTAAGTTCATATGAAGTTAGCGAAGCCTCCCTTCCTAATATGCTTCAAAACAAATTGAACCCTAGTGAATAATTTGTTGCTCATTTGTTGCTAATTAGTTACGGTAACTTTGAATTTGTTGCTCAATTTTTTTTAAATTTTTTTGAGTACTTCGCTAAGTTCATATGAAGTTAGCAAAGCCTCCCTTCCAAATATGCTTCAAAACAAATTGAACCCTAGTGAATAATTTGTTGCTAATTTGTTGCTAATTAGTTACGGTAATTTTGAATTTGTTGCTCAATTTTTTTTAAATTTTTTTGAATACTTCGCTAAGTTCATATGAAGTTAGCAAAGCCTCCCTTCCAAATATGCTTCAAAACAAATTGAACCCTAGTGAATAATTTGTTGCTAATTTGTTGCTAATTAGTTACGGTAACTTTGAATTTGTAGCTCAATTTTTTTTAAATTTTTTTGAGTACTTCGCTAAGTTCATATGAAGTTAGCAAAGCCTCCCTTCCAAATATGCTTCAAAACAAATTGAACCCTAGTGAATAATTTGTTGCTAATTTGTTGCTAATTAGTTACGGTAACTTTGAATTTGTTGCTCAATTTTTTTTAATTGTTTTGAGTACTTCGCTAAGTTCATATGAAGTTAGCGAAGCCTTCCTTCCTAATATGCTTCAAAACAAATTGAACCCTAGTGAATAATTTGTTGCTCATTTGTTGCTAATTAGTTACGGTAATTTTGAATTTGTTGCTCAATTTTTTTTTAATTTTTTTGAATACTTCGCTAAGTTCATATGAAGTTAGCAAAGCCTCCCTTCCAAATATGCTTCAAAACAAATTGAACCCTAGTGAATAATTTGTTGCTAATTTGTTGCTAATTAGTTACGGTAATTTTGAATTTGTTGCTCAATTTTTTTTAAATTTTTTTGAGTACTTCGCTAAGTTCATATGAAGTTAGCAAAGCCTCCCTTCCAAATATGCTTCAAAACAAATTGAACCCTAGTGAATAATTTGTTGCTAATTAGTTACGGTAACTTTGAATTTGTAGCTCAATTTTTTTTTAAATTTTTTTGAGTACTTCGCTAAGTTCATATGAAGTTAGCAAAGCCTCCCTTCCAAATATGCTTCAAAACAAATTGAACCCTAGTGAATAATTTGTTGCTAATTTGTTGCTAATTAGTTACGGTAACTTTGAATTTGTTGCTCAATTTTTTTGAGTACTTCGCTAAGTTCATATGAAGTTAGCGAAGCCTCCCTTCCAAATATGCTTCAAAACAAATCGAAGTCTAGTGAATAATTTGTTGCTAATTAGTTACGGTAATTTTGAATTTGTTGCTCAATTTTTTTGAATACTTCGCTAAGTTCATATGAAGTTAGCGAAGCCTTTCTTCCAAATATGCTTCAAAACATGTCGAAGCCTAGTGAATAAATTGGTGCTAATTTGTTGCTAATTAGCTACGGCAATTTTGAATTTGTTGCTCAATTTTTTTGAGTACTTCCCTAAGTTCATATGAAGTTAGCGAAGCCTGCCTTCCAAATATGCTTCAAAACAAATCGACGCCTAGTAAATAATTTGTTGCTAATTAGTTACGGTAATTTTCAATTTGTTGCTAAATTTTTTTTGAGTACTTCCCTAAGTTCATATAAAGTTAGTGAAGCCTTCCTTCCAAATATGCTTCAAAACAAATCGAAGCCTAGTGAATAATTTGTTGCTAATTAGTTACGGTAATTTTGAATTTGCTGCTCAATTTTTTATTTATTTATTTAAGAGGAGCAAGGGCGAGGATGCTGCAACATCGCACGAGAGTGAGCGAGAAACGATACAAACATGTGCGGACCAGACAGAACTCGGTTTCCGGAGAAAAAAGCGCAGTCAAAAAGTTTGTTATCGCGAAGAAATGCAACAGCTGTACTGCGCAAATAACACAGGGATGTTCTATGAGAAGATGAACAGCTCACGTAGAGGGTACACACAGTCTAAAATATGCAGTACTATGACGAGCATCTGAATGGCAAAGCACAAGATACAGATAACGACACAGGAATCAATCTGGGTGCACGCTTAGCCAATGACAGATTCCCAGTACCTGATCTGTCGGAGATAAGTGAGCAGAACGGGTAAGCTGAGAAACAACACAGTCACGGCAAATTGCCAGACGAGGTGCTCAAACATGGAGGAAAGGCATTGGCTAGAGCGTTTCCCTGAATGATTTCAAAGGTTTGGGAGAAGCAGACTCTACCGCAAGAATTAATGGAAGGAGTGATATGTTCCATCTACAAAGCGGCTGATAAGCTTGACTGTTGCAACTACAGCGCAATAACATTGCTGAACTCCGCCTACAAGGAACTCTCCCAAATCCTTTGCCGTCGTCTATCACTACGCGCCACTACGGATCACATATTAGAGATAAGACAAGTATTCCAGAAGTGTCGTGAATACAACGTACCCACGCATCACTTATTTATTGACTTCGAAGCGGTATACGACACAATCGATCGAGAACAAATACGGTTTTCCGTATAAACTGACGCGATTGGTCAAAGCAACGATGGATAGAGTGATATGCTACGTCCGAGTTTCTGGGACGCTCCCGAGTCCCTTCCAATCTCGTAGAGGACTACGTCAAGGTGATGGATTCTTGTATCTTGTTCAATATTGCCTTGGAAGGTGTGATTCGAAGAGTGAGGATCGACACGAGTGGTCGCTTTTGGGCTTTGGGCTTGAAAGTCCGCCTTTGGGTTTTGGGCTTGACAACGTTGATATTGTGAGTCACCTAGAGATGAATATGGTAGCATACATCCTACTGAAAGCCGAAGCTAGGCGTATCGGACTGGCCATAAATGCATCAAAAACAAAATACATGAGAGGATGATACTCAAAAGAAGAAACGCTATGTCTCCCATCACGAATATTGATAGACGGTGACGATATAAAGGTAGTTGATGAGTTACTGTATTTGGACTCACTGGTAACCGTCGATAATGATACCAGTAGAGCAATTCAGAGGCAGGAAATCTTGCATACTTTGGACTCACTTCGATCGTGTAAAGTACGCCACTGCACAAAATTTAGATAGTCAATTTTGTGCAGTGGCGTACGCTTTTTACCATAAATAAGTTTATTTCATAATACATTAGTTTTTCTTCTTCTCAATACATAGTACTTTAAACCTAATACATTTCGAATACAGTCACAACTGTTAGTATTTAATAAAACATTACTACTAGTTTCCTTAAATATCATGTTAGTGTGTCTGTATTCATTAGTTCATCTAAACACTGTTTTATCAAACTATTTGCTATTATAAATTACATCAAAGAAAAAAAATATTTATTTTGTACATGATCTCATAACTATTTCAGGTCTGTTTGTATCAGCTCATCACATTTATTCAATGTAAGATAGCTGTCTATTGGTTGAACTCATGGAAGAAAACAAACATTAAATTAGAATTCCAATGGACTTAATGAAACGATAAAGAAGTTTCATATAAGGAAGGTCACGACGAGCAAGAATGTCGCGAACTGGGATATTGGATAATCTACTTTGAGTACGTAAGGAATTTATTACTTGAGATCTAACTTCACGATACTCCACGCATGTCAAAACGACATGATCAATATCGCGATAACCTGCACTACAAACACAATGATTAGTCTCGAAAAGTATTGCCAATTGTTTTAGTATGCATGGGGATACTAGACAGCTGTCAATGTCATTCACGTAAAAATTGTAGAGGAGCGGACTGATGCGTGAGTGTTCCGGGAAACCCATGTAATAAAACGCTAATTAGACCGGTTGTTCTCTTTGGCCACGAGATCTGGACTATTTTGACAGAGGATGGGCTGGGCATGTCATTAGGATGTCGAACAACAGTCTAGTGCAAATGGTTTTTGAATCTAATCCGGCTGGGACAAGGAAAAGAACGCAGCGAGTTAGGTGGATCGGTCCAGTGGATGGAAATCTACAAAAAACGTGCCTTGAGTGACGGACATCAGCCATGTATCAAGTTATGTGGAGACGTATGCTTAATACGTCAAAGGAAGACTCAGGACTATGCAAAAGGGGGAAAATCATCCAAATTTGGCTAAAAATTCTTTCAATTTGTTGATTATGCTAGTTTATACCCGAACGAACATTCTAATTTTTTTTAGGATTCAATGAAAAGTTTTTTAAAGAAGACCACAGTAATACATGTGAGAATATATGTAGCATACAAAAGGCATCGTCACACGATTAGAAGAATTAATTTTTTTCCCTTTTTGTGGGTACTGCTTTTTCATACAAAACTCTTTTTAAATTTTCTATTAAACACGCGATACCTGCACAGTTTTATTTTAAATATATAAACAAAGTGATACATTGAAACCAAAATGATTTCTTTCTTCAAAGTTTAGAGTAAAATAACAATTCAACATTGATATTGTAGTCATCACGAACTGAGTAGGATTTTTTCTTCTTGTCGTCGTAGCCCACCCAATTCGAGTTTCTTCTTGATATTCCGATGTAATGTCCTATTTCTCCCGTTGATCTGCGCGTGACTGGCGGACCACGATATTCCACTGCTCCCAAAATCGTATATTTTTCTTGTGTTTTCGGGCAACGAAAAGATTTTTTGATAGATCCCAGCTTCACGTGATCGTCCATATCAACTCCAATAACAACAACGTCCCCTGTAAAATGCATCAAAATTGATTTAAATTATAGAAACCTCTAAATTAAAATTTGAAATAAATTTCGTTTATAAAGTTTTCACATAATTACAAAGGACATTATAAAAAGTTTTTGTCTTACGAATAATTTTAATAAATTTTGTAACACGATGTAAAATTGCAATAGTAAAATGAGTAACAAAGCTGTTTTAATACTCAGATGAAAAAAGAAACGCAGTATTACAAAAGAAACCGGTAGATGGATCGATCAAGGCGGCGAACAGCCATGAATCGAGTTAAATGGATACGCTTTCTATAGATAGCAGAGACCCGCGGGTCTACGACTGAAAGAGTAAGAGTAACTCTTGTTATTGTTTGAAGATTCTTTTCAAGTTCTTTAAATTCATTATCATATACATGTAGTTGTTGAATTACCTATTCGCTGAATCTCGCTTATTTCTAATCCATTGCAATGGTCGGTTCGGCACTTGACTTCTGGAAGAATAAGATGATCCACCAAAACTTGATCAAAAGGTTTCTCAATCTCCTTTCTCGTTATCGTAATTGAAGGCAGGCATTTCATACGCGGAGTGCAGCCTGCTACACAGGTAGACTTTTCTTCAAAGCTGCCACAATTTTTGAACAGGAAATTACTGAGCGAATGCACATTGCAAGCGCCATCGATAACCTGAATTGATTCGCCTACTGGCGATACTTTCAAATAACTTAGGTATAGTTGTACCCTTTGCTGATAAGTTTTCGCTTTTATTTTCTGCTCTGCCACACCTAGCACCATTTCAAAAACCGGAGTAGTTTTCTTATTGTTTTTAAAGAACTCGAAAATTTTTTTATTATCTGTTGCAGCTGCTAGGAGAATTTGAAATATGCTATCCATAGCACAAGTATTTGTTATGGAATATTTTGTTATTCCGATTGTCACAAGTCCCAAATTCGAATCATTGCCGTGTTTCATAATGGGCAATTTCCGATGATGATCGGAAAGTATTATATCGTTCATGTCGTGATTCTTTTTGGTAAGGTAATAAGCTTTTGTTTTCTTTGTCGCTTTTCCCAAGCCTCGCCAGTTCTCAACTTCATTCAGAGCTATCTTGGTTGAAACATTAGAGGTGCGACTGCATGAAACGCAAATTCTTCTCTCTCCATACCCCTCTTCTTCATTTGGAATTGGTACCGAGCATCCTTCCAACAAATGGACGTTAGTATTACACGTAACGCATATGTGCGAGCCTGTCGGATAATCTCCTTTTCTACAAGCGAAACATGAGGAGTTTGGTTTGGAATATATTTCTTTTAAAGGAGTTCTTTTTGTTGCCGCTAAGTCAACGCCTATGTCGGTATCTGCTTTAACACTTTCCGAAGAATTTTTTGTGTCGAAGCAGGAATGATCGGAATTGGATTGATCCTGGTTTGCTGATAGTGAAGACGATAATTCATGGAGATATGCGGAAGATATGCTCATATCCTTCTCTGACATATTTTTGTAAGCGTCGAAAGAGAGCGTCGTAGTATTAGAGACTTGATTATCTTCGTTAATTTTTTTTTGAGTCGCGCAATCTACTATCTTGAGCTTTCCGTCAAAATAAGTGATTAGTTCCTCCAGTGCTATATCAATTCTTTGTGTTTTCTTCAACACCTGGTTTTTTATGGCCTTGAATTCCAGTTCAACGGGAGCACTACTGGCTGGTACTCGTCCGTAATTAAACTTATCCCGGCAAACACTCGACCATAAAGGAATAGTTCTTAATTGTTTCATGAGACGACTTGAAAATTTCGGGCAATATCGAGGGTTTATATCGTCTCCCTCCTCATTTTCTAATATTGCGTATATTTTTTGTTCTATTGATGTTACCCATTTTTTTAGAACGTCCTTTTCCTCTTCAATCTCCTCCTCAAGTTCATTCAATACCTCTGGCTCATAATTATCACTTTCTATGATGCTCTGATCTATCATATCTTCAAGCTCTTGCGGAGTGTCGGTGATCATTTCTTTCATCGATTTGAGGGCTGCCATTAAAGATGGTGTTTCTTTTCCAGCGGTCTCACTGGTCGAAATCAGCAACACTGATTCTATTATGTTTGTGGCTTCCGACATACTCCTGCTCAAAATTAACTGACCAATACAAAACATAAAAAATTTTTTAACTTCTTTTTTTTCACTTGCAAGGGATTTCGCCCAATTATTTACGTAATGAGCGACATCGATCCCTATTTTACACCTCGGTAAATTATCGGTCATACATGCTTCAGCATAGGATTCAATCGTTCCGCAACCCGTAAATACCAAACAGCAAGCATTAAGTAGAGCCTTAGATGAATCACAAACCTGCGAGGAGAGAAGATATGTTGAAATGTAGGTAAATATTCGTTGCTATTCTCTTAGTCAAAATAGTCATAATCCTGGTGTAGAATAATATTCGTTTTAATAAATAAAAACCTATTCTAAATCACCCAGTGGTATTATAATGCCTTTCTTTTATCATCGATATACACCCCAATTCTGTATTTCGTTCGGATCGGATTGTTTCGATCGAAAGCGAAATTTTGCATTCTGTAACTCGATCGAGTTCGAGTTTTCCATACAAAAGCATAACTCGATCGAATTACAGAATGCAAATTTTTACATTCGTTGGAAAAAATCCGATTCGATCGAATTACAGAATAGTGGTGATAGTCTTATTGAATCATGTTTTATCTTTTTTATTTAGATATTTTCTGAAACTAATTTGGAATCATTGTTGATATCAATTTGTTCAAATTGATTCAAGTAGTTCACAAAAACACGCTTCAGCGCTTAAGTCACATATTCGGTAACGTTTCTCAAATCAAGTGTATCAGTAATAATACATTTGATCGTGATCATAGGTCACATTATGAAATAATTATGCAGGTAGAATTCATTGTTGATGTGTTGATTACGTCACGTGTATGATTATGTCTCCGAAAATTGAAGTGTCAGCCGAATGAACTCTTCGAATTCTATCCACAACTCAAGTGCATCGCCCTCATAAAATTTTACATTCAATTTGTCAGCATTGTAGAAAAATAAGGAAGTCTTGCAAATTTTTCCAGTGTTGTAAAATAGTAGAAAGTTGTGCAAGAAACTCGTCAAGCGAACCCTCACATCAGCATATCAGCGTAATCGCAACCTTGATGTAGAAACTTTCTCATAGAAGCATGGATATTTCCGAGCATTAGTCAGTTGCGCAGATGTTGTAGAAACAAAGTCATTTTCATTGTATGGTATAATTTAGTAATATCATATATCTATATCAATTAACAGTAACGATTTACACATACGCTTACGTGTGTATAATGGTTTCGCAAAGGTAATTAAACTTGTTTTCAGCTAGTAGATAAAAACAAAGTTGTGATTACAGATATGTTTGAACTAAGTAACGATAATTTATTAATGATCATTAATTCAATGTTTATTTTATGAAATAACATTGCTGTCACCTTGTTTCAGCTAGTGCAACACAAAAAAACATGTTCGTACTGTTTTGGAACATAGCTTGGTTGTATCTAAACTAGTTGCTGATTGCTGATTATACCATTGTATCTCCGGAACCAGAATTGAATGCAGATTAGTCGTTTAATTTGTTCAATATTTCAATTAAGGCTTTCAAACGAACTCAAGTTTGTTAAAATCAATTTAGCTAACTCTTGTGCGGTAAAAAACAACGAGTTTTGTCGGTTACGTCACTTATATCATTATATCACCGGAACCGAGAGGGACCTTCGCACTTAATCCACAAGTAGCTTTGAAACGAGCCTAAGCATGTTACAATCGGTTCAGCCATCTCTGAGAAATTTGAACGGAGAAAACTTGCATTTTATCGGTTACGTTACTTATACCATCATATCTCCGAAACCAGAAGTGACAGTCAACTGATCTTCAAACTTGATATACAATCCAGAAGAAGCTTTCAAAAGAACAAAATTGAGTAGATAGATAAAACGTAATAAGAACATACATAATGTTTTTTTCCGCAGGAATCCACACGGTTTCTAGGCTGGAAGAAAGGTAATCTCCTAGTGGACCCCAGCCCCTTCTATTAGATTTCTGTACAGAAAGTCAAAACACGCATAGATTTGATAATTCGTATAAAAACTACAAACAATTGACAATTCGTATAAAAACAAATCAAACGTCCTGAAAAATCATACATAAAACGATTTAGTGTTATCTCGAAAACAAAAACTTTTTGAAGAAAATCCCAGTCGAAAAATTTTGGTTCGTGATAACACCATGACCCTTATTACTGTTGGTGATGCAATGATCACAACAACGGCAAACTCATTCAAGTAACTACTTTTTTCTCTGAAGCGATTTTCGTAATAAGGACTCTCGATTTCCACCGTGTAGTGATCCCGGTAATAAGTGCCAATATCTGCTGAATAATATCTCAAATGCAGCAAATTTGTCATCATATTTCCACTAGTTAGCTTTCTATTTTTAATATAAATAACATCGTCCCAAAAAATGAACTTTCAATGAGACAACGGATTTCTAACTTTCAAATTTTTTCTAGACCCTGTAATTTTGTCCTGACCTGTGAACGATTAACATTGATTGGAATAAAATACCTTGTACAACAATAATTGGAATGAGACGGATCCAAGGTATAATTAAATTAAATATAAATTGACAAACATGAAAAACGTTTTTTCGACATAGTTTTAAAAAAATATTCTTACAACTTCTTTGGGGTATTCGGCACCAGACTGGATCCATCGCATCAGCCAAGTGGCAATGCTAACCGTATCCTGATGTTCCGATATCATTCCGGTGACAGCAAATTGCGAGTTTGGGATTGAAAGAACCGCGAGGTAGAGAAAAAGATGTTGAGATTTTTCACCATCTACATGGAAAATTTGTTTTCCGATCCCTCCTGTAGCATCGATACAAAGAGGGCTATTTTTCTTAACAAATCTATTGAACACACGGGTTTGGTGAGGTGACCAAAAGTGAACCATTATTGGATCATAACCAATGTCCCTCACTACGTTATGACCTTTTTCAGATCTCTTAAGTTTAGCTATAGCATGAATCGGGTGAGGGTCTCTGTACTTTTCCTGTTGTGTCATATATTTTAAAGTTCTCAAAACGTCGGCACTATATAAATGCGGTGGCTCAATCGGGTCTCCTTCTTTCATCAGTGTTGCGGCTTTTTTGGAACGATAGTACTCGGTCGACTCTTTTTCTAACGTTGAAGCCAATCTCTTTCTGGTCTCTCCACGGCATTGTCGTTTGCCGCATTTTCCACTGCCAACTGATGCCACACATCTGATTTTAACCAAGTTTTCATTTGCAGTACGTGGTAAAATTCCACATTTGATTTTACTCCCACATTTACAGTGACCTGAAACAGAAGTGTATCGTGTAACTAGAGAAAAAACATTGCCACAGTATTCCCAGGTTAAAAATGTATATGAACTCAGGAAATTAAAAATTTATGAGGTTTTTTACCTGAAATCCACATCAATTCGATAAGATATTTTTAAAAGAATTATTTACGTGAATCATTACGCAATCTACAAAAAATTAACGAGCGATATCTAATAATATTACTGTTCTTAACCATTAGAAAATGAAATTAAATTATATTTTTTTCATTATTGCATCAAGGTTTAGAACCTGCCATAAACCAAAGAAAATGTTTATTCGGTATGTATTAGTTTAGTTCTTTTAATTATTTGTTCTGCTAATGGTAGCTCGACAGTCCAATCAGCAATACCAATTCTAAAATTAAAATCAAGGGGAGTGGATAAACAATTGTCTCATTTTTGTCATAAGTTGATCGTAAATTTTATATTGGAAATAAGATTGAAGAAATTTAATCGCACCTGTAAATCCACCTGATAGTCTCTCCTGACTAACGTAACTGCTTTCAAAATGATATCCGTGGAGTAGTCGATGGTCATCATAAATTTTTTTCGATATAATTTCCGTCCAGACTTGCGGTTTAAGAACAGTGATGACGTGATATTTTTTGTTTCCTTTTTTATCTCTTCTTAGTCTCGTGGATTCCGTAATCAATTCATTAAACTCTTGTTCACTGAATGTTATTATAAATCCATACGACGATTGATCAATTTCGCTGTTGGTGGACAAAGTTGTATCATTTAAATTAATCGATGGTTCTTTTGCAACATATTGCGTTCCAAACAACAAGCTTTTTAAAGAAAATCTGTTATTCGCTACGTAAGCGTAGACAGAACCAGGCTCTATCTTGCCGTGTAATTCTTCCGAAATATTTCTCCACACAGGATGCGTTTTTGGCACATAAGTATTTTCTGTTTGATCTACCACTATTTCATTTTTATGTTTAAGTACCGATGCAATGACAATTTGTTTGTCGATTGCTGATGGGCGTCCTGAAGGCATTTTGATCTTGTTCAAATTACATCAAAAAACATAATCCGTCTGCAAAAATTGAAAAAAAAAGAAATGGTACAAGCTTGCTCCGTTTCAAGCCCCATTGATGTTACCTGTTTCAGCTAGCAAATTAAAATGAATAGGCATGCTCATCAACTCGATGAGAGAAATTTTGTCTGGCCAGTATAATAAAGCAAAAGGGTGGCTGTTAGTATTTAAGTTTTCAATTGTATGAAGGAAGTGTAAATCAATAGATTTCATTTTTTTTGGAATGCATTAAAGCTTGTTTTAAAGCTTCTAAAATTGAAATTGAAAGAGAAAGTAATGAATTCAAGTACATTCTGTTATTGACATTTCAGCTATCAAGACTGGTTTACCGATCCTCTATTATCTTGAATCAACTGAAATGTTCAAAAGGAACGCTTTCCAATGGTAGCACTACACCGGTGTAGGGCAGAAAAGGATGCCTAGATTATTCCCAAGTTGGAGCGAGTATAGTCGTTGCTACTCTACACCAGACCAGTGCAGCACTGAAACCCAAAATTGCATACAAGAGCAACTGCCGACAGCAATATTGTCGCCGATCCACTTTGAGTGTAATCAAGGCATCTTTTTCTGTCATATACCGGTGTAGTGCCACCGTTGAGAAAGAAAACGCAACGAATGAAGAACTGAGTGCTGTCCATTCCAGGGATTCCAGGTCATTTTTTCAAAAATCTTTAATCGAACCACAAATTTGTCTGTGCAAAATCTGTGTATACTTCCTATAACTACACTGCAGATCGGTCTCTACTCATTTTTGCGAGCTAAAAATAAGGCTCACGCCATTTCCAAGCGCTTTGTCAAGAATGCATTTGCACTACGTTTTCCATAGCAATTTGAACTGAAAGGTTCTTTGCCAGTGAACCTGGCATCTTTGGCCCATTCAGTGCGTCAGTGGGGGTGTATTCAGAGATGCCAGGTCTGTATATTTCGTAGATTTGCAGACCAGGGATGCCATTTATACAGATTTATCTGTATGATACAGAATTAAACTTTTTCGTGTGAGCTCTTTTTGGTAATAGTAACGAGATAAAATTACAAATTGATCAGAAAACTAGAAAATTGTGTATTTGATTATTAGCACTGAATGAAAATGATAGTAATTGTATATATTTGGACAAATTTGAATTAAGTATTATAAAACATAATTGTCAGACTGAGACTTGGCTTGAGATGACTTAAGATTGAAACTTAAATGCTGAAATCCCACGTAAACTTACGAAGTTAAAATTTTGAAAGAATATGGAATTGAAATTATGTTTTGTTTATTCCGATTGTTGATGATGAAACATTTACTTTCGTCATTTTATAGTGAGATATGAAGATGCGAATATTGAACGCTCATTGAATTTCTAAAACCATTAAATGTTTCAATAACATTCTCTCAACTTTTTGACGTGTGGAAAATCAATTTTTTCTGCAGACTTCTATCAAAATTAACTTTTTTTTACTCGCTATGTCAGTTTTGTTTATTATACTTTATAGAGAAATGAAAGTCCACAGAAGTTTTTTTTTCATATTTGCAGACTTTTGCAACTCTGTCTGAAGATATTTGAATGTTGTATTGTGTACGTATTGGGTGTGAAGTTGAGCATAGTCGGATGTCCGGAATTTGCGAATTGCTCGATTAGTTTTTGAATCGAGCAAAATTTTCAAATTGATCGATTAAGTACTAATCGAATAACCGAACATGACAACAAATATTTCTCAGTGGATAAGTTTGTTTCAATCAATATTTCGATTAAAATAACAAATATTTTACTTGTGCGTTTCTGTCTATTTCTTGGCAAACGATTTCACAGTACATTCAATTTGAAAAAATAGTTTTGAATGAACGAGGTATAGATAAAATTGACTAACTTTTTAGATAAACTAAATTAACCTAAATTTAGTTTTTTTCACTAAAGCTTTTGTTCAATATATTCATTAATTTGCTTGTATTTAAGTATAGAAAGATTTCTTTCACACTAATTTGCAAGATAAACGAAGATTTTAATTAATTAATTTGCCAAATTTAAAGATTCTTTTGTCGCGAGGCGATCTAATTTTTTACAGACCACAACCAAGCCCTGGTATTTTAATTAGTATTCAATGATTTGGTACTTCATAAGTCCTGTCAATCTCTACATCAAACAATCTTTAAAAAATATTATTAGTTAACAATACATATACTTGAATTGTTGAAAACCCTCTAGAAAATGAAAGGAGCAGAGAAAATTGTACTTTAAAAACGCGCACAAACTTTATTCGCGGGAGAAGAATAGTTCATATGAACTTAGAGAAGTACTCAACAAAATTAAAAAAAATTGAGCAACGAATTAAAAATTACCGCAACTAATTAGCAACAAATTATTCACTGGGTTTCGATTTATTTCAGGCATATTTGGAAGGGGGGCTTCGCTAACTTCATATGAACTTAGCGAAGTACTCAAAAAAATAAAAAATAAACTGAGCAACAAATTATAAATTGCCGTAACTAATTAGAAACAAATTAGCAACAAATTATTCACTAGGCTTCGATTTGTTTTGAAGCACATTTGGAAGGGAGGCTTCGCTAACTTCATATGAACTTAGCGAAGTACTAAAAAAAATTTAAAAAAAATGAGCAACAAATTCAAAATTACCGTAACTAATTAGCAACAAATTATTCACTAGGGTTCAATTTGTTTTGAAGCATATTTGGAAGAGAGGCTTCGATAACTTCATATGAACTCAGCGAAGTACTCAAAAAAATATAAAAAATTGAGCAACAAATTCAAAATTACCGTAACGAATTAGCAACAAATTATTTACTAGGCTTCGATTTGTTTTGAAGCATATTTGGAAGGGAGGCTTCGCTAACTTCATATGAACTTAGCGAAGTACTCAAAAAAATTAAAAAAAATTGAGCAACAAATTCAAAGTTACCGTAACTAATTAGCAACAAATTATTCACTAGGCTTCGATTTGTTTTGAAGCATATTTGGAAGGGAGGCTTTGCTAACTTCATATGAACTTAGCGAAGTACTCAAAAAAATATTAAAAAAATTGAGCAACAAATTCAAAATTACCGTAACTAATTAGCAACAAATTAGCAACAAATTATTCACTAGGGTTCAATTTGTTTTGAAGCATATTTGGAAGGGAGGCTTTGCTAACTTCATATGAACTTAGCGAAGTATTCAAAAAAATTTTAAAAAATTGAGCAACAAATTCAAAATTACCGTAACTAATTAGCAACAAATTAGCAACAAATTATTCACTAGGGTTCAATTTGTTTTGAAGCATATTTGGAAGGGAGGCTTCGCTAACTTCATATGAACTTAGCGAAGTATTCAAAAAATTTTTAAAAAAATTGAGCAACAAATTCAAAATTACCGTAACTAATTAGCAACAAATTAGCAACAAATTATTCACTTATTCACTAGGGTTCAATTTGTTTTGAAGCATATTTGGAAGGGAGGCTTCGCTAACTTCATATGAACTTAGCGAAGTATTCAAAAAATTTTTAAAGAATTGAGCAACAAATTCAAAATTACCGTAACTAATTAGCAGCAAATTAGCAACAAATTATTCACTAGGGTTCAATTTGTTTTGAAGCATATTTGGAAGGGAGGCTTCGCTAACTTCATATGAACTTAGCGAAGTACTAAAAAAAATATAAAAAAAATTGAGCAACAAATTCAAAATTACCGTAACTAATTAGCAACAAATGAGCAACAAATTATTCACTAGGGTTCAATTTGTTTTGAAGCATATTTGGAAGGGAGGCTTCGCTAACTTCATATGAACTTAGCGAAGTACTCAAAAAAATTAAAAAAAAATTGAGCAACAAATTCAAAATTACCGTAACTAATTAGCAACAAATTAGCAACAAATTATTCACCTATTTGCGTTATCATCGGTGAGGGGTGCCTCGCTAAGTTCATGCTCATAGTATGGACGCAACCAAAAACCGTTGCCATTTCGCAATGGTTCAGAATCTGTCAGTTTTAATGGCTGCGTCCTGTTGTTTACACTCTTCTCTAACCACTTGTGCAGTTGTTTATTCGTTTTCATTAGATTGTTTCGAAATGCGTGGACTTTTAGCAGAACAACGTCAGGAAATTGTGTACAAATGGTGCACAAAACGCGGACTGTCACTGAGAAAGATAGCAAAAATCGAAGGAGTAAGTGAAAAAGTCGTGCGAAATGCAATCAGGAAGTTCGGTGAGGATAACACCTTTGAGGATAAACCGAAAACGGGTCGGAAAAAGGTCCTGCTAACCCTCAGTTGGATACTGAAGGCGTTCGAGCAAAAGAAGGAGGTTTTAGTTCGGGACGTGGCCAAAAAAGTGGGCACTTCGAAGGCAAGTGTTCTTCGTGCTAAAGAATGTTTGAATCTTCGAACCTATAAGAAGCAGAAATAACCAAAACGTAGTCCGAAACAAGAAGCATCGATCAGGCCGAGGGTTCGAAAGCTGTACAATACGATTCTTGGTGGAAATTTGAGCTGCATAATCATGGACGACGAAACCTACGCGAAACTCGATTACAAATCCTTGCCGGGACCACAAAATTATACGGTGCGAGAAGGACAAGTGTTAAACCAGTCCGAGACATCGATTGAAGTCGAAAAATTTGGTGAGAAAGCTATGGTCTAGCAAGCAATTTGTAGCTGCGGTAAGATTTCGAAACCCATCATCACCACTGCTCCAATGAACAGCGAAATATACATCAAGGAATGTTTACAAAAACGACTTTTACCCACGATTCGAAGCCACAAGGATCCTGTTGTCTTCTGGCCAGATCTTGCTTCTTGCCACTACTCGAAATCAACGCTAGAAGGGTATACTACTAAAAATGTCACTTTCGTCCCAAAAGACATGAATCCACCAAATTGCCCACAACTTCGACCAATTGAGGAATTTTGGGCATTAACGAAGGCACATCTTAGGAAACATGTTTCGGCAGCCGAAACCATTCAACAGTTCGAAAAAGATTGGAAAAAAGTGTCAAAGCTTGTCGCCAAGAAGTCTGTACGGAATTTAATGAGGAACGTTTGCAAGGCGCACCAGTTAGTCTACAATGGCTAAGTAGCAAATGTTGAGAATAATATTCTGTTGTTGTTGTCCAATATTATCAGTATATTGAATAAAATTTGAATATCTAACACTTGTGAATTATTTACAGCGAAATCAAAGTGCGTTCATACTTTCTGGGACAGTCTTTATTTATCATTCATATCTTCTACTTACAGTTATCTATTTGTTCCACATTTAACATTTAATTTTTAATCTTTTATCTGCTGTTTTCTATCTTTTATTCTCTATTTTTAATTCGCTTTAAAATAAAATTGATTCCATTAAATTTTACTACAAAATCTTTACCATTTTCACCACTAATGTATCACATCCCTTTGATCGTTGGATTCCTTAAATTGTGTGCACTTTTATGGCATCGATTCTTAAAAATTTGATAAATTCTTATAATACTGCTACACCGAAGGAAAACTAATATATATATATATATATATATATATATATATATATATATATATATATATATATATATATATATATATATATATATATATATATATATATATATATATATATATATATATATATATATATATATATATATATATATATATATATATATATTGCCATTAGAAATAAACGTATTCATGAAAAAAAAACCTTCTCAACAAAGACATTAAACTATGTTTTGGAAACTACTCAGCAACTGTTTAACCGATTTTCACAAATCCTAATTCAAACTAAAGCTCTCATCGTCTTGAATAATACTGTGTAATTTCATCCGACTCCCGGTTTCGAAATAATAGGGCAATGAGTGTCAAAACTTTTTTTCCGTTATACAAAATGACGGTGCGCATCCGGTGCGCATCCCGTACGTGCTGGTATGGAAGAAGTAAACACAACACCGCCTTTACGCTCCGTTTCGAAAACACAACAGATTACATCGGCACTGATCAGACCAACACTGCTGTGCAGGCACGAAAATCTGTTACTGGTTTAAAATTTTTGTAAAACAAGGTGTTGTGGTTCAAAAAAAAATCATAGCTATTTTACGGGAAGTATGGCAAAAATATTGAAATAATATTTCAAAATTTACGGTTCCAAACAAAAACTATTTCTTTTTATTCAATGTGTTTTCATCGAAAACTAAACTAAACTGAAAGTCATTATCATCCAAGAATTCAACGAAACACTCAATTGGTTAGAAAATCAACATCGAATACCCTATTGCAAAAAGTAGCAGTGCTGGATAGGAATAAGTTTTTAGTTGAAAAACTTCTTCCTAACAAATGTCCACCTTACGACATATGGAAGGTTGATAAGGAACATAACTATCTACCTGAGGAATTTTACCATTGAATTCGAAGTTTTTTTTTTAATTTAAATCGACTTTAAATATTGAAAGTCGTTTTTTTTCAGTGTAGGATTCGAATAGACGAATTTCGCGCTAAACCGTATTCGGATTTGGCAGTACCCTTTCAAATTTCATTGAAACTTTATAGACGTAAAGATTTTTTCACAAAAAGCCACTTTTCTTACTTTGTTTTTCCAAAATAAATCTAAACTGTCTTTTGAAAAGGGCTAGATTTTTATTTTATCAATTTCTTGCCAAAAAACTAAGTCAAAAAATGACAAATCCTACCGAAAGTTATTGGGCTATTGACATAAAGATTTTTTCACAAAAAGCCACTTTTCTTACTTTGTTTTTCCAAAATAAATCTAAACTGTCTTTTGAAAAGGGCTAGATTTTTATTTTATCAATTTCTTGCCAAAAAACTAAGTCAAAAAATGACAAATCCTACCGAAAGTTATTGGGCTATTGATGTTCACAAATTGAGTCTAATTAAAAAAAACTCCTTACACTGAAAAAAATCGATCTTCAAAATTTAAAGACAAATTACGGAAACACCATTCTTTATTTGAATGAAACTTTGTTCCAAGATAGATAAAAACACTGAATAAAAAAATCAGTTTGGACAAGAGTACTTTTGTAACTCATGAACTTATTGAGATAGGTCAACAAACTGAAGCGTTTCCTATGTCAAAATGTCCAAGGAATTCAATGGAATGGTTTGCAATGGCCGCAAGACTCGCAATCCTGTTCGTTTTACCCCAAATGTACAGCAGTTTTGGGGTTTCCTATAACATTCGCTCCGTAACTTGAAAAGAAGTCGAGTGCGGTATTCTGGAATAGCCTACTTTCATGTACAAAAGTCTGGAGAGTCGATTAGAAGAACCCAAACTGGCCGCACGAATGGTATTTTATTGTAAATCGGTCTTAAATCATGATAAAACTTATTGAAAGTTTACTAAATCTAGCTTATCTTATGTGAAAAAGTCTGTAGAATCGAATGCCAGAACTTATACAGGCCGAACGAAACGTTTTGGCGGCTATTTTACCCCAATTCCTAAAATTTATATTATATTTTTTTATCATTACGGTTTGGTACATTTTTCACAGCGTACATATTTGACCCGACCTTCGCGTCCTTCTGATATAGGTATTAACAAAATTGAGACTAATAAAGAAAATTTTTATAGGAGTATAATTTAATGTTTGAAAATGATTTCACGCGCAAGGTCCAATTTTTGGCATATTCTCTGTCAAACATATCGACCGGTATTTCACGAATACATGCTTCAATATGGGCTTCCAGTGCGTCAATCGTTGCTGGTTTATCCTAGTAGGCTTAACATGGCCTTACAAGAAATTGTTCAAAGATGTTAAATCACACGATATTGGCAGCTAGTTGACGGGTCCAAAACGTGACATAAACTGCTCACCGAAGGCGGCTCTCAATTTAGTCATTGTTTCGCGTGCCGTGAGGGATGTGGCACCGTCTTGTTGTCAGGTATGTCCAATTCTTCAATTTTGAACAAAAAAAATCGTCAATCATCACACGGTAGCGCTCGCCATTCACAGTAGCGTTCTGCTCTTCGACGCCTTCGAAGAAATATGGCCCGGTGATGCCACCGGCCTAAAATCCACACCAAACAGTGACTTTTTTGGAAAGCATTGGTAGCTCTTCCAATGTTTCTGGCTGGTCTTCACTCCAGATGCGGTAATAAGAATAAGAAATAAGCTTCGTCGTTGAACACAAGTTTTCTATGAAAAAATAAACTCTTAATCTCTTAACCGAGCATGAATTTTGAAGATTTGTTCGTTCGTAAGTCGATTCATGATGAATTTATAAGCCAAACTGAACAAGTTTGACAATGACACAAGGCACGAAATCACGCGTGATCTGTCAAAAACAGTGTTGCTTAATATACGTATTTAGGGATGTCCAATGCTTGTCGTTGAAATGTCAATCTACCTTGGTAGAGATTAGAATTCGCAAGTAAAGTTTTATATGGGCAGTTTTGGCGGAATAATATTTCGGGAAATATCAATTGGCGAACGTTTCACAATCGGAACCAAATCGAGAGTTCGGAGTCGAGCTAAAAGTTTCTCGCGTTTGAAATTTATTGACTTGTCCTTGACAGTCATGAAATTTCGCGTTTTCCGTCGATTTCATCTACGTACCCATAGTTCCAAAGAATTTCTACTAAGAACTTGTCGAACTATGGGCTACTTTCGAAACATTTCCGCTTATTCTTCTCTGACAGGAAACCGCAAGAAAACCTATCATCAAAGGTTTGAGAATCTGTCTTCACTTCGGGGATCCGTTTTTTGATCCATAAATAAACATAGGTTGAATAAAAAAATTGATTGAAAACTATCATTGATGTAAAAGTAAATTGAAATAGCTTGATTTTCCAATGAAATATTTTTATCAGTGTAGAATCAAATTTGACATCCCGCGTTATCAATGGTTGCTGAGTTCTTAGCTTTTTGACAATCGATTAATTGCGCTAACTGCGAACTGCGCGCGTTCGGCGCATCAATAAAACTACAAAATTGGATTAACGAAAGCAGCGGCGCATATTGAAACAGGTTCGATTGTGTTTTTTTTTTAGACAGCTTTCCGTGGGAAAACCTTCACAAACACTAAACCAGTTCGTCGCCTTACCGCGCACCGATCGCACCTGCTCTTGCTCCTGCGGATCGAATTCATCAATTCGGGTCAGGTCGAAAATCAGTTCGTTAGCCCGCGTTTCTCGAGAGCAGATGTTCTTCTTTTTTTCCCGAAGGTGATAAACGGTGTCGCCGTGCGACTGTGACCTGTGCGCGAAAAACCTCCGACCTCCTGGGGCTTCATTAGCGGGCAGCTTCCACCATCCGTGTTGGTAGTTTTGTTCTTTATCTCTGGCCACTTCGAATGCTGACCAGCTGAGATTAATGTTCGGCCAACATGCAAACATGCAAGCAAACGGGGCATCCTGGAAATCCTGGTTTATCAAGCTTCCGACCATCCGACCGAAACCGAAACAGAAACCGATCGTAGCAGGCAGGTGCCTTTTTGTGTTGTTGTTTAGCAACTTCATGTTTTCTAATTTTTGTTTGTTTCGATTTTCGATTCACTCGAGGCGGCGAAACGTCATAAATAGCAGCAAGTGGAACCTGCTGCAGAACACCGTTTGACACCTTTCGGAGTTCCTGAGTACCCCACAGATCAGCGAATCATTCGGATTTGGGCTGGATTGGATCGTGTTGGCGCACACAAACGCAGATCGGTGCCGGTGCCGCGGTCGTTTGATATCAAATGCTGAACCGGTTCCCGCATATATGCACACACGCACGCACGCTTAAAGACTGGACGAAATCCAGTTGCCAGCACCAGCGTGGACTGAAGGTAGCAGCAGCAGGAGGATTACGCGACGTCGCCGTGCAAAATAAATTAGTTCTTTCCCACGACCCGGTCCGAGAGTCGAGAGCCAGGCAGGCAATCTTCTTTTTTTTATTGGTTGTTTGGTTGGTTGGATTATTGGGGGCACACGACGAGCTGGCAGCTGGCAGCGGAGTAGACAACGACGACGACTACGAAAAACCTGAAAACCCGTACAGGCAGTGGCTGCTCGTCGCTCGCAAATCGTGGATTGGATCTGATCTGCTCGAGATCCGAGAAAGAAACGGAGCAAAAGGGAAGAAGCATGACAAAATCACGGTACTTTGCTCGGGAGAACTGGACTCCGGACAGGAAGGAAGTATGTTTGGGATAAGCAAGTGGAATTAATTTTTTTCGGGCTGCTGGTCGGTCGCCTCCTAAATGGGTCACATATTATGATTCGCACCCCATCGATTCTGTTCTTTGCCTTAATGTTAAATTAGGCCCTTGTGGAACAATATTTTGCTCAAGAAACTTTGTTGAACGGGCAGATTCTTCACCAAGTTGAATTTTATTCTGTTCAACCCAGGAGCGTTATTGTTACAAGACAAGAGTGCTAGAAAAAATTCCATCATTGAAAAAAGCCCCCCCTCCCCCCAATATTCGCCTTTATTCTGCATAACGTCGTATCGATTTTACGATCGCATTTCATTTGTATTCCTAATAACGCTAGCAAAATCAAAGGTTGCTAGAATTCGATCGAACCACATTCGAGTGAAAAATCAATACGTCGTTATTCAGAATAAGGGCGATTGCTTTGCGTACGAACAGAATCTGGACAAACTTTCCTAGCAAAGTCAAATATCCATCGGTTCGAGTATTCCTGACACTCATTTCCTACGTTACGATTCCTAATCCGTCTGGCCGTGTTCCAAAAAGTGCTCATTGAGGTTTCTCTTGACATTGAGGTGTCTATTCGAAGACTAGTAAAATGATATCAGACAACGATAGTTTCAGTGATGGAATTTCTTTCGTATTGTATTATTTTTACACTTAGGCTTGTTGCATTTCCGGTTGGACGCAGACATTTTTGAAGAATATAATTTAACTAGGTTTAAGTGTAAAAATAATACAATACGGAAGAAATTCCATCACTGAAACTATCGTTGTCTGATATCATTTTACTAGATCTTCCGGGTGAGCACCCCACCAAGATCCTGTTATTGTTCGAAGAAAATTTACTCTTTGTTGGCATTTTGTTATCAGATACCTGATGCGTTGGGTCTGTATGAGTTGTGATTGGAAGCTGGTTTCCCCGGCTTTCGAATGGCGATAACTTTCACTTGCCTCCAGTCAGTCAGGTGGAACAATATTTTGCTCAAGAAACTTGTT
The DNA here is from genome assembly GCF_030247185.1 of Malaya genurostris. Taxonomy (NCBI): domain Eukaryota; kingdom Metazoa; phylum Arthropoda; class Insecta; order Diptera; family Culicidae; genus Malaya; species Malaya genurostris. The sequence continues at coordinate 11,493,298 of NC_080570.1, forward strand.
GAACAATTCCAACAAACGTCTTTCTGCGAGGTCGGGCAGATTCTTCACCAAGTTGAATTTAATTCTGTCCAACCTAGGAGCGTTATTGTTACAAGACAAGAGTGCTATAAAAAATTACATCATTGAAAATAGGCTATCAAGCAAAGTCAAATATCCATCGGTTCGAGTATTCCTCACACTCATTTCCTACGTTACGATTCTTCATCCGTCTGCCCGTGTTCCAAAGAGTGCTCATTGAGGTTTTTCTCTTGAAAAACCTTCGACAAAATGTATCCAATAGCTACATTTCTTGGTCCGAAGTATGCTCTTGTACTTAGATTCTAAAATCAAAAATTTTGCGGTGGAAGATAAATTATCCATCGAATGATACAAACCCTGAGAGAATTGGTCATTGAGCAGATAACTGTTTCAAAAAAGTTCTAACAATTGGAAGTAAATGCCATTATGAGGGTCTTTAGACTAACAATTAGTCAGCCATTCTTAAGGCTATACAAAGAGTGATATTCTAATATAATCAGTCTTTTTCAAGACTATAAAATTAATCAGCCTTCTTTTAAGGCTATCCATCTAATGAATTGTTCTTCGAACTAATCAGTCTTTGTTAAAACTACCACAAAATCAGTCTTTATCAAGACTTTAAAAAAAAACTAGGAATCTATTCGAAGACTAATTTAGCCTAGTTAATTTATATTCTTCAAAAATGCCTGCGTCCAACCGGAAATGCAGCAAACTTAAGGTTTAAAATAATACAATTCGGAAGAAATCCAAATTCATTGAGAACATTATAAACGGAGTAATGGTATTTGCAAACTTAACGCAATGTCGTTGTTGCCAAGGCTTCGGCCATGGCGCCAAAAAAAAACTGTCATATGGACGGGCATACGATGTCTGAATTGTGGTAATTCGCATTCGAAAGAATAATTGTGATGGAAACGATAAATCCAATTATTTGAAATGTCCTGTCAGAGAAAAAAATTAAACGCTCATTCGCTTACACATTAACAAGTCAAATCAACGACCTTAAATTTACAGAACATACCTGAACATGAAAAAAACGATACAAATGCCACGTCTAAGTCTTCTAAGGCCACGTCAATGTTTTCATCTAACGACAGTTACGCTAGCGTAACAGGTCGACAACTACCACTTAACCCATTATAACCCGGGGGCTTTGAAACTTGAATCAAATGATATCATCAATTCCATTATATTATGTGTTGAAGATTATGGGAAACCACTGCTAGAAATCTTTTCTTAACGAAATTATTCCACCATATGACATATCATACACACAAATGTTAGCATCAAATTTTACACTATTTTACCCATTATTTGGGATTTTTTCATAGATATAACCTTATTAGAGTCTCTGTTAATGTTTCTCACAAGATATAAGTATTAGCGCATGATTCGACGAAAAAATAGAAAGCGATATATAACTTACTTTTGCACTGCCATTTCTAGTCGTTAGTAGGTCAGAAGGTCAAGGATCAACATACAATTAAATGTTGAATAACAAACAGCAGATTTAACACACAAAGAAGTTGCGTAGTGTAGTTTATCTGTTTTTGTTATCGTGAAGCAGTTGGGTAGTTCAGTTTCACAGTAAACTTTTTTTGAAAAATAGATATTTCTGCGTATGATAATGGGTTAATTCTTCTAATGTAAACAAACAAAAAAACAACAGGAACGCTTTCCAGTTCGTCTTCTAACGAGCACAATTAATTAATAGGTCTGATCGGCCATGTCATCTTCTTCTAATGACAGTTACGCTAGCGTAACGGGTAGACAACTACCTGCCAGTATTCAATGTCAATGCTATTCGCTTCTTTAAACGAAGTCGATTTAGGTGATATAACGGAAAATAAAATGATCAACTTTTTCAAATCGCCCGAAGCATTTCAAGTTGGATGGCAATTTGCAAATTTATATTATAATGAATTTAAAATTTAACAATGATATAAAATAATTTATTTGAATATTTTAAATTGGAATGCTCGATGTTTAAAAAAAAACGAGTGAAGATGAATTTTATAATGTTCTCAAAGTTCACAAAATTCATAACAGAAACATTTCCTGAACCAAACTTTCAAATTGAAAAACAATCCACATTCATCGATGGTTCATCGGTGTGACAGATTTACTGGATTGATTGGTGATGGAGTTGCCATTTTTGTCCAACGGCAAATTAAACATCGAATTTTACCTTCTTTCAATACTAATGGTGTTTTTAGAGCTTGGGAATCGAAATTGAACCTATTCAAGGAATTAATTTAATTGCCATTCCATTGCATATTTGACATTCCAATGCACCGGTGAACAAAAAAATTTCTTTAAAGGCGATTTGCAAGAACCCTCAAGATATCGACCGAAATTTTTCAAAATAGGGGACTAATTCAATGCAAAACATGTCCAGTGGAATTGTAGGCAGAACAATAGTAACGGTATAATACTTCATAATCAACTCTCTGCTGGTTAGTTTTCAGCTCTTTATCCCAGTAACCCGACTTGTTTCTCTTCCGTTAAAAACCCCCTTATAAAATTGATCGGGTTCCAGCAATGGAAAATTGCACCAAATGCAGCAAAAAACGCAATTAATTATCTTTCTTCATAAGCCAAGAGCATATTTTCCTGAACCAAACAATAATAACATTATCAAATTGAATGGCTTGGAATTGAAATGGTCTGATCGAGCAAAATAGTTCTGTCTCTGAGTTTTTCATTCATTTGGCTTCTCCAATATATGTTTTCGCTTAGTCATTGAAAAAAAAACCGAAAACAGTTAGGTTCAACGTTTGGAGTGTATAAAAAATAAGCTGCCCACAAATTTTTCTTTCAGACTATGATAAAAAACGATATTTTATTCAAACTAAAAATTGATCCTTTATTGTACGAGGATAAACTTGAGCATAATGAAAACCGGATGAAATTTAAGTTATTTCTTCACGAATTTTCGAAATTTTTGATCAAACGCTCTTCATCATGTTCCGGACAAGTGTTGCATCGCTTTTTTTGGACGTTTTGAACTACATGTTCTCAGCTGCCTTACCAGTCTTCTTGAAGACCCTCTTCACGATTGTCCAGTAACGTTCGATGGGTCGAAGCTGAGGGCAATTTGGTGGATTGACAGCTTTTCTTCAACGAAATTTATACCCTTTTCCGCAAGCCAATTATTGAGAGTGGTGAGCCGATGCTAAATCCGACCAAAACAGTGGAGGTTAGTACTATGCTTATTATATAAAGGCAGCAATCTCTTCTGGAGACACACAGATCGATAGATTCCTGCATTTATAGTTCCGGTAGTGTAAAAAATGGTTGACTTCAAACCACAGGAGCATATTGCTTGCCATACCAGTACCTTTCGACCGAGTTTCTCCACTTGAATCGACCTGTCCGCATCGCTCACATCCTCCTCAACGACGACAGTAAAGTATTGTGGACCTGGAAGGGTTTTTGAGTCCTCCTTTACATAAGTCTCATCGTCCATCAAAACGCAAAACGTCCGGACACTGCAAAAGACGCGAATACAATTTCCGGGCCCTTGTTGCTGCTCGCTTCTTCTGTTCTACACCTTTGACCCGAGATTTTCTGCTTCTTGCAGGTCTTCAGGTGATTTCGCCACGGTATTAGAGATACTACTTTCTGGTCCAATTTCGTGTTGGAAGAACCGGGTTTTCTGCCTCTTCCTGGTAGCTCATCCAAAGAAAATAGTGTTCCCCAAACTTGGTTAATGATGGTTTTAACACTGGCATGATGAATTCAAAACCGCTTCGCCAATTTTCGCATAGTAATACCCTTCTCACTTAGCCATGTGTCCAGAACCTTAATTTAATTTCAACCGCACAAACAAGTAAACAAACGAAAGATGACAGCCGAACGCACAGCATGCTGTGATCTGAGCATAGAAAAACCATCACAAATACATGCGTACAACACAAATGCATGTGGGATAGCTTATTTTCGATACACTCCTTATTAGTTACAAGTGACATTTTAATTGTGTGATTCAAAAGAAAAAACAACATAAGAAAACTGAACCTTCTGGAATCAACTACGCGAGCGCCTGCCTGCACACACACAGCAGAGAGAGAGAGCATTTCTTCGACCAAATTAATGAAAATTGAAAATAATAAAAAGATAATGACTTATCTCCGGTTTGCCGTTTTTTTATTGTTGTTGCTTTCTTTCCGTTTCTTCGCTGGTTTTCTTACTTGACCGTTTGCTGGAAGAACCACCCGGTTGGTTGCAATTTTTCCGTGAACATTTCGGGCGTGGGTTGAACACTCGAAGTCTTCGGCGTACTCACTTTTAAACTGTTCCATAATTTCCGAGAAGACCTGCGCCGTGACGACAACAGCCGCCCCGTTCGGCAGTTTTTATTAGCAAACCGTTTCACGTATTGGTAGCTCTGCTGGACTCGAAGCGATCAGGAGAATGCGAAATTGGAATTGGTGTTTAAAGAAAGAACAGAAAAAGGACCGTAAAATCCAGTACTAAAGTGCATTGTTATTATCATCAGCGCGCTACCGAATCTTCTCGCCTATAATGGTTTGGAGGCTTCTTGGGTATGCAGCGTACGGACGGCGTCGTATGTCGCGTGCCCGCCCGTACGAGGAAATTCGTTCCGCAGATCGGTAATCGAATTCACAGTCTGGACAACACCACCAGCCTGTGGGTCTCGATATTGTCGTATTGCCAATGCCTGTCGTCTGCCTGGTGGTTTATAGCGGAAAAGACCTGTCTGGAGGCCACTCGTCCTCTCCTCGTCAGGACACTACGGGAATTCATTAGTAGTTTCACTTTTTATTGACTGATTTCAAACATCGAAAAGTGAGTCTGGTCATGGCCATGGATTTACTGGGTCATTTTCAGCAGGTTGCTAGGCAACGTCAACAACCATTGTTGGCAGCCGGTAAAACATCGCTGGCAAGCTGTCACATAACTGTGACAAATAACGAAATAAAGGTGCTTCAAAACTTTTCACAAGTAAGCAACGGGACGAGTGCGATGATGATGCGGCTGACTGGCAGCAGCATAAACCTAGGAGACCCCAGATGTTGCGCTTCTTGGCTGGAGGCGGTGGCGACCAGTGCGGAGAGGAACAGCAGCAAAGTGCAATTTTGCGATGATGCATCGCGATATCTCATGTTGAATATGCACCGGAAATTAGTAATCAGAATAGTATGAGCGTGTATTTGTGTGTGAGTGTGAGTGAGTGAGTGAGAGCAAGTACGGTTTGCTATCATTGCTGCAGCATCTGACAGTGACCCCCCTCCCCATGCGTCGGAAAGCTTCTATTTACCCAGTAGCTGCGAAAGCTGGAAAGAGACCGACCTGCTGCAAGATGCAAAATGTGTCCGGACCGGGTTGAAGGAACGGACAACGAGGAGCGGAATTGCGGCAATGCGTCGTACGTTGTTATAAATACACACCTTTCCCGTTGCGGAACCTAAGGGGCAATTTTCCAGCGCAGGGTCGGGAGCTTGGTCATCGGAACAATGCTGCTAAAATTTTGAATGAAGTATCCACTATCTACACGAAAAAGAACGAGAAAAGTCCAAATTTTGAAATGACTTCAAGACAACGTCAGTTTCATTCGTATTCACGGCATTCAGTTTTGTCTCTGACATTACCCACCCGCATTTTTCCCATGATTAAACGTTTTTTTCTTTCGAAATTGTGTCGAACGTTCTAAGTTGGCAGAATTTGATTCAATAATTTCTTAAAATTGTTTCAAAACTGCTGGTAAATAGTTTCAATATTGTCATACAAAACTTTGTAAACATTCTCCTTTTGAAGATAGTTTAAAAACATTTTGAGAGGACGGGGTTTAGCGTAATGAGTTAGTCGATGCCTTTCACGCAGCCCATCTGGGTTCGATCCCCAACCGCGCTAATAGGGTCAGCATTTTTTTCTGACCCGAAGAGGCGAATGACCTCAAGGTAAAAACCTCTATAATAAAAAAAGAAATTTTGGAACAATTTGTTGAAAATTTCGGATAGAGGGGTTTTGAAAAAATGGTGAATATTATTTCGAAAAAAAAAAATTCTTAAACTCATTCATTTCCTACTGCAACATCGTTGGGTAATTTTTTTTTCTTTAAGCTTCAAACTTGATAATTTGATATTATTTTTTAACAATTTCGAAACAGCTACGAAACAGTTCGCCAACAATCGTTTTGAAACTATTTTGAAACAATTTTCCGGAGATTTTAAAACTATTTTCGAAATATTTTGGCACAAATTTAAAGCACTCTTGAAATAAGATTGAAACAATTATGAAACATACTTGGGACCATTTTGAAACTTAACCGGAAAAATTTGGTTGAAAATGTTCTAAAACAATTCAAATACCATTCAGAATAATTTTTAAGGCCATCGTCCAAGTACCATGCGCGCGGGTGGTTTTAGGAAATTTTGAAAAATTTGCCAAAACCAAAAACATACAGACCTTTGAAATACTTTTAGCTATCTACAGGGTGAAAATTGCTGCAAAATTCGGAGGATTTTCCGAGTCTTATCAAAAATAGCTCTGAAAAATGAATGAAACTATTTACAAACAGTTTAAAAACAATTTTAAGAAAATGTTGGAGCAACTTTTGGAAAACTAAAAATACGAAACAACGATTATTTAATGAAAAAAAACTCAAACCTGAGGAATCTGTTGAAATGGTTTCGAAACAATATTGAATCAATCAACAGAGAATTAGTTTAAAAAAGTTTCGAATCCGTTTGATCGGTATCTAATGAGGAAAAACGTTTCTAAGAAAAAAAAACACAAACACCGGAAGAGTTTCCATAGAGACGGGACTCGAAGCTTTTCTCTTAACCGCGGATTTTTGTTTTGGTCTCTTAATAAAACCAATAAAATCATACTGAGAAAATTTTGAGACGGTTTCGGAATAATTTCGAGACAGTTTCGAAACAACTTCGAAACAGTTTCTAAATAATCTTGAGATTGTTTTGAAACTATTTCAAAAAGGTTTTCAACCAGTTTCAAACCGTTTCGAGTTAGTTAATAGCGTACTTTTAGCACAATTTTGAAACATGCACATAAATTTGAACCTGTTTTGGAACAATTATGAAACCTATTTCGAGGTAGTTATAAAACTTTTATATGTTATTTTTGAAACAATTTCGGAAAAATTTTGAATTAATTTAGAGGCAATTCTATAACAATTTGGAAGCCATTAAAAGCAGTTTTTAAAAAAAATGTTCAATGGTTTCGTAGAGTATTTGAAACAATACCGATAGAGTTATGAATTAACTGTGAAACCATTTTCTAAAACATTTAGACTATTTTGAAACTCAAACATTTTTCAAGACAATTTTGAAACCATTCGGGAACAATTAAGAAACAAGTCTGAGGTCGTGTTGAAACAGTCTGGCTGACATTTTTGAAACAATTCTAAAATTATTTTGACATATTTCTGAAACAATTTCGATACAGTTTTGAAATAATTTTGAAACTATTTCGAAACAACTTTGAAACTGAATTTGAGAAAATTTGGAAGCACTCGTGAAATTTTGAAGCACTCATACCTCATTTTCTGAGGTATTTAAATACAACATTTTTTATACCATTTTGAGAAAATTTGGAGACAGTTTCGAGTCTCCAAATTTTCTCAAAATGGTATTTTCAAATTTAGTTTCAAAGTTGTTTCAAAATAGTTTCAATTTGGAAACTATTTTGAAACAAATCGGAAATAATTATTAATTAGTTTCGTAGAACATCGGAAACAATTCCGAGTAAGGAGTTGTGAAACAACTCTAGAACTATTAAACTAAAAATAAAAGTCAATTGTGAAACAGTTCTAGAACTATTTTTGAAACTGTTTTCAAACTATTCGAAATGATTTTGAGGCAGTCACAAAACTATTTGAAATGATTTTGAGGCAGTCACAAAACTCTTATGAGATATTTTTTATAGTATTTCGGAACAATTTTGAGAAAATTCAGAGGTAATTTTGAAGCAAATTGGAAACCATTAGGAAAAAATACTGAAACTATCTCGAAACAACTTCGAAACTAAATTTGAAACCGATTCAAGGCAATTTTGAAACAATTTGGAGAAATTTTAAAAAAATTTGAGACAATGTTGAAATAATTTTGAAGCCGTCATAAAACTTTTCTGAGACAATTTTTATGCAACTTCGGAACAATTTTGAGAAAATTTAGAAGCATATTGAAACAATTTAGTAACCATTATGAAATAATTCGGTAACAATGCAGAAATAATTTTCAATTGGTTTTGTTGAACATTTGAAACAGTTCCAGAAATGATGTAAACCAATTATGGAACAATACTAGAACTATTTTGAATCTGAATTTGAGACCATTTTAAAACTATTTGAAACAATTTTGAAAAAAAAATTGAATTTTAGACAGTCATGAAACTTTTCTGAGACAATTTTCTATACCAATTCGGAACAGTTTTGAGAAAATGTAGAAAGAACTATGAACTATTTTGAAACAATTTTGAAATACAATTCAAGAACATTTTGAGACAATTTTGAAACTGTTTTGAAACAATTTGGATTTTGAGGCCGTCATGAAACTTTTTCAAGACACATTTTATAGAATTTCTGAACAATTTTGAGAAACTCTAGAGGCAATTTTGAAGATATTTAGAAGGTATTATGTTATGAAACAATTCAGGAACAATTTAGGAATAAATTTTAATTGGTTTCCGTGCTCATTGGAAACAATTCCGAGAAAATTGAAAAATCAACTGTGAAAAATTCTAGTACTAATTTGGAACAATTTTGAAACTAAATTTGAGACCAATTTGAAACTAGTTTTAAATAATTCGGAGACAATTTTGAAAAAAATATGAGACCGTCATGAAACTTTTCTGAGACAATTTTAATACAAATTCGGGACAATTTTAAGAAAACTTAGAGACAATTTTGAAACAATTCGGGAATAATATATAAAAAAAATAATTGGTTTCGAAAAGCATTCGATCAATCCTACAAAAGAATCAACTGTGGAATAATTTTAAGTCTATTTTGGAACAAATTTGAAACTAAATTTGAAAACATTTTTAGGTAGTCATGAAAATTTTACGAGATATTTTTATAGAATTTCGGAACAATTTTGAGAAAATTTAGAAACAATTTTAAAGCACTTCAACAACTATTATGAAACAATACGGAAACTATTCAGAAATAATATTCAATTGGTTTCGTAGATAATTTGAAACAATTCGGAGAAAGTAGTGAAACAATTGTGAAATGGTTATAGCATTGTGTAAACAACTTTGAAACTAACTGACATTTTTGAACAGTTTTGAAACAATTCGGAGATAATTTTGAGGCCGCCATGAAACTTTTATGAGATATTTTTTATCGAATTCCGGAACAATTTTGACAAAAAAATCAAAGCATATTGAAGCAATTCGTAAACAATTCAGGAATAATTCTGAATTGGTTTCATAGACATTTGAAAACAACTCCAGTAAAGATGTAAATTGATTGTGAAACAATTTTAGAACTATTTGGAAACAACTTTGAAACTAAATGTGAAACCATTTCGAAATTTGTTTTAAAACAATTCGGAGACAATCTTGAAATAATTTTTAGGCAGTCATGCAACTTTTATTGGATATTTTGTATACAAATTCGGCACAATTTTAAGAAAATTCATTGGCAATTTTGAAACTAAATTTGAGACCACATGAATGCTATTTTGAAATAATTTGGAGACAATTTTGAAGCAATTCGGAAACTATTATGGAACAATCCGAGAACAATTCTAAAATAGTTTTCAATTGATTTCGTAGAACATTTGAAATAGTTCCGAGAAAGTTGTGAACTATTTTAAAATAATTTTGAAGCTAATTTTGAGTCAGTCATGGAACTTTTATGAGATATTTTTCGCACAATTTCAAATTCAAATTTAGACAGTTTTGAAGTAATTTGGATTATATTATGAAACAATTGGGGAACAATTTCGGAATTAAATTTGAGCCAATTTCGAGGTAACTTCAAAACTGTTTTGGAACAATTCGGAGACAGTTTTGGAACAATCCTGAGACAACACCTGAAACAGTTTTGGAGCAATTTTGTTACATATCTGAGGAAATTCTGAGACATGTTTTAAAACAACTTCGAAGCAGTTCTGGAACAATCTTGAGACAATTTGGAAACTATTTCGAAGAAGTTTTCAAACAGTTTGGAGACGACTTTGAGTTAATTTGAAGACATTCTTGGAACAGTTCTGAAACAAATTTGAGACTATTGTAAAACAATTTTAATTTTAAGGGGCGTGGGGGCCGAGAACAACTTTTAGGTCATTGTGAAACAGTTTTAAAACATAGTTGAGACAAATTTCATACTGTTTTGAATAATTAGAATGAAACGTTTGAGATCTAAAAAGATCTTACAATTAACAGTTCGAAAACAATTTTTAGAGAACTTAGAGCCTAATTCCGAACAGTTTTAAATATATTTTTAACAAATTTTTAGACTTTTTTGGGACAAATTTGAAATAATTTCAAGACAATTTTCCAACAAACTGAGAAAATATTTTAAAACAATTCTAAAACTATCTTGAAACAACTTCGAAACTAAATTTTGAAACTTTCAAAACATTTAGAAGAAAATATTCAGGCAAGTTCGAAACGTTTATGAAACAATTCAGAAATAATTTTTTAACTGGTTTCGAAAAACATTTGAAACAGTTCCGAGAAAGTTGTCAATCAATTGTGGAACAATTTCAAGACTATGTTCAAACAACTTTGAAACTAAATTTGAGACCATTCGAAGCATATTTTGAAACTGTTTTGAAACAATTTGGAGACAATTTTGAGAAAATTTTTAAGCAGTCATTAAAAACGAGAAAATTTAGAAGCATACTGAAGTAATTTAGAAGCCATTATGGAACAATACGGGAACGATTCAGGAATAAGTTTTCAATTGGTTTCGTAAAACATTCAAAACAGTTCTAGAAATGTTGTGAAACAATTCTAGAACTATTTTGAAACAATTTTGAAACTAAATTAGAGACCATTCTGAGGTAATTTTGACACAGCTTTGAAACAATTCGGAGACAGTTTTGGAACAATTTTGAGTCAGTCGTGGAACTTTTCTGAGCCACTTTCATACAATTTTGAAACAATTTAGAATCTATTATTTTGAATTTAGAAAATTGAGACATTTTTAATAGAATTTTTAGATATTTTAAAAATGTCTGAAATTTGCCGGAAAATTTTCCTTAAATATTCTAAACACAGTTTCAAAATTGTCAATTGTGAGATCTTTTTCAGTCAAATTTTACGCCAACTGTTGGACAATTTGAACGCAAATTTTAAACAATTTTTCCAACACCTTTAAAACAAATCAAATGTAAAATTTCGTACATTTTCACACATTTATTCAAGACGAAGTTGAAACAAATGCTGATATATCTTTGGGACAATTTGGAGACCAATTTCTTATGTCAATTTTTGAGACAATTTTTTGACAGTTTTGAAATAATTGCAAGACAATTTCGGAACGATTTTTCCCAAGTTTTGAGACAGTTTTAAACTACTTTCGAGATATTGGAACAATGTTTTAGAATTATCATAAAATTGTCCGAAATTAGTCAAATTGTGAGATCTTTTTAGACAGTTTAGAAACAATTTTAAATTTAATATTTTTAACAAATTTTAAAATTTTTTTAAGACAAATTTGAAATAATTTCAAGACAATTTTAGAACAATTTTGAAACAAATCTAAGACAATTTTAGGTTTGTTTTGAGACAATTTGAGGACAATTTGGAAGCAATTTTAAACAAATTTTGGGATCAATTTTGACATCATTATCATTCAAAACGATGATTTAACATCGAACTGTTCTTTTCATGGTCTACCGGTAGGAAATAATGGAAATTGAAATTTAGTTCCAAGCGCAAAACTATTTCCAAATCCGATTGCGATTCCGAAGTTTACAACTAGATATCTTGCTTGGAACATGTCGAAATTGTCGACAGTTGACAGTTTTACTTGACATTCGTTGCGTTAATATCTTGCAAAGATTTGCCCATCTAAACGCTAAACCGGAGTCACGCATTCAGTCGCGGATTGAGTTAGAGACACAACCTCGGGCTGCTCGGAACGATTTGCATAGAGAAAGGCAATAAAATTGAATAAGAAATGACGCGTTGGTTTGAATGAAAAAACAACGGAAAAACAGTAGCCGCTAAACAACTTTTTTTCCCCGTGATTCAAGCAAAGCACAGCAATAACAACAAAAAAAAAAAGCTACATTCAGAAAAACAAACTGGGAAAAATCGCTTCGGAAATGAGCTATAAATATTATGATAATCGAAGTAATGTCGATCTTTCCGCGGGGAGGCCGGCAGGCGGTCGGTGTGACATTTTCCGACGACGATCGAAGCAACCAGCGCAAACAGCCGAAATGAACCTGAAAGCGCGTTGCGTTGTCAATGACAACTCGACCCGCACGACGTGAAAGGAGGATGTGATTAAGCAATCCTATCCTACTTTTGAATTCGCCAGTGCCAGTTTTCGATTGGACCACGTAACGTCGTAACCGGGGCCGTTGTGTGCCGTTGGGGAAAACAAAAAACGAGTTGAATGGCGCCCGTTTTTTTGTTTTGTTTTGTGAATGAAAAGTTACGGTGAATGGAGATTTGGTTGACGGTTTTACGAGTTGAAATCAACTCAACGTCCCGCGTGAAATAGCGACTAAAAGAACAATTTCCACACACTGATCGGATTGAGTCTCGAAACAGTAGCATTCCAGCTCGAGAGAGAAAGAGATCACAGTCCTGGCCCCAACAAGACAAGACCAGACCCCCCACCGAAAAAAAAAGTAAATCCAATCAATAATTGATAATTACTAGAAAAACACATTTTCTCATTTCCTTCCCACCCACCTGATTTTCGGGAACAGCCTCCAGGCCCGGTAAAATCCATCCACCGTGGAGGAGCGTGGGGCAAATTGGAAGTAGAAAAAAAAACACCGGAGTAATTAAAAGAAAGCGGAACCGCCGTCGGTGGAGTTCTGCTGCAGCAGCTCGCGAAAAAAGAAAACAAACATCATCATGTTCGAATATGCTCATTACCGATCTAATATTTTTCCTCCGACTAAACTCTTCCCCTCCCCTGTTTTTTTTTTGGGTGAGGGAAGGAGCAATCGGCAGCATCGGTGGTTAATTAGAAAGAAGAAAAAAAAAGTCAAAAGGGCGTACGGCAAAATCAAACAAACCGACTCTTTTCGTGGTGCAGTGCAGAACATATGTGTGTACTTCATTTCCGCAGATTTCTTCGTTGAGAGTTTTCGCCCACCGTCAGTCACCTGTACCTGATGAAAGGCGTGGGTGTACGGCTAGAGATTAGAAGCCAACCAACTTCCGGGCGATCATCATCTCCCGAACGGAATCAAGTCTTGCGGAACATCGCCTCAATAGTTCCGCGGCCGCCACCGCCGTAAACAAACAAAAATAAGACCGTTCTTCCGAGTATCGTAAAGTTGTAGAATCCCAGTTAAATCAGTAGGCCGCGGGGCCGTAGTTTCGGGCTCAATCCGTTAAAAGAGGTGTTGGTAAATTTCTAATTAAATTTTAAAGATTCGCTCGCCGTCTCCTTTGATCCGGTCGTCACGAGTTTCATTGCTTTTGTAATCTTTCTTTTTTCTTGGGCGGAATCCAATGCAATGTCGGACGGAGCTAACCAACTTGAAGATGCTCCGCATTGACCGATTCGAGTGACTGATTAAGTAAGAGAGAGAGAGAGAGAGAGAGAGAGAGATAACTGAACAGGGATTCGCATTTCATCCGGAAGAGATTTGTCGGTTGTTGCGCCGCGCTAGTCGTAGTTCAACTGGCGGCTAAAAAGCGTCCAATCCAATGCTTTCTGGAGATTTTTTTCGTGTCCGCCTACTCCGCCGCTTGTGTGCGCCTCTAAACACAATAATAATTGCTAAATAAACGACCCGTCATTTACAGTACGGATAGTGAATATCTGTCTTCCTAGGCCTACCCAAACAGCCGCTTATAACATGGAATGAAAATTCTCGGGCACTCTCACAACAAAGACGTGAATAGTTTCGAACCGTGTATATTTTTGTTGAGAACAAGCCTCTAGATATAGACAATCTATCTATAGGTTAGACGAGTTCTAATTTTCATCAAGTTGTGGAAAAAGACGTGTTTCGTGTCATCCCCCGTATTCTCCAGACCTGGCCCTGAGCGACTATCATCTATTTGCAAACCTGAAAATTGTTCCAAATTTGTTGGAAAATTGTCTTGAAATCATTTCAAATTTGTCTCAAAAAAAGTCTTAAAATTTGTTAAAAATATTATATTTAAAATTGTTCAAAAATTGTCTAAAAAAATCATACACGTAACAATTCGAAAACAATTTTTAGAAAATTTAGAGACTGATTTCGAACAATTTTATGACAATTTTCAAACGTTTTTAAAATTTCTTACGAGTAGTTTAAAGCTGTCTCAAAATTTTTGCAAAATCGTTCCGAAAATTATTTAAAAACTGTCAAAAAAATGTCTTAAATTAGTCTCAAAATTTCCTCCAAAATTGACTTAAGAAATCTGTCACAAAATTGTCTCAAAAATATCTTAGCATTTGTTTCAAATTTACCTTTAAAAAAATCTGAAAATTTTCGAAATATTTTATTTGATTTATCTCCAAATTATCCCACAATTGGCTTCAAATTGTTTCAAAATTGTCTTAAAAATTATCTCAAAACAAACATAAAATTGTCTTAGATTTGTCTCAAAATTGTCGGAAGAATGTCTTAATATTTGTTTGAAAATTGTCTGAAAATTTTCGAAATATGTAAAAAAAAAGTTTGTTAAATTGTCTAGAACGATCTCACAAATGATCATTTTTAGAAAATTGAGGGACAAATTTAAGGCAATTTTAAAACATTTCGAAAATATCTTAACAGTAGTTTAAAACTGTATCAAAATTGTCCCTAAAATTTTAAAAATTCGTTTCGAATTGAAATTGACTAAAGAAACTTGTTACAAAATTATTTCAAAAATAACATAGAATTTGTTTCAATTTTATTTCAAAGATCTCACAATTGCCAGTTTTTAGAAAATTTAGAGATAATTCCCAGGCAAATTTCAGACAATTTCAAGACATTTTTCGAATATCTTAATATTATATTAAAATAGTTCCAATTTTGTCACAAAAATTGTTTGTGATTTGTCTCAAAATAGTCTCAAAAGTTTTGAAAAGTCGTTTCGAAATTGTCTTACAAATGTTTCAAATTGGTTCTAAAAATATTTTTAAATTGGTTTGAAATAGTTTCAGAACTAAAAAAAAATGTCTGAAATTTGTCTCCAAACTAGTTCCAAAATTGATTCAAATTTGTTTGAAAAATGTCTTGAAATTATTTCAAATTTTTGTCAAAAAAGTCCTAAAATTTGTTAAAAATTTTGCAAAACTGTTCAAAAATTGTCTAACAAGATCTCACAAATGACCATTTTTAGAAAATTTAGAGACAAATTTATGGGAATTTTTAAAATTTTTTAAAGAATATTAACAGTAGTTTAAAAGTGTAACAAAATTGTCTAAAAAGTCCTAAAAATTCGTTTTGAAATTGTCTTACAATTATTTCAAAACTGTCAAAAAATGACTTAAATTTGTCTCAAAATTGCCTCCAAAATTGTTCCAAAATTGACTTAAGAAATTTGTCACAAAATTATCTCCAAAATATCTTAGCATTTGTTTTAAGGTAAAATTATCTGACGATTCTCGAAATATTATATTTGATTTCTTTCCAAATTATCCCACAATTGGCTTCAAATTGTTTCAAAATTGTCTTAAAATATCTCACAATTGACAATTTTGAAACAGTTTCTAGCAAACTTTTATAGGATTTAAAAAACAATTTATGGCAATTTTAAGTTTTTTTTTCTTTTCTGACAATTTTATAACAATTATAAGACCGTCTAAAAATATATTAAAATTTGTTTAAATTTGTCTTCGAATATTCACAATTTGTTTTAGTTACTAAATTGCGTAAAATTGTTTCAGAATTGTCTCAAAAGTGTTGTAGAATTAGGTCAAAATGTTCTCAAAACTGTCTGAAATTTGTCTGAAAACTTGTCTAGAAATTTGTTTAAAATTGTTTCTAAATTGTTTAAAAATTATCGGAAAAATGTCTTAATATTTGTTTGAAAATTGTCTGAAAATTTTCGAAATATTATGTAAAAAAAATTGTTTGCTAAATTGTCTCAAAAGATTTTACAAATTACCATTTTTAGATAAGTTAGAGACAAATTTATTGCAATTTTAAAACATTTTGAAAATATCTTAACAGTAGTTTAAAACTTTATCAAAATTGTCCCTAAAATTTCAAAAATTCGTTTCGAAATTGCCTTTCAATTATTTCAAAACTGTCATAAAAAGTCTTAAATTTGTTTAGAAATTGTCTCCAAAATTGTTGCGAAATTGACTTAAGAAATTTGTCACAAAATTATCTCCAAAATATTTTAGCATTTGTTTCAACTTTGCCTTAAAAAATATTTTATTTGATTTTTCTCCAAATTATCCCACAATTGGTTTCAAATTGTTTCAAAATTGTCTTGAAAGATCTCACAATTGGCAATTTTGAAGCAGTTTTTAGAAAATTTAAGGACAATTGTCAGGCACATTTCAGACAATTTCAAGACATTTTTAAAATATCTTAAAATTATATTAAAATAGTTTCAATTTTGTCACAAAAATTGTTTTTGATTTGTCTGAAATAGTCTCAAAAGATTTGAAAAGTCGATTCGAAATTGTTTTACAAATGTTTCAAAATTGTCCCAAAAAAAAAATTGTTTTGGAAGAATTTCTGAACTATAAAAAAAATATCCTAAATTTAACTCCAAATTAGCTCAAAAAATTAATTCAAAATTGTTCCAAATTTGTTTGAAAATTGTCTTGAAATTGTTTCAAAACTAACTTAATATTGTTCCAAATTTTAAATTTTTTGAATCGTTTTAATTTTTTTTCAAATTTGTTTCAAAATTGATTCAATATTATTTCAAAATGTTTCAATATTTTTATTGTTCCAGAATTGTTAAAAAATTATCTCAAAAATATATTACAAAGGTTTTTCTTTTTCAAATAGAATTAGTTCAAAATGTTTCCAAAACTGTCTAAAATTTGTCTGAAAACTTTCTCAAAATTGTTTCAAAATGGTTAAAACTGTCTCAAAACTTTCTTAAACTAATCTAAAAAAGATCTCACAGTTTCATAAAAACTGTTCCCGAATTGTCTTGGAATGGTCTCAAAACTATCTTAAAATTGTCTCAAATTTGTCTCCGTCGGTTCCAAATATGTTTCGAAATTGTTTTCAAATAGTTTCAAAATTGTCTCAAAATTTGTTTAAAATTGTTTCTAAATTGTTTAAAAATTATCTCAAAACAAACATAAAAGTGTCCTAGATTTGTCACAAAATTGTCGGAAAAACGTCCTAAAATTTGATTGAAAATTGTCTGAAAATTTTCGAAATATTATGTAAAAAAAATTGTTTATTAAATTGTCTAAAACGATCTCACAAATGACCATTTTTAGAAAATTTTGGCAATTGGCTTCAAATTGTTTCAAAATTGTCTTGAAAGATCTCACAATCAACAATTTTGAAACAATTTTTAGAAAATTTAAGGACAAATTTCAGACAATTTAAAGACCTTTTTAAAATATCTTAAAATTATTTTAAAATAGTTCCAATTTTGTCACAAAAGTTGTTTGTGATTTGTCTGAAAATAGGTTTGAAAAGTCGTTTCGAAATTGTTTTACAAATGTTTCAAAATAGCTCAAAAAAAAATTTTTTTTTTTTATTGGTTTGCAAGAGTTTCAGAACTATAAAAAAAATTATCTGAAATTTGACTCCAAATTTGCGCAAAAAAATATTGAAAATTGTTCCAAATTTACTTTAAAATTGTCTGTTTCAAAACTAACTTAACATTTTGCCAAATTTTAAATTTGCCTTCAAATTTAATTCAAAATTGATTCAATGTTATTTCAAAATGTTTCAATTATTTTTTTTGTTAAAAAATTGTTCAAAAATATCTTACAAGTGTATCAGTTTTTTTTTTAAAATTGTCTAAAAATATGATGCAGTTGATAATTTTGAAACAAATTTTAGTCAATTTTTATACAATTTCAAGACAGTTTTAAAATATTTTAAAACTTGTTTAAATTCGTCTTCAAATAATTTTTTTTGCATTGTTTCCAAATTGCTTAAAATTGTTTCAAAACTATCCTCATATTGTCTCGAAATTGTTTCAAAGTTGTCTTGAAGCAGTTTCAAAATTGTTTCAAAAGTGTCTCAGAATTAGCAAAAAAAATCTCAAAACTGTCTAAAATTTGTCTGAAAACTGTCTCAAAATCGTTTCAAAATGGTTAAAACTTTCTTGAACTAATCTAAAAAAGGTCTCATAGTTTCATAAAAACAAATAGAAATTGTCTTAGATTTGCCACAAAATTATCGCAAACATGTCACAAAATTGTTTGTTAAATTGTCTTAAAAGTTCTCAAATTCACCAATTTTTGAAAATTTAGAGACAAATTTAGTGCAATTTTATGGTAACTTTAAAACATTTTTAAAATATCTTAAGAGTAGTTTGAAACTGTCTCAAAAGTTTTTAAAATTCGTTCCGATAGTGTCTTAAAATTATTTCAAAACTGTCAAAAAAAGTCTTAAATTTGTCTCTAAATTGTTCCGAAATTGACTTAAAAAATTTCATTCAGGGGTTAGCCATATTTTGTGCTAGGGCACATAACCGATTTTGATATACTTTACGTCTGCTTAGCGGTTCAAATTGAACTGCCGAGTTTGCATAAAGCAGTTCAATTTGAACTGCTATACACTGATGAGTCAAAGACGAAACGTAAACATATTATAAAATTTGTCAAAAAATTATCTCAAAAATATCTTAGCAACTTTACCTTATTATTTTCGAAATATTATATTTGATTTATCTCCAAATTATCCCACAATTGGATTCAAATCGTTTTAAAATTGTCTTAAAAGATCTCACAACTGACAGTTTAGAAACAATTTTTAGAAAGTTTAGAGACAAATGTCAGACTGTTTTATGGTAGTTTTAAAATAACTTCGCTTAGCATCTTGAAAGTACAGAGCAAGTTTCACGAAAACTTTACCAACATCACACAGGTCAAATCTTGAAGTTTCATAGGGAATTTTTAGCAACAAAAAAACATAGAACAGATTGAACTAGTAACTTTAAGACAACTTGGAAGTGCATACATGTTTCTAGAAAATAAAAACTTAGTTGGGCTACTTGAATTTATATCAGAAACTCTTAACTATTTGATAGCACGGTACAAGTTTCTTATGGAACTTTTGGCAACTCCAGTAACTTGAAAATACAGAGCAAATTTAACTAGCAATGTCAAGCTTTTATCAGACAACTCAAACTAACAATTACGTTTATTAATTTATTACATTTAACCAACATTAATTTTTTCACACAAATGACGATGTTTGAAGCGTTCTGATTGGCTAAATCATCAACGACTAACCTCATAGCAAACGCGAATAGCCGTTGAACAAATTGTCTGGATATCCAGATCCAAAAAATCTCGATCCATCCAAGCAACCATTGATCAACAGCAATCAATGACAGAACGAATGCATGAATGAATGAACGATTGAATGAATGAATGGAAAGAGAATAATTCCCTTTCGCTAAAGCCGGAGTGCACAGCAAAATTGGATGATTATTTGAGCTTTGCAGTTTCATTCAGTGTGCATTTTCATTTCTTCTTCTCGCCAGCCATCACAAGATCACACGATAACGAATATCGCTTAGCTGGAAATGTCTTCGCAGCGAGCGCAACGGCGGCGAACGACGCGACGGTGGGCAGTAGGTAGGAGACGTCGGTCGCCGCTGCCGCTACAGGTTTATGAATGAACGTAAAACTACCGCACGACTCGTTGCCATGGTCGCGCGTGGAGCGACAGAGAAAGGAACGCGGCAATCATCACAAATAATACACATATATGTCGTCGTCCAATCACGGTTGCTGTGCGATGGTTTTTTTTTTACTTGCAGTGGAACAGACACACGGACAGGTAGGTGGAAGGGGGAAAACTGCGATGCATCATTGGCTGTGACGTTGACCACAAGCCATGCAGCCACGGGGGCAGACAAGCACGAAACGAAACCGTTCGTTGTGTCACTTTGCGGACGCCAGTCGACGGTTGCTTGGATCGTCGTGAAACAACCACAGCGACGCCGCCTTCAGTGGCCGCAGCAACAATATTTCATTCATTTAATATTTTATTTTCGCTTCATTACACTTTCATGCATATGTATGACCACAAATGGATCGTTTTTTTTTGCTGCTGCTGCTGACGCTGTTGCTCATGTTGACGACGGACAGAACGAGATGGAAGCAAAGACGTTGGACGACTTGTGTGCTACGTGTATTCCTCGAACGTCGCGCATGCCTCAGTAAACGATTCCCTAATGAAACGAGCGGAAATAGTAAAATTAAAATTAAAAACGTTTGCGCCAATAACAATCAGATAAGGAGGCAGGCGAACAGCGCGACGGCTCATGCTAAGCCACTCTCTTTCTCCGATTCGTTTTTTTTTGCTCCGTCGTTCGAGCGAACGAATGAATGAACCAAACCAAACGAAGATAAGATCATATTCAACCGCCGCTACAAGAGCTTCGACACTCAATGAATTGGCAGCGACGCCTATTCGTCAGAATTCGAAACCGGTGGTTTGGGTCTAGGATAAGTTGAACTCTTGATGACCAGATGAAACTTTCGCAGACAGAGCTGCCAAAAACACGGAAAAGTCGAACTTACCTTTTTCTTCAGTACCTACTTCGATCGTTATGATCGGACTAAGAAGCTATGGAAATCGTTTGAATAGAGGTTTTTGAAAAATGGATCAGACATATTTGAGAAAACTAAGAGAGTTTCATTCTGGTATTCAGTACAGCCGAAATGAGCTTGATTAACCGGAAACTACACACTTAAATTGGAGTACCGATCTCAGCTGTTCGAACCTCGGTAGCTTATTTTCTCCAGTAAAAAATACATTTCATCACAGCGGTACTGCTTAAAGTACTGCTCTTAACAAAGGTTTATTTGTGCTGATATATAGCAGTAGAATGAACTGTTCTAAACTCGTCAAAAAATGCAAAAATAACCGAATGAAGTTTAGTGTGTAATTAGGCGCAGAAATTTGAATGATTTTAAACCCGTGTTGAAGATTTAGTATATTGCTTGAATCACTCACTCAATCATTCAATAAACACTCATCACTCCGAAACCGGACTTCGGATCTGCAAAAATTCAATAACAGATTATAGAACCAGAAGACCTTTCATTTGAATTATAGTTCAACAATTTCAACTTTTCTACGGCTATTTCCAGTACTTCCCGCACCAGAAACCGTCACGTTTTGTTCGACAAAAAACTCTCATTCAATCAAATATTTCTCTGCACATGATCCTGTAATTCCAAAACCGGAAATGGATTCAGTTATATCCCAGAAAATCAAGTGCACATATAGTCGATTTTTGTATATTTTATCTCGCTATTCTGGAACTGGAAGTCGGTCCCAGATAAAACTTAATAGCGTTCTAAACCCCTTCTATGTTATTACGTTTGGTAGAACTCAAGATATTTGCGATTGAAAGTTTCCATATGAGAAATTTAGAAAAGTAAGAATAAAGCGTGTGGTTATGCAAATTCAATTTTCATGGTAAATGTAAATATCATCATAAGTACGCCATAAAAAGTGTAAATCAGAGTATTCTACTTTTAAAAATTAAAATTTCAAAATTTGGTGTTGCCAAGACATGAGTCCTATCTGTGTCAAAAGCAGAAGGACCCGAGCCAAATGCATGGAAAGCTTGCAGCATTATTAGCCGTAGCGCAAGAAGAACTATACTGCAATGCATTGGGATTCTTTCCGAGTGGTGGAAATCTCAATTTTCCACACGAGCTGCAACCGAGAGGTTTTGAACGTCGTTTGCAACGAATACATTTTTTTCCACTACACAAACGATTCCTGTTCAGAAACGCCATATCATGGTATAATGCTACAATGCTGATCATCGCAGAGCCAAAAGTTCAACTAGCCAAAGGAAGATTGAAACAGCAACAAAAAATTAGTTCTATAATACGTAAATAAATCCTGGATGTTTGAAACAACAAAACACCAAAATTAATTCCCATCAAATCAAAACATAGTTATTTCAAACCGAGATATCGCAGATTCAATATAAAGCTTGTTCTATTCAAGAATATGGTTGATCCAAACAATTAGTGGTTGTTTAAAAAACATTGGTTGAATCAAGCCAGAAATGACGACGAAACGTATTCTAATTTAGACTATAAACATTACCGGGACCGCATTATTTTACGGTTCAGGAGATTTAGGCTCCAGAAATCTGGAACTAAACTCATTTTCAGAAGCCATGTTCCGAATTTTATTTTAGAACTGAATATTGAACTTGAATTCTGAACCTGAATTAAGGCACTGAAATCAGTTCCAAAATCTACCAAAGCTCCGAAGTCCATTCCAGTATGCTTGACGTTAATTCTGGAACTGAATTCTGAAACTGAGTTCAGGAATTAAATTCAGAAGTAAACTTCAAGATTCTGGCTCGGAGCTCAGATATAAAATTTTGTTCTAGAATCCAGATTTTCTCTATTATTCATATTTTGAGTTCCGTTTCAAAATCCGGAATTTTGTTCCAAAATGAGAATCGCAGATAGAATTTCAGTTCCAAGAATTAGGTTCCCGAATCTAGAGGTACTATTTGTTCCATAGTCTTAGTTTTAACTTTGAATATGTATTCTGGAACTGAAAATTGAGTCAGAATCCTGGCTCTGAGTTGAGTTTGTAAATTCAGTTTTAGAATTTAGTTCCGTAATTCAATCCAAATGAAGCTTCACAAGCGAATGGGAGCGCTTTTGAGGGTGTATTCCACGCATAATGTCTGTTTTTGCTGCTGAAGATGAATGCTTGCCTCTTTTTAGGCTACCTCAAAACCGTCATCAGGGTGCGAAAAAGATTAGAAAGCGTAATGAATTTTCCTCATTGTTTTCACAAGTTTAAGATAGATAAATTTTTGAGTTATTGTGGTTATCTCACATTGTTTTTTTTTTTTCATAAATACATTTATTTCTTAAGGCAGTTTACATAAGTTTTTCTTCGCCGTAGCATCACTTTTACATAATATTCTTATCCTAATTTAACTCTAACATAGTCACAACGTTTTGCATTTATTAAAACATATTCTCTTATTACTTAAATATCATCTTAGGTAACTCGTCATTAATTATGAAATCTACTCGGAAATATTATTTGAACCAAACGATTAACTTCTATAAATTATAAAATAAGCTGTTATTTTCAGACATTTTGTTAATAATTTCATAAACTGTTTCGAGTTTGTTTGTATCATTACATTATTTTTATTCTAATTTAGCTATTGGTTGAACTCATGGACGCAGCTGGGATCAGAACTAAGTCTTGAAAGGGGCCTTTATTAAATTGAAACTCCAGTTTTCTTTATGAAATGATAAATAAGTTTCATGTATGAAAGGTCACGACAAGCAAGAATGTCTCGAACTGGGATATTGGATAGTCTACCTTGGGTACGCAAAGAATTTATTAGTTGAGATCTGACATCACGATACTCCACACATGTCCAAACGACATGATCAATATTTCGATAACCTTCGCCACAAGCACAATGATTAGTCTCGGAGAGCCCAATTCGAAGGAGATGTGCATCTAACGTGTAGTAATTGGACATGAGTCTGGACATCACACGAATGAAATCTCTACTCACATCCAGTCCCCTGAACCATGCCTTTGTCGATATTTTCGGAATAATTGAGTGCATCCACCGACCCAGATCATCTTTATCCCAAGAAGCTTGCCAGCTGGCAAGTGTTCTTTGGCGAGACGAGCTATAGAATTCGTTGAAAGCAATTGGTCTCTCATAAATTTCACCCTCAATAGCACCACGTTTGGCTAAAATATCGGCTCTTTCATTGCCAGGAATGGAGCAATGAGCCGGGACCCAGACTATAGTGATTAGATAATTATTGTTCAATATGTCGTTCAGGCACTGTTTTATTTTGCCCAGGAAAAACGGTTCAGTCTTGCCAGTCATGTTTGAGCGAATGGCTTCAATTGCACTCAGACTATCTGTGAAGAGGAAATAATGGTTTGGAATTAATGTGACGATTACACTCAAACTATAATGAACTGCTGCTAGCTCTGCTATATAAACAGATGCAGGTTCTTGAAGCCTAAATGAGGCCGAAACATTATTGTTGAACATACCAAACCCTGTCGATTCTTCAATTCGCGATCCGTCCGTGTAAAACATTTTCTCAGAGTCAATATGCCTGAACTTACTTGAAAATATTTTTGGGATTTCCGTCGAACGTAGATGATCCGGGATTCCACGCACTTCGCGCTGCATGGATGTATCGAAAAATAAAGTTGAGTCAGGGACATTTAGGAGGCTGACACGGATAGGAATATATCTTGAAGGGTTGATTTCCTGTGACATATGGTTAAAATATACTGTCATGAATTTTGTTTGAGATCGAAGCTCGACTAGTCGTTCGAAATTATTAATTACCATGGGATTCAGCACCTCACATCTTATTAGCAGGCGTGATGAAAGCTCCCAAAATCGATCTTTTAATGGAAGAACTCCCGCCAGAACTTCAAGACTCATTGTATGTGTCGAATGCATGCACCCTAAAGCAATTCGCAAACAACGATACTGAATTCGCTCCAGTTTGATAATATGAGAGTTTGCAGCGGAACGAAAGCAAACGCATCCATATTCCATCACTGAAAGTATCGTTGTCTGATACAATTTTATTAGATCTTCCGGATGAGCACCCCACCAAGATCCTGTTATTGTTCGAAGAAAATTTACTCTTTGTTGGCATTTTGTTATCAGAAACCTAATGTGTCCTCCCCACGTGCATTTGGAATCGAACCACACCCCGAGGTATTTAAAAGTTAAAACCTGTTGGATCATTCTTCCCATCATATGGAGCTGAAGCTGCGCGGGATCATGCTTTCTTGAAAAGACGACTAACTCTGTTTTCTCCGCAGAGAATTCGATACCAAGATGAACAGCCCAATCGGACAAGTTATCTAAGGTATCTTGCAATGGTTTATGCAGATCAATAGCTTTGGGTCCAGTAACTGAAACCACGCCATCATCTGCCAATTGTCTTAGTGTACATGTGGTTACTAGACAGCTGTCAATGTCATTCACGTAAAAATTATAGAGGAGCGGACTGAGGCATGAGCCTTGCGGGAGACCCATGTAACTATTTCTGAGTGTTGCCAAATCGCCATGTGAAAAATGCATGCGTTTCTCTGACAAAAGGTTGTGCAAATAATTATTTATAACCGCTGGGAGTCCATTTTGGTGAAGCTTGTCTGAAAGAACATCAATGGAAACTGAATCAAATGCTCCTTTAATGTCTAAAAATACAGATGCCATTTGTTGCTTTTGAGCGAAGGCAATTTGGATGTCAGACGAAAGTAATGCAAGGCAATCATTCGTCCCTTTATTTCTACGGAAGCCAAACTGAGTATCTGACAACAAACCGTTCGTCTCGACCCAAGTGTCGAGACGTCGTAGAATAATTTTTTCGAACAATTTTCTGATGCAGGACAACATCGCAATGGGTCTATATGAGTTGTGATTGGAAGCTGGTTTCCCCGGTTTTTGAATGGCGATAACTTTCACTTGTCTCCAGTCAGGTGGAACAATATTTTGCTCAAGAAACTTGTTGAACAATTCCAACAAACGTCTTTTTGCGAGGTTGGGCAGATTCTTCACCAAGTTGAATTTAATTCTGTCCAACCCTGGAGCGTTATTGTTACAAGACAAGAGTGCTATAGAAAATTCCATCATTGAAAATGGGTTATTAATAAAACCATTGTTTGGAGGAGATTCCCGTATAATGCTCTGCGTAGGAACAGAATCTGGGCAAACTTTCCTAGCAAAGTCAAATATCCATCGGTTCGAGTATTCATCACTCTCATTGCCCACGTTACGATTCCTCATTCGTCTGGCCGTGTTCCAAAGAGTGCTCATTGAGGTATCTCTTGACAAACCTTCGACAAAATGTCTCCAGTAGCTACATTTTTTGGCTCGAAGTATGCTCTTGTACTTGGTTTCTAAAACCATAAGTTTTTCAAAATTCTGAGGAGTTCCTCCTCCCCGTTTTAGAAACGTCTTGCAAGCATTTTGTTTTGCGAGTTTAGCCTTTGAGCACTCTTTGTCCCACCAGGGGTTG
This sequence comes from Malaya genurostris, assembly GCF_030247185.1. Lineage (NCBI taxonomy): Eukaryota > Metazoa > Arthropoda > Insecta > Diptera > Culicidae > Malaya > Malaya genurostris. Next base: position 11,519,609 of record NC_080570.1, read on the forward strand.
GGAGGCCTTCTGTTAGTCGTTGGCCCAGGAAAGCGTTTAGTTTGGGATTGTTCTGCTGCCTCCAGAATCGAACAAATGAGGAAGTCATATTCTTCAAGTGGAGGGAGCTCTTCCATTGAATTCAAAATACTAGAGATCCTACTTTGGTATTTAATCCAGTCGATATTTTTTGTCAAATCATATGGAATACTAGCTGAAGTAGCAATGCAATTGCTACTGCTAATTGAGATGATGATTGGTAAATGATCGCTACCGTGTAAATCAGGCAGTATTTTCCAGGTGCAATCTAGTCGAATTGATGTTGAGCAAAGAGATAGATCTAATGCACTTGGGCGTGCCGGAGGTCTTGGGATCCGTGTCATGCTACCCATATTTAATACCGTCATGCTAAAATTGTCACAAATGTTTTGTATTAAAGATGATCTGCTATCATTGTAAACGGAACCCCACATAATACCGTGCGAATTTAAATCCCCCAGAATCAATCGTGGTGCAGGAAGGGCTTCAACCATTTCATTAAGCTGTTGCTGTCCAACTTGTGCTTTTGGAGGAATATAAACCGAAGCTATGCAAATATCTTTGCCTTTAATGTTTATTTGGCAAGCAACAACTTCTATACTAGAAGTTGAAGGGATGTTTAATCTATAAAAGGAATAGCATTTCTTAATTCCCAAAAGCACTCCACCATACGGAGAGTCTCTATCGAGACGTATAATGTTAAAATCATTAAAATTTAAAGCTATGTTTGAAGTAAGCCATGTTTCGCATAAAGCAAATACATCACATTTTTGACTATGCAATAATATTTTAAATGAATCAAGTTTTGGCATGATGCTTCGACAATTCCACTGCAGGACAGTGATTGTATCATTTGCGACGGGTGATAAATTATCCATCAAAAGATACAAAACCTGAGACAATTGGCCATTGAGCTGATAATCTCACATTGTTGTCAATTTCAAAATTAAATTGCTGCTATTTTTCGTAGTATGGAGTAAGTTAAGTACAACGTTAAGTACAACTCGAGAACGGGCCAGAATTGAGTGCTTATTGTTCTAAGCCGATCGTAAATTGTAAGAAATTGAAATTAGAACATTCTCAAATTTAAAAACAGAACTGTTGGAAAGAAATTTACATCAAATCAAGAGATCATCGCTGAATCTGAAGCGATTTTTTGAGGCTAAGGAGAAAAACCGAAATTGAAACCGGAAGTAGGATCAAGATGAAATTCAGGAATTTTTTATAGGACCACAGCACCTTTCATTTGTACCTAGTTTTACGAAAATCGGTTAAGTTAACAGATCGGCTGAAAAGTTCGTATCGTTTCTATGAGAGGGCGCCACTAGAATTAAATCCATACCATTTTCAGTTAGTACCAATTTTCTAAAGATACGTGTATAAATTTGACAGCTGTCTGATTATTAGTTTGTGAGATATTGCATTTTGAGTGTAGCTACTTTTGTTATTGTGAAAAAAATGGAAAAAAAGGAATTTCGTGTGTTGATGAAACACTACTTTTTGATGAAAAAAAGTGCCGCCGATACAAAAAAATGGCTTGATGAGTGTTATCCAGACTCTGCACCGGGCGAAGCAACAATTCGTAAGTGGTTTGCAAAATTTTGTACTGGTCATATGAGCACCGAAGACGATGAACGCAGTGGACGTCCAAAAGAGGCTGTTACCGATGAAAACGAGAAAAAAATCCACAAAATGATTTTCAATGACCGTAAAGTGAAGTTGATCGAGACAGCTCACACCCTAAATATATCAAAGGAACGTGTTGGACATATTATTCACGAATATTTGGATATGAGAAAGCTTTGTGCAAAATGGGTGCCGCATGAGCTCACAATCGATCAAAAACAACAGCGAATTGATGATTCTGAGCAGTGTTTGGAGCTGTTATATCGAAATAAAACCGATTTTTTTCGTCGATATATAACAATGGACGAAACATGGCTCCATCACTTCACTCCGAAATTCCCACTTCACACACGAAATTCCTTTTTTTCCATTTTTTTTACAATAACAAAAGTAGCTACACTCAAAATGCAATATCTCACAAACTAATAATCAGACAGCTGTTAAATTTATACACGTATCTTTTGAAGGTTGATACTAACTGAAAATGGTATGGATTTAATTCTAGTGGCGCCCTCGCATAGAAACGATACGAACTTTTCAGCCGAACTGTTATCTCCGAGAAAAGTTAGTACTCAAATTTCAAATACTTGCAGGAATATGATTCTTTTGGTTTTTCAATTGTGTTTTCCAAAACTTCAAATTGTCACGCATTCTCAATGAAAGAATCCAATCTAACAGCCCCTCATATTCGTTACTTTATTGTCTCATTCGTAAATGACCGACGAGATACGAAGCATTTTCGTTTCTTATTGAAAAAAATGAGAGAATATAATTTCCAACGTCGCTCCTTCCTCTATTACAAGGCGAAACCAAACTAACGTCTGCAGAGAGAGAGAGAGAGTCAGTAGAATTTGAATTCTCATTCAAACATGATAAATAGAAATATTATATCCAAGAACCTCTTTGGAACCCAAAACTACTACAAATTCGAGTAGCAGCAGGTAAAAATCACTTTCTGTCATACTCGATTCGCAAAGCTTCAACCGCAAAGCTTGAATTAACTGAGAAGGCAAATGAAAGATAAAACACTTATGTCGTTGACTGGACATGGATTTTGTTCTTCATAGTTTCCGAGCGAAGCATCGAGTGGCATTCCTTTTCTCATCATTTTCGTCTATTTTGAGTCCATGAAAATTACTTTTATGAACTGTGGTGTTTTCAAGAAATATTGTTTTCAGAGTTCGTTCGAACGACAACATTGAATACAAGTATTTGTAGACATTTTGTAAAATATTGAACACAAGTGTACAAAATTTCGCAAATGTTAAAAATAAAAACATTTGAAAATTTTTCATACTACAAACTATCAAAAGTCCGATTTTTGAAAATTCTCACAGTTTATGATTGTCACACTTTAACTTCGGAGGACATCGTATGAACGTCTGCCGTTTTGTTTTTTTAGTTCCATTTTTTCCTTTCATCGAACTTACATCCACAGATATCTCAAGATGTAGTTCATGTTGTTTTCCGGTTTCAGTGCAATAAAGCAATTAAAAATTTACTATTATTTTCTAGCGCTTCATAGTTAGTCCTCCCTAAGCGACTAGACACAAGCCAGCCATATTTTCTTACGTCTCCAAACTTTGCATAAAGTATACGTAGTTAGTTTTTTGTAATGAAGCCCCAAAAATGCCCTAAATTTAATCAATAAAAAACAATCGATTTGTGATGAATGATAAAAAACAGGATTTCGTTTAATTCATACAAATAAGCTCGATGGCTAATACTAGCAACCCTGCCTCAATGCAATGCAAAAGCTCTCGCAGCAGCTCATACGTGCTGTTTCCCGTGTTCGCCGTCAGGCGGCATCTTGCTTTCATCCATTCGCCTTCCACCACCACCAGCCCGACAGATGACAGATCGCCGTAGTCATGCGGTGGTTACGAAACGAATTAGAGAATGAATGAAAATCAAAAAAAAAACACTGAACATGAAACTAGCTACTCCCGAGTGCCAACATTGTAGAAATTGATCCGACGTACTTTCAATCAAAGGCGAAACAAAAACGCAACCACTTATGGGAGGATAATTATTTTGAATTTACTGTGCATTGGGCGAGATGTTTTATCGGCAAACAGCAACAGCCTACTGTGTTATTAAAAAGGTACGCAGAAGAAACACAACAACAACAACAACAGTAGTCAAGGAGACTAATGCGGGTGCGCGCGCGCCTAGAGAAAAGAATAATCTCGGGTCTCTCGGGTCCGTGTGTCCAGAACAAGTCTTGTGAGCCATTAGCGAACCAGAAATTCAATCCCAGTAGAACCTGACCGCCGGGGTATAATTATTCGTCATTAGACCTCCCTTTTCCTCCTCGCCGTTCCTTCAGTTCTTCACTAGGGAGGACGACGCAAGAAGCTAGAAATGTATTCCGATCGATGTGTTCTGGAAAATCAAGCAGCTCATTTTCAAAGCAGAGTTGACATCGGGGGTTTGCAGGAGTAAAAAAAAAAAACAGAACCGACCTTGAGCCAAAACGACACCAACAAGATGCGTGCGTTAACGACTTTCAACTGTTTCGTTTTGCTGCGCTTCCCATCGATCTTCGCATGGGACGCCACTTTGCCGTTCAGAAATGACGCGATCAATCGCAACTGTGTGTGTGTGTGTGTGATGAAAGAGTTCGTCGGATTCGGTGATCGAGACAAATCGGAATCCATACGGCAAAAGGAACAAAAAAAATAAAAAACGGTACACCAACTAGACTCTGTTTGACCACTCAGAGAAGATTCCGCCGACCCCGGAGTTGTTGACTCTCTTTGACTGACTACTGGCCTTACGTACGACTTTTTGTTTCGTGTGTTGTTTTCGTTCATTCATGCCAGAGTTTGTCAGGAAAACCGGTTGGGTTTTTTATTTTTTGGTAGATTTGGGCTTCAATCAGTATATGTTTAGCTAATCCCAACTGTACTCGGGTCTTCTCCAGGACGAAGACAAGTCTTTCTTAAGAAGTCTTCTATTTGAGTAACTCTTTTTACGAACCAAATTTCTAATAACGTAAACTTTTTTTCGAGTCAAGAATTTTGGGCATAACATTGAGAAAATTGCTGCTAACACGATGATGTTAAAAAAGTTTCCGGTCTTACAAAGAAAACAACACTTTTTTTATGTACTAAATTTCCATTTTATTCATCACTGCTTCAGTCTAAGCGATGACCCCAGCGTTCGATGCCAACAGCTTTCTATAAGAATTCTGGGTTGAATCTGGGAACGGACCCAGAAGCGACACGATAACTTTAAGCGAATGCTCCAAGTTTTCTCTTACTCTTCAAGTCAATCTATCGAAGTAGCAATAATGTAATAATCTAATAACAGTGCCCTTTTCATGTTACTGTTTCAGAAATATGACACTATTTACTTGAATTTCATACACAGAAGTAACAGGAGCGCAAGATTTTGCTTGTCTGGCGACGAAAAAAAAAATAAACAGCGAACACAGGGATCTTGGATTTTTTTTAATTCGTTGAGTTTTTATGGATTTTTGTTGTCTTCTTGAGTTCGTTGGATTAATCTCATTTTTTTTTAGTTCTTTGAATTTTTATTTCTAATGAGTTTCCATTAGTTTCTTGAGTTTTTAGTGCTCTCTTCTCTCCTTGTGTTCTTTATTTTTGTTTAATTCCTTTGGTTTTTTGTCTTCTTAAGTTCTTTGGATTGAGCTTATTTTTTGAGTTCTTTAGATTTTAAATTTTAATGAGTTTTCAGTAGTTTCTTGAATTTCCAGTGTTCTCAGAGCTCTTGGAATTGTTTTAATGCTTTCAGTTTTCATGAATTCGTTTTCTTCTTGAGTTTTTCGAATTCCTATTTTTAATGAGTTTTCATTAGTTTCTTGGGTTCTTTTATTTATTTTTTAGTTTTTATGGTGTTTTGCCTTCTTGAGTTTTTTGGATTATTCTTTTTTTTTTTGAGCACTTTGAATTCTAGTTTTAATGAGTTTTCATTAATTCCTTGAGCTTTTAGTATTATAGAGTTCTTTGGGTTCTTTGAATTCTTAATTTTAGTAAGTTTTCTTTAGTTCCTCTAAATATTTTTTGGTCTTAGTGTTCATTGGGTTCTTTGATATTTTTAAATATTTTTGTTTTCACTGTTTTTTTTGTCTTCTTGAGTTCTTTGGATTAATCCAATTTGTAAAGTTTTTTTTTATTTTTTTTAATAAGTTTTCATTAGCTCCGTGAATGTTTAGTGTTCTCAGAGCTCTTTGGGTTCAGCTTAGATTTCTTTCAAATTCTTTGAATTTTGTAAGAATTCTGTCTCTTCATGAATTCTTAATTTTTCCAATAAGCTTTTGTTAGTTTCTTAAGTTTTCATTGTTCTTAGAGTTCTTCGGGTGTTTTGAGTTTTTCATTTCTTTTAGTTTTTTTATGGATTTTTTTTCTGTATTTTTGAGTTTTTTGGATTAGTTCAGTTAATTAATCATTTTTAATTGGTTTCTTGAATTTTTAGTGTTAAGTGGGTTCTTTGAATGCTTTGATTTCGTTTAAAATCGTTCGAGTTTTTGTAAATGTTTTCTCTTTTTGTGTTCTTTGAACTCTTGATTTTAATAAGTTTTCATTAGTTTCTTGAGTGTTTACTGTTCTTAGAGTTCTTTGATTTTTTTAAATTATGTTACTTTTTTCTGACTTTTTCTCTGTCTTCTTGAGTTCTTAAGATTAATTCAATTTTGTCGAGTTCTTTGAGTTTATTGAATAGTAATTTTTAATGGGATTTCATCAGATTCATGAGATTTTGGTGTTGTCAGAATTCTTTGAATCTTAAAAAAACTTAATTTTTTTGAATTTAAGTTCATTGGATTTGAAATTTTTTTTTGATTTTCACGAGTTTTGGAGTCACGAGTAGACAGCCAAAGCTCCAATTTCAAAGCATTTCGTACTGAAGCTTTCTTCGTTCCATTCAGAAGTGATAGTGAAAATTTCAATGTTCGGCCATCACACAAGAACTCTACTCTACTCAGTTCTTTGTTGGATTCTATTCAGTTTTATTTCCAAACAACCCAACTAGTTTATCTTCCGTGGGAAACCCTTTACAATTGAGCTGGTTCAAACAGATCAATGTCATATTTGTAGTGAAATGATTTATCAAACAGACTCAAATAAAACAATTACTGACTCAATTGGTTCTATATTCTACTGCTTTAGAACTAATTGGTTTGGATAGAGATGAAATTCTTTACATGTTTGAAGTGTGGAGTCTATCAGTTCCAAAGGCTCAAACTAAATGAATTTCTCCTATCATCGACAATCTTCGACTGAGTCTTTAAATTAAGCATTGATTCACTGAACAAATCAAACCATCTTCAAAAAAATTCTAATGTTCTTTACAAATCCTCAGAAACCAATGAAAAAGGGAAAATTTTCGGTAGAGCTATCAACCAACCGAACGGCTCTTTGAAATGAACTGTTTTTGCCCAACTCTACTTTGAAGCGTACGGAAAAAAATTGTTCCATTCATTTTCGACATTTATTTCAGTTCAAAACATAGAGTCTCGAGTACCGAGACCGAGTCATGAACTTAGATTCAAATGAAAGATCTTGTAGTCCCTTACAAACTTCCTGAGTTTTCTTCCGGTTCCGGATATGTGCAAAAAATAGAAGAAAATAACTACACTAACTTTTCTCACAGACGACTGAACCGATTCTCACAAATTTAGATTCAAACGAAAGATATAATTATCTTATACAAAGTTTAAAAAATAAAATTACACTGAGGTCTTTTTTTTATGCGGTCTTTTTTATGCGAATTTTCAGTTATGCGGTTTTTTTATGCGGTACGTAAACTCGCATAAAAAAGACTTCAGTGTATTTTGATCTGACTGCCGATTCCGAAAATAACAGTTTGATTAGTGTGAAAATTCCAATCTCAAATTATTTCCTAACTTTTCTCAGAGATGGCGTGACCGATTTTAACAAACTGAGGTTCAAAAGAAAGGTCCTATGGTTCTACAACAAAATTTATGTTGATGCGAACCACGGTTTATAGGGTAAAGTGTAATGTTTCATTTTCCATACGTTCCTAACACTTCCGTTTTATGTTTCACTTTCCATACGTTCCTAACACTTCCATTTTATGTTTAACTTTCCATGCGTTCCTAAAAGTTCCATATTATGTTCCACTTTCCAGGTGTTCCTTATTAAATTCCTTCCATGCGTTCCTGAAAGTTCCATATTATGTTTCACTTTCCAGGTGTTATTAAATAATTCCATCCATGAGTTCCCAGAAGTTCCATATGTTCCACTTTCCGGGTGTTCCTAATCAAATAATTCCTTCCATGCATTCCTAAAAGTTCTATATTATATTCCACTTTTCAGGTGTTCCTCATTTAATAATTCCTTCCATGCGTTCCTTAAAGTTCCATATTATGTTCTACTTTCCAGGTGTTCCTAATAAAATAATTCCTTCCATGCATTCCTAAAAGTTTCATATTACGTTCCACTTTTCAGGTGTTCCTTATTAAATAATTCCTTCCATGCGTTCCTAAATTCCATATTATGTTTCACTTTCCAGGTGTTCTTATTAAATAATTCCTTCCATGAGTTCCCAGAAAATCCATATTATGTTCCTTTTTCCGGGTGTTCCTAATCAAATAATTCCTTCCATGCGTTCCTTAAAGTTCCATATTATGTTCTACTTTCCAGGTGTTCCTAATAAAATAATTCCTTCCATGCATTCCTGAAAGTTTCATATTACGTTCCACTTTTCAGGTGTTCCTTATTAAATAATTCCTTCCATGCGTTCCTAAATTCCATATTATGTTTCACTTTCCAGGTGTTCTTATTAAATAATTCCTTCCATAAATTCCCGGAAGTTCCATATTATGTTCCACTTTCCGGGTGTTCCTAATCGAATAATTCCTTCCATGCGTTCCTTAAAGTTCCATATTATGCTCTACTTTCCAGGTGTTCCCAATAAAATAATTCCTTCCATGCATTCCTGAAAGTTTCATATTACGTTCCACTTTTCAGGTGTTCCTTATTAAATAATTCCTTCCATGCGTTCCTAAATTCCATATTATGTTTCACTTTCCAGGTGTTCTTATTAAATAATTCCTTCCATGAATTCCCGGAAGTTCCATATTATGTTCCACTTTCCGGGTGTTCCTAATCGAATAATTCCTTCCATGCGTTCCTTAAAGTTCCATATTATGCTCTACTTTCCAGGTGTTCCTAATAAAATAATTCCTTCCATGCATTCCTGAAAGTTTCATATTACGTTCCACTTTTCAGGTGTTCCTTATTAAATAATTCCTTCCATGCGTTCCTAAATTCCATATTATGTTTCACTTTCCAGGTGTTCTTATTAAATAATTCCTTCCATGAATTCCCGGAAGTTCCATATTATGTTCCACTTTCCGGGTGTTCCTAATCGAATAATTCCTTCCATGCGTTCCTTAAAGTTCCATATTATGCTCTAATTTCCAGGTGTTCCTAATAAAATAATTCCTTCCATGCATTCCTGAAAGTTTCATATTACGTTCCACTTTTCAGGTGTTCCTTATTAAATAATTCCTTCCATGCGTTCCTAAGTTCCATATTATGTTTCACTTTCCAGGTATTCTTATTAAATAATTCCTTCCATGAATTCCCGGAAGTTCCATATTATGTTCCACTTTCCGGGTGTTCCTGATCAAATAATTCCTTTCATGCGTTCCTTAATGTTCCATATTATGTTCCACTTTCCAGATGTTCTTATTAAATAATTCCTTCCATGAATTCCCAGAAGTTTCATATTATGTTCCACTTTCCGGGTGTTCCAAATCAAAAAATTCCTTTCATGCGTTCCTAAAAGTTCCATATTATGTTTCACTTTCCAGGTGTTCTTATTAAATAATTCCTTCCATGAATTCCTAGAAGTTCCATATTATGTTCCACTTTCCGGGTGTTCCTGATCAAATAATTCCTTTCATGCGTTCCTAGAAGTTCCATATTGTGTTCCACTTTCCAGATGTTCCTTATTAAATAACTCCTTTCATGCGTTTCTAGAAGTTCCATATTATGTTCCACTTTCCAGGTGTTCCTTATTAAATAATTCCTTCCATGCGTTCCTAGAAGTTCCATATTATGCTCAACTTTCCAGGTGTTCCTTAAAAATTCATTTTCAAGGTGTATCCAATGTGAACCCAGAGTGTGTATCTTGAATTTATTTAAAAATTTCTAGAACAATTAATTTGGATCCGACTTCTGGTTTCGGAACCAGAGCGCGATAATAAATAGTAAAATTTTAAATTTCATGAGTATTTTTTCACAAACGATACCAAAAACTGCTACAAATCCGAAAAAATGTCGAACATGCTGATTTGTGGTCCCCCATTTCCTGTCCATTTCGGAAGCACCGACAGTAGTTAAGAGCAAGTCCAAAAGTAGAACTCACTTCGATTTCTCAGCGACGCTTGAACGGATTTTTACAAATCTTGATTTTAACTAAAAATCATATTGTCCCGAAATTTACCGTGAAATTTCATCCGAATCCGACTTCCGGTTCCGTAATTACAGGGCGATGAGTGCTAAAGCTTCCAAACCGCCATATAAAATGTCGATACAAAACCGGTACGTGCTGGCACGGAAGAAGAAAACACAGCTCGCCTTTACGAACAATGCACACATCGAAGCTGATTATTTACCTACTGCTTCTCAGAGATGGATTGACCGGTTTTCATGAACTTAGGTTTAAGTAGAAGGTTTCGTTTCATCGAATGACAAGACTGAAAAAGACAGAAAAACTCATCAATGTATTGTTCTCTAGCATCAATAAAACAATCGATTTTTTATTCAAATTATTTTTCCGTCACCTCGTCCTCGATACAATCGCTTTCCAAATAGCCAATTATGTACTCGTGATCAGATGCTTGCATGTTCACGGAATATTCGCGACAGTCTACAAGCTGAACGTGGATATTTTCAGCAACTTTTGCATGCCCGTCGATCTGTCCATCGAGAACGTCCATCTGACCCTTGCGTCGACTATCATAACCCTCGAAATCTTGCTGAACTTCATTCAACAGTCCCTCGCGATCGAAGATATCATTCCGACCCACGGTGTCCGTAACTTGCGACACAGCCGCTAAATTTTCCACCCAAAAAGAATTGTGGTACGGCCAAAATCGATTCGTTAGGTCCCGATCCAGATAGTACCAGGTGTAGTAAGCACAATCCTGAATATCCCACACCTGAAAGTTCAGGAAAAGACGTTGCAACATGAACGCCTCCTCCCGGCACTCGTCCGAAACGCCCTCGTAGTTCGTGATATACTCGAGAAGGTCAGCATCTTTGCCACGAATCGTCGTCACGAGCATACCGAGCTCAAGGTGGATGTCCGGATTAAACTGTCGAATCTGTTCTCTATCTCTCTCCCGCATATTCCACAGGTCCCATTCCGTTTGGTTCGAGTACTCGGCAAATCTGTTTTGGAACTCTTCCAGAAAGTCGTAATTCGCCGCCGTCACAAACTGGCCGACAGAAATCAGAACCAGCACTGTAACCAAACACCACAACCACCGAAAAGCCATCGAGAACCGCCGAAGTCAACAGGGAAACTGAAGCGCATGTCCGGAATGGATTTTCCAAATTACGGTACAATCTTTACTGTCGAAACTGATTGCAAAGCAATCTTATCTAAAATTTACTCTATCACCCGTGCTCGGTACTCTGGCACTAGGAAAATCGGTGGCCTTCAAATCCCGAAAAAGAAAGGTTCGCCACCATTCGAACTGGTAAAGTGAGTGCGTATCGTTAACAGAACTGTATTTGTCTACGCTTTGACGCTAAGTCGGTTTTTGCCGAATAAAACGTGAAATATCGACATCCTTGAAATACTGATTATTTTTTATGTTAAGATTTGATGATTTACCAACGGTGATCCGAAATTTTAGAATATCTACAGAACTAATCATCTCGCTTAACAACAAATCCTGTAACGTCTGAGATTATTCGGCAAATTTCATCGTTCACCGATGAAATATTTTCACCGAAATTCTTTTGCCTGCATTCATGTCTCCGAAAACTATTCAACCGAGAACCGACTAGACGGAAATTATTTTGCTCAAAACTGTTTTGCTAAAAAAAAACGTTTGCTCGAAAATTATTTCGCCTGAAAATTTTCTTTTGAAAATTATTTTGCCGAAAGCCTTTTTTCGTCGAAAATAATTTCAACTAAATTATTTCAGTCCAAAATTAATTCGACGAAAACAAATTCTTCAACTAAAAACCCGTCTCGTCACTCGAAAACCGTTTGACCGACAAGACGAACATTTAACCGAACATTATTTCGGGGAAAATTGATTCCATGAAAAACTTTTCGATATTTTCGCCCGAAGTTTTTTGTCCGACATTATTTTCCGCAAAACATGTCTTGCAGGAAATCAATACACCTTAATAGCTATCAAATCATAATTAATATCAAATCTCGAAAAATTATTTTAACCGAAAAACCACCTGATCGGAAATCATTTCGCCCAGAGCCAAAATAATTTCGCCCGAAGTCGTTTCGCGAAAAACTAACTTGCAGCAAATCGTTTAGCCCAAAATTATTGTTTGGAAAATTAGTTTTCCAAAAACTGTCCCACTGAAAAATCATTTAGCAGCGAAAAAACATTTTCGCCCGAAGTCATACCACAGAAAATTGATTCGCGCAGCCAACCTTTTAGATTGCAATTATTCTTCCGATAATTATTTTGCCGACAAATGTCTTACCGGAAGCCGTTTCAGCTAAGTTTGTTTCGCAAGTCATTTCGCCCGAAGCCATTTCGTAGAAAAAGAGAATTGATTCGCAGCAAACCAGCCTAAATTTAATCCTTCGAAAATTTCCAAAAACTCGCCTGGTCAGAAATCACAGAAAAAAAATTTTTTTCGTCCGAAGCCACATCACGGAAAAATGATTCGCAACCAACCTTTTAGTCTACATTTATTTTTCGGAAAATTACTTTGCCAAGCCGTTTTACCTAAGTTTGTCTCGACGAAAATCAAATCACGGAAATTTAATTGGCCGAAAAACCGTCTGGTCGGAAATTATTCCGCCCAAAGCCATTCCGAAGAAAAAAAAAATTCACCCGAAGCCATTTCCCGAAAGATTAACTCGCAGCAAATTGTTTAGTCTAAAATTGTTTTTCCACAAACTGTCTCACCGCAAACTCGCCTGGCCTGACCGGAAATCATTTCGCAGAGAAAACAACATTTTCGCCCGAAGCCATATCACGGAAATTTCGCATTCCACGATTCGCAGCCAATCATTTAACCTGCAGTTATTCTTCCGAAAAAAATTTTTCCAGTAACTAACCGGTAAATTGCTCAGCGAAAATAAAATCTTGGAAATTTAATTGCCCGAATACCGCCTGATCGGAAATTATTTCGCCCGAAGTCATTTCGTAGGAAAAAAAATTCGCCCGAAGTCATTTAGCGCGCGAAAAATTAACTCGCAGCGAATCGATTAGCCTAAAATTAGTCTTTCAAAAATCATTTTTCCTGAAACTGTCCCACCGCAAAATCATTTAGCAGAAAAACTTACATTTTCGCCCGAAGCCACATCACGGAAAACTAATTCACAGCCAACCTTTCAACCTACAGTTATTTTTCCGAAAATTATTTTGCCAACAACTGTCCGAGACCGGAAGCCGTTTCACCTAAGTTTGTCTCGGAAGTCATTTCGCCCAAAGCCATTTCGTAGAAAAAAAATTTTCGCCCGAAGTCATTTCGCGAAAAATTACTTCGCAGCAAATCGTTCAGTCTAAAAATATTCTTTGGAAATTTGATTTTCTAAAAACTGTTCCATCGCAAACTCGTTCGGCTAGAAATCACGGAAAATAATTTTTTTTCGCCCGAAGCCACATCACGGAAAAATGATTCGCAGCCAACCTTTTAGCCTACAGTTATTCTTCCGAAAACTATTTCATTAAGCCGTTTCACCTATGTTTGTCTCGACGAAAATAACTCGAAAAGTTAATTAGCCGATAAACCGCCCGGTCGGAAATCATTTCGTTCAGAGCCATTTCGCAGAAAAAAAAAATTTTCGCCCGAAGTCAGTTCACGAAAAATTAGCTCGCAGCAAATCATTTAGCCTAAAATTTTTCTTTTTAAAATTGTTTTTCCAAAAACTGTCTCACCACAAACTCACGGAAAATTTTTTTTTTCGCCCGAGACCATTATCACCAAAAAAGGTTGATTTTTAGAATAAGTTACTTTTCCGAAAATAATTTCACCAAGCCGTTTCACCTGAGTTTGTCTCGACGAAAAAAAAATATCTCGGAAATTTAATTGGCCAAGAAACCGCTTGATCGAAAATTATTTCGCCCAAAGCCATTTCGCAGGAAAACAATTCGCCCGATGTCATTTCGCGAAAAATTAACTCTCAGAAAATCGTTTTAGGCTAAAATTAACTTTTCGAAAATTATTTTTCCGAAACCTGTAACACCTCTGGCCTGGGCGGAAATCATTTAGCAGAAAAAAAACATTTTCGCCCGAAACCATATCACGGAAATTTCGCATTCCATGATTCGCAGCCAACCTTTTAGCCTACAGTTATCCCTCCGAAAATTATTTTGCCGGCAACTGATCGGAAGCCGTTTCATCTTAGTTTGTCTCAACGAAAATTGAACGGCGAAAATAAAAACTCGGAAGGGTAATTGCCGAAAACCGCCTAGCCGGGAATCATTTCGCCCAGAGTCGTTTCGCAGAAAACAAATTTCGCCCGAAATAATTTTGCAGTCATGTTTTAGCCTAAAATTATTCCTTAGAAATTTTTTTTTCTAAAAACTGTCTCACCGTAAACTCGCCTGGACAGAAATCACAGAAGAAAAAACATTGTTTTCGCCCGAAGTCACATCACGGAAAATTGATTCGCAACCAACCTTGTAAAAGTCTACAGTTATTCTTCCGAAAATTAGTTTGCCAACAACTGTCAAAGACCGGAAGCCGTTTCACCTAAGTTTGTCTCGGAAATTATTTCGCCCGAAGCCATTTCCCAGAAAAAATATTTCGCCCGAAGCCATTCCGTAGAAAAAACAAACGCCCGAAGTCATTTCGTAGAAAATTTATTCGCAGCAAATCATTTAGTCTAAAATTATGCATTCGAAAATTGTTTTTCCAAAAACTGTCTCACCGCAACCTTTTTTTTCGTCCGAAGCCGAAAAAAATTGAAATTAATTGAAAAGATTGGTTTTTTAGTCAAAGTTACTATTCCGAACATAATTTTGCCAAGCCGTTTCACCTAAGTTTGTCTCGACGAAAATAACTCGGGAAGTTAATTAGCCGACAAACCGCCTGGTCGGAAATCATTTCGCCCAGAGCCGTTTCGCAGGGAAAAAAAGTTCGCCCGATGCCAATCCGTGGAGTCAATTCGAATCTGAAATCATTTCAGCTTAAAACAAAATCTGCGAAGATTTCTCAGCTGAGAACCCTTTCGCCGGAATTCATTTCACTCAAAGCCGTTTTACTGAACAAAAAAAAAGAACATTTCGACGAAAGACGTTTTCCCCGGAAATTATTTCGTAGAAAACAACTCTGCCTTGAATAAATCCCCCGATACTTATTTTTGTCTCATCAGGATTTATTTCACCGAAAGCCTTTTCGCCGAAAATTCATTTAGCGAAATTGAAATCTCCGAAAGTTACCAAACAAAAAAAACTTGAGCATTTTGTCTAACAATTTATTTATAATAAGCTATCTCACCGAAAATCATTTCATTGAAAACCGCTGTTTGGGTGAAAATTATTTCAGTTAATACAAAATTACCGAAATTTATCTTGTCGAAAAGCCGTCTCGCCGAAAATCATTTCGCTCAACGCCGTTCGGCTGATATACATTATTTTGTCTGTGTTGTTACCAAAACCTATCTCGCTAGAAACCATTTCAACGGAAGCCGTTTCGTCTAAAATTCGGTCAGCGGAAACAGTTAATTAACTTATTAAACTGAAAGTTATTAGATCGAAAACCGTTTCGTTGAACATCAAACATGCAGGTCTCTCATAAGACAATTTAAGTTCTCATAAGAAAAGTTTTCATAAGTTTGTCTGTCTGTCAATTTACTTTGGTAGAGTTTTCCTCCAGAAAAATGAACGCATTTTCTCAGACAGCGCATCATCCTCATGTCAGCGCTTGAACTTTAATCGTAGCGAAAACTTTCAACAGACGAAACCAGGCAACTCTACAAATAATCCAAATAAATTCTTTACGTTTTACCATTAAAAAATGTAAAGGTTAATTGGAAAAGATTTCAAGAGACAGCAACCGCACTAGTGACAGTTTAAGCTACAGTGCCTACTTCGATTGTTGTCACATTAAACATCGCCGTTGCGATGAGAGCAAAAAGCTATTCCACGCCGATTTTTTCGACGATTCGAATACGAATATCGAAGGATGCGATTGAAGATTAGCGCACCAGTGATAAGACGCCCAGACAACTTTATTACACATTGCGTCGACAGTTCAGATTAGATTAGACCTACTCCCGTAGCCGTAGCCGCGGTAGTTATCGGTAGTCCGTGGAACAAAGCCGACTCAGACGACGCGTGATCTTCCGTTCGAGACGATGTCCTTCAGCCGTTCCTCCATTGGCTGCCTGCTGCTGTTGTTGTTGTTAGGAGTTCAGCTCGTTGCGGCGGACTACAGCTTTCTGGAGCGGTTTCACGAAGAATTCGTAACCAACTCGCAGGAATCGGATCAGGTTTCGCAGGAGCTACGTGCTGCCAACAGCGAGCAGATCCGTGTGTTCAATGGGCGATTGATCGAACAGATAGGAAACCTGGTGCCAACGATACGAACCGGTGCCGAAGAGTTCCTGGAGTTCATCCAGAGCCACGACAATGTAACGGACGAGTGCATGGATGAGGTGATGTATTTGCACGATTTCTACCGCGGCCTGCAGGCGAGAGACATAAAGACCTGTGCGTATCAAGCCTGGAAGCAACTCGACTACGACACGACGAATCGTTTCTGGCCGTTCCACAACCAACTGGTGATCGAAAACTCCCGTGTGACCTCACTGGTGATAAGAACCGTAGGAAACCACAACATATTCGAAATCGATGCCATTGACGAAGAACTGCAGGCTGTGATGGAGTATTATCTTGTTCTGCGGGAGAAACAAACCGAACTTCTCGGGGAAGAAGTGGCCGCACATGCAGACTTCGCTGACGTCACATCCGAAGATTTAACCGAATGCCTCGACTATTGTCTTGCGCTGCAGGCTAGGGACCACGAGTACATAACCGGATATCTGGAGAGTGATTGTAATCCCGTTCCTAGTCCTACTGAGAGCCCAGAAAAATAAGAAGAAATGGTGATTTGATAACGGTTTAATAAAGTCGATTCGAAGCACAATAAACAGTGGAAATTAGCCAGATTTCGATAGCGATCAATCAAAATCACCCGAAATGGTGGGATTTTCTGTACTATATTACGGGTAGAGATTAGATTACCACCATCATGTGGTATTCCGTTTTTTTTTCTATTAAATTCCTTTAAAACTTACTAAAAAGCGTCCCTTTTTTATTTTTTGATTTTCGATTCATGCAGAAAATCATCGAACCGAAAAATAAACATCGCAATTCGAACGTGCGCACTCTCCCAGTAAATTCGAACATCGGACGCATCGTGCACGAAAGCTTTTGATTGCGTCTCGAGCTTACATAGTGTATCGGTAGAACAAAAGAGTGAAGATATACCAAAGCAGAGAGCGGATATCCAATACTCAGGTGATGAGATATATCGGGGTTGGATTTTAACCTCAAACATAGGGCCAGAGTTTTTCTGGCCCTAAGAGGCGAATGACCTAAAGGTTAAAGCCTCCATGATCGAGACAAAAGAATGTTTAACACTCTTGCACACCCTATCGGGGAGACGTCGGCTCGAAAATGCCTTGTTTGATATTCCTTCGCTCTGTTTCTCTAGCGATACATAATGTAAACATAAAGCTTTTTTAGGTCGACGCGATTGATGCAAATGGTGCAGAATTGTCCGATGACGGGCCGATCGAAGCGCTACAATCGGCCCTATATCGTGCTCAATCGGTCCGATAATCGGCCCGATGATCGGGCCGATGCGGGTCGACAACATCCACCGGGCTCTCTTTTACCGCAGTGAACTTCGATTGCAAATTTTCGTTCATAGAAACTGAAATGAGACACAGTCGGGAGCGAATTGCACCGAAATGTCAAAAATTACTGATGTTTAGTAGTGAAGATCGAATTTTGTTTGAATGCAATTCTTCCTGAACTGGAAGAACACAGTTAGAAGATTCGTGGTCTAGAACTTCAGAATGATGAGTGCAAAAAAAGAAAAGGAAAACATGTGCACTCAAATTTTGAATAAAAGATCCGAAAAAGCCATGGTAAATTAATGAATTCGGCACCGAAATAACACGAAATGATTCAGAGACAAATGTTGGAAATAATTTCAGATAAAACGGACTTCGATGTAATAATTTTTAGTGGAATAATTTCCAGTGAAACGATTTACGGGAACCGAAATTTGTTTATTAATTGTTAATGAAATAGTTTCCACCAAAAACGGTGGAATGGTTTATTGAAATATTTTTTTTGATAGAAACGGTTTTCAGTGGAAAGATTTTCAACGAAATGACTTTTGGAAAAACAGTTCTGGCAACACGGCTTTAGATGAAAAAAAAATTCCGGCAAACCGACCATGGTGGAAAAGAAATTTAACCCGGTTTTTGGTGGAACAGTTTTCAACGAAATGAATCGGGCTGAAGCGACCTTCAAAGAAATAGTTTTAGGCGAAATGATTTTCGTTGAACTGGCCTTCGGGGAAAGATTTTCAGCAAAATGACGGACAAAATGTTTTCGGTGCAAGTGGTTTTGGTGGCATGATTTTCGGCAAAACTGATTTCAGTGAAATTTCGGTAAAACGGCTTTAGGTTATTTTTCAGGGACTTTTTTTTCCAGAATCACGGCATTCGATGGAATGATTTCGGCGAAACGGTCTCTGGTGAAACAGTTAAAATGAACTTCAATGGAATGATTTTTGGAGAACCGACTTTCGGCGGGTTTCGGTGAAACGATTTTCATCGAAAGAATTTTAGGCACGGCCCACGGGGATTTTTGAAAGAAGATTTTAGAAATTTTAAGCGAAACTAAATAGCTTTCAAAAAAATTAAACAGCTCTAAGTGAAATGATTTTCAGCGAAATGGTTTTCGGGAAAACTATTTTACAGTGTAACAATTTTCAACGAAATATTTATTTTACAAAACGACTTTCGGTCAAATGAATCGAAATTAAATCAATTTCGGCGGAGCGGCTTTCGATTTTCGTGAAAACTATTTTCAATTAAATAATTTCCAACAAACGGGTTTTTAGCGAAACGGCTTTCGGTGAAATGATTTTCGGTGAATCAGATTTTTTGCGAAGAACATATTCGGCTAAAATCGGGTGAAATAATTTTGAATTAAATCAATTTCGGCGGAGCGGCTTTCGAATTTTGAGAAAACTATTTACAATTAAGTAATTTTCAGCAAACGGGTTTTTAGCGAAACGGCTTTCGGTGAAATGATTTTCGGTTAATCAGTTTTTGTGAAGAACATATTCGGCTAAAATCGGGTGAAATAATTTTTAATTGAATCAATTTCGGCGGAGCGCATTTCGATTTTCGAGAAAACTATTTACAATTAAATAATTTTCAGCAAACGGGTTTTTAGCGAAACGGCTTTCGGTGAAATGATTTTCGGTGAATCATATTTTTTGCGAAGAAAATATTCGGCTAAAATCGGGTGAAATAATTTTTAATTGAATCAATTTCGGCGAAGCGGCTTTCGATTTTCGAGAAAACTATTTACAATGAAATGATTTTCAGCAAACGGGTTTTTAGCGAAACGGCTTTCGGTGAAATAATTTTCGGTGAATCAGTTTTTTTGCGAAGAACACTTCTCGGCTAAAATCGGGTGAAATAATTTTTTAATCAAATCAATTTCGACGGAGCGGCTTTCGATTTTCCAGAAAACTTTAAATTTGAATAATTTTCAGCAAAATGGTTTTCGGTGAAACAATTTTCGGTGAATCAGGTTTTTTTTTCGAAGAACATACTCGGCTAAAATTGGGTGAAATCATTTTTAATTGAATCAATTTCGGCGGAGCGGCTTTCGGTTTTAGAAAAAACTATTTTAAACTAAATAATTTTCAGCAAAACGGTTTTTTAGCGAAACGGCATTCGGTGAAATGATTTTCGGTGAATCAGTTTTTTTTGCGAAGAACATATTCGGCTAAAATCGGATGGAATAATGTTTAGTTAAATCAATTTCTGCGAAATGGCTTTCGATTCTCGAGAAATTATCTTCAATTAAATAATTTTCAGTAAAACGGTCTTTAGTTGAACGGCTCTCGGTGAAATGATTTTCGGTAAACCAGTTTGATTTTTGTGAAGAACATATTCGGCTAAAATCGGGTGAAGTAATTTTTAATTGAATCAATTTCGGCGGACTGGCTTTCGATTTTCAAGAAAACTATTTTCAATTAAAGAATTTTCAGCAAAATGGTCTTTATCGAAACGGCTTTCGGTGAAATGATTTTTTTGAGGATCAATTTTCAACGAAATGATTTTCTACAAAATGGACTTAGAAAGAATGATTTAGTAGGGCGGAACAGTTTCCGGGGAACGGATATTTTGTGAAATATTATCTAGTAAAACAGCTTGCACTGAAACATTTTTTGTTATCGAAAAGTTTTTCGAAAATAAACCGGGTTTGGCAACACGGTTCCAGAAACAAATGCTCGCTGAAACGAATTCCGATGGAACGAGTCAAATAAATTTTACCGAAATGATTTTTGACAGAACGGTATTCGGTGAAACAATTCTTAGTGAAATGAATGAACGACGAAACGACTTTCGAATGTCAATGAGAATTTCGGCGAACTAATTTTCTGCGCAAATCAGTTTTTGACGGAATTATTTTCTACAAAACTATTTTCAGAGAATTGAATTTCAGTGAAATTATTTCTCATTAGGCAAAACTGTTTTCGGTGAAACAGTTTTCCACCGAATTGGTTTTCGGTGAAATAATTATCCGAGAAATGAAGATCGGTCAAATGGAATAGTTTTCGCTGAAATGATTTTCTGTGAGCTATAATACTAGCAACTGTAACAAAACGATTACCGATGACATTTTTTTGTGAGATGCTTTTCGGTGAGTCGACATTCGAGGAAATGATTTTTTTCCTTGCCAAACGAATACCGATAAAATTATAATTTCAAAAATGTTAACTTAGTAAACAAAATCGCTGGTAGTCCAAAATGCTTGTTTAACGAAGTAAGAACGTGTTGCTGGGAAACATTTCGCCGAAGACCGTTTGGTCAACAATCGATTTCGCAAAAAATCTTATCATAAAAATTTTTTTTTCAATTATTTAATCGATTTTGGCGAAAATCGTTTCATCGAAAATTACAGAAAACCATTTTTTTCTGTGATTTTCGATGAAATGATTTTCAGCGAAACGGTTATCGATGCAGCATTTCCGCCGAAAATGGCTTTCGATGAAATGATTTTCGTTTTCGGTAGACCATTTCCGCCAAAATTGATGAAACGATTCATAATGACAAGATTTTTGAGAAATCCATTGTCGACCAAACGGTCTTCGGTGAAAATTTTCTCGGTGAAACGACTTTTGGTGAAACTTTCTTTTAGTCAGCTTACACTTCGTTAGACAAGCATTTTGAACTATCAGCGATTGGTTAAGCAAATCGGATATCTGATTTGGTCTAGAAAAACGACCTTTTGGAGCGTTCATTCAAGCGTCCCGCAACTGGAAACTGTTATTGAAGGTGGTAAACGGCAGTAAATCTTTCGCAATGTTTGATTGCCCTGCCGTTATCTACAATATCGAGGTGAGGTGATTGTCCATGACGGCAGCGACAGCACAATCACAAGCGGAAGTTGTAAATCTAGTTTGTAGTTCCGAAACTTTTTTCCGTTATTTACCGGACACTGGGTTGAAATTCCGGATCACTCAGATCAAAGGGCCCTCTTGAATTTCCATAACCGACAACTGCTCGTCAGATATCTTGAATCGACACGTAGAATAATTTACAAAAAGAAAATGCAACAGTGATAAAATTTAGTGCAAGATTGACTCAACGAGCAAGATTCAAAAACTGATCAGTTTCGATTCCAATGCTTTGACCGTGTAGAAAACGTGTGGTCCTGCGTCAAAAGTCGGTACGATTGGAATAATCAATTTATCGGTAGTTGATAAGATTAGCTGCCTATGTTACGATTCGGAATTTCCTTACGATTGGGAAATATTCTCACGTGTAATATCCGCCTGGTTTTGGGGTTATGGTCATTTGAGATTAAGCACCTAAATAAGCGAGTGATTGTCGTCGTAGGTTCAGTTCGCTGTAATAAGTCGGATGCGGATAAACGATGGTTCCGAAGTGGATTGTGATTAGCCTTTTGGCGGTTCTGACCGTGCACTGTTCATCCGCGGAATACGCCTTCCTTGAGGAATATTTGAATCAATTCGTCAGCTATTCGACGGCAACAAGTCAGGAAATTGAAGACCTTCGTGCAGTCAACAGTGGACTGAATGGACAGCTTAATCGAGACCTGCTGCCCATATTGGGACAGTTGACGGCGACAATGCAAGCCCGGGACGCGGAATTTTTGCTGGAAATTGAAAATCACGAGGACGTGTCGCACGAATGTCGCGTGGCTGTGCTGAATATGCGTCGTTTCTACACTTGGTTTCAGAACTGGGATATTCAAGACTGCGCCTATGCGGCGAGTTTAAAACTGTACAGCGACTTCGTCAACCGTTTCTGGACCTACCACAATCCATTCGCTCGGGAAAACGTTCGAGCCATTTCTCAGGTCATTCAAACCCTGGGACGGAACAGTGTTCTAGATGTGGACGCTCTTCGAAGTGAGCTGGCGGATGAGCTGACTTACTATCGTAATCTTCGGCTAGGGCGTGAAGAAGTTTTACGAGATGAGATCGCCAGACATGACGACGTGGCCGAGTATGCTCTGGCTTCGCTGAACAACTGTGCCGACGATGCAGACATTATGCAAGGATATGATCACGCATATATCCGAACTTATTTGGAGACAGATTGTGAAGATATTGTAATAGATCCTACGGAATCGACTACGGTTGAGAATGGAACAACTGACACAACTACCACAACGGTGGATTCGGAAACGACTACCCAGGAGGGCACTACCACAGAGGAAAGCGAAGCACTCGGCAAACCCGAAGCGGCGGCGGCAGTGAAACAACCGAGGACCTTAAAAAGGTCAGAACTACCGGCATTTCCGATCGTACGGCATCGTGCGAATAGAATAATTGTAGTTTAATTTTAATAAATAGTCAGATTGTTTGTGTTTACTAATGTCATATGATTTCTTCCGAAAGCTTGATGAATCAGATCTTCGACGTTTTCATAGAGTTTTCAGTACGGATTGATGCGGTTCAAATGGGGTCCTAGTCCTACTGATGCTCGCTGATTGTCATATAAATATACAACTGGAGAGGAATACCACATTTCCGTTTTCTTCAATTGTCCCATTTTCTGTTCAAACCGTGCTTAATTCTCAACTTTCGGTTGTAGTCTAAAACTCCACAAAAACTAATATCGACTGTCATAGTCTGCCAACAAACCGGCCGAAATCCGTGTCTAACTAAACAACACAAGTAGGCGCTGCTGATGCTGACATTTGCAGACACTGTTCGGAACACGTGGCTTTGTTTTTTTCCATCGCAACTAGTTTGTTGAAATATTTCAAATGATAAGTGGGAAATATTTCTTCGATGCGAACGAGGGAGTTTGCTGATTTTGATCATCGACGTCAGTTGGAAATTGTTGTCAACGTGAAATTTGAAAATACACTAGTCATTTTTATGCTTTATAGTTTCGTTTAAAAACGCATAGTTTTGAAAATTTGCAATCGCAAAACTAGAGAAAAAATTGTTTTGTTTAGGCAGATGTCTAGACATGAAAAATCGAGAACTGGTGTCATCTCGAAAAAATTAAATTTTTAGATTTCCGAAATAGAAGTTTTTTATCCTTTGATCCCAAATGTTTTAAAAATGCATGAAACGTTGAGATCCGTGTTATCTAAAACAAATGTTTTTTTTAATATCGGCTTTGAGACTATTTGAAAAAATGTTGAGATTTTTAAAATCGAGGTAACACTAAGTCGTGCAGTTCTAAGACGGAATAAGGAAACCGCATAACTTTGAAAATTCGCATTGAAAACCGTTTAAAAAGAGACTTGAAAGTATTTCATTTGTTGGTTTGGCTCTGGGCGAAATGGTTTCTGTCGAAACAGCTCTGGATGAAAAGGATTTCGACTAAACTACATTCGTCGAAATGACGTTCGTCGAAACGATGTTCGTCGAAACGACGTTCGGCGAAACGACGTTCGTCGAAACGACGTTCGTTGAAACGACGTTCGTCGAAACGACGTTCGGCGAAACGACGTTCGTCGAAACGACGTTCGTCGAAACGACGTTCGCCGAAACGATGTTCGCCGAAACGACGTTCGTCGAAACAGACCGTTGAACCGAATGCCATTTTTTTTCGTTCAACAAACCCGGCAGACAGAGGTCCATTGTTGAGCCATTTTTAACATGAGGAGTTGGAGCCCCGTTGGACTAGTTTTACTGCAGAATTTCTGAAGTTTTTTCCACTTTTTTGTTAAAACTAACAATAACAGATCGGCTGCAAAGTTCGTATCGTTTCTATGAGAGGGCGCCACTAGAATTAAATCCATACCGTTTTCAGTTAGTACCAACCTTCAAAAGATACGTGAATAAATTTGACAGCTGTCTGATTATTAGTTTGTGAGATATTGCATTTTGAGTGAAGCTACTTTTGTTATTGTGAAAAAAAAATGGAAAAAAAAGGAATTTCGTATGTTGACGAAACACTACTTTTTGATGAAAAAAAGTGCCGCCGATACCAAAAAATGGCTTGATGAGTGTTATCCAGACTCTACACCGGGCGAAGCAACAATTCGTAAGTGGTTTGCAAAATTTCGTACTGGTCATATAAGCACCGAAGATGATGAACGCAGTGGACGTCCAAAAGAGGCTGTTACCGATGAAAACGTGAAAAAATCCACAAAATGATTTTCAATGACCGTAAAGTGAAGTTGATCGAGATAGCTGACACCCTAAAGATATCAAAGGAACGTGTTGGACATATTTTTCACGAATATTTGGATATGAGAAAGCTTTGTGCAAAATGGGTGCCGCGTGAGCTCACAATCGATCAAAAACAACAACGAATTGATGATTCTGAGCAGTGTTTGGAGCTGTTATATCGAAATAAAACCGATTTTTTTCGTCGATATATAACAATGGACGAAACATGGCTCCATCACTTCACTCCGGAGTCTAATCGACAGTCAGCTGAGTGGACTGCACGCGATGAACCGAACCCAAAGCATGGAAAGACTCAACAATCGGCTGGTAAGGTTATGGCGTCTGTATTTTGGGATTCGCATGGTATAATTTTCATCGACTACCTTGAAAAGGGAAAAACCATCAACAGTGACTATTATATAGCGTTATTAGAGCGTTTGAAGGACGAAATTTAAAAAAAAACGGCCTCGTTTGAAGAAGAAAAAAGTTTTGTTTCATCAAGACAATGTACCGTGTCACAAGTCGATGAAAACCATGCTGAAATTGAACGAATTGGGCTTCGAATTGTTCCCTCATCCACCGTATTCTCCAGATTTGGCCCCCAGTGACTTTTTCCTGTTCTCAGACCTCAAGAACGCTCGCTGGTAAAAAATTTAGAAGCAATGAAGAGGTAATCGCTGAAACTGAGGCCTATTTTGAGGCAAAGGACAAATCGTACTACAAAAATGGTATCGAAAAGTTGGAAGATCGCTATAATCGCTGTATCGCCTCTGATGGCAATTATGTTGAATAATAAAAACGAATTTTTGCAAAAAAATGTGTGTTTCTATTAAACGATACGAACTTTTCAGCCGAACTGTTACCGCCCTGTTATTCGGTGATGTCTTGGGTCAAACCAGGTATGTTTGTTCATGAGTACAACACTGTTTCATGCTTCAAGCAATGAAGTGGAATGATGATGATTATGAAATCAAACTAATCTCGAGCATGGCGTGGTTCTCGTAATACCTTATCAACAAGGCAATAAACAACGTTCAGCCGATCAAATCTCAATCTTATGCGGTTATAAATAACTTTTATTATGAAACTGTTCCTTGAAGCTGTATTCTAAAATAATCTTTGATTGGTAGTCTTGTAAAAAAAAAAACATTTTATTTTTAACCCAAACTTCAGAATTTACTTAGACTACAATCATCCTACCACCGGTTCGATGCTGTGGGACCGCGAACTTCTGTGATAGCTCCGATAGTTTTCGAAGTTTTGAACTCTTCACCACATCTTCAGGATCGTCGGTTATTTCGGCTTCTTCAGTAGTACTTTCATCTTCACCATCGACGGTGGTTTCTTCACCGTTCCCAGCTGTAGTAGTTTCCGGCGGTACAAAGACACAGTCATGCTCCAAATAAGATCGCAGATATTCATGATCCGCCTCCTGCAAAACCTCCGAATCGACTCGGCAGTCGTTCAACAGCTGGAGAATATTCTCGGCGACGGCGTCATGTTTCGCAATTTGTTCTCGCAAAGCTTCCTCACGACCAACCCGGAGATTGCGGTAGTAGTCCAGTTCTTCGGCCAACTCACTCCGCAGTGCTTCCAAATCGAGAACGTTGTTCCGTCCCAGGGTTTGAACGACCTGAGAAATGGCACGATCGTTTTCCCGTGCGAATGGGTTGTGGTAGGACCAGAAACGAGTGGCGAAATCATTGCGTAGCCAATTGGCGGCCTGGTAGGCGCAATGTTCGATGTCATGATTTTGGTAGGCCACGTACAAAAAGCGCAATTCCAGTAGATACTCACGGCACTGTTCCGGATCGTCCTCGTAGTCCAACAGTTCTTGCAAAAACTCCGCATCCCGTTCTCGCATCGTCCACACCAACTGCCCGAGCACTGTCAGAATGTCACGATTCAGTTGTCCATTCAGTCCCGTATTGACCGCACGGAGGTCCTCGATTTCTTGATGCGTTGTCATCGAATAGTTACCGAATTGGGCTAGGTATTCCTCTAGGAAGGCGTATTCCGCGGTTGAGTAGTGCACGGCCGAAGCCGTCAGACAACCTAACAGAATCCACCACTTCGGAAACATCTTGCTTCCAGAAATTTTGACAAGAAACTGACCGGAATGCGATAATTCTTCGCGTATATAGCCGACCATAATCCGTATCATTCGAACCCTTTCGGGCTGATAACAGATAGCGGGAAACTCCATCCATTGTATTACACGGAGCCAATGAATGAACAAATCTAATCTTGAGAGTACAACCCCGATTACAACATTAGGATGTTTCAAGTTTTTTTTGTCAGTCAGATAAGAAATTCTATTAACTCTTAACTAATACATTTATTGAAAGATGCATTCTAAGGCTACCTAAGCTATACTGTACAGTCTATGACGGGCATGTGGTAATCTCGACAGTACCTTTGAGATCTCGCGTAACTTCGCCGCTTCCCGATCTTTCGCCGTTTCGGGAGCCTCCTCTTCGTCGACGGTGGTTTCCTCTTCGTCGACGGTAGTTTCCTCTTCGCCGACGGTGGTTTCCTCTCCGTCGACGGTGGTTTCCTCTCCGTCGACGGTAGTTTCCTCTCCTTCGACGGTAGTTTCTTCACCATCGACGGTGGTTTCCTCTCCGTCGACGGTAGTTTCCTCTCCGTCGACGGTAGTTTCCTCTCCGTCGACGGTGGTTTCTCCACCATCAACGGTAGTTTCCTCACCATTATCTGTAGTCAATGTAGTTCCCTCGTCTTCGGTAGTCGTCGTAGTTCCCTCACCGTCTTCGGTAGTCGTCGATTCTCCGTCCTCGTCCGTAGTGGTTGTCTCCGGTGCCTCCGTCGTAGTATGGCCCGGTGGTTCGGTTGGTGGAGCCGTGCAGTCGCTGTCCAGATAAGTCCGCATGTACTCGTGGTCCGCTGCTTGCAGTGCCTCGGCCCAGACACCGCAGTCGGTCAGTTCGGTGAGTATTGCCTCGGAAGCATCGTCGTGCCGGTCAAGTTCGGCTTGCAGTGCGTCCAACTGTTCATCGCGGAAGGTTTCAACGCTGGTCACCTCAGCTTCCAGAGCACTGCTCAGACCATCCCCATCGTACAGGTTATTATCTTCCAACACTCGTATGACCCTGGAAATCACCAGCAAATTTTCCCGCGAGAACTCGTTATGGACCGGCCAGAAGCGATCGTAAAAATCGGATTGCAAACCCCACCGCGCAATCGAGGAACAATTTTGGATGTCCTGATTCTGGAGCTCCACGTAGCGAACCCGTAGCTCGAGGACTTCGTCGCGGCACGTTTCAGTAATGCCGTCGAATTCCTCAACCTCCGTCCGGAATTCGTCGGCACGTTCTCGCAGTGTGAACACCAAAGCGGCAAGCTCCGCCAACAGATCCCGGTTAGTTTGACCGTTCAAGTCATGATTGTTACCCCGTAAAGTTCCCAACTGTTCGCCCGTACCGTTCGACAGGGTCGCAAACTGGTCGAGGAATCCTTCCAGAAAATCGTGCTGTGCGGACGAATGCTGTACCGCGGAAACGGCCACCAATCCCAACAGGATCCACTTGAAAAACATGTCGTCGTCGAAAATTTCTCCAAAACTGGTTTCTCCACCAGGATCTACAGGGCTTTTATATGAGGAAGGCTTCGCAAACACATTCAACATCTTGGTGCTATCGATGGATACATCATCGGGGAGAAACAATCTAATCATTCCACGTGAATGGTGTTGGTAGTTGTGGTCAATTCGTACGCAATTGCTTTGCCGGCACGCGGAAGGTGTGAAATCAAAATCTTATCGCTACACCCGTTCGAATTCTGGTGGCGCCAACAAACTACCCTCAATCTAATCTAAACTACCCGGCATTGAATAATCCGGTTCCGCTTTCGATCGATCTCAGCTAAAAACAATTTACTCATATCCGTTCGGAGCTGGAAATGGAAATATTTCAATTCAGCACCATCGTCACAAAGAGTAGCAGCAGCAGGCCATGCCAAATCTCTGTTGTCGGTCGAGCTGTCATCCGAAAGAACGTCACTCGGACCAGCGCATAATCTAATCTAGACAATCCCAGAATCAGTACCCAGAAAGCAATGAACAATAGGCCAGGATAGTGAGTGACCCAATCGATCGAGAGACGTCTGGAATCTTCCGGGCGCACACGCGTACAGGCTATAAAATGAGCACGAACCGAGCGTCATCCGGTAATTATGACACCGTAAACTGAACAAGGTAAGTTAATCTAATGGCGTTTTCGTTTTTAATTTGCACTACACCGGTGCAGTTCTACACGGAGGCATGAATAAATGAACAAAAATGACGAAAACATAAACAGTAACCATTGACTACAATAAACGATTTCATTGCACAGAGCTACACCAAACTTTTGATGAGTGCTACACCAGTGGTATCGGTGCAGAAAAAGTGTAGCACTAGTGTAGTGCAATTGGTAAAAACGAACGGTTTAGGTGCAGCTTTCGCTACACCGGTGTAGTGCAATTTAAAAACGAAAACGACATAACTCGTATTACGCGTTGTTGAAGATGGACCTTTTTCAAAGTGACACATAGATTAGTGGTACACTGTTTTCAATTCAATTATGTACTTCGCTAATGATGATTTTGTGTGTGTGTGTTTTTTTTCGTTTTTTCCGAAGAGTCCGATTCGGACGAGTCACGCGAAGAAACATTATTTATTACTTCTGAAGGATCTAGGAATAGAAAGGTTAGACCTGGGACTTGAAACATGACATTTGGGACCAGGGATTTACGATTTGAACCTTGGAACTTGCGTCTTGAAACGTAAAACTTAGGATTTGGGATTTTGGCAGTTTGAACTATGAAACTGGAGACTTGGAACACCGAAACTTGTGGCTCGAAACCCTCAAAATTGCGACTTGAAATTTAAACCTTTAGAAAAATACAACTTAAGACCTGAAATTCGTTATTTGGAAATAATTAATAATGCAGAACTTGATAATTCTACTAAAAAAAAAACTAGTTATTTCGAACCGTTCTTTCGTTTCTTCGGAAATTTTTTGTAGGTTCCCAAAAAAAATTGAGATCAAATTCGTGGAAAACAAATTGAATAGAATTGAAACTAAAAGACGACACCGATTTTTTATTTTTCTTCAACGTTTCGACAATTGATTGTAGTCTTCCACAGCGCTAGCTACGGAATCGTGTGTTAAATTTTATTTCGATACGTATTTGTTGTCGACTTTCAAAGTATTAGGCTCGATTTTTTGCGTTAGTTTTTTTTTTGGGAATTAAATTTGGACAGCAACACCAATTCTTCATGTACGGGATCAGTTGCTCCGTTTGTATTAGGTATAATCTTTCCGGTAATTTTCGGATCCCGGATCGAAAAAGGAGTCCTCTTTTGACGCTGCCCATGAAGCAATCCATTTTTTCAACTCTTCGAAGGACTGAAAATGTTGATCTGCCACGCCGTGTGCCATCGAACGGAATAGGTGGAAGCCAGAAGGGGCGACATCTGGGCAATACGGCGGGTGGGGCAAGACTTCCCATTTCAGCGTTTCCAGGTACTTTTTGAACACTTTTGCGATGTGAGGCCGAGCATTGTTGTGTTGGAGGATGACTTTGTCATGTCGCTCTTGATATTGTGGCTGCTTTTTTTTTTAGCGCGCGACTAAGGCGCATCAGTTGCGTTCGGTAGCGATCTCCTATGATGGTTTCACCCGGTTTTAAGAGCTCGTAGTAAATCACACCGAGCTGAGATCCCACCAAATACAAATCATAAACTTGGCGCCGTGAATATTCGGTTTTGCCTTCGACGAAGTAGCATGCCCGGGCTTTCCCCATGATTTTCTGCGTTTAGGATTATCGTATCGCATCCACTTTTCATCACCGGTTACGATTCGATGTAAAAACCCCTTACGATTTTCTCTTTGAAGCAGTTGCTCACATACAAATAGACGGCGCTCGATGTCCCTCGGTTTCAACTCGTACGGCACCCAGTTTCCGTTTTTCTGAATCATGCCCACGGGCTTGAGACGTTTTGAAATGGCTTGCTGACTCACTTCCAACGATTCGGCAAGCTCTTCTTGGGTTTGGCACGAATCTTCATCAAGCAATGCCTCTAGTTGTTCATCTTTGAAGGTTTTTTCTCTTCCACCACCATGTTTGTCTTCGAAATCGAAATCACTATTTTTAAAACGTTGAAACCACTCCCGACACGTTCTTTTACTCAGAGCAGCATCACCGTGAGAATTGTAACAGAAAAGTAAAACTTCCCGCAAATGGCGAGAATTGGGCACATAAACAGACATTTTCGAGCGTGGATAATACGAAAACAGGAACAACTGTCACTAAAACGGCAATGACAATTCGTTAGACACTGTACACACTCACCAGCCTCAGCCGGTACAGCCACCTATCGGAAAACGGAAGCAAAGTTGTATACCTGACTAGTGGACCATGAATACCAATACCGATAAACCAACTTCTTCGTAGGAATCGAAGTGCTGCGTGGCCCATGGATGAAAAAAAAACTGGATAGTCGAAAGGGGTCAAGTCTTGGTGAATACGACGGGAGGGATGGAAACTTCCAGAAGTTTGTTTTGTGTAACAAAATTACTTTGCCGTGTGCCATCTGGCCGATTTTGATAGTTTTTTTCGATTGATCAGTTTTTGTTTGTAGCGATTAGTAAAAGATCGGCTGAAAAGTTCGTATCGTTTCTATGAGAGGGCGCCACTAGAATTAAATCCATACCATTTTCAGTTAGTACCAACCTTCAAAAGATACGTGTATAAATTTGACAGCTGTCTGATTATTAGTTTGTGAGATATTGCATTTTGAGTGAAGCTACTTTTGTTATTGTGAAAAAAAAATGGAAAAAAAGGAATTTCGTGTGTTGACGAAACACTACTTTTTGATGAAAAAAAGTGCCGCCGATACCAAAAAATGGCTTGATGAGTGTTATCCAGACTCTGCACCGGGCGAAGCAACAATTCGTAAGTGGTTTGCAAAATTTCGTACTGGTCATATGAGCACCGAAGACGATGAACGCAGTGGACGTCCAAAAGAGGCTGTTACCGATGAAAACGTGAAAAAAATCCACAAAATGATTTTCAATGACCGTAAAGTGAAGTTGATCGAGATAGCTGACACCCTAAAGATATCAAAGGAACGTGTTGGACATATTTTTCACGAATATTTGGATATGAAAAAGATTTGTGCAAAATGGGTGCCGCGTGAGCTCACAATCGATCAAAAACAACAACGAATTGATGATTCTGAGCAGTGTTTGGAGCTGTTATATCGAAATAAAACCGATTTTTTTCGTCGATATATAACAATGGACGAAACATGGCTCCATCACTTCACTCCGGAGTCCAATCGACAGTCAGCTGAGTGGACTGCACGCGATGAACCGAACCCAAAGCGTGGAAAGACTCAACAATCGGCCGGTAAGGTTATGGCGTCTGTATTTTGGGATTCGCATGGTATAATAGCGTTATTAGAGCGTTTGAAGGACGAAATTTCAAAAAACGGTCCCATTTGAAGAAGAAAAAAGTTTTGTTTCATCAAGACAATGCACTGTGTCACAAGTCGATGAAAACCATGCTGAAATTGAACGAATTGGGCTTCGAATTGCTCCCTCATCCACCGTATTCTCCAGATTTGGCCCCCAGTGACTTTTTCCTGTTCTCAGACCTCAAGAGAATGCTCGCTGGTAACAAATTTAGAAGCAATGAAGAGGTAATCGCTGAAACTGAGGCCTATTTTGAGGCAAAGGACAAATCGTACTACAAAAATGGTATCGAAAAGTTGGAAGATCGCTATAATCGCTGTATCGCCTCTGATGGCAATTATGTTGAATAATAAAAACGAATTTTGGCAAAAAAATGTGTGTTTCTATTAAACGATACGAACTTTTCAGCCGAACTGTTAAACCCATTTGAAGTCAGCAACGAAGGTATTCTATTGTTGTAGCATTCATTTCGAACGAAATCCAAAGCAGAGTTTGGTTTTTCACATGTAATATAATGAAATACCGTAATCGTTTTTTTTTGTTTTACACTCAATCTTGTATGTAAAGTAAGAAATAGCGAGCGTGAATTTTTTTAAATACTCTAACTAAACTACCTCGATTCTACTCGTATATGTTTGCAGAAAAAATACCTACATTGAAAAGATTTTTTTTTAGATTTATGTGACATTATTGAGTAAACTCATCCTTTTTTACCCACTGTGCATCGAATCATGAACGGTCATTTTACGAACAGATTTCGCGCAGCCAACGTTGATGGAAATAAACCAGAAGCGTTTTCGCTTGATGCCGAACCTAATCAAATTTTCATTCTATCTGCTGTCAAAACGTTTGTTTGGAATCGGTTTTTTTTTCGAACGCAGTTTCATCAAAAAAGTTTCGACTCGTTTCGGGATTCTAAAGCGAAGCTGACACAACTATTTTAGCATAATGTTCTTTCTAGACTAGGACCAATTTCAATACAAAAAAAAGTTATTCTGATAAATTCACTCACCTAGAGATACCTCGGGATCGCTCAGATCCGACAGGCTCGGAACTTTCTGTATGTTCCGTATGTGCGGTCCATCATCGAGTGGTTCCTGTTTCAGCTGAATCTGGGTCTCACCGTCGAAACTCTGCAATGGAAAGCAAAGAAAACACAAAATGAAATATTATGATGAATAATATTTTTCAGTATCTGTTGACTGATGCGCCGGTGGTAAAACCTTAAGGTTAGGGTCCTTCCCGAATCGAACCTTACCCACATCCTGTGTTCGCGTCTCACATATTTATCCCCGTCCCTCATTTTTCACCGTGTCAAATTACCACGCGACACAGGCTATTTTCTCCAGTAAACGAAGGAACAAAAGACAAACTGACATCTTCATCATGGACCAAACAATAACCAAAAGAGGAAAAAAATATATGTGAACGTTAAACGACCGTGTCAAAAGGAAGTAAACAACAAGGAAGTCAATGGGGTGACGTCAAGATCATCTCCGGGTCCCATCAGCTCTCGGAAAATCGGTTTACTTTTCCATCAACGAGCCGTGAAAAATTCAATTTACCATCAAATTTATGACAGTTGACGACCCTAACCTAACCTCACTCGAATGTTCTTCATCGAATTACAAGTGACGTAACGATCGAGGGGCCGGATGAGTGTGTGAGATCTATCAATTCTAGTTGGTGATGACGGACGACGAAATGATCTATTTATGTTCCCCTCTCTTGATGACAGGGACAGGGGAAAAGCAAAATAGATTATCCGAAGGGCTCGTAAACTTGTTAACGAATTAATGATACTGACTAATTTAGTCGTGTTTTACCAGTTTTATTGCAGCGTGCGGAATTCGTTCCGGAGTTTAATAGTTCTGTCAAATAGTAGTTTAATTAAGCTAGAACAGGATTCGAGTTCTAATCGCTACCGAGAGTGCGTGAACTTTTCACACTGGGGCCGTTTTTTTTTCATTTGTTAGATAACATCATCAACGCAAATAACCTCATTTCAGTCAATTGATAAAATGCCCTTACCACGGGTACGAAAATTCGCATTTCTAGGACTGGCACATATTTTATCGCTTCCAGAACATGGGAGGGGAATCACACAGCTGTTTCCACTTCACCACGACAACCAACCAAACAAACAAACCAACCAACCAAGTTTGGTTATCTATTTCCCTACACTCACTCAGTCCTACTCACTCGCATATTCAAATCAACAACCCGCCTGCTTTGTTGCTCCACCGCAACACCGGCCAGTCAATTTTATGAATGAATTAGATATGCCGCGCACTAACACCTAACCGAACCGGTTCGTTTCATTCATAAAAAATTAAATAAAATGAAACTAATCACACGCGAAACTACTCACGCGAGCACAGACGAAAGACGACTTCGATGCCAATCGGTTGGTCTGAATTGCATCTAGCACTGTCCGCACGGATTACCGCACTGATCGTTGTCGTTGGTGTCGGTCGGTTGGTCGGTCGATGTTCGTCGGTGGATCGAAGATGTGCAAGCTGTGAACCGTTTCACCTGTCATCCCGGGATATCCGGGGGAGGAGAAAGAAAGGATTGCTGATGAATGACCTGGACGCAACCTCCAGCTGACGAGGAACCATTAGTCAGGGCCTACTACTACTGCGCTACACACAGCGCCTGGCAGGAGGAGTCTTAATGTTTTGACAGTCGCAAAATGGTGCAAAACATTTCGCGCCGGTCCCCATGGAAAAAAAATTTACACACATGGTTAATCTTTTACGAGCGCGTTTTTATTTTTCCCTTTTCCACGTCGCCGTTGATCGGTAGAACGATTGATCAAACGCGAGTCGAGTGGATTTCGATGGGACTACACCGAACGGGGGGATCTCCAGAGAGGTGAAGGTGAAGACAGAAAAACTGACTGGTTTTGGCATCACCCGGGCAAGGTTGATCGAGAGAATGGTTGGATTGTTGTTTTTCAATTGTATCTTATTAAATACATTAGAACTTCTGTTCCAAAACTATTGTAAATATCACATGGGTCCAAGTACAAAGTAGAATCATCAATGGAGCCTCTTTAGACGCCAAAAAGTAGAGTAAAATGAAGGAACAAACCTTGTTTTAACACATGGGCTGAAAAGTCCCGGGCTAACAAAGCGAACACGTTTTATTTTTGGTTCGAAATGAACTTTTTTCATCAACGTAATCTCCATCAACATTTTAATACCACTTTTGTAAAACGATTTTTTTTTGCCTCAAAATAGACCGGCGAGCATTTTTCAGGTCTGCGAACAGCCAGTAGTCGCTGGGAGCCAATTCTAGCGAATCTGGGTGGATGTGGAATCAATTCGAAGTTCAACTCATGTAGTTTTTTCATTGTTTTGATTGACTTATGACACGGTGCGTTGTCTTGATGAAACAATTTCTTTTTCTTTGGCATATGCGGTCATTTCTTTGCAATTTCAGCCTTCAAACAATCCAATAACGCTATAAAATATTCACTGTTAATGGTATTTCCTTTTCCATATAGTCGATAAATAAACCGAGGCCATAACTTTTCTAGCCGATTGTTGTGCTTTGGACGAGGTTCATCAGTTGCTGTCCACTCAGATGACGATCGTTACGATTCCGGAGTGAACTGATGAATCCATGTTTCATCCATTGTCACATATCGACGGGAAAAATCCGGTTTGTTACGTTTAAACATGGCCAAACACTGCTCAGAATCATCCACGCGTTCTTGTTTTTGGTACCCACTTTGAACAGAGCTTTCCCATAATCAAATGCTCATGCAATATAAAGCCAACACGTTTTTTTTATATCTATACGATGTCAGCTAACTCACGAAACTTCACTTTTCGATCATTCAAAACGATTTTGTGATTTTTTATATGTTTTATGGTGTTTCCGCCTCATTTGGACACGTCCGCAACCGTATCCGTACCGCAAATCATCCAATTTCACAGTTGCCGTTGTTTTATCAGGACACGAAACTCGTCTTTTTCCATAGCTTGACGAAATCTAGAACTCGTCTGACACGATCAGCTGTTATTCAAATATTAGTGGATAGATTGTCATGAGATTTGGTTCTGAGCCATCTAGATGCTTGTTCTCAACAAAAATATACACGGATCGAAACTATTCACGTCTTTTCTGTGAGAGACCCGGCACTTTTCATTCCATATAGTACTTTCAAAATACAATATGAGGTGTATAATCAAATTAAAATTATCGAACTTGTAAAAATTTTATGATCAATGACAATTAACTGTCAAACTGTGATTACCTTGCGTAATAACCGGGTAAAAGCATGTTAAATTTGCCCCAAAGATAATTCATATTATTTATACCTAACGCTCGTATTTTTATTTTACGAAAATCAGTACATTTGGCATGAAAATCAAGAAAATACAGTACATCGATTTCGAAAAAAAACCAGGAGATTTTGCAGTACGCATTTTTACTAAAAATAGTGAATAGAGATTGGAAAAATAACATGAGAATACAACTATGCAATGAAAAGCGACAAAAGGCTACCGCAGAGACGGGACTCGAACCCATAGCTAGCTCCTACCCGGGAAAATCATGAGCATGAACTTAGTGAGGCACCCCTCACCGATGATAACGCAAATAGGTGAATAATTTGTTGCTAATTTGTTGCTAATTAGTTATGGTAATTTTGAATTTGTTGCTCAATTTTTTAAAGTTTTTTTTGAGTACTTCGCTAAGTTCATATGAAGTTAGCGAAGCCCCTCTCCCAAATATGCTTCAAAACAAATCGAAGCCCAGTGAATAATTTGTTGCTCAATTTTTTTTAGAAAATACTCTTAGAAATGATAAAGCAATAATCGTGAACTGAAAAGTTTGTAATAAAAGGGGGGATGATGCGCACCCAGCCATGGTTAGTCACGAATAAAAACTTTGATCGACTTTTTCTTGACACCATGTTTTTTCAACTGTGTGTCACACGTATTCTAAAACTTGCTCGTCAGATGTCTCTCTATGGTCGGAGCTGCAATCAAAAATATTCATTGTTATTTAAAACAGTTAATAAAAGTGCAAAACAAGTTTCAAAAAAAAAAAATGACCGGAATTTTGATTTTTTTATCTGTGTAATTTTTTCATTCAGTAACCTCTCCGCCAGCTGTTTCTGCCCTCAATTAGTCTGTTTCTTCGAGTGCTTTACATGCAGGATAGTTGAATTGGAAAAACGATTTCTCCGGACAGGAGACAGGTACGGGTTCGAGTCCCGTCTCTGCGATAGCTTTTTCACGATTTTAATAACATAGTTGCATTCGCATATCATTTTTCAATCTGTTTTCCTCATTAGATACTGTTCTCAAATTTAAAACTAGCTCAAGCCAACTCTGCGTCTTGACAAGATTAAACAAATTAAATTATTAAAATTCGTTAAGAAAAATTCCACCAATGAAAAATCTGCGATTAGTCGGATACGTCACTTATACCGGAATTGATAACCATTCGATTTTCGAACCTCGTGAAAATTTCCAAAGTAGCTTGCAAACGAGTCTAGACTTGGAGAAATAGGCTCTGCCATTTTTTGAGAAAATGGAACGGTAAGAAAACAACGTGTTTTGTCGCTTACGTCATTTATACCATTATATCAGCGGAACCAGAAGTGACAGTCATTTGGTTTTCGAACTTGATCCACAATTCAACAGTAGCTTTCAAATGAGCCTAGACGTGTTAAAAACGGCTAAGCTATATCTGAGAAAATTGAGAGGGAAAATAGACGTGTTTTGCCGCTTACGTCATTTATACTATTAAATCTCCGGAACCGGAAGTGACAGCCATCTTCAAACTTGATAAATGATCCAGTAGTAGCTTTTAAACGAATCGTGTTAAAATCAACTAAGTCATATCTGATAAAATTGAACGGTAAGAAAATCTTTAAAAAGTACACACGCCGAGCTGAGTCGAATGGTACATAACACCGTGGGTATCCGAGGCTCCGTTCGAAGTTCGGGTTTTCCAGCAATTCTATAACCTTTCTATAGAAAAAGACAAAAATCCAGATCGACATCAAGGAAAATTGTTCCAGAGCAAGGAATAAGGTGGTGAATGAATTCATTAGAAAAACTCTTGGTTTGGCAAGCCATCTGTAGTTGCAGCACCATCAATGAGCGAAGCTAACGCACGGAGAACCCTTCGATCATAAAATTGCGATACCTGTTCGCGTCGTTTCGAAATGTCCATGAAAACAACATCGATGGTTAAAGCGTTTGGTGAAATTGTGTTCATTCGATTTGAGAAATTTATGATAACAAGTGTATATATAACGGCGGTGTTGTGATAAAGTTAACCTTGTTTAAGATGAAAAAGATTTGGTGACAAATTAGAAAATGTTAATGAATGATCATCTCGTAATCTTTCAGGTATGCGCAAAAATTTTATGCTTCAAATTCGATCATTGATTTACTTCCAGCTGTTTGATACCGAAGATGATGTTTATGCATTAGCAATAGAACGCTTTTTGACATGAATTTAATTTATAAAAGTAACAGGAGCGAAAGGTTTCAAACACACAGAACGCGCTGCGATTGAATGGCGCGTTTGAATTGCCGTCGCAAAATTTCAATTCCCAGCGGTTGATGCACCCAAGCTCATATAAATTGACTAAAATTATCAGTGCATAACTTTAGTTCAACCGTTTGAAGGCATCATCTTTCAATACTCATTTTAGGTAAATTTAATAATTTCGCTAATTTATTCGTCCCTCCGGGCACTTTTGCTGATTAAAAACTTTTTTCTACATCAATCATTTCGGATCGAATCAGAAGTATTTATTTTAGAATTTAGATCTTTACTGATCTCGACTTGACATGATCATCAAAATCACTTAGAGATCAGATCAGTTCTGATTTTGTAATGCTAATCGAAAAACAAAAATGACAGTTTAGTTAAAACAACAATCGATTAGTTGTACCAAATTTTAACCAATCGAATTCAGAAAATCAACTAATATTCTGGTTGAAATGGGATCGCGGGTGGTTCCGTGCGGGACAAGAGCACCCTCCTATCTTTGATGCGATCACAAGGAAACGTATTATTTGGCAGGAATTGGTATCTTACCACTAAGCACGGTTCGTGCTAGACGGGAACAGAGACAACAGTTTTGTTTTTTTTTTGTACTAAAGGACGTCATTGGATGATTATAAAGGTTGAAATTTGTAAAACACCTGAGAAGCGAAAAGACAAGCTTCTTGTCTCGGCGAGCGTAGATCACAAGGAACTCAACCTTTTCAGTGGTGGTCAAGTGCATGCTTATCGGAAAGAAGAACCGATTCAACCATACAATACAAACCTAAGTGAATGGTTATAGTTTATTCATTTCCGAGTACAATCTTTTTGACCGGTTCACCGTTTTCAACAATTTTTTGTTTGTTCAGGACCAGGCGCGTAGCCAGAGAAAATTTTCGGGGGGGGGGGGGGGGGGGGTTTTAGAACATGGTGATAAATCAACACATGTACAATTTATATCACAATGTTTCCCATGGGTTATAATTTTTTGTTTCGGGGGGGGGGGGGGGTTTGAACCCCTAAACCCCCCCCCCCTGTGTACGCGCCTGTTCAGGACTCATACAAAATCCACTTTGAATGACAAAACAACGCGAAAGAAACTTCTATTGATGCCGTTTCAGCAATATTCCGGTCATCGTCGTATGAAATCGCTTGACTGCAACTCGTGTGGCATCCAATTTTCTACCTTTTACCAACCTATTCAGCACAAATTAAAACCTTAACGTGCCGTTTTTTCCACGCCAACCATATGCTTCACAGTAACAAACCTTGCAACGGAAACCGGCAACTCTGGGCCCATTTTTCATTTCGGTGGAAAATGAAACAGCTCGTACAAAAACGAAAAAGCAAAATCCAGTGCTTAATCCAGACCAGTAGCGAGCGAAGAATGGCAAAAATATGACGGCTTCATAATTAAACCCGTTAAATATGCGATTATAATTCGACCAGACAATATTTCATATTGCTCTCTGTCCTGTGATCGTCGCAACGGGTTTCGTCGGCTGCTGTCACGTCGACTGCTGGCGTCGTGTGTGTGTCGCTTCGAACGAACGAACGAACAAAGATAACGAAGCAGACTGGGCGAAACAGTAGCGATCCGTCCACTCAACTGTCATAATTATTTTCTGTGCCTACTTTTCACGGTTTCATTTTTTTTCGCGGCTCTCATTTGTTGACATTTGTTAACTAGCGTTGTAATAATACCCCAATTCAGCTGCGCGTCTGACTGGTCGATAGAAGCAAAAAAAAAGTCGTAAAACGTTCGATTTGATTGTGCGTAGTAACGATAATGAGTTTGGTGTACTTGAACGGTGAGATGATGCAATCAGAATCGAGTAATGGATTGTTTTTTTTTCAGTTTGATTCCATGAATATTTCATTGGATCAATTTCCTTCTCGGTTGAAAATTGACTGCATTTATTCTGGAGACAGAATTCTTTGTCGATTGTCCATTCAGTTGATCACTCCTTCCCTCCCCCTCCTGTCATGTCAATTGATCACGTTTCTAATGGCTACCATAAAGATGTGAATAATAGTGGAGAGGACCCGCATCGCATACTGATTAATTAACCTGTGTGGAGCGAGGTTGCACCTACCTGCACAAATGTCGGCAAAAAGCTGACGGATTTTTTCAAATTTTTCTTCGTTTTCATAAGACCACCACCACCACCGATGGCGGGTGGTAGAACCAGTGACGGTACCAGTGATGACTGGACACCGGAAGATGCCATTGACTGCGTTACCGAGCCTCCACTACTGCCACTGTTGCTGCTACTAACGTTCAATGGCATTAACTTTCCTCCAATTCCACGGCCGCCGCCGCCACCGCCACCAACGGCGCTGCTGCCACCAACGCCGGCCAGCATCAGCGAGGACGCAGCCATCGGGCCGAGTCGGAAGGAGAATGAATTGTGTGTTTGCTGGGGTATCACTTTGACTGGTGCCTCGTAGAAAGGAGCCTCCTGGAGCGAGTAGTCCGCTAGTGCTTCATACGCTGCCTCCAATTCCATTTCTTGAGCGTACCTGAAAAAAAAAGATGAAAGAAAGATAGGCGATTATTGATCGAATACTGATCAATTTGGTAAATTCTTGGTTTTGTTGTCAAATGTCAACGCAGCTAACTGTCAACTAGAACACCGGACAGTAGTAGGAATAACCAAACTTCGCGGCACGTGCTTTTTTCGACGTTGCTAGGAGCAACCGTGAAACATTTATGCTGTTTATATATAAACCTCAACGACACTATATTAGTCTTTCGTATCATCGTACAGTTGAATATTACCGTCATGAATGAATATCGATCTTGAGAAAAAATTTTAAATACAACTAAACAAAAGTAATAGTGCAATATACATTCAGTTTGCCCGACAACAACTGCGATAGTTCTTCAATATTTCATATATATATATATATATATATATATATATATATATATATATATATATATATATATATATATATATATATATATATATATATATATATATATATATATATATATATATATATATATATATATATATATATATGTACATATATATATATATATATATATATATATATATATATATATATATAAGCGAAAGTAATCGAATTCTTTGAGAGAGTACATAAACTAACTGCGTATTTTGAAACGGTGGCTGGTTTCAGAAATACAGTAAAAGTTGCAAATCTATTCATTTATTTCGTCAAGCAGACTACCTATAGATGGTTTACAATATTCACTTACATACTAAGCATTATTTCTATGACAAAACTAAAATTTTATTTGAATTTTTGACATAGTAAGGTCAAGCTGTTCGCAGTATTGATTGTAATGGCGCATTAAAGACTGTTCCAGAAAGTTTGGACGCAACCAAAAACCGCTGCCATTTCGCAATGGTTCAGAATCTGTCAATTTTTATGGTTGCGTCCTGTTGTTTACACTCTTCTCTAACCACTTGTGCAGTTGTTTATTCGGTTTCATTGGTTTGTTTCGAAATGCGTGGACATTCAGCAGAACAACGTCGGAAAATTGTGTACACATGGTGCACAGAACGCGGACTGTCACTGAGAAAGATAGCAAAAATGGAAGGAGTAAGTGAAAAAGCCGTGCGAAATGCAATCAGGAAGTTCGGTGAGGATAACACCTTTGAGGATAAACCGAAAACGGGTCGAAAAAAGGTCCTGCTAACCCTCAGTTGGATAAACGTATACTGAAGGCGTTCGAGCAAAAGAAGGACGTTTCAGTTCGGGATGTGGTCAAAAAAGTGGGCACTTCGAAGTCAAGTGTTCTTCGTGCTGAAGAACGTTTGAATCTTCGAACCTATGAGAAGCAGAAACAACCAAAACGTAGTCCGAAACAAGAAGCATCGATCAGGCCGAGGGGTCGAAAGCTGTACAATACGATTCTTGCTGGAAATTTGAACTGCATAATCATGGAGTCGATTACAAATCCTTGCCGGGATCACAATATTATACGGTGCGAGAAGGGCGAGTGTTAAACCAGTCCGAGACATCGATTGAAGTCGAAAAATTTGGTAAGAAAGCTATGGTCTGGCAAGCAATTTGTAGCTGCGGTAAGATTTCGAAACCCTTCATCACCACTGCTTCAATGAACAGCGAAATATACATCAAGGAATGTTTACAAAAACGACTTCTACCCATGATTCGAAGCCACAAGGATCCTGTTGTCTTCTGGCGAGATCTTGCTTCTTGCCACTACTCGAAATCAACGGTAGAATGGTACACTACCAAAAATGTCACTTTCCTCCCAAAAGGCATGAATCCACCAAATTGCCCACAACTTCGACCAAATGAGGAATTTTGGGCATTAACGAAGGCACATCTTAGGAAACATGTCTCGGCAGCCGAAACCATTCAACAGTTCGAAAAAGATTGGAAAAAAGTGTCAAAACTTACCGCCAAGAAGTCAGCAAATGCAAATGTTGAGAATAATATTCTGTTGTTGTAATCTAATATTATCAGTATATCGAATAAAATTTGAATATCTAACACTTGTGAATTATTTACAGCGAAATCAAAGTGCGTCCATACTTTCTGGGACAGTCTTTACCAGACTGATTGGACTGAATTTTGCATAATTTGTTCTAGTATGTCTTTCTAAAAATAATTTTTTG
The DNA here is from genome assembly GCF_030247185.1 of Malaya genurostris. Lineage (NCBI taxonomy): Eukaryota > Metazoa > Arthropoda > Insecta > Diptera > Culicidae > Malaya > Malaya genurostris. The sequence goes on from NC_080570.1 coordinate 11,562,947, forward strand.
GTTCATAACTGAGGGCTTATAATGGAGCTGATTGAATGCGTTGAGAGATAATGTCGCTGATAAAATAAAGCATTCCTTCAAGTGTCTGTATATTGATGAGCATGCAGCGTGCTTCATATGATGGTAGAGGAAATGCTGTCCAGTCTAAATTACGAAGTGCATATACAAGAAATTGTTTTCGAGTCGATTCAATGTGTTCTTCGTGAATCATATATTATATGGAATCCATACTAAGATGCAATGTTTCAAAGTGGGTCTGACATATGTACTAAGCAATTTTATAGTATTCAGGTATGACTGAAGCGTTTAATAAAACACATCAGACTATTTGCTTTATTGATTGAGTCCAAGATTACGCCTAAATCTCGTACAATTATACTTTTTTCTACTACTTGATTTCCTAAAAGGATGTCTACAGAATGGGTTTCGTTATTCCGACTTAAAGTTATTGAGTTACATTTTTTTTACATTGAGTTGGAGTAGACTTTTGCAGCACCAATTGTGGGATAGATTAATTCCGTTCTGGAATATTACAGGGTCGTTGATATTTTTAAGTTTTAGAGTTTCATGTCGTCTGCATATATAAGCACTTTTGGATTTTTGAGTATGAAGGAAATGTCGTTTATATGTAAAATGAAAAGAAGAGGTCCTAGGTGAGAGCCCTGAGGTACGCCGGATGCTACATTAATTGGTTCAGAGTTAATGTTTTGGAGGCGAACTACTTGTATACGATTTGTTAAGTATGCTACGAGCCACTCCCGAAGGTTATGTTCTATGCCAATTTTTTGTAGTTTATATAAAGGTAATGGTGTGTCAGTACGATCGAAAGCTTTACTAAAGTCGGTGTAAAGAGTTTCTACGTGGTTGCCAGTGTCCATCACGTTCATAGTGAATGTCACAAATTCTACACTCAATATTATTATACTTAGTCTACGCTTGACTTCTTCAAAGTCAATTTTATTATATTTCGGCGCTTACAGACGGAGCAGAAAATATGAACTTCACCCGATATCTGCAGAAGTAAGGCAAGAGTTAATGGCTATGACGACTCCACCTCCAGACCTTTGCGACTATCAGGAAAGTACTCCTAAGAGACCCACATTTTTTTCGATGAGATGCAAAAATTTACAAGAACGAATGAACGGTTCAACGGAACCCCTCCACTCATCTCTAGTTCTGAATGGGGTGTGTGTCGTGCGCATGCGCTCAACGGAACCAATTCCTTCTTATGTGACATCCGATCGAAATGGAATTCGATGGCCATTTGAATCACTGGTCACCTACGAAAACCAACAAACCGCGTATCAATACTGTCAGCAAATCGTTCATTTCGACAGGTCTTGCAAGAAGAAGGACAACAATATATTTCGAATTGTGGACTATAAAACTTTTCCCTATTTCTTGAAAATTAGCTTAAAAGCCGTAAAACTAAGGGAAAAATTCCTTGTTACCAACTATCTTGAAAGCTCTCGAAAAATTTTCGTTTGAAAAATATCGTCTTGAAAAAATTCCCGACTTGTTTTCGAATTTCCTAAAAAAAATTCGATCCTGAATCGATAAAAAAATGCCGAGTATTTAAAAAATGCATGGAACGTCGAGATCTAGGGTTCTTCCGAAAACAAAAACTTCCAAATTTCCTTGTTGCCCTATAATATTGCATCTCTCGAAACGGAAATGTCCGCCATTACCCTTCCAAATTTGTTTGACATTGTCGACTTTCAAATAAGGCAAAGTTTATCGAAATTTGTTGAGTCATCTTAGAGAAAATTCAGCCCATGAAAAATGTGCGGATAGTCACTTATACCAGTTACTTAAATCATCATATCTCCGGAACTGGAAGTGTCAGCTATTTGATTTTTGAACTTGATTCACAATTCAATAGTAGCTTTCAAACGAGCCTAGGCTTGCTAAAAACCGCATAAGCCTTATCTGAGAAAAATGAGCGAAACAAAACTTCACGTTTTGTCGTTCATGTCACTTATACCATTATATCTCCGAAACTAGAAGCCACAGCCATTTGAGCCTCCAGCTTGATCAACAGTAGTTTTCAAACGAGCCTGAGCTTGTTGAAATCGTTTCAGCCATCTCCGAGAGAATTGAGCGGTGAAAATCTTTGAAAAGTGACAGACATTCCGATCGCGTCGAGCTGAGTCGAATAGTATGTAACACTATAGGTCTCCGAGGCTCCGTTCGACAGTCGGTTATTCCAACAATTCTAATACCTTTCTATAGAGAAAGGCACGAATAGCAAAATTCGAAATTTGTATGTTATTTCATTTCGGATTTACGTATTTCGGTGGAAGAAACTATCAAAATGCTGTACGATTCATTCTTGGCATTCAGAAGGGCCAAATTCTGGAATTCTCTACGATATTAAACACTGTTCGGAACATTTTTCTCGAACGCGATGCAGTGAAATGTAGAATTTATTCGCACTCGTTTGGTGCGAGAAGTACACAAAACTAATCAAATTATGCTAGATTTGCACTAAACTGATGATTTTTATTTCCGATTTGCAAAGAATCAATCTTTATAGTTCTTCTGATAATATTCGGAGCCATTAGAAGAGTTGATTTTGCATAATGTTCCCCATCGTTGTCCACTTTTCATTGAAATTTTGCTCCATGGCAAACGACCAGCAGCAGGGGCGCAATCGCTCTTGTTTGGAGCGAAATCGGCACCGCGAACGTCTCGCAGCAGAACTGCTCACAATGTCGATTGCTTCCATACTGAACCAATTTTGGGTAAAAGTTTTCTTTTTACGTGATTTCATTGGTACGTTTTTTATGGCGGTCCCCACAAAAAACGCCACATATAGAATTTTGATGTCTTCTATTTCCTTTCGGATTTGCATATTTCAGTGGAAGAAACTATCAAAATGCTGTACGGGATTTATTCCTGGCATTTAAATTTTGGAATTCTCTACGATATAAATCACTGTTCGGGGCATTTTCCTCAAACACGATGCAGTCAAATGTCGGCTTTATTCGCACTCGTTTGGAGCGAATTTAGAACTTCGAAAAGTGCACAAAGCTAATAAAATTATTCCAGATTTGCACTATATTGATGGTGTTTAGCTCCGATTTGCAAAGAAGCAATCTCTACAGTTCTTCCGATAACATTCGGAGCCATTAGAAGAGCTCTTTTTACGTGATTTCGTTTGTAGCTTTTTCACAAATGGGCGGATTCAACGCCACAAAAATAGCACGATACAGAATTTTTATGTCGATTATTTCATTTCGGATTTACTTATTTCAGTGAATGAACCTATCAGAATGCTGTAAATTTTGCTCCATGGCAAACGACCAGCAACAGGATGATGCAATCGCTCATGTTTGAAGCGGAATTGGCACCGCGAACGTCCCGCAGCAGAACTGCTCACAGTGTCGATTGCTTCCATACTGAACCAATTTTGGGTTAAATTTTTTTTTACGTGATTTATGAATGGGCGGTCCCCACAAAAATAGCTACATACAGAATTTTGATGTCTTCTATTTCCTTTCGGATTTGCATATTTCAGTGGAAGAAACTATTAAAATGCTGTACAGGATTTATTCCTGGCATTTCAAATTATGGAATTCTCTACGATATAAAACACTGTTCGAGGCATTTTTCTCAAACACGATGCAGTCAAATGTTGGCTTTATTCGCACTCGTTCGGAGCGAATTTAGAACTTCGAAAAGTGCACAAAGCTAATTAAATTAATCTAGATTTGCACTAAATTGATGATGTTTAGCTCCGATTTGCAAAGAAGCAATCTTTACAGTTATTCCGATAACAATCGGAGCCATTAGAAGAGTTGTTGTTGCATAATGTTCCCCATTGTTGTCCACTTTTCGTTGTATTTTGCTCCAATGCAGACGACCACCAGCAGGATGACCCAATCGCTCTTTTTACGTGATTTCGTTTGTAGCTTTTTCACAAATGGGCGGACTCAACGCCACAAAAAGAGCACGATATAGAATTTTTATGTCGATTATTTCATTTCGGATTTACTTATTTCAGTGAAGGAACCTATCAGAATGCTGTACGAGATTCATTCCTGGCATTTAGGAAGGCCAAATTGTGAAATTATCGACGATATTAAACACTGTACGGAGCATTTTTCTCGAACGCGAAGCAGTCAAATGTTGGCTTTATTCGCATTCATTTAATGCGAAAAGTGCACAAAGCTAATCAAATTATTCAAAATTTGCACTAAACTGATGATTTTTATCTCCGATTTGCAAAGAATCAATACTTATAGTTCTTCCGATAACATTTGGAGCCATCAGAAGGGCTGATTTTGCATAATGTTCCCCATCTTTGTCCACTTTTCGGAGTATTTTGCTACAATGCAAACGACCAGCAGAACTGTTCACAGTGCCGATTGATTCCATACTGAAACAATTTTGGTTAGGAGCATTCTTTTTACGTGATTTTGTTTGTGGCTTTTTCACAAATGGGCGGTCCCCACAAAAATAGCAACATAAAAGATTTTTATGGCTATTATTTCGTTTCGGATTTGCATATTTCAGTGAAAGAAACTATCAAAATGCTGTACGGGATTAATTTCTGACTTTCAGAAGGGCCAAATTTGGGAATTCTCTACGATACTAAACAATGTTCGGAGCATTTTGCTCGAACGCGAAGCAGTCAAATGTTGGCTTTATTCGCACTACACAAAGCTGATCAAATTATTCTAGATTTGCACTAAACTGATGATTTTTATCTCAGATTTTCAAAGAATGAATCTTTATAGTTCTTCCGATAACATTTGGAGTCATTAGAAGAGTTGATATTGCATAATGTTCCCCATCGTTGTCCACTTTTAGTTGTATTTTGCTTCAATGCAAACGACCAGCTGTTTATATTTTGTTTTTGTAGGTACAATAAAACAAGATTTATTTCCGCTGTTAAACTGTTTCATTTAATTAAATCAATCCTGGAATACCGAGTTGATTACCAATGTCCAGATATTAAGTTTATGATCGCTCCTCTAATGAAACCTGATTTCGAAAAAAAAACGTTTAGGAGAAAAACACGCTCCAATAATTTCATGTTTCCAGATCAAGAGCTCATCAAGATTTACGAGATGATAAAAAAAAGGCGGGTGGGTAATGTCAGAGACATAACTGGATGTCGTGAATACGAAAACAACTGACATGTTCCTTAACACTTCCGAATATCAATTGTATGAATTATGCACGCATTCCCCTTTTTCACATTTTTCGCAAAAACAAAGAAAGCTTCACTTGATCTCGATTACTGTGAATTTCACACAGCGAAAAGTGCACAAATCTAAGCAAACTGTTCTTGATATGTAGTAAACTGAGGATATTTCCCTACGATTTGCAAACAACAAATCCTAATAGTTCTTTAGAAAACTTTTAGAGCCATTAGAACGGCTGATATTGTGCAATGCTCTCCACCGTTGTTTTTTTCCCAATGCTAATGACTGGCAGCTGTGACGAATTCGCTCTTGTCGAAAGCGAAACTAGCTGTGCAGACGACACAAAACACATCTGCTCATAGGGGCGATAAAATCCAAACTAATTCAATTTTTGTTAAGAGATTTCCTTTTATGTGATTTCGTTTGTAGCTTTTTCACTAATGGGCGGTCCTAACGGCTATAAAAATAGCCGCATTCAGAATTTTAATGTTGATTATTTCATTTCGGATTTGCATAATTTATTGAAAGAAACTATCAATATGCTGAAGGGACTCGTTTCTAGCATTCAGAAAAGTCAAATTGCGTAATTCTCTACGACATTAAACTCTGGAACATTTTTCGCAAAAACAAAGAAGGCTTCACTTGATCTCGATTACTGTGAGTTTCACACAGCGAAAAGTGCACAAATCTAAGCAAACTGTTCTTGAATTGTAGTAAACTGAGGATATTTCCCTACGATTTGCGAACAACAAATCCTAATAGTTCTTTAGAAAATTTTTAGAGCCATTATAACGGCTGATATTGTGCAATGCTCTCCACCGTTGTTTTTATCCCAATGCTAATGACTGGCAGCTGTGACGTAATCGCTCTTGTCGAAAGCGTGCAGACGACACAAAACACATCTGCTCGCAGTGGCGATACAATCCAAACTGATTCAAGTTTTGTTGAGAGGCTTGTTTCTACCTGATTTCGTTTGTAGCTTTTTCATTAATGGGCGGTCCTAACGGCTATAAAAATAGCCGCATACAGAATTTAAATGTCGATTATTTCATTTCGGATTTGCATATTTTATTGAAAAAAACTATCAATATGCTGAAGGGACTCGTTTCTAGCATTCACAAGGACCAAATTGAGGAACTCACTGCGATATTCACCACTTTTCGGAACATTTTTCCCGGACGATTTGTTGTACAGCAGCAGATATTTTGTTCTCTTCCTTAGAACGCGTTCTGATTCTTATCACTCTCTCAGAGGGTAAATTTTGAAAAGGCACCCCACAGTAAAGTAAGTCGTATTCACGACAAAAATGGGTTGTATAGAGGTACAGTAAAGTAAATTCCGCATAATTCTTTAGGAGTATTATTATGGTTTTAAGAAGAACCGAATAGAAGTCTGGAATAGAGAACTGGACCCTGAGTTCAAGACCTAAATTTAGATCCAATAACAGACTCAGAATCCTGTTTCAGTCGCTGCTGGTTCTCGCCTTGGTGGCCAGCAAGCGAATGAGAGATGCGACCTGAGCGTTTGAGGTTTTTATTAACCACGCAGAAGGTGCATTCACTCTCGCTGCTGGTTAACTCCCGCTGCTGCTGCTGGCTGGTCCTCTCGCCTTGATGGCCAGCAAGCGAATGAGAGATGCGACCTGAGCGTTTGAGGTTTTTATTAACCACGCAGAAGGTGCATTCTCTCTCGCTGCTGGTTAACTCCCGCTGCTGCTGCTGGCTGGTCCTCTCGCCTCGATGGCCAGCAAGCGAATGAGAGATGCGACCTGAGCGTTTGAGGTTTTTATTAACCACGCAGAAGGTGCATTCTCTCTCGCTGCTGGTTAACTCCCGCTGCTGCTGCTGGCTGGTCCTCGCGCTTCGATGGCCAGCAAGCGAATGAGAGATGCGACCTGAGCGTTTGAGGTTTTTATTAACCACGCAGAAGGTGCATTCTCTGTCGCTGCTGGTTGATGATTCCACTCCCACGACGTCTGCTTCCATCGAACGCACGAAAAGAAATGATCGATTTTCGACCACGGTTCCCCTTTTATACGCATTCAGTTGAAGATATGTGCCTGACTATCTCAAAAACGTCGTCCTTGCGCGAAAAACCCAAGCGAAAGTAAAAAGTTTTCCGCGTTGTTTTCAAATTTTAAGAAAACTTAATTTTTGAGTTGTTTGTGGTTATCGCACACTGTTCAAAATATTATCCTGAATTCCTGATCATATTTTTGATGAAATGGTGAAAGAATTATGTTGCTACCATTAATACAAGTCGAGATATTCGCGATTAAGTTCTGCCCATTCTTCCATATGGCTAATTTTGAAAAGGCGCCCCATAGTAAAGTAAGTCGTATTCACGACAAAACCGGTGGCCGAAACAGAGTAACAACAACAACAACAACAACAACAACAACAAGCACTCCGGAGTTCCTTGCACCGGCTCCGCGCTCATCCCCGGGAGATCCGGTTCCGAAACAGTAATTCAACATTGTTTAAAAACAATAACCAGCGTCGTGAAAAAAACACCGCACATTGTCGATAAAAACCGTCAAACAAGCTGTTAGTGGCGATGATTCGCGTGAGCACTTCGTCAAAATTATGAAAACAACAACGGCGTGCAGGAATCTGGCGTGGCCAATAAATTATAAACCTCACTTCTTACTCGGCGGTCCTCGGACGTGTGGGTGTCTGTTTGGTAATTTTATTTTTGTGATTAAAACTTTTTCATACAAACCCGTAAATAATCCCTTCTTCCACTTTCTGGAAATAATTTATAACTCTTTCTTTCGAGCTGTGCCGATGATGATGCAGCAGGAGGCAGGCAGAAGACATCCGAATAAATAAACATTAACCAGCTGTCAGAAGCAGAAGCTGCTGGCAGCGCTGACTGAAAGCCCGAACGATCGAAGACGGCCGTGTGTGTGTGTGTCAAAACAAAGCCGTCACCTCCAGCCAGGCGTGGATTAGTCCGAAATTTGCACGGCGCGCGGTACCGAATTCCCAGTTGACAGATGTGCCGGGAAAATTTTCCCCGGTGCTGTGCTGAAAGAAAAGCTCGTAAAATGTCACCCAGGATTAAGTCGAAATGTGACAGCAGCAGAGCAGTGCAAAGCAACCGAAGAAAGAGTATATAAAACGATGGTTTAGCACCTCATTTGCGAATGACGCGAAATTGCTGCCGATTGTTCGTGTGGAATGGTGGAAAAATGCACGCGTCTTCTGGGTGCCGTGTCTGGATTTTCGATTGAACCAACGGTCTTGAGCGCAGTGTTTGGAGGTTCGACTGTTGATTGCGAAGGCGTTTTATTTTCGATTATCAAATCAGCTTTGATAACCAGATACTCGAGAACACAAATTAACGATTGTTCACAGCAATAAATTCAAGATCACTTATCATCATTCCATTCATCATCTTTGAATAGAAAGAACCAAAAAACAAACACGGTAAGTGATCGCAATAAAAATGTCAATTTTATTTTATTACCTGGCGCCAGCCAGCTAGGCCCGACGGGTAAACGCCGATAGTGATTCTGTCATTTTGCGTCTTGTAACATCGGAATCAGAAACGTCAAAATGTTTTAGTCACCCGAAGCATAGTGCGGCCACAAAGGAGATAACGGAATGCACAGATTTGATGACCTCTCCTGGCGGGCCCCGACGGCAAAGACCATAAAAACAAATTTTATTACCCTTTGTCTGTCTGTCTGCCGCCCATGCGACATAAACTGGAGGCGGCCTACCTGTCACCTCTATTTGCTAGTTGTTCTTTGCCGAAAGTTGGGTGTTTGTTTTGACTGTGACTCGTCTATAAATTTCCTTTATTTGCTTTTTTTCTTTGCAACGCAGTTTCGTCCCAGGAATGGTAATTTTTTTTTGACACAAGAGAATGGAATAATTCACTAGGCAACACTTCTAGAGCTTTAACGATAAAATAGGCCATGAGAACCACCAGCAGTCCAGCGTTTTTTTTACTCGAACGAAAGGCTCAACATAATAAAAAAACACATGCATCTTTGAAGGAACTGTAATTTGAACCTCCGAAGAAGGATCGACCGGGTTCTGTCTTTCGAAGAATCCGATCGATGTGCGATCGCACTCGGACCTAAACGGGCAAAGTGCAAAGGATAACGACGACGGTTTCGAATGGAGCCTTGCCACATCCGTGTGTTTAACTAACTTTTTTGTTGTTGTTGTTGGTTCTTTTTGGGTTGCTTCGCCGCAGTAGCCACCGAAGTACCTACTTTCGATTACAACGGAGAACGGATTAAATTTCCCCCCGGCACCACCAGTAGGGAGCGAAAAAAGTATCCAATTTCCGATGATGGTTCAATGAAATTTATGTCCTAAAATTGAGAATGAGACAAGATCACTTTTCGGGGCAAAAAAAAAAGGACCCTTTGCCAGCAACATTCGGTTCGGTTCGATTCGATTCGGTTCGGTCGCAGTAGGCGCTGTTTTTGTTGTTTCTGCTGGTTGCGGTTTTCCAACCGCCATCTCATCATTTGAAGTTTGCGCCCTATGTTCGAATTGGGCGGTCGTCCAATCAGTCCAATGTTTTGGGATGGCAGGTTTCGTCCAAACCAGAATCGCGGTCACCCATCCGTCGGTGGATTCGTCGAACGCCTTTGGATCATCGGTGGGTGAGGAACCGTTTTTGACGTAGGACTACGTCAAAATAGGTTTTTTTTTAAAATAATTACATGATTATTACTGGAAAATTGCTGTAAGTCTACGCATACACTACCGTACACGAAGTTCCAAAAAAAATTTCTGCTGAATGCACTTCGTAAGTTTGTTTTTCCTGCAAGCACTATCCATAATGGTCTTAAATCTTTCGTTTGGCAAGAACCAGAAAGACAGGCAGTGGAACAAAAACCGGATCTCATGAATCACCAGAAGGCCGCGAAGGTGAAGCAAATATTGCCGAAGAGACCAGATTTTTCAGGTACGTATTGTGACTACAAAAATGAAAATGTCTCCAACTTTCAAGCAACGGCAAGTTATGAAGTCGTTTAAGATGAAAACTGTACCAAACCGTAAACAGAATGGAACAAATCAAAAATACTATTCGATCGAAAAACAGTTCGAAAAAAAATTATTAGCAAAACTTCTCAAACAGCTGCGCTTGAAAGAACTACTCCAGTAATTACTCAAAATAACTGCTCGAAAAATGGCATAGAGTATATCTAAAAGTCAACACGACCTAATGGTTGAGAAACAGATTAAAGAATTACTAAAAAAAATACACAAGCAGCATCATCTCGAAAAACTGTTCGAAAAATAGCTAAAAAAAAAACAGCTCGAAAACTTCTTGAAAATCTAACAAACTCGAAGAAACTGCTCGCAAAGCCTCTCGAAAAACTACTACAAATACTACTTGATAATCAAGTCAGAATCGGCTCCAAAGCTCGTTTGAATAAACTGTTCGGATAAATGCATGGAGAAACAGCTTGAAAAACTGTTCCCAAGACTGCTCGAAAAACTACTTGAAAAAAAAACGCTCGAAATACATCTTGAAATATCTCTTTAAAATCCTGCTTAAAAACTGCTTCCAAAAATATTCTCAAAAAACTTTTCAAAATAATTTGCTCAAAAAAACTACTTGAAACCCGGTTAAAAATTGCAAATTGAAGAACTGCTCGAGAAACTGCTTGAAAAAAAAAAACGCTTGAAATACATCTTGAAATATCTTCTTAAAATCCTGCATGAAAACTGCTTCTAAACCGCTCGAGACGACCCGAAAAAATTTCTCGAAAAACTTTTCAAAATAATTTGCTCAAGAAACTGCTCACAAAACTACTCGAAACCCGGTTCAAAATTAAAACTTGAAGAACTGCTCGAAAAACTGCTTGAAAAAAAAATCGAAATAAATCTTGAAATATCTTCTTAACATCCTGCATGAAAACTACTGAAAAAAATGCTCGAAACCAGGTCGAGTCGAAACTGCTCAAAAAACTACTCGAAACCCAGTTCAAAATTAAAACTTAAGGAACTGCTCTGGAAACTGCTTGAAAATATAATGTCTTGAAACATTTCCTTAAAATCCTGCTTGAAAACTGCTTCCAAACTGCTCGAGAGACGACTCGAAACTGTTTAAAGTAATTTGCTCAAGGAACTGCTCAAAAAACTACTCAAAATCCGGTTCAAAATTACAACTTGAAGAACTGCTCGAGAAACTGCTTGAAAAAAAATCGAAATAAATCTTGAAATATCTTCTTAACATCCTGCATGAAAACTGCTCGAAACCAGGTCGAGTCGAAACTGCTCAAAAAACTATTCGAAACCAAAATTACAACTTGAAGAACTGCTCGAGGAACTGCTTGAAAAAAAAAAACGCTCAAAATAATTCTTGAAACATTTCCTTAAAATCCTGCTCAAAAAACTGCTTCAAAACTGCTCGAGAGACGACTCGAAATTTTTTTTAAAATAACTTGATCGAGACACTGCTAAAAAAAAACTACTCAAAACCCGGTTCAAAATTATAACTTGAAGAACTGGTCGAAGAACGGCTAAAAAAAACTCCACGAAAAAAATAATGGAAGCAATTTGCTGGATGATGGAGGAATGGAGAAAACTTGCTTAAAACAAAGCTCAGAAAATTATTCGAGAAACTAAACGAAAAACTTTTTAAAAAGTATCCCGAAACTGCTTGAAAAAAATTCTGGAAGAAACTTCTCTAAAAGCTGCATGGACAAGCTCGAAAAGCTGTTCGAAAGAATGTTCGAGGAACGGCTCGAAAAAATTGCTTCCAAAACCTCTCGAAAAACTAATCCAAATACTACTTGATAAACAAGCTCAAAAATATACTGAAAAAGCAGCTCGAAAAAACCGTTCGAATAAATGCATACAAAAACAGCTCGAAAAATATGCTGAATATAAAACTGCTCGCAAACTCGAAAAAAAATTGTTTTCCCAAGACTGCTCGAGAAACTACATAAAAAAACGCTTGAAATATCTCCTTAAAATCCTGTTTGAAAACTGCCTGAGAGATGACTCGAAAAACTTCTCAAAAAAACTTGCTCAGGACATTGCTAGAAAAACTGCTCAAAAAACTACTCGAAACCCGGTTCAAAATTACAACTTGATGAACTGGTCGAAGAACTCCTCGAACAAAAATAATGGAAGCAATTTTTTTTCGAAAATCTGCTTGAAAACAGCTCAGCAAATTATTCGTGAAACTACTGGAAAAACTACTTATAAAGCATCTCGAAAACTGCTTGAACAAAATTCTGGACGAAGCTTCTCTAAAAGCTGCTCGGACAAGCTCGAAGAACTGTTTGAGGAACGACTGGAAAAAATTTGCTTCTCGAAAATCTACTCCAAATACTACTTGATAAACAAGCCGAAATCAGCTCGAAATAAATACTGAAAAAACCGTTCGACAAAAAAAAACGGAAAAAGTATTCGATGCTGAAAAAATACCCTGCTCGAAAACTAAAAAAACACTGCTTAGTAAATTTTTCGCTATACTACTTGGGAAACTGTTCGGAAAAAATAATCGAAAAACTTACCGAAAAATCTCCTTAAAATCCTGCTTGAAAACTACTCGAGAGAAGACTCGAAAAACTTCTAAAAATAATTTGCTAAGGAAATTGCAAGAAAAACTACTACAAAAACTACCCGAAAATCAAAAATACTGATTGAGGAACTGGTCAAGAAAATGCTAGAGAAAAACTCGAAAAATATATAATAGAAGCCACTTCTCGAAAAGTTACTTGAAAAACATTTCAACAAACTGCTCGAGAAAGTTTTGAGCAAAAATCTTAGAAAACTTTCCGAAAACTACTAGAGAAGCTGCTCGAGAAATATGCTAAAAGAAACTACTCAAAAAAACATTCTGAAAAACTACACGTGGAACAATTCGAAAGAAATGCCCGGAAAATTTCTCAAAATATCTGCTCAAGAAACTGCTAGGAAAACTTTTCAAGAAACTGACAACTCGAATAAATTTGCTTGAAAAACTTCTTAAAATAACTTGCTCAAGAAAATGCTAGAAAAACTACTCAAAACCCGGTTCAAAATTACAACTTAAAGAACTGATCGAAGAACGGTGAAAAACAATGGAAGCAATTTTTTTCGAAAATTTGCTTAGAAACAGCTTAGAAAATTATTCGAGAAACTACTCAAAAAACTATTTAAAAACCATCTCGAAAACTGCTTGAAAAAAATTCTGGAAGAAACATCTCTAAAAACTGTTCGAGGAACGGCTTGAAAAAAATGCTTTCAAAACCACTCGAAAAACTACTCAAAATACTAATTGATAATCAGCTCGAAAAATATACTGAAAAGGTAGCTTCGAACGGCGAATAAATGCATGGAAAAACAGCTAGAAAAATATGCTGGAAAAAAAACTGCTCGCAAACTCGAAAAACAATTTTTCTGCTCGAGAAACTGCTTGCAAAAAAACGCTCGAAATACATCTTGAAATATCTCTTTAAAATCCTGCTTGAAAACTGTTCGATAGACGATTCGAAAAAATTGCTCGAAAAACTTCTCCAAATAAATTGCTCAAGAAAATAGTAGAAAAATTACTCGAAACCCGGTTCAAAATTGCAATTTGAAAAACTGGACGAAGAACGGGTAAACTCCTAGAAAAATGGGAGCAATTTTTTCCGAAAATCTGCATAAAAACCAGCTCAGAAAATTGTTCGAGGAACTACTCGAAAAATTATTTAAGAAACTTCTCGAAAAACATTCGGGAAGAAACTTCTCTAAAAGATGCTCTGACAAACTCGAAAAGCGTTGAAGTGCTCGAAAAATATGCTGAAAGAAACCCTGCTCCAAAACTCTAAAAGACTGCTCGGAAATCTGTTCGAAAAATATATTCGAAAAACCTACCGAAATATCTTCTGAAAATCCTGCTTGAAAACTGCTCGAGAGAAGACTTAAAAAACTTCTTAAAATAACTTGTTCAGAGAACTGCTAGAAAAATTACTACGAAACTACTCGAAAATCAGCTCAAAATTATCGAACCGGCTATAAATAAACTTTAAATTAAAGTAATTAATTCCCTTAAAAATACTACTTGAAGAACTGGTTGAAAAAGGCTAAAAAATAAAAAGGCTGTTTGCCACTTCTCGAAAAACTGCTTAAAAAACGGTTTAAGAAACTGCTCGAGAAGGTACTAGACAAAGATTTTGGAAAACTTTTCGAAAACTATTCGAGAAGCTGCTCGAAAAATATGCTAAAAGAAACTGCTTGATTTTTTAGATCACTCCAAATTTTTTTTGGAGGTTACACCAGATCTGGAAGTTTCATGCAATTCTGAGATGTTTGGCATTAAAAACATATTTCGATCGGAGTCCCAAATTCGATTTTTTTGAAAAAAAAAATTTTTAGATTACACAATATTTTAACGTTTTATGCATTTCTAAGACATCTGGCATTAAAGGGAAACTTCCGATTTTCGGAATCCCAAAGTCGATTTTTTTCAAAGAAATTTTTTTTTCGAGATTACACCAGATTTAGACGTTTCATGCATACTGGAATAAAACAAAACATTTTTTTTAGTTTTGCGTTTTTTTACGAAGTAACGCTTTTTTTTACGTAGATTTCCAATGTTACGCTAGTATGTTAGTTTTATAGCGCATTTTTTTTTACGTGGTTCGTCTCCCCTGTGTATTTCGTTCATTCAAGCTTTGAACAAAAAAAACCATGTCAAAAAAAAAACAGAATAAACCCGCTACTTAAAAATTTCCATATTTTTTTGGAATTCTAAATAGACAATATTAAAAATTACATGTTTTGATTGGGTTTTGTTGACGAATGCGATCAGAGATAGTATACTCAATGGCGTGTGGCGTGTGTCACGCATGCACCATAGAAGGTTATACCTTCTTATTTGACATTCGAAGAGAACACACGAATTCCGTGTAAACCATCTGTCACCTACGGTCATCAGCTGGCCGTAAGACAGGACTTATATTGTCAGGACGTTACTGACTACTGACTAACCCTGTGACAAGCTGGACAAGAAGGCATCTACACTCAAGCACAACGGTACTTCCTCTACACCGGCTCAAAACCCCCGCCCCAGTACTTAAGAAACAGTTATCAATAACAATGAATCACTTTCATTACTTTAGGTACAGTCAAATCTCTCTTTATGCAACTTTTTAAACACTGTTTAAACACTGTTGAAACCTTCCTCAGTGAGAGGGTTTGTTGTTAGTTTTATTGCGGAATAAACTCAAAATTGTTTGAATGTCAACTTACAAGACATATGAATTTTACTAGTGTAAAGACCTGTTTTGTAGATTGCGACGAAGCTTTGCACATTTTCGACTCTCATCACACGGTAATTTCGGAAACGGAGTTTATTTGAGTCTAAGTTTGTGACGAACGGTCTAGCTGAAAAATCAGAGTTCCATTTTGGAGTTTTTGACCACTAACGCTGGTAACCCAAGAAGCCTCGAAACTGCTAGGGTTCGTCTTTCGTGTGACGAAAGACTTCAAAAACATATATTGCCTCAAAGCATTATATTGTGCTTTTGGTCCGTTTTACTACTGTCCGTTCGCAGAAATGTGTTCAATGCAGTTTTCATTGCTGATCTTCTCCAGTCACGAATTGATTGCTCGGAGCTGTTACGTTTGCTTGATTTTGATATTCGTCATCGTTGTCTTCGACCTCATCCTTTCCTACGCATTCCTGCCGCCAGAACCAACTATGGCCACAATGAGTCATTTGTCAGTATGTGCCGGGTTGTGTTCAATCGCTGTTCAAGATGAGGAGGTTTTATGCCTACTGGAGACATAGTGATAGATTGATAATAACTTATCTCCAGTGGGCTTTTCCCTGTTCCAGAAATAAAATAAAATAAACCGGAATCCAGACACCGGTGCAGCCAAAGTCGAACCGAAGTTCGTCCATCAACTAATATGACCTACAAATTGAAGCCGTTGGAAGCTCAGTTAGGAATAATTTTTACCCCATTCCAACGTAGCTTCTTTTAACGACTTTTGAAATATTTAAACACTCATCATCCGGTAGCTCCAGAACCGGAGATCGAATTCGGATCAAATTCCGGAATTTCGTAAGGGACCGTAAGATTGCTGACCGTTTTGCGAAAATCGGTTAAGCTATTCACGAGAAAATCCTGTAACTCCGTAACCGAGTTTTCGATTCAAACGAAATTCAATAGCATGCTATGGAATCATAGCAAAGTCTTGATATTGATATGAGATGTTTCTTTTGTAAAAATTGACGATTCCGTTTCAGAAGAACTCGCCATGGCAAAATGTTGCAATTCTACTGACACTGGGACGCTCCTTCCAGGTCGGAACTCGACCAAACGACAACTGGCTTGTAACATCTTCTATATCACATATCACTGCATCTCTGGAACCGGAATTGGGATCCGGATAAGATTCAATACCAGTCTGTAGGGCCATTAGACTTTCATTTTTGTTCACATTTTTTGAAAAACACATATTTTTTAATTACGATTCCAAAAACGATTTTCACTGTGAATCTTTTTTTGAGAAGAACTCAAAACCAGCGTGAAATTCAAATCAGATTTATTTTATGATTAAATTTCCGACTAAAATCCAAAGCAGGCGATGCTTTGACCGGGGTAGAAAAATCAGTATCCAATACAAACACAAACATCACCTGTGCGAACGCCGCAGAAATGAACCTGACCCGGCCAGAGGATCTTCGAGCTTCGTACGGATTCATGTATTTGGTTTTCCTCTAAATCCTCTAAACATCCTCATTTGTTCACGCGAACAGTACAAAAAAGCGAGAGAAAGGGACACGAAAACGAAGAATAATACACAGGAAAATGCGGAAGGGGAAAGCAACCAAAATTCGGGGCAAAGTGGCAAGATTAAGGAACATGTGTTTCGGGATATAAATTATCTGAAACAAACGGCCGGTGCATACTCTGTTGTTGCATTCATGGGAAACGATCCGAAAATCTAAGCGAAAAAAAAACAAGAACAAATCGAACCCAAACTGACCCCGTTTTAGCACATGCTTCGCGCGATACACTGCCCACGAGTAATCGAACCCGACCCGGGACGGCTAGACGACGACGACGACGTTTGGGCGCAGCGTATGATCGAAAGTGAACTGCACACGGTGGTTTGTCGGTTTGTGCGCGTGGGTGCTTCTTGTGGCTACGGTGGTACTGACAAGACACCGCGCGCAGCCAATGTGGCGATATCGCCACCTCGCAACTTTACCGATCGGCTGTCCGCAACCGGAGCGTCTAATACTGTCGCAATCATACCGTTAGACTGGTGGCGAGTGAGCAAATGCGAGAATTCGATGTTCGGCTAGCTAGAACGAGATGATGATTGATCGAGCTGCTCAAGGTATTACACAAACAGCGCGCAGCGCGCCTACGCCGGGCTTCCAATCGGTGATACTCTACCATGGCAACGAAAAGCGCGTCCCAATGCGAGAATTATTCCGAGCAACATATGTTTGATTTACGCGTCGCTTCTTATTTCTGAACTAACAAGAACTCTCTTCCTTCGAGAAATGGAAGGCAAAGATTTGTTTAGAAATTGAATCGGGTTTTTATTCGTATGCTTTGTTCTTATCCCGCTGTTTAATTCTTTTCGTCTTTCTTTTCTTTCAGTTCCAGCCTACGTCGCCTACTTTGCCCGGTCGTTGGATCATGGTTTGGACCTTTTCGCGGCGGCTTGTGTCGTCGTGTCGAATGAGGATCTGAACAAAAATAAATTAAAAATTCTGTCTGGATCCCTTCGGAAACCGAACCAAAACCCGAGAGCCCGGCGCATTTTGATCCGTACCACCATCTTCCCCCTGGCCCAGAACTTTTCTGTAATGACTTTTCAGGGATGGAAAGACATAAGGCACAACAGTCGGCGGCCAAATCCGACAATGAATGGCACTGACAGGGAACGAGAAGACGGTGGTCGGTGTTATTATTTGCAATGTGTTTGTAAGTTTTAAACATTACTCGATCTACACACACACGCTGCTTCTGCTTCCTTTTTGGTATTCTTCCCCCGGTTGGCGAAGACCCTACAAACAAACCGACGACGGTCTGCCGAGGAATAATGGATTTTCGGTTGGCTGCCTGTGCCCTTTGCTGCATGCCTACGCAAATAGAGAACAAGTGGAAGGTGTCGCCGCGGATCCTTACCGAGACCGGAGATCCTAGCAGGCGAGCAGTTTGCTGGTGCTTTTTTTTGCAGACTGTCAGCATTTGCGTTCATCGCCTACTACTACTACTATTACTGCTGCTGTTGACTGCCGGCTGACAGAGAAACGTCAGCATCGACTTCGGTTACGCAAATTGTGGACCAGCTGACGACGACGACGACGGGTCAAATTCGGCTAAACCTGTCTAATTTTTGTTTCCCTTTCCCACTCACACACACAAACCATGTCAAACAGTTCAATCCACCGGCGGAGCCCTTAGCTGTGTTGGTTCAGGTCCGACTAGAATGGAACTCGATCGAGAACCCAAGCAAAGAAAGTGATTGAGCCTAATAAGCACCTTCGACCATGAGATGATCGAACTTTTTTTTTGCCTTTTCGGGACTCCATCCATTCAACGAGAAATTCACTTGCGAGTATGCCCGTAACAGGTATCAAAACCGCTCACTGGAGGGTTAGAACTTTTTTTTCGGCTGTGTGTGTGTGTGTGTGTGTGTGTGTGTGTGTGTGTGTGTGTGTGTGTGTGTGTGTGTGTGTGTGTGTTGGTTTGGTAGTTGAGATCGAGCGACAGCACTCAGACAACAACAACAACAACAAAGCTAAAGAAAGTTTGAAAATAAAAACGAAAAGTCCGATCGTTTTTAGGCAGCAGTTGGAAGGTTTATTCAACCTAAAAAAAACCTGAGACACAGTCTGGGATGCAATTCGAAACACATGACAACTCGTAACCTGAAACTTTGTCAAAATGTGTTGTTCTGTTTTTTTTGTTTCTTCAAGTGGACACGACTTTGTTATCAGTGTTTGCCTTTTTAGTTTGAAAGAGAGGCAATACTCGAAGGCTAAAGTTTCTGTACGGAAGCTAAGAGGTCCGAATGTTACACTTCATTCGATTCCATTCTTCAAAGCTAGAAAATGGAAAAGAATGTGCAAAATCTTAACTTTTGAATTAAATTTAATAATACAGTATATTAAATACATTTCATTCTTTCTGTGTCTGGGG
Organism: Malaya genurostris; assembly: GCF_030247185.1. NCBI lineage: Eukaryota > Metazoa > Arthropoda > Insecta > Diptera > Culicidae > Malaya > Malaya genurostris. Next base: position 11,582,222 of record NC_080570.1, read on the forward strand.
TCTTCGACTTTCCTAGCAGTTCAAATTGATCTGCTTGTATAACTTAGTTCTAATTAGCAAAACATTATCCACTGGATTTTGATTTGTATTCAAGTTTTGTTTGAAGGGATGCTTCATTAACTTTATATGAACTTAGCGAAATACTCAGAACAAATTCAAAAAAATATTGAACAACAAATTCAAAATTATCGTATCTAATTAGCAACTAATTACCAACAAAGAATCCACTAAGTTTCGATTTGATTTCAAGCATACTTAGGAAAGATTCTTAGTGAACTTCATATGAACTTAGCGAAGTACTCGAAAAAACAAAAAAGCAACACATTCCTCACCACCGTAATTAATTAGCAACAAATTATCCACTAAGATTCGATTTGTTCTGAAGCATATTTGGGAGGAGGCTTCGTTAACTTTATATGAACTTAGCGAATTACTCAAAAAATTAAAAAAAATTGAGCATCAAATTCAAACTTACTTCAACTAATTTGCAACTAATTAGCAACAAATTATCCACTGGGATTCGATTTGTTCTGAAGCATATTAGGGAGGAGGCTTCGTTAACTTTACTCAAAAAATTAAAAAAAAACTGTGCATCAAATTCAAACTTACTCCAACTAATTTGCAACTAATTAGCAACAAATTATCCACTGGGATTCGATTTGTTCTGAAGCATATTTGGGAGGAGGCTTCGTTAACTTTATATAAACTTAGCGAATTACTCAAAAAATTAAAAGAAAAATTGAGCATCAAATTCAAAATTACCCCAACTAATTTGCAACTAATTAACAACAAATTATCCACTGAAATTCGATTTGTTCTGAAGCATATTTGGGAGGGGGGCTTTGTTAACTTCACATAAACTTAGTGAAGTATCCAAACAAAAGAGCATTAAATTCAAAATTACCGTAACTTATTAGAAACTAATAAGCAACAAATTCGATTTGCTTTCAAGCTTAGTTGGGAGAGGTACTTCATTAACTTCATACGAACTTGGGGAAGTACTCGAAAAAATAAGAAAAAAATTAGCAACAAATTCAAAATGACGGTAACTTATTAGCAACTAACTAGCAACAAATTATTCGCCTATTTGCGTTATCATCGGCAAAAGATGCCTCATCCAATTCATTTCAGTTTGCGAAAATCGTTCACAAATCTTTTAAATAAAACTTCCGATTTTTAGTTCCACGACCTCGCGGTCTTAGAACCGGACCAGATTTCCGAAACGAGTGTCCAACATTAATTTGCGGTCTAAAACTTCTACTGAAAGTATTGTTTCATTATTTATTGAGAACTTCTCCGCTAGTTATTCTCGGTTTCGTCTTCGTCGACACCTTTTTTTTTGGTTTCGTTCTCATTTTTTGTTTCAGTTATAATTTTCAGTATTTAACTTTTTGTTTTTAAATTAGATTTGTTTTCAGGTTTCAATTTTCAGTTTATAGGTTTCACTTTCTAGTGTTCAGGTTTTACATTTGTTCTTAATATTACTTTTGTTTACGTTCGCGGTTTTGTCTCTGTTTTTCTGGATTTCGTTTTTCTTTTCCGTTCTTGATTTGGTTTCCGTTCAAGTTTTCAGTTTTCAGCTTTTTGTTATTAGATTAGATTTGTTTAAAGATTTTAGTGTCCAGTTTTTAAGGTTTTCGTTTTTAGGTTTTACATTTATTTCTAATATTCTTTTTGTTTTCGTTTACAGTTTTCAATATAGCTTTTTGTTTGCGTTCGCGGCTTCGTCTATGCTTTCCGTTTTTGTATTGGCTCTAGTTCAAGTTTTCAGCTATTTGTTTTAGTTTAGATTTGTTTTTAGATTTTAGTTTTCAGTTGTAAGGCTTCAATATTTTTCAGGTTCTAAATTTGTTTTCAATATCGCTTTTGTTTTCATTCGTGATTTCGTCTATGTATTTCCTCTTCTTTTTTGTTTTTGTTTTAGTTCCAGTTCAAGATTTCAGTTTTTAACTTTTTGTTATTAGCTTGAATTAATTTAAGATTTCTAGGTTTTAGGTTTAATATTGTTTCTCGTTTCGTTCTGCGTTTCATTCTCATCTGTTTTTTTTCTGGAGTTTGTTTTCTTTTCCGTTTTTGTCAATTCCAGTTCTAATTTTCAGTTATTAGCATTTTATCATTATTTTAGATTAGTTCTTGGATTTGAATTTCCCGTTTTTATGTTTCAGTTTACAGTTTTCATGTTTTCCATTTGTTCTCAATATTGTTTTTGATTTCGTTCGCGATTTCGTCCATGCTTTTTTTCTGGATTTCGTTCTCCTTTCTCGTTTTTGATTTAGTTCCAGTTTAAACTTTTTGTTATTAGTTTAGATTAATTTTCATATTTTAGTTCATAGTTTTTAGAATTTGTTTTCCAGTTTCTAAATTTTACATTTGTTTTCAATATTGTTTTTGTTTTCGTTCGCAGTTTCGTCTATACTTATGAGTTTCGTTCTTCTTTTTCGTTCCAGTTCAAGTTTTAAGCTTGTTATTAGTTAAAATTAATTTTCAGATTTTATTTACAGTTTTTAAAATTTATTTTCTACTTTTTAGTTTTTGCATTTGTTTTCAATATTGCTTTTGTATTCGTTTATAGTTTTCAATATTGTTTTTTTCGTTCGCTTTTTTCTGGGTTCCGTTATTGTTTTCCTTCCAGTTCTAATTATCAGTGTTTGGCTTATTATTAGTTTATATAAGTTCATTAGATTTTAGTTTCTAGGTTTTAGGGTTCAGTTTCTAATTGTTTTCTTTCTGAAGTTCGTTCTCCTTTTCCGTTTTTTTCCAGTTCCAGTTCAAGATTTCAAATTTAAGCTTTTTGTTATTAGTGTAGATTAATTTTCAGATTTTAGCTCATAGTTTTTAGAATTTATTTTCTAGTTTTTAGTTTTCACATTTGTTATCAGTATTGTTTTTGTTTTCATTCGTCTATGCTTTTTTCCGCGGTTCCGTTTTTGTATTGGTTCTAGGTCGTGTTTTCAGCTTTTTTTCGTGTTTTTCTCTGGAGTTTGTTTTCCTTTTCCTTTTTTTTTCAGTTCTATTTTTAGCTTTCAGTTTTTTGTTCTTAGAATTATTAGTTATTAGTCTTCTGTTTTTCGTATTTACATTTGTTTTCAATATTGTCATTGCTTTCACTCTTGGTTTCGTTTTCGTCTGTTTTTTAACTATCATTATTGGGTGTCGTTCTTCTTTTCAGTTGTTTATCTGGTTTTAGTTCTAGTTTTTAGTTTTTCGTTAGTTTTAGTGTTTGTTTAATTCTAGGTTTGATATGTTTTAATCTAGAACTAGTTTTATTTCAAATTCTAGATCTGGTAGAACTAGACTCAGCTTTACGGGTTTAGATTTCAGTTTATGGTTTTTAAATTTGTTTTTTTTTTAGATTTTAGTTTTAGTTTATGCTTCTGGGTTTCTAGCTTCTAGAAGTTTTATGTTTTTAGTTTTCAACTCTTAAATTTTGTTTATAGGTATTTGCTTTTTTGTGTTTATGTTTTAGTAATTGGATTTTGGTTCTAAGCTCTCAGATTACAGTTTTTAGTTTTTAATAGTAAGCTTTTTGGTTTTCGTCTCCTAGTGATGAGTTTCTAGTGTTTAGTTTCTTGTTTTTTGTTTAAATTCTGAAACAAAAATTTAGTTACTTTATTAGTTCTTATATCGATTTTATTCTCTTCTATTTCTCTTTACTTCATTTCGCTCATAGCCGTGATAGACAATCGGTTCACCAATCATATTTTACTTGTTTCCCATTTTCCGTATTCAGTTTCCTACCTGTTTGTTTTCTAGTTCTGTTTTAAGTTTCTAGCTTTTCGATTATAGTTTACAGCTTTAGGTTTTCAGTTTTTAGGTTTTACTTTTTAGAAATAAGTTTGTATTTATTTGTATGATTTATCTTGGTTTGAAGTATTCAGTTTTTGGTGTTTAGTTTAATTTAGTTTTAGTTTTTGCTTTTCATATTTTAGTCTTTGGTTTTTAGTTTTCAGTTCTTAGTTTTATGCTCTAGCTTTTGGTTTTGAGTTTTAAATTTTGAGTTTACAGCTTTTAGTTTTAGATAATAAGTCTATAATATTCAGTTTATAGCTTTTAGTATTTAGTTAATTTATAGTTTGGAGATTTAGTTTTTGATTGATGTTTAGCTTTAAGTTATTAATATTAGGTAATAATTATTATTTATTTGTAATTAGTTATTTGGCACTAATTATCTGTATAGTCTTTAGTTTTCAGTTTTTCGTTATTAGTTATGTTATTAGTTTTTAGTATTCAGCTTTCAACTTTTAGTTTTGAGTTTAAGATTTTATTTTTAAGTTGTAAACTTTTAGTTCTCAGTTTTTAGTTTTAAGTTTTTAGGCGATTAGTTTTCACCTTTCAGTTTTTTTTATTTCAAGTCTTTGCTTCCAGTCTTTAGTTTTCAGTATTTAGTCTACAGTATTCGGTTTTATTTTCTAGCTTTTGATTTTAGGCATTTGTTTTTTTTTGTTTTAGTTATTAGTTTTAAGTTGTTAGTATACAATATTCAGTTTATAGTATTTAGTATTAAGTTAATTTTTAGTTTTCGGGTTTAGTTTTTAATTTTTAGTATTCAGTTAATTTTTAGGTTTAGATTTTGGTTTTTACTTCAATTAATTTTAATATTTAGATCTTAGTTTTAAATTATTGGTATTAGTTGAAATTTATTATTTGTTATTAGTTTTTAGCATTTGGTTTTCAGCTTTTAGGTGTAGATTTTTAGTTTTTATTTATTAGTTAATAGTTAATAGTTTTTAGTTAGTTTTTCGTTGTTAGTTATTGGATATTAGTGATGGTATTAGTTTTGAGTTTTTAGGTTTTAGTTCTTATTTTAGGTTCAAGTTTAGTTTTTAGTTTTTTTTAATTTTTAATTTATTATTTATTAGGTTCTAGTTTTGAGTCTATGATATTTCGGTTTATAGTCTTCAGTTTTTAGTTAATTTTTAGATTTAAGGTTAAGTTTTTGGTTTTAAGTCTATAGTTTTTAGCTTTGTTTTTATGATTTTTAATTTCAAGTTATTAGTTTTTCATAATTAGTCATTGGATATTTTCTCCTTTAGTTTTAATTTTTTAGTTTTTTCTGTTAAGTTTTAATTTTTTAGCTTTTATTGTGCACATTTAGGGGTTAGCCAAATTTTATGCTGGGGCACATAACCGTTTTTATTATTTTTACGTTTTGTCTTTGACTCATCAGTGCAGAGCAGTTCAAATTAAACTGCTTAGTGCTAAACTCGGCAGTTCAATTTAGGTTTAGGTAGTGTTTGTTTGGTAGTTTTTGGGTTTAGGTCTAGTTTTTTTCTGATGTAGTTTAGATCTGATTCAAATTTTAGTTTTAGCTCAATGTTCAATTTTCGGGTTGTTAGGCTTTGGTTTTGTTTCAGAATTTGGTTTAAGTTTTAGTTCTAACTCTAGTCTTTGAAAACAATGCAGTATTATTATGTTGCTATTTTATTATGAAGTTTTTAATAAAAAAGGGGTTCCAAATTCGACCAGACTCAATTTTTACCATCTTTTTTACTACACGCACTGAAAGTCTTTTAGAAGTATTTCTATACAAAGATGTAATCTTATATGATATTTCTTACACTCTTCCTTCTTCAAACTTGATTCTCTTCGATGTTTAAGTTCAATGCTCGGATTCTTCAAAAATCAGTGTTTTTAGATTCAAAATTAAACATTCGGAAGAATTTCTCCGTGACGAACTCCGGTAACGTCACAATTCTATTCGACGATACACCGGATCTAGTGAAACACAGTAGGCGCGGTTCTTTGGAAGAAACAAAAACAAACAAATGTCGCGCCGGTTTGATTTCATTTTGGTTTCGTCCGACCAACGTCTGGAGCAGCGCATGGCCTAGCAGAAAGATAATAAACACTTGCAACCCTTCTCACGCCTAATTTCTATACTGAAACTAATTTTGGGTGAACGCTTGCTGCGATGCAATAATTTTCGGTTATTTATGTTACCGGAAAATTGTATACATTATGCGTTTTCTTGATTGACGCAGTGACTGACGTCGAACCACTTTATTAGGAGGAAAAAAATGGCCATCTGCTGAAGGCTTAGTAAAAAAAAATCGGGTAACCATTATTTTAAGGTCTACCATACCATGGCTATTTTTCATAGATTAAATTCTTTATCATTCGAATGAGATTAGATTGTCATAATTGAACGATTTTGCAGCTTTTTAAAACGAAATCATACTCGACGCTAATCAGAAGTAATTTTTGGCAAGGGCAAGCTTTCGATAAAGCTCCGTACTGTGCAAAGAGGAGACTTTTAGGGGTTTCTGAAATACCCAAAACAATTGGAAATCGTTTGGAAATATTTCAAACTATGGAGCATCTAACGCAAAACCTCCAGTAATCCAGTCAATGGATGTGGCTACACGCGTTTACCTTTGGCTACATAGTATCGAAAGACGATGATTCAGCTCCCACTGGAGGAAAACTTACGGTAAACAATAGTAGACAAAAAATCACGTTTCAACCTCGAAGACGTCAGTCGTCAGTCAACGGAACATCTCGTGCTCGTACTAATTCTGCTCCACCAATGTCACGCAGTATGCCATGCGTTTCCATAGCAAAGTTAGAAATGACACGTCCGTGGCTTTAATTGACATGGTAATTCCTGAACACGATTTGGGATCGACCCAGCTAATGCAGGCAGATGATTAAATAAAAAATAAAATAAACTCACTTTCAGTGTCTCTTTCCGTGTCGTAAAAAACTATGTTTCCGAAGAGGTGATGAAGGTAAATATTTGATCACGTTTGATGAATACGCGACAACACACATAAGATGACGGTTTGGTACGAGTTTTTACGTCACTGGAAAAATCCACTTCAAAAATCACAGGAATAATTCGTTTTTTTTTCTCTTCACGAAAACCAAACCAACACGAAATGTCAAGTAATTCGACTTGGGGCCGATATCGGGCGTGTTGTTATGACTATTCAGTGGCCTAGTCTAGCGAACTAAGAGATAAGTGAGCCTCCACCACCACCACCACCACAACTCCAGAGTCTGATACTTCGGTGGTTTGCCAAGGGGTTTAGGGTGTGCAAACTGTAAGTGTGGGTTTCATTGTATGTGTACCGCACCAGTCGTCAGTTTTATCTTATCAGTGAAGAAATGTCGAGTAGGATGGATGGAAAAAAATGGAATTTTGCCGAGCTTTGGTTGCTTTGATGCGATAACAACAACAACAACATCGTCGAACAGGGTTCAAAACAACAGCATTTTTATTGCAAAAGATGCAGCGGTTTTTTTCCTTGTTCGCCTAATCAAAGCGTGCTTTGCAATTGCTATGGTAAAATATGTGCGAACATACTGTTATGTCGAGATTTTATGTGTAAATCTGTTAAAATATTCTAGCTATTCTCAATTGATTGTCATTTCTCCAGACTCGGACACCAAATCAGAATATTCCTGTAAGAAACAACGCCCATTCGTTCCGATAACTGTTTGGCCGAAAGTCATTACGCCACAAACCGTTTCGTCAAATAAGTCATCGTCGTCAAATGGGTATTTCAACGATAATCTAAAAATTATTTCACCGAAAGCCGCTTCGTCGAATGGTTTATCGTCAGAAATCATTCCGTTAAATGGGTTATTTTAACGGAATAAAATTATTTCGCAAAAAAAAACGCCTCGTAAAATCGGTCGTTTTGGCAAAAACAATATCACCTAAGAACGTTTCACCGAAAACAGTCTCATCAAAAAGAACAGCAGTAGATTTTTTTTTCGAAACAAACTATTTTGTCGAATGGGCTTTTTTACGAAAGCACTTTCATCAAATGGGTCATAATAACAAATGCCGTTTCGTCAAATGGACCATTTCAGCGAATCCCATTTCACCAAAAGATGTTTCGTCAGAAGAATTATTATTTAAAAAAAAAGGGTTTCGCTGAATAGCCCGTTTCTGAAAATAGCCCTTGATCCAATTGTTGTTGCACCGACAGTCACTGTTTCGTCAAATGAATCATCGTAAGGGGAATCATTTAGTATAACTTAATACCGTTTCGCTGTTTTGTCAAATGGATCATATGGAAGAAGGCCCTTTTTGATAAAAAATAATTTCGCAAAAATTCATTTCATCGAACCATTTCACCGAAAGTCATTTATTTTATTTATTTATTTGGAGCAGGGAAAAGCCCACTGTAGATGATACTTATTAAATCTCTCTCTCTCTCTCCAGTAGGCATAAAATCTCCTCATCTTTTGTACCAACAGATAATCACATCCAACTGATACATTAATTAATTATAATTAAATACAAGGTACACTTACAAACTAACATAATATACTTAAAGACTGTCCCAGAAAGTATGGACGCAACCAAAAACCGCTGCCATTTCGCAATGGTTCTGAATCTGTCAATTTTTATGGCTGCGTCCTGTGGTTTACACTTTTCTCTAATCACTTGTGCAGTTGTTTATTCGTTTTCATTAGTTTGTTTTGAAATGCGTGGACTTTCAGCAGAACAACGTCGAAAAATTGTGTACAAATGGTGCACAGAACGCGGACTGTCACTGAGAAAGAAAGCAAAAATGGAAGGAGTAAGTGAAAAATCCGTGCGAAATGCAATCAGGAAGTTCGGTGAGGATAACACCTTTGAGGATAAACCGAAAAAGGTCCTGCTAACCCTCAGTTGGATAAACGTATACTGAAGACGTTCGAGCAAAAAAAGGAGCTTTCAGTTCGGGATGTGGCCAAAGAAGTGGGCACTTCGAAGTCAAATGTTCTTCGTGCTAAAGAACGTTTGAATCTTCGAACCTATAAAAAGCAGAAACAACCAAAACGTAGTCCGAAACAAGAAGCATCGATCAGGCCGAGGGTTCGAAAGCTGTATAATACGATTCTTGCTGGAAATTTGAACTGCATAATCATGGAGTCGATTACAAATCCTTGCCGGGATCACTATATTATACGGTGCGAGAAGGGCAAGTGTTAAACCAGTCCGAGACATCGATTGAAGTCGAAAAATTTGGTAAGAAAGCTATGGTCTGGCAAGCAATTTGTAGCTGCGGTAAGATTTCGAAACCCTTCATCACCACTGCTTCAATGAACAGCGAAATATACATCAAGGTATGTTTACAAAAACGACTTCTACCCATGATTCGAAGCCACAAGGATCCTGTTGTCTTCTGGTCAGATCTTGCTTCTTGCCACTACTCGAAATCAACGGTAGAACGGTATACTACCAAAAATGTCACTTTCGTCCCAAAAGACATGAATCCACCAAATTGCCCACAACTTCGACCAATTGCGGAATTTCGGGCATTAACGAAGGCACATCTCAGGAAGCATGTCTCGGCAGCCGAAACCATTCAACAGTTCGAAAAAGATCGGAAAAAGTGTTAAAACTTGTCGCCAAGAAGTCTGTACGGAATTTAATGAGGAACGTTCGCAAGAAGGTGCGCCAGCTAGTCTACAATGGCTAGGTAGCAAATGTTGAGAATAATATTCTGTTGTTGTAGTCTAATATTATCAGTATATCGAATAAAATTTGAATATCTAACACTTGTAAATTATTTACAGCGAAATCAAAGTGCGTCCATACTTTCTTAGACAGTCTTTAGTACTTACAAATTAAAATACAAACATACGAATTATAAGTAATGTCATTCTTAGGTCAAGTTCTTGAAAAATACTATAAATAAGCGTCGTTAGTAAGCGTCATTTATAGTAGTCATTTCGTCAAATGGGTCATTTTAACAGCAAGCGTTTCACAAACGTTTCATTGAAGATAATTTCACTGAAAAAAAAACACTTCGTCAAATAAATCATCATTGACAAAATCCGAAAACTGTGTCGTAAAACGGCTCGTTTTGACGAGACAATTTCGCAGCAAGCAATTTTCCCAAAAGTTATTTCACCAAATCCATTTCGTCAAAAGGGTCATCGTTGAAATATATTATTCCATCGAAATAGTCATCGTCGAAGGTCGTTTCGTCAATCAAATAGGTCATCATTGTTAAGAGAATCGTTTCCTAAAATTTGCCATATTAACGAAAGCTGTTTCGCAGAAAGCCACTGCTTCGAAAGCCTTTTCCGTCAAATGAGTCATTACATTACATCGAAAGCCATATCGCAAAAGAAAAAACCATTTCATCAAAATGGTCTAGGTGAACGACCAGAAAGGTTAAAGCCGGGTTAAAATAAATGAAGAAAAAAAAAGCTCATCGTCGAAAGTCATTTCGTCAAAAGTTAAAAAAAAAACATTTTACCGGAAGCTGTTCCGTTACTGAAAGGTGTTTCACGAAAATTATACCGCTAACGAAAGTTCCATCCAATGAATCATCGCCGAAGGACGATTTGTCAAACTGGTCATGTTGACCAAAACCGACCGAAAATTATTTCGTAAAACGGCTAATTTTGAAGAAACAGTTTCGCAGTTTACCGGAAGCCGTTTCGTCAAACGGATTTTTGTGTCGAAAGACGTTTCGTCGGAAGTCATTTCACCAAAAACCGTTTAGTAAAATGGGTCATCGTCGAATGACGTTTTATCTGATGAGTCATTTAACGGAAACCGTTTCCTAAATTGACCCCTTTACAGTGAAAGTCATTTACCCAAAAACTGTTGCCGTTTTACCGGGAATCGTTTCACCCAAAAATCACTTCATCGAAAGCTTTTCGTTAACTATGTAATATCTGTGAATACCGTTTCACCGAAGATTATTTCACAAAAAAAAACTTTATCAAATGAATTATCATCGGAAGCCATTTCGTCAAACTGGTCATATCCAGTTCGCTTTCACATCTCATCCAAGTCAGTCGAAATAACAAAACCGCTTACGTTCGGGACGGAAGAATCCAAGTACAGTATTGTGTAATGAACAATAGAACGACCTTGAAATGAGTGAACCAAACGAACAAAAGCTACCGCCGACACGAAAGAACACAGCTGCTGTTGACTTCAGGCAGTGCAAAATTCGATCTTCGATACGAGAACTTTAAGGTTTGCTTAAGAAGCAAATGCATCTTGACATTAAACGTGTGCATTTACTTTAATGCAATTAGACGAATAATGTTGTTTACATCCTGTTTTATAAAGAGTTGGATGCAATTCAATTTGCAAAAGACAATAATAATGTGCACTATGTGGAGCACGAGAACATTAAGTACAACATTCCAGTATATATGGATGATAGTGCTATAGAAGTGCGTGTGCATGATCTTCATTCAAGCGTCACCGATTCTTATATTCGCAAAACTATGTCCCAATACGGAGAGATTCTCTCTATCGAAAAAGAAAAGTGGAAGAACTTTCTCCCCGGTATTCTAAATGGGGTACGTTTGTTACGCATGCGCTTGAGGAGGCCTATACCTTCTTATGTGACATTCGGTCAGAATACAAGAATACCGTGCAAATCACTTGTTACCTATGACAATCAGTTAGCCACATGTCAATATTGCTAAAAAGCTGTTCACTACGGTAAGCCATGTGATAAACTGGACAAGGAGACAACCACACCAAAGAACAACGGTGCTTCCTTTACACCAACCCCAAGCAACCCCAGTACACCTGTGACAGTCACTAACAACAGTGAAGCATCCCCTTCAACGAAACCATCCAAATTTTCCCCTATAGAACAAAGTACACCAGCTGCAGTTAACAACTTACCTTCCAACAAACCAGCAACTGCAACCAATGTACAACAAGGCGCATCTACAGCAACTAGCAACGAAATCCACAACAATACCACCGATGCGGCAATTGATGACGAGACGAACCGCGAACAAACTGCCCCTCAATCCTCGCAGGAGGGAAATGGAAGCTCCTCTCCACTTCGTCGAAAGTCATTTTAGTGAAAACCGTTTCCCAAAGCGAATCTTTTCAATAAAAAACATCCCCGTGGAAAGCTATTTTACTGAAACTCGTTTTGTCAATTTTTTTACCGAAAGTCATTTCACTAAATTGGCAATCGTTCAAAACCCGTTTATTCGAATGGATCGTATTGAAATTTGTTTGATTGTTTCATCTGACAATAAGTCTAAAGGAATCGAGTGTACGGTTATACAGGGTGATTTTTTAAGAGCTTGAGAACTTTTTTAAACAATAAAACGCATAAAATTTGCAAAATCTCATCGGTTCTTTATTTTAAACGTTAGATTGGTACATGACATTTACTTTTTGAAGATAATTTCATAAATGTTGACCGCGGCTGCGTCTTAGGTGGTCCATTCGGAAAATCCGCTTTTTTATCGACAAATTTTGTTCAGCGATGAGGCTCATTTCTGGTTGAATGGCTACGTAAATAAGCAAAATTGCCGCATTTGGAGTGAAGAGCAACCAGAAGCCGTTCAAGAACTGCCCATGCATCCCGAAAAATGCACTGTTTGGTGTGGTTTGTACGCTGGTGGAATCATTGGACCGTATTTTTTCAAAGATGCTGTTGGACGCAACGTTACAGTGAATGGCGATCGCTATCGTTCGATGCTAACAAACTTTTTGTTGCCAAAAATGGAAGAACTGAACTTGGTTGACATGTGGTTTCAACAAGATGGCGCTACATGCCACACAGCTCGCGATTCTATGGCCATTTTGAGGGAAAACTTCGGAGAACAATTCATCTCAAGAAATGGACCGGTAAGTTGGCCACCAAGATCATGCGATTTGACGCCTTTAGACTATTTTTTGTGGGGCTACGTCAAGTCTAAAGTCTACAGAAATAAGCCAGTAACTATTCCAGCTTTGGAAGACAACATTTCCGAAGAAATTCGGGCTATTCCGGCCGAAATGCTCGAAAAAGTTGCCCAAAATTGGACTTTCCGAATGGACCACCTAAGACGCAGCCGCGGTCAACATTTAAATGAAATTATCTTCAAAAAGTAAATGTCATGTACCAATCTAACGTTTAAAATAAAGAACCGATGAGATTTTGCAAATTTTATGCGTTTTATTGTTTAAAAAAGTTCTCAAGCTCTTAAAAAATCACCCTGTAAAATCGAGGATTGAGACACTTGTTGAATAAATTTATAGGGCGATTCACTAAAGTTAAATAAATTCTCTACTAGAGAGGAAGCTCGTCGATCAATTTAAATGAAAACCGTTTCGCAAAATGAGTCACTTTGCTTTGGAGAAGTTTTTAAATCAAAATTTAAGTGAGTCAAATAGCATTCCAGCCTCCAAAAACCACATAAGATTTTACTTAGCTCAAGCTCAATATGACAAGTCACATATTGTTGTGACTGGTGGTTACTGTATGGCTAATAAAAACAATCCTGTGTCAGTTCCGATCCGTGCAATCACCAAGCCAAATGCAAAAGTTAAAACAAAAAAGGCAGAAACACGCAACTGTTTCGTTGCTACTCCCGGATCAAGAGAATGAATGATTTAATGCTCCGGGCGGTCAGCCTTGAAAGTTTCCTTCGAGTTTGTGTTTGCCTGTCCGAAGGAGGAGATGCATCGCGTGGCTTGAACCGGAAACTGATAGTAGATTAATCACATTTGTTGCCTCCCGTGAGGCGATACTCGATCGAGGCGAGAGTCTGGTGCATGCGACAGTGGACCAGGACCGTGGGAAAAACCGATGCCGGAGAGTATTCCAGCTTTCTGGTGATATCTGTATTTGACATTTGTTCATGTCGATTGCTAAGATTTGAGATAAATTGAACAGTAGTTCAAAAATTTACATGAAAAATGAATGAAATTCACATTTACTGGCAGCAGTTCTTAGCATTAGTGGCTTAACAGGCTCCAGTCATATCTAATCATTTGTGAAATTGGAGAGTGTACAGCTGGTAAAGCTGGTAAAGCTAGTGAGCCTCAAGGTAGCCACTTAGGACCATCTATATTATAACTCTACCTCAAGGGCCTTAATATTTCACTAAAATTTTATGAAATATTGCATATTAAAAATTCTAGAGCAGCCACTCGAGTTCCGCTTCAACTTTGTTAATAAAAATCGTATGTTTTTGCACGACTCAAAAAGAGATTTCATCGAACACAATTGCCAACTCAACTTTGTCTCTTTAAGCATTGTAAAATCAGACCGATATATCCTCAATCGTTAATAAAATAAACCATCTAACAGTAATAGCCGAGCTCACATGGTACGGTTTCAGTGAAATAACAGTTCGGCTGAAAAGTTCGTATCGTTTAATAGAAACATACATTTTTTTTTTGCCAAAATTCGTTTTTATTATTCAACATAATTGCCATCAGAGGCGATACAGCGATTATAGCGATCTTCCAACTTTTCGATACCATTTTTGTAGTACGATTTGTCCTTTGCCTCAAAATAGGCCTCAGTTTCAACGATTATCTCTTCATTGCTTCTAAATTTTTCACCAGCGAGCATTCTCTTGAGGTCTGAGAACAGGAAAAAGTCACTGGGGGCCAAATCTGGAGAATACGGTGGATGAGGGAACAATTCGAAACCCAATTCGTTCAATTTCAGCATGGTTTTCATCGACTTGTGACACGGTGCATTGTCTTGATGAAACAAAACTTTTTTCTTCTTCAAATGAGGCCGTTTTTTTGAAATTTCGTCCTTCAAACGCTCTAATAACGCTATTATACCATGCGAATCCCAAAATACAGACGCCATAACCTTACCGGCCGATTGTTGAGTCTTTCCACGCTTTGGGTTCGGTTCATCGCGTGCAGTCCACTCAGCTGACTGTCGATTGGACTCCGGAGTGAAGTGATGGAGCCATGTTTCGTCCATTGTTATATATCTACGAAAAAAATCGGTTTTATTTCGATATAACAGCTCCAAACACTGCTAAGAATCATCAATTCGTTGTTGTTTTTGATCGATTGTGAGCTCACGCGGCACCCATTTTGCACAAAGCTTTCTCATATCCAAATATTCGTGAATAATATGTCCAACACGTTCCTTTGATATCTTTAGGGTGTCAGCTATCTCGATCAACTTCACTTTACGGTCATTGAAAATCATTTTGTGGATTTTTTTCACATTTTCATCGGTAACAGCCTCTTTTGGACGTCCACTGCGTTCATCGTCTTCGGTGCTCATATGACCAGTACGAAATTTTGCAAACCACTTACGAATTGTTGCTTCGTCCGGTGCAGAGTCTGGATAACACTTATCAAGCCATTTTTTGGTATCGGCGGCACTTTTTTTTCATCAAAAAGTAGTGTTTCATCAACACACGAAATTCCTTTTTTTAAATTTTTTTACAATAACAAAAGTAGCTTCACTCAAAATGCAATATCTCACAAACTAATAATCAGACAGCTGTCAAATTTATACGCGTGTCTTTTGAAGGTTGGTACTAACTGAAAATGGTATGGATTTAATTCTAGTGGCGCCCTCTCATAGAAACGATACGAACTTTTCAGCCGATCTGTTACAAAAGAAGTTGGAGTTGAAGTTCGAAATAAGAAGCAAAGTTTAAATTCGTGATATGAATGAAGTTGAAGATACATAAGTTGAAGTCAGGTTGAATTTAAAGAAGAAAAAGAAGTTGAATTTAGTTTTAGGCACAAAAGAGGTTTAAGATACAAAAGAAACTGGAGTTGAAATGAAGGTACCAAAAAGGTTGGAGTCGATATTGGAAAGAATTTCAATTTGAAAAATTGAAGCTCGAGACAATAAAAAAATTAAAACAAAAACAATGAAAAATGTTTCGTCTTAGACTCGTCAGTGCAGAGCAGTTCAAATTGAACTGCTTACTGCGAACTTAAACAGTTCAATTTGAACCGCTAAGCAGACGTAAAGTTATTGCTATTTGCAACACACTTGTAATAAGCACCGAAGTGCTAAGTCTTTCCTGACGTGCCGAACGAAAACAAGTTTCGACTAATACTGGTCGATTCAGATGGTCATTTAGGGGTTAACCTCATTTTGTGCTAGGGCACATAACCAATTTCACTATCTTTACGTTTCGTCTTAGACTCGTCAGTGCAGAGCAGTTCAAATTGAACTGCTTACTGCGAACTTAAACAGTTCAATTTGAACCGCTAAGCAGACGTAAAGTTATTGCTATTTGCAACACACTTGTAATAAGCACCGAAGTGCTAAGTCTTTCCTGACGTGCCGAACGAAAACAAGTTTCGACTAATACTGGTCGATTCAGATGGTCATTTAGGGGTTAACCTCATTTTGTGCTAGGGCACATAACCAATTTCACTATCTTTACGTTTCGTCTTAGACTCGTCAGTGCAGAGCAGTTCAAATTGAACTGCTTACTGCGAACTTAAACAGTTCAATTTGAACCGCTAAGCAGACGTAAAGTTATTGCTATTTGCAACACACTTGTAATAAGCACCGAAGTGCTAAGTCTTTCCTGACGTGCCGAACGAAAACAAGTTTCGACTAATACTGGTCGATTCAGATGGTCATTTAGGGGTTAACCTCATTTTGTGCTAGGGCACATAACCAATTTCACTATCTTTACGTTTCGTCTTAGACTCGTCAGTGCAGAGCAGTTCAAATTGAACTGCTTACTGCGAACTTAAACAGTTCAATTTGAACCGCTAAGCAGACGTAAAGTTATTGCTATTTGCAACACACTTGTAATAAGCACCGAAGTGCTAAGTCTTTCCTGACGTGCCGAACGAAAACAAGTTTCGACTAATACTGGTCGATTCAGATGGTCATTTAGGGGTTAACCTCATTTTGTGCTAGGGCACATAACCAATTTCACTATCTTTACGTTTCGTCTTAGACTCGTCAGTGCAGAGCAGTTCAAATTGAACTGCTTACTGCGAACTTAAACAGTTCAATTTGAACCGCTAAGCAGACGTAAAGTTATTGCTATTTGCAACACACTTGTAATAAGCACCGAAGTGCTAAGTCTTTCCTGACGTGCCGAACGAAAACAAGTTTCGACTAATACTGGTCGATTCAGATGGTCATTTAGGGGTTAACCTCATTTTGTGCTAGGGCACATAACCAATTTCACTATCTTTACGTTTCGTCTTAGACTCGTCAGTGCAGAGCAGTTCAAATTGAACTGCTTACTGCGAACTTAAACAGTTCAATTTGAACCGCTAAGCAGACGTAAAGTTATTGCTATTTGCAACACACTTGTAATAAGCACCGAAGTGCTAAGTCTTTCCTGACGTGCCGAACGAAAACAAGTTTCGACTAATACTGGTCGATTCAGATGGTCATTTAGGGGTTAACCTCATTTTGTGCTAGGGCACATAACCAATTTCACTATCTTTACGTTTCGTCTTAGACTCGTCAGTGCAGAGCAGTTCAAATTGAACTGCTTACTGCGAACTTAAACAGTTCAATTTGAACCGCTAAGCAGACGTAAAGTTATTGCTATTTGCAACACACTTGTAATAAGCACCGAAGTGCTAAGTCTTTCCTGACGTGCCGAACGAAAACAAGTTTCGACTAATACTGGTCGATTCAGATGGTCATTTAAAGGTTAACCTCATTTTGTGCTAGGGCACATAACCAATTTCACTATCTTTACAAAATGAGGTTAACCCCTAAATGACCATCTGAATCGACCAGTATTAGTCGAAACTTGTTTTCGTTCGGCACGTCAGGAAAGACTTAGCACTTCGGTGCTTATTACAAGTGTGTTGCAAATAGCAATAACTTTACGTCTGCTTAGCGGTTCAAATTGAACTGTTTAAGTTCGCAGTAAGCAGTTCAATTTGAACTGCTCTGCACTGACGAGTCTAAGACGAAACGTAAAGATAGTGAAATTGGTTATGTGCCCTAGCACAAAATGAGGTTAACCCCTAAATGACCATCTGAATCGACCAGTATTAGTCGAAACTTGTTTTCGTTCGGCACGTCAGGAAAGACTTAGCACTTCGGTGCTTATTACAAGTGTGTTGCAAATAGCAATAACTTTACGTCTGCTTAGCGGTTCAAATTGAACTGTTTAAGTTCGCAGTAAGCAGTTCAATTTGAACTGCTCTGCACTGACGAGTCTAAGACGAAACGTAAAGATAGTGAAATTGGTTATGTGTCCTAGCACAAAATGAGGTTAACCCCTAAATGACCATCTGAATCGACCAGTATTAGTCGAAACTTGTTTTCGTTCGGCACGTCAGGAAAGACTTAGCACTTCGGTGCTTATTACAAGTGTGTTGCAAATAGCAATAACTTTACGTCTGCTTAGCGGTTCAAATTGAACTGTTTAAGTTCGCAGTAAGCAGTTCAATTTGAACTGCTCTGCACTGACGAGTCTAAGACGAAACGTAAAGATAGTGAAATTGGTTATGTGCCCTAGCACAAAATGAGGTTAACCCCTAAATGACCATCTGAATCGACCAGTATTAGTCGAAACTTGTTTTCGTTCGGCACGTCAGGAAAGACTTAGCACTTCGGTGCTTATTACAAGTGTGTTGCAAATAGCAATAACTTTACGTCTGCTTAGCGGTTCAAATTGAACTGTTTAAGTTCGCAGTAAGCAGTTCAATTTGAACTGCTCTGCACTGACGAGTCTAAGACGAAACGTAAAGATAGTGAAATTGGTTATGTGCCCTAGCACAAAATGAGGTTAACCCCTAAATGACCATCTGAATCGACCAGTATTAGTCGAAACTTGTTTTCGTTCGGCACGTCAGGAAAGACTTAGCACTTCGGTGCTTATTACAAGTGTGTTGCAAATAGCAATAACTTTACGTCTGCTTAGCGGTTCAAATTGAACTGTTTAAGTTCGCAGTAAGCAGTTCAATTTGAACTGCTCTGCACTGACGAGTCTAAGACGAAACGTAAAGATAGTGAAATTGGTTATGTGCCCTAGCACAAAATGAGGTTAACCCCTAAATGACCATCTGAATCGACCAGTATTAGTCGAAACTTGTTTTCGTTCGGCACGTCAGGAAAGACTTAGCACTTCGGTGCTTATTACAAGTGTGTTGCAAATAGCAATAACTTTACGTCTGCTTAGCGGTTCAAATTGAACTGTTTAAGTTCGCAGTAAGCAGTTCAATTTGAACTGCTCTGCACTGACGAGTCTAAGACGAAACGTAAAGATAGTGAAATTGGTTATGTGCCCTAGCACAAAATGAGGTTAACCCCTAAATGACCATCTGAATCGACCAGTATTAGTCGAAACTTGTTTTCGTTCGGCACGTCAGGAAAGACTTAGCACTTCGGTGCTTATTACAAGTGTGTTGCAAATAGCAATAACTTTACGTCTGCTTAGCGGTTCAAATTGAACTGTTTAAGTTCGCAGTAAGCAGTTCAATTTGAACTGCTCTGCACTGACGAGTCTAAGACGAAACGTAAAGATAGTGAAATTGGTTATGTGCCCTAGCACAAAATGAGGTTAACCCCTAAATGAATGAAAAATGGTTTCGAGTTTCAAGATTTAAAAGACGCATTGAATTGAAGTCTATGTTTATCTACGAGGGTAGAGAGAGGATTCTAGAAAACATTTTTACTTCGAAATTTTGCCAACCCAACCAGAAAAATTTTCTTTTAATTGTTATGACTTGAAGTCGTCATCCGCTTAGCTCTTCCTATCGAAATACAAATTCGAAAAAGATGAATGGTTGAAATTTCGCAAGTAAAAATTTGTAAAAATAAAACCGGCGGGTGGGTTATGTCAGAGACATAACTGGAAAACGGGAATACGAGGAAAACACCGATGATAACGCAAATAGGTAAAAAAAATTGTTGCTAATTGGCTACGGTAGTTTTGAATTTGTTGCTAAAATTTTTTTGAGTACTTCGCTAAGTTCATATGAAGTTAGCGAAGGTCCTCTCCCAAATAAGCTTCAAAACAAATCGAAGCCCAGTGAATAATTATTCACTGGGCTTCGATTTGTTTTGAAGCATATTTGGGAGAGGGCCTTCGCTAACTTCATATGAACTTAGGGTAGTACTCAAACAAATTAAAAAAAATGAGCAACAAATTCAAAATTACTGTAACGAATTAGCAGTTTATTAGCAACAAACTATCCATTGGGTTTCGATTTGTTTTCAAGCTTATTTTGATTTTGAAGGAGTGCTTCGTTAACTTCATATGAACTTAGCGAATGAAAAAAATTGATCAACAAATTCAAAACTACCGTAACTAATTAGCAGCTAATAATCAACAAATTATTCACCTATTTGCGTTATCATCAGCGAGAGGTGCCTCGCTAAGGTCATGTTCATACCAGAGGTGGAAATAAGCCCATTTTGCGCATGAAAATGTGAATCAAGATTTCCGATTGTGAATCAAAAATACCGAACACCGTGAATTGAAAAATTGGGTAACAAAACTAAAATTGCGATTATGTTTTAAATTGTGGGAAATGAAATTGAAGACCTTTTTAAATTCTAGGTAAAACCAAAATTTATCAAACATCATTTATTATAATATCTACAATAAATAACACATGAATCAATAAGTCCCGAGACTAAAACAGAGATGGCGCTCGTAGTAAACCAGTAACCACGTCTTTCTAGAGTACTAACCTTTGCTTGAAACGAGTTAAAAATTTTAAGTCGATCCGACCAGAAACAGCTGAGTTATCGAGGTTGGAGTAAATTCGTTTTGTAGTATGTTTAAAAAATGGAAAAAATTTCGTGTTTTGATAAAAAAAAAAGAAAAAGTTTCGTGTTTTGATAAAACATTGTTTTTTAATGGATAAAAACACCGTGCAAGCGAAACAATGGATTGAAAAATGTTATCCGGACTCTTGTCCATCAAAAGCAATGATTTGTCGGTGGTTCGCCGAGTTTAAACGTGGTCGTACCGACACAAATGACGCGGAACGCTCGGGTAGACCTGTGGAAGCCAGTATACCGGAAAATGTGAGTGAAGTGACAAAAATTATAATGAAAGATCGTAAAGTGAAGCTCCGTGAGATTGCTGAGATGACACAGATATTATATGGAAGTGTATTTACTATCCTTCGTGAAAAATTAAGCATGAAAAAGGTTTTTTCCAAGTGGGTGCCGCGATTGCTTTCGATGAAACAAAATGCACCCTGCCACAAGTCGATGAAAACAATGGCGAAATTGAACGAATTGGGCTTTGATCTGCTTTGAGCAGAAGCAGAACTCGAAACAGTAAACTTTCTCCACTTCGTGATTTTTTCGTCCACTTGTTCATTTGAAACGCTTCACAAGAAAAAAACATTTTCTTTCCTATCGTTCGTCGTGTAAAGATGTTTGAGATTTCTTGTATCTTTTCGATGTTTTGATGCCTTGAGTAATTAAAAATTCATGACAAATTTTCAGGATAATTAGATTTTCATTACTTTAGAACAGATGGTTCGGTTCTGGAATTCCTTGAGATAATTAAAATTGAAAAAGACAAAACAGTTTTCATTCTTAACAAACATCTAGCATCACTGATTGACTCACAAACTAGAATAACTATCAAAATGACCAAGCATGCTGT
Source organism: Malaya genurostris (assembly GCF_030247185.1). Lineage (NCBI taxonomy): Eukaryota > Metazoa > Arthropoda > Insecta > Diptera > Culicidae > Malaya > Malaya genurostris. Next base: position 11,603,483 of record NC_080570.1, read on the forward strand.
GACAAAATATCCGTTTGCTGTGATTTATTGATTCAAAAATAGTTTTAAACACTGTCGTTAAGCTTTGAGTGTTTGAAATTTCATACTCTCAGCAAAGACACTACGACTTACGTCAAGGCTTCGCCGGGTTTACCGATTTGAATAACAAAGATGCTATTTCCCAAACAACTAGACAACTGGTCAAATAAACACGTCCAGCTCGTCAGTTCTGCGGAATAATCATTTGGGTCGCGCTCGAAACAATGAATTTCAAATAGTACATCGAACCACTTACGCTCCAGAAGAACAAGGGGCTGGCTGAAGCTCTCCCTCCCCTTCGGATGGGCCGCTTCTCCTTTGGTGGTGGACTGGTCCTTACTATCCTTCCCCGTTCGATCGCGAACGCGGTGCGCGCCCTGGTTATAATATTTGCAAATCAATCGACGAAACTTTCCCGACTTGCCGGCCACCGACAGAAAGACAGTGTTTACCTTCTTTCACGTTCTCGCGAATGGCACAGCACATAGACACACACACACGCGCGCGCACATACAAAACTTCACTTCGACGGTAACGAATTAATTGCACCGCGCGCGCACACAGCTCTTCAGCTTCGCGGACACTTTTCCACGTCAAAACAGTGTCCGTCCTTTCGTCAGAAAATCAAGCACGCAGAATAAGATAAAAATCATCAACCATCTCCCAAGCTGCGGTGAATTTGCTGATTTTGGTCAATTTGATTCTAATGTCGTTTTCGTTTTTAAATTGCACTACACTGGTGTAGCGAAAGCTGCACTGAAACCGTTCGTTTTTACCAATTGCACTACACCAGTGCTACACTTTTTCTGCACCGATGCCACTGCACAGTGGTTCAAAAGCGCAATTTCACGCTCTTAATTGATAACTCATAGGATCGTGGTTTTTGAGGTACAGTATCTTCAGCAAAGTTGCTCAAAATGATAGACGCCATCTTTTGGCAAATTTTATTTATGTGATTAATCCCCCTAAAAGTGAGATAAACATTTTATTTTAGGTCAGGGCCAACATAGGAGCTAAGCTACTTCGACAAAGTTGTGCAGAAAGTTATTTCAAACAAGTTTGCTGAAGGTACTATTCCCATAACTTGAGTGTAATTCAAGATATAATGTATTTTCTGAAAAGGGTGTCTAAAAACCAGTTTTTGTAAGAAAACATATATATATTCAATTTATATGAGTTTTTCATGTTCTACAAAGTATTTCATCTTTAAAAACTACACAACTTTCTCGAACATACTATGCTGCTATCATTTCAGTTTAATGAAATAGAGCAATTTTTCATGTTTTTTTTAAATAAAATTCTAATTTGTCTATTATCAAAAGGTGCAGAAATGTGCAGATGAGACTACTTACATATTAAACTATTTCAAAAGAGCTTTCATACCGTGGTTGAATTACTCGTCTGCGATCGTCTGCAGGCTAGATATGTTCTTTTCAAATATCCTTGTCCTTGACATTTTCAATGATAAGGTTCATTGTATTTCAGATCAGATTTCAGTATATATTCATTACCATGGTACTTGCCACAAAATATAATTTTTTTTGTGCACATTGAAGTCTATAAATTGAATAGTTTAGTAACTGTTTTGTCACGACTTTTAAAAAAGTCATCATCAAATTGAATTAAGTTAAGTCATCTTCTGGTAGAGAAAAGTATGATCAAAACTCATTCTTTAGTTATTTGTATTTATTTTATGATAGCTGACAATGTTCTTAATCAGCTAAAAGACTCTTAGCATCGTTCGACAGATTCTTCTTGGACTGTTTTGGCCATTCACGAATATTTGTAACCAAAGGATCCAATGAAACTAATTACCAATTCATGGGATCCCGATTCGTAAGTGATCTGGATTGCTCGCGTGTATAATACTCCCGACATCTGTATAAAAGAAACTTCTTAATCATTATGAACAGTACAATATAGCAGGCGTTTATCGATCTCCACTTTAATTTATGAATAGAGGATATTTATGCGGAGAGCTTTTCTATAGAAAAAAACGCAATTCGACATAATGATTGCCTTTTTTCAAAGTCGTGGTTTCTTATCTCACATTTAAAAAAACGTCGGACAGTTACTTTCATAAAACCGTCTGTAATTATTACTAAACTATTCTATTTGTAGACGTCGATGTCCATAAAAACCTTTTATTGTGAGAGATTCCATGGTAACGAATATATACTAAAATCTGATCTGAAATACAATGAACCTTATCATTGAAAATGTCAAGGACAAGGATATTTGAAAAGAACATATCTCGCCTGCAGACGATCGCAGACGAGCAATTCAACCACGGTATGAAAACTCTTTGGAAGTAGTTTAATATGTAAGTAGTCTCATCTGCACATTTCTGCGCCTTTTGATAATAGACAAATTAGAATTTTATTTAAAAAAAACATGAAAAATTGCTCTATTTCATTAAACTGAAATGATAGCAGCATAGTATGTTCGAGAAAGTTGTGTAGTTTTTAAAGATGAAATACTTTGTAGAACATGAAAAACTCATATAAATTGAAAATATATATGTTTTCTTACAAAAACTGGTTTTTAGACACCCTTTTCAGAAAATACATTATATCTTGAATTACACTCAAGTTATGGGAATAGTACCTTCAGCAATTTTGTTTGAAATAACTTTCTGCATAACTTTGGCGAAGTAACTTAGCCCCTATGTTGGCCCTGAGCTAAACTAAAATGTTTATCTCACTTTTAGGAGGATTAATCACATAAATAAAATCTGCCAAAAGATGGCGTCTATCATTCTGAGCAACTTTGCTGAAGATACTGTACCTCAAAAACCATGATCCTACACACTTAAAACCATTTCTTGAGCTCGGCATAATAAAATGCCGAAACTGATCAGCAACACGTAAATTTGCTGATTCCTCAGTAATCAATACGCATGTTTCTGAACTTCGTTAAATGCATTCACTGATATTTCGGTAAAATGCTTAACTTTACCGAAATTTGGCATAATTACTTGCTGAATTTATCAGTAAACAACAGATATGCCGACATCAGCAGAGACGTTTGCCGAGATTTCGGAATATGCGCTAGCTGTTGCCGAGATTCAGCACGACAGCTGTCATTTATTGCCGCGTTACATTTTCGCTTCGCATTGTGCGATTATTTTCTAATGAAATTCTCGAGTGAAAAAATGGATAATCTTCGAAGAAGTGTGGAACCACTTGCAAGTAAAAATATTGAATAAATATAGTGACATGTTTCGCTTTATAAAAAGCGACTTTATCAGAGCACTCGCGATTATAAGGGAAAAACACCCAACACGGGGCTCAAAGCTTCCTCGAGACAAAACTTTGGGGGATATGCGAAAAAATAACCCAATGCATGGAATAATTCAATAGATCAAAGTAAGTTTATTTTTTTAACAATACCGTATATGCATTATTAAATATTGAACATTTTTGTAAGCCAAAATCAATATATATTTTTATTTTCATATTTCCAGCTCGACTCAAGGTGGCCGCATCTGGAAACGCCGCTTTTTATTTATGCTACATGTTTTCAGGTAGGCTTTAAGCACTACTGGCAACAAATTTGTAAGCCTCCTTTAAGTGTTAATAAAATGATTTTTTTATCCTGAATGGCGTGTTTATAATGTTGAGGAAATACAAACAAAATTAATTGACTAGATTTTGAATTACTGATGAATCGGTAATTAATTTTTTTCATTTTTTCGTTTTATTGGATTGCCGAATATTCAGTGAACATTTCACTGAGCAAACAGTAAATCTTATGCTGACGATTTCGGCAATATTTGACGTTTGTCAAATTTTAGGATGCCGAGACGCTCAGTAATTTTATTTTTGCCGAGATGATTGCTGATGACTCGGCTGTGCGAATCTCGGCATTTTTTTGCCGAGACTCAGCTAAAAAATTTAAGTGTGTATGAGTTATCAATTAAGAGCGTGAAATTGCGCTTTTGAACCACTGTGCACTGGTGTAGCACTCATCAAAAGTTTGGTGTAGCTCTGTGCAATGGAATCGTCTATTGTAGTCAATGGTTACTGTTTATGTTTTCGTCATTTTTGTTCGTTTATTAATACCTCAGTGTAGCACTGCACCGGTGTAGTGCAAATTAAAAACGAAAACGCCATAAATTTATAACCCGCGGCTCTCCCTTTTTTCGCTCTTGTTTGCACTTTTCGCCTACTATTCTTCGATCGCACCGCTAATCGCGTGCTGCACACACAACCACACACACAACCACACACACACTTCGCGACTTCGGCTACTCAATTTGAATGTACACCACCGCCCTCTTGGATGATCGAACGTGTGCGCGCATATAATGCAACGCGAAATGAATAAATAAAAAAAAGCGCGAGTAAGATTTTTATGAATGAATCAAAACGCTTCTTCCGTTCGGGTTCTTCTTCGGCTTCTCACAGTATCACTCGGTTCGGGTTGCCGTCACCGTTTCGTCGTTTCGATGATGATCACACACGACTTCTGCCTTCTCGGTATCAGTTCTTCGTTCTACCTTCCACCGTCAGCCATTAAGGAAGAGGAGGAAGAAGAAGAAAACCGTAAAACTCCAACCAAATCAAAATAATAATTTTATTCTATAGTACAACACCGCACCGAAATGGGGGCCTCCGCAAGTGCAGCAGCAATCGTTTTGCGTTGTCTCCGTTGCCAGACAACGACGACGACGACGACGACGCTCGTCAAATCAAAAGTGTCGCCTCCGCGAAACACAACACAACGCCTCAAATCGAGGGTTCGCCTTCTTTTGATTTTTTTTTTATTTGGTTTGTTGTTTGTTGCTCTCAGATTAGCAAACGCAGTTTTCAACTTCACAACGCCTTTGCTTCTTTGACCAAGCGCAGAATAAAATTTTCTTATCACCTCACTTCTCTAACTCGTCCATTCAGAGTCGGTTGCGCTGATAAGCGGGCGTCTTCTTATTCCCGTCTCAGTAGTACTACTACCGAACAAAACAACCGGTCACTTTAGAAACAAAAAAAAAAAACAATCTTTTTCCAAAAAAAAATGATCCTTTCCGTAAACTTTCAAGCGTCGCGACGCACTGTTTTTCTCGTGTAGCGCACCCGTTGCGTGGCCGCCAGGTCCAGAAAAAAAACTCTCACTCACTTCTGCTTAGAACGGCTCAACACAAACTGATCGATCGGCGACGGCGAGTTGTGTAGGTGCCTCGGTCTGCCCCGAGTAAAAGCTGAATCAACAGAATACAGAAGGAGGAGGAGGAGAAGCAGAGAAAAAAAATCAAGTTGAAACTGTACGAGACTCACCCACACAACGGCAGTCGCCAGGGGCTTAGCAACAGGCTTAAGTCACACCAACACACAGTCACGCGCTTATTGCGCTCGCTTCGAAAAAAGGTAAATAGACGCACGATTGCGATTGACGATGGATGGGGGGGCTTTCGAGGATGCTTGATTTTATGAATGAAATTACCTACACATCGCCGAGAAGTAAAACCTTCTGGCCACGGTTGGGCGGTGAAAGACCGGGTCACTCATACCAGTGCTGAAACAGACGCCAAAGTTGCTCTCGAGCTGCTTTTTGAGTAGATCTTCTCGAAGAGTATCCGTGCGAACAAGAAGAGACAAAAAAAAATAACAGACAAAATTCAAGCAGTGATCACGAACTACTGCTGGAATTCCTAGAGGAGTTCATGTGTCGAATTGATCGCAGTTGGCGTAGGAAATTTTTGATGTTTAATTTCTCGTTAAATTCGAGCGCCTCTCTTTTGTCGTGAATACGACTTACTCTACTATGGGGCGCCTTTTCAAAATTTACCCTCTGAGAGAGTGATAAGTTTTTGATCGTGAATATCTCTTGTTGTATCTAACGAATCTAGATAATTTTTGCTACATGCCATCGGGAATATGATCACAATTTTATGATAAAATTTTTAGTTGTGTGACATAATCTCAAATAATTCAAAATTAAACTTTTCTGAAATGTTTGGTATAAACGAGTATCATAAGGCGCGATTGCTTTTCTCGTATTTTTAAAGCTCGTAGCTCAGTGATCTGTGAAGGGATTTATATAATCTAACTACCAAAAGAATCGAAATTTTTAAACTTAAACGTGTATAGCAACATTATTGAAGTATTTCAATAGTACACTATTGAAAAACCTGTCTCATTTGACCCATGTCAACACCAGCCAACTATTAGGATTTGTTGTTCGCAAATCGAAGGTAATTATCCTCAGTTTAGTGCAAATCAAGAACAGTTTCGTTAGATTTGTGCACTTTTCGCTGTGTGAAATTCACAGTAATCGGGATCAAGTGAAGCCTTCTTTTTTGCGAAAAATTTGAAAAAGGGAAATGCTTGCATAAATCATACAATTGATCAACTAATTGATATTCGGAAGTGTTAAGGAACATGTCAGTTGTTTTCGTATTCACGACATCCAGTTATGTCTCGGACATTACCCACCCGCCTTTTTTGCCTTTCTTTGGGGGAGAAACCGACTTTTGATCGGAGATCCCTAGTTTATATGCCATTCTTCGGACCAGACAAACTTTCTGACCCTATGTGCGGGGTTGGGAATCGAACCCAGGTGGGCTGCGCAAAATTCTTTTTTAATGCCATCAGAAATAGGATTAGAAATATTTGAATAAATTTTCAACTTGCGTACAATTATCGCACTCGGCAGCAAAAACAGGCCCTCTGCGTGGTATAATGCCTCAAACGATCAGGTCATCTTCTCATTCGCTTTTCGGACGTCGTGGCGAGCAGTCGTCTTCAACTAGTACAAGAAAAAACAGACCTGCGTTATGTAGACTTATTTGGATTAAATTCTGGAATTGAATTATAAAACTAAATTTTGGAAAAAATCTGAATTCTGTTCCATCTGAAATGTGAACTCACCGATGATAACGCAAATAGGTGAATAATTTGTTGCTAATTAGTTACGGTAATTTTGAATTTGTTGCTCAATTTTTTTAAGTACTTCGCTAACTTCATATGAATTTAGCGAAGTACTAAAATAAAAAAAATAAAAAAAATGAGCAACAAATTCAAAATTACCGTATCTAATTAGCAATAAATTATTCACTAGGCTTCGATTTGTTTTTAAGCATATTTGAAAGGGAGGCTTCGCTAACTTTTTTTAAGTACTTCGCTAACTTCATATAAACTTAGCGAAGTACTCAAAAAATTAAAAAAAAAATCGAGCAACAAATTCAAAATTATCGTAACTAATTAGCAACAAATTAACAACAAATTATTCACCAAACACATGGATCAATAAGTCCCGAGACTAACAATGGAAACAACATTTTTTTTTGCAAAATATTTTTTTATTCATCAACATAATCACCTTTTAGGGTGATACAATGGTTCCAACGTTTTTCCAATTTTTCAATACCATGTTTATAAAAAAAAATTAACTTTCGCTTCAAAATAAGCTTCAGTTTCAGCGATGACCTCCTCATTTGAGCCAAATCTTTTTCCCTGGAACATTTTTTCAAGATCAGCAAAGAGCCAGTAGTCACTGGAGGCTAAATCTGGCGAGTATGGGGGGTGGGGAAGCAGATCAAAGCCCAATTCGTTCAATTTCGCCATTGTTTTCATCGACTTGTGGCAGGGTGCATTGTCTTGATGAAAAAGGATTTTTTTCTCTGCATGTGCGGCCGTTTTTTGCGATTTCCTCCTTCAAACGCACCAGGAAGTCAGTATATTAATAACTGTTGATCGATTTACCTTTTTCGAGGTAGTCAATGAAAATCGCGCCACGCGTTTCCCAAAAAAACTGACGCCATGACTTTGCCAGCTGACTGCTGCGTTTTCAGACGCTTCGGACGGCTTTCGCCAGCTGTGCGCCACTCAGATGACTGCTGCTTCGACTCTGGAGTGTAGTGATGTATCCATGTTTCATCCATGGTTACGTAACGACGCAAGAAATCTTTTTTGTTGGGAGTAAATAGCGATAAACTGCTTTCTGAATCATCGACTCGTTGCTGTTTTTGTTCCATCGAAAGCAATCGCGGCAACCACTTGGAAAAAACCTTTTTTATGGTCAATTTTTCATGAAGGATAGTAAATACACTTCCATATGATATCTGTGTCATCTCAGCAATCTCACGGAGCTTCACTTTACGATCTTTCATTATAATTTTTGTCACTTCACTTACATTTTCCGGTGTACTGGCTTCCACAGGTCTACCCGAGCGTTCCGCGTCATTTGTGTCGGTACGACCACGTTTAAACTCGGCGAACCACCGACAAATCGTTGCTTTTGATGGACAAGAGTCCGGATAATAGTTTTCAATCCATTATTTCGCTTGCACGGTGTTTTTACCCATTAAAAAACTATGTTTTATCAAAACACGAAACTCGGTTTTTGCCATTTTTTTAACAAACAAAACAACTTTACTCCAACCTCGATAACTCAGCTGTTTCTGGTCGGATCGACTTAAATTTTTGACCCGTTTCAAGCAAAGGTTAGTACTCTAGAAAGACGTGGTTTACTACGAGCGCCATCTCTGCTTTAGTCTCGGGACTTATTGATCCATGTGTTATTTGCTTTGTCATCGGTGAGGGGTGCCTCGCTAAGTTCATGCTCATAACTCGACTTTTGGAACTAGTTTCTTGACTAGATTTCCAGAATTCTGATTCAGGAATTCAATTTCAGAATTCTGGAACAAAATTCTATACTATATGAAGACAAACACGAATAAAGGTCCTAAGTGCAAATGAGAGTTTCTCTTTGTTTACTTTCTCTTTCGATTATCACTGATCCTATCGGTAATCCCTCTCTCTCTCTCTCTCTCTCTCTCTCTCTCTCTCTCTCTCTCTCTCTCTCTAACTTTATTATCGACTCAGTTCGTCGAGATCACAGATTTGTCTGTGTGTATGTGACAAATAATGTAACTCAATTTACTCAGAGATGGCTGAACCGATTGTCACAAAACTCAGATTTAATTCAAAGGTCCTATGGTCCCATAGACAGTTATTAAATTTTTATCTCGATCCGACTTCCGGTTCCGGAATTACAAGGAATTAGGCGCAAATTTATGAAAAAAAAAATGCACTCAATTTTCTCGGAAATTTCTTAACCGATTTTCACAAACTAAGATGCAAATGAGAGGTCTTGAGATTCTTTAATAAGTCTCTGGAAAACTGATCCAGATGCGACTTCCGGTTCCGGTATTACAGTGCGATTGGTGAGCATTTTCAATTTCATGAGTATTTTTTCACAAGTGATGTCGGAAAGAGGTGCACATTTTCATAAAACTTACTGCTAAATCTAAATTTATCTAGTTGGCAGATAGTGAATATATAAAACTATTTTGGGACTAGTAGTCCCTGGTTTCCGCTTCCGAAATCACCGATAATAGTGAAGAAAAGGTCCAAAAACGGAACTCACTTCGATTTCTCAGCAACGGTTAAGCCGATTTTCATGAATCATAATTCAAATTAAAGCTCTCATTGTCTTTAAACATACTGTGCAATTTCATCCTGATCCGACTTCCGGTTTCGAAATTATAGGGCGATTAGTGTTAAAACATTCATATTCAAAATGACGATGCAAAACTAGTACGCAATGGTACGTGCGGCTTTGCTCCGTTCGCAGCGTGCTTTGTTCAATTTCACAATTGCCACAATTAAATCTGCAGGGTCCGCCATGTAACTTTTGTTTTAAACATGCAATAAAACACAAACGGTTCATCCGATTTCAAAATTTATTTTTTCATATTAAAGTACAATCCTTCCGGTTAATTGTGGAATATAATTTCATTCAAATGGCTGCCTCGGCTGACCTAGCAGTACGCCATACGATCAGTCCAGTTTTTTTGTACATTTTCGATTGTATGCAGCTTTATTTCAGTTATGGCTGCACGAATGTTGTCTTTCAAGGCTTGAATTGTCTCTGGCTTGTCCACATAACATTTATCTTTGACAGCCCCCCAAAGATAATAGTCTAACGGTGTCAGCTCCGAGGCGGCCAAACGACATCCGAATTTCGACTGATAATTCGATCTTCGAAGACTGTGCGCAGCGTCTTGTTGGAACCAAATGGTGTCCCAGTCTTCCTCTTCAAGTAACGGAAAGAACCAATCGCTAATCATGGCACACTAGCGCTCGCCATTGACCGTGGCGGCGGCTCCTGCCTCATTTTCGAAGAAAAATGGCCCAATGATGCCGCCAGACCAAAATCCGCACCAAACCGTCACTCTCTGAGGATGCATCGGTTTCTCCATGATAACGTGCGGGTTTTCCGTCCCCCAGATGCGGCGATTTTGCTTATTAAACATACCCGCCAAGATGAAAATGTGCCTCATCCGAGAAGATTTTTTGGCAAAAATCGGCGCCTTCTTCAAAGTAAAACTGCACTATTATCACGCGTTCCTCAAGCGTTCAAGTAAGTTTGTAAATCGTTTATTCGATGTGTACCTACTTGTTATTGAATTTCATCACGCTTTCATACACAGATAAAAATATTTTGTGAATTTACATTTATTTTCATGCACATATTTGGAGCAGGTAATTGAATGGAAAGTTACATTACAAAACTAAGCGATTTGTAAATTTACAGTCTTGTTCAATGAAAAAGTAAATGCATTTCAATGTAATTTTACATCAATCATGGTTTTAAATCAGATTTTCGTTTCAACTGACGTCTGTTTAATAGTACTATTGGTTTACATGTCGTGTAAGTTTCATCTTTTCTTTCTGTGTAGGGTAAAGTGTGTTTAAAATTGCACATCGTCATTTAGAGCGACGATGCAAAATAAGGAAATAAAAGTTCCTGTAGTCTCATAGGTTGCTGATTAATTTCATCCGGGCCCGGGTAGTGCGACCATGCAAAATAAACAAAAATTCTTATTAACTTGACATAACTGTTTACAAGTTGAAAAGGTTATGTTAGTTCATGCCCAAAGAAAGTTTATTTTATTCAAGATTGAAAAAAAAAATTCTTGACAGAATCTTCTAGTGATGTTTTATAAGATATAAGTAATATGAAAAAGGCATTATTACACCACTAAGTGGATTAAAAAAGGTTTTTCTAATCAACACTGCTTGCATCAAACTACGGAGTGTTGTCCAGAGCTGCCAGTTTAAAATTTGTGATTCAACTTGAAAAATATGTGTATCATCTGTGATGCATAGTTTCGTTTTAAATCTGTAAGAAACTTCCCAAAAATCTGCCAGTTTAGCAAAATATTCTTATAAATCCGTAGAAATCTGATTTTTAAAAAAATCTGTGATCTGTGATAGATTCTGCTGTTTAGCAGAATGGATGAAAAAATGTGTGGTTTTATAGACAAATCTGTTAATTTGGTAACCCTGGTGTCGTCCCCCTCAGTTTATATCCGCAATGCCACATTATTTACATTGAAAATTATTTTTTTATTATGAAAAAAAAACGCAACCTCGACCACGCAAAGCCGCCAAGGTGTATGTAACGTTTTTTTTTTGCATTGCCTTTTCTCGGAGATGGCTGGACCGATTTTCACAAACTTAGATTCATATAAAAGATCTTGCGGTGAAAACTTATGAATTTCATCTGAATCCGTCTTTCGGTTCCGGAATTATAGGGCAAAGTTAATTAAGTCGGCTAGCTTTCCTGGAACTTCCATTCTAAGGATAATCTTGATCAATCGGGGAAGATTATTCAAGGGAGTATTTTTCTGTATTGAGGTCGTTGATGTACAGAAATGGCTTTATCTGTTATTTGAAATTGGTTCTATTTCTGATATACAATTTCGGGTAAAAAAATCTTTCATTTTTCTTTATTTGATATCAATTTCAATACGTTAAAGACAATTGAATGAGTCGGTGAAATAGTATTCGGCGACATGAACCTTTCGGCCAAATGAAATTTTTGACCGCATTCGCGCATATAACAGATCGGCTGAAAAGTTCGTATCGTTTCTATGAGAGGGCGCCACTAGAATTAAATCCATACCATTTTCAGTTAGTACCAACCTTCAAAAGATACGTGTATAAATTTGACAGCTGTCTGATTATTAGTTTGTGAGATGTTGCATGTTGAGTGAAGCTACTTTTGTTATTGTGAAAAAAATGAAAAAAAAAAAGGAATTTCGTGTGTTGATGAAACACTACTTTTTGATGAAAAAAAGTGCCGCCGATACCAAAAAATGGCTTGATAAGTGTTATCCAGACTCTGCACCGGACGAAGCAACAATTCGTAAGTGGTTTGCAAAATTTCGTACTGGTCATATGAGCACCGAAGACGATGAACGCAGTGGACGTCCAAAAGAGGCTGTTACCGATGAAAACGTGAAAAAAATCCACAAAATGATTTTCAATGACCGTAAAGTGAAGTTGATCGAGATAGCTGACACCCTAAAGATATCAAAGGAACATGGACATATTATTCACGAATATTTGGATATGAGAAAGCTTTGTGCAAAATGGGTGCCGCGTGAGCTCACAATCGATCAAAAACAACAACGAATTGATGATTCTGAGCAGTGTTTGGAGCTGTTATATCGAAATAAAACCGATTTTTTTCGTCGATATACAACAATGGACGAAACATGGCTCAATCACTTCACTCCGGAGTCCAATCGACAATCAGCTGAGTGGACTGCATGCGATGAACCGAACCCAACGCGTGGAAAGACTCAACAATCGGCCGGTAAGGTTATGGCGTCTGTATTTTGGGATTCGCATGGTATAATTTTCATCGACTACCTTGAAAAGGGAAAAACCATCAACAGTGACTATTATATAGCGTTATTAGAGCGTTTGAAGGACGAAATTTCAAAAAAAAACGGCCTCATTTGAAGAAGAAAAAAGTTTTGTTCCATCAAGACAATGCACCGTGTCACAAGTCGATGAAAACCATGCTGAAATTGAACGAATTGTGCTTCGAATTGTTCCCTCATCCACCGTATTCTCCAGATTTGGCCCCCAGTGACTTTTTCCTGTTCTCAGACCTCAAGAGAATGCTCGCTGGTAAAAAATTTAGAAGCAATGAAGAAATAATCGTTGAAACTGAGGCCTATTTTGAGGCAAAGGACAAATCGTACTACAAAAATGGTATCGAAAAGTTGGAAGATAATCGCTGTATCGCCTCTGATGGTGATTATGTTGAATAATAAAAACGAATTTTGGCAAAAAATGTGTTTCTATTAAACGATACGAACTTTTCAGCCGAACTGTTACGGCACTCTTCTCTGATCAACCGCATTCAGAGCCATATTTCGCTTTTTTGCTTGTTTGGGAAGAATGTTAAAATTCTTATTTTTTTTTCTTCTTGACTAGACAGACTTTTTCGAAAACGGTATGAAAATTATGTTTGTGGGAAAATGATGTTCTAGCCAAGAAATGTTTAATTACAAAAGTAAAGTTGATTCATAAGACTATTTCAACAGTCACGCTATTGATCTCTTCTACATCCTTAACTCCAAAACTTTCCTTTCCCAGTTCAACCCTTTCCATTCACAAATCCACACACAGAAGAAAAAAAAACATGTGCGGCTGTGACTAATCTGTCGATCAAAGCACAATCCAACAATAAACAAGAGAGCATTTGGAAATTATACATGAGAAGAACAAAAAAACTGATCCAAGCCCAGTATGCAGAACGTTTTGCCGATCCTTCTTTCGAGCAGGAGGATCGTATCACATGCATCCACTCTTCTTTGCTACCAACTAATCAGAATGTAAATGGACCTCGCTGCTAAACAAGAACGACGATCGCCTCTCTTGAATTGCATACACCTTGAACAAAAACGTTTGAGTTTAGTGCAAAAGACGCGATCGCGAGTTTTTCTAGCGATTCGATGTTTTGCTTGATTTGTCTAAGATTTTTGGAACGGTTTTATTATTTCTTTTCAAATTGCGAACCACAAATTGCAATTTGGAGTGTATTCTAACTACTTCTGAGAGATCAGTTGGCTACAAAAAAAAAAAAAAAAAAACACTGAGCTCTTGTGGATCAAATCCATGCAAACTCAGCAGGCTTTGTGTGTTGGTGAGCTCATCTTTATTCGAATTTGAGCATCGACTTGATTCGTTTTTTTTTTGTTTCGAATCTTCTCTTTGCTAGTTTCGTTTAGCGGTTCAAACGAAAAAAAAATTATAGTTACTCATTTCTCCTTTGCTGTGATGGTCTACATAATGACTTATTCATATTCTATTTTTATTTTCTGGCCTCCGAGCGATCGTCTTTTTTTTTACTTGTACAAAGATGACAGAACGCACCCCAAATGTGAACTTTAGATGCTAAGGTTAGTGGCACTGTTTTCTTCTTGAAAGCCCTAGAAAATAAAGAACTTCAAATTATTATTGTTAATATTACTGTTTGTGTATTTATTAAACAGATTTCTAGGAGTACGGCATACTCAAATCTCAATTTTGGGGGTTAACGAGATCTAAGAATTGACCCTAATTGCAACAACCCCTTAAAAGAGTTTTGAGAATAGCTTTCAATGAGAAAATTCTGTCAAGCTTAGTCTTTTAAACAACCTAAGTTTTTAAAATTGTAAGAATTATACTTAAGAGAAAGATAGGGTAAGCAATGTCAGAGAAGGAGAATCCTGAATGAAGTTACATATATAGAAAATAAATATGACGCCATGTTATTTTGTCGATTACTCTACTTTCAATCAACGAATTGTGATAAAATCAAATACAATATATTTGCTTCGGCTCTAAGAAGCAATACCACAGAAAAAAATAATTCGAAATCTTGAAACGAATGCACCTAATTTCATCTTACTCATAAAGTCAATCTATCGAACAGAGACAAGAAAATCTCACTCTAATAGCGGCCCTTACACGAGTCATTAAAAATGTCATTACTAAAAAATAGTATCATTTTAATGAACGTGTAATGGTGCAGTAATGACGAGATTTCTATCAAATTTGAAATACATTACTTAGTCATCATTAAAAATGACAAAAATAATGCTCGTGTAAGGGCCGCTAATGGTTTTCCGTATATACGATGACAACTGGAACCGAGATGAACGGGGGTACCGCTTCCGTGCAACCTATTTTTTGACTTCTTTTCATTAGCGGTCCTTACACGAGACAATATTATTGTCAATACAAGGAGTATTGACAATACTTTTGATCGTGTAATGGAAACTTCATTGGATTGACGAAAATATTGTCAAAAAATCAAAACTGCTCATCAATCCGACAATACTTTCTCTCCAGAGAAAAAACTGTCAAATATGTGCAATGAATTCATCTCTCAATATGTCAATGTTCATTTGCAATATTTGAAGCTTTTCTCAAAAAATGCGGACTCAAGTTACCAAGTCAATTGGATTGACGGTATTGACAATAATATTGTCACGTGTAAGGGCTGCTTTAAAAATTGTGCAATGGCCTCTTCTCTCAATATTTTAATATTCATTTGCAATATTTAAAGGGCCAAACGCTTGAATTTCTCGAAAAACTCGGACTCAAGTTATCAAGCCAATTGTATTGATGGTATTGACAATACTTTGGATTGACAATAACATTGTCACGTGTAAGGGCCGCTATTCAATTTAAAGTCGTATTGAATCAAAACACAAAAAGCAAAACAACCCAACAGCGAGAGTTTCGTTCAATGAGCTGAAATTAGGTAAACCGCATTTAACCTGAAATTGAATCAATAGAACTCAGCTGTTGAGTAAAAATAACTTACTAGTGAGTAAATATAACTCTGCTCTTAGTATTGCCCCGTTTACACTTCTGCTGGCTGCCAGCATGCTGGTGTCAGTGTACTGCCCTCTTAGGAAAAAACGTTCAACTGTGGTCCAATGATCCAAAGTATTAGACCAACGAAGGACCACCGTTGAACGTTTTTTTCCTAAGAGGGCAGTACACTGACACCAGCATGCTGGCAGCCAGCAGAAGTGTAAACGGGGCATATATTTTTGCTAGTGTTTTATAGAAACTGCTTAGAGCAACTTTACCTTAAATTAGGTTAAAAATTAGGAAACCCTGAAATTAAATACTCAAAATGGGGTAGTTCTGTGGTTCCGTGTAGGAATAAATGCCGAACTTACCCCAGTAATCCACACAAGTCTCCTATGGAATCCTTGATTTATCCACAACTTAACTATATTAACTCTGAAAACACACACACTTCACTACTATTATGAACAGCTGCTATTTCAATTCTTTTTTTTTTACTTTAGAACGAAAACTTTACACTTAACCTTTTCTACACTAATTTAAACCTCCATGCATTTGGTAGCAGGCTGAACATACACTCGAATAAAACATACGAATGCCTCGTGCATTTCTCAAAAATGATTATTTCCGTTTCTTCTATGCTAAACTCTAGAATAAATTCACTTCACGATCCGCGCGGCATCCAGCGAGAAAAACTCGAAGATCGCGAACGTCCTAAAGCGAATGATTCGTATTTCGCGTAAAATCATGACCGAATTTGATTTTTGTGTTTACTTCAAAAGTATTCACTGATTAAAAACACTTTTCATGTAAAAATATGACCGAACGATCGAAACTTTACCGGAAATTCACCGAACAAACCGAGAGACGCGCTTGAACTGGCGGAGCCACGCCGATCACGTTTGGACATGCAAGCAAGCGATCGTTTTAGTGTCTGGGTTGCCAGTTTTCGGGCGCAGACAGACTGATCGTCAAACACGCTTAATTTTTTTTAGTGAGAATAAACAAAATCCAGATAATTTCGACAGTCCCACGACAAAAGGGCTTAACTGCAAATGAGACTCTTTCTTTGTTTACATTTTCTTTTGATTATTATGGAGCCATAATTTCAACTTTTTGAAAGTTTCCAATATTAATCGAAAGCTTGTAGTTTTAAATAGAAAGTTTTGCGAATAATAAGACGTCAAATATAAAATCAATCCGGTAAAGGACTATTCACACATATCCCGTCCGGTTCAGTGCCGGCACGACACCGTGCACGGATACTGATATTATTTCATTCGTTTTCTATGCGCGCATTTACACCTATCCGGCACCGTGCCGTTTCAGTGCAGCTCGCCGTCAGTGTAGCGTCCGTCCGGCAAACTCAAATTCGTCGTCACCGATATTTTTTATTTTCACTGAGGTCGGTATGTTATTGCATTGGCTGTGCCGGAACGGAAACAGTACGGAAACGGAACGGAAGGGTTCCGATAAAAAAAGAACACTGACGGCGCACTGAAGGCACTTTCACTGAACCGTCACGGAACTGAAATGTGTGAATAGTCCTTAAATCGTGAAAGAAAAAATAATCAAAGAGAAACTGTCATTTGCAGTTAGGCCCTTTTGTCGTGGGACTGTCGATTTCAGCAGATTATTTCATGACTGCTCTACAAAAGGGTAGATCTTATATTGACGGTATGTGAAGGAAAACACTAATCAAGATTTGATCGAGCGCTCAGAAACGAACAGTCGAGTACGAATCCACTACTCAGTTCGCCTCACACCAAATCTATATATCCGAAGTCTGAAAGTTTAAAATTAACATTTTTACATCACCTAATACCATGTTCACATTAGCGCTTATATCACTTGATATACCGAGATGATACGCATATCACGTGGAAGTGTTCACATATGATCGAAATGATATCGTTTGACAATCAAGTTGTCATATTGAATGTTCCCATTAGGAGTAAGATCAATAATATTGCTTTTCTCTCCTACAATTCAATCAATAATTGAAGTCTTGCAATTAATGGTTTCCGAACCTCAGTATTCGTTGAAAAATTTAAAATTATAATGATTGTTTATTGTCACTCTCAAAGTGACGTTTATAAATGAGTACGTTCAATGCCATCATCCGTGTTGCTAGTAGCGATTTTTGACAACTCGACATGATATCGTACATGATATCCCGGATATCATGCCAAAATTGTGATACGCGTTGACATAAAATTGTATGGGATATCATGTGATATCGCACATGATATCATCGGATATCAAGTATATCCGTATATCACTTGATATCAGCGCTAATGTGAACATACTATAACTTTCATCGCAAATTTAAAGTAGAATATGCACGAAAACGAATAAAATCGAAAACAATTTAGTTCGCTGTTTCGCACTCAATCTAACAAATTTTCGAACCAATCGGTTGACACCCCTTTTTGATTCGGAATTCTTACTATATTCCCCATCAGATTCTGCATGAAAATCGGATATCATACCGAATTGGCAATGTGGGGTAAGGCTGTTCGTAAAACTGAAAGTTGGTCTTATAATTTCAACCTGTCAAGAATACCTGTTGAATATACACAAAAAAAAATGTGTTTCTACGAGTAGTAGAATTT
Organism: Malaya genurostris; assembly: GCF_030247185.1. NCBI lineage: Eukaryota > Metazoa > Arthropoda > Insecta > Diptera > Culicidae > Malaya > Malaya genurostris. The sequence continues at coordinate 11,621,724 of NC_080570.1, forward strand.
GGATTTGAAAGAGCCTAGCAAACGTTTGCTTGTATAAGAAATATTTTCAAGGTAAAAGTTTTTATTTGTTTAACTGTCAAGTTATTTTAAAAGTATGGAATTTTGGAACCGAAGTTACATTGATTCCAGATGGTCCTGTGAAAATCGTTCCACATAATCCGGAACGATTTCGCTCTAGACATGCAGCTATCTTGATATGATAACTATCATCAATAATTTTACGCTACCTTTATAAATATTGATGAATAAGCAAAAGACGAGAGGGTAATGTCATAGACATAACTGGAGGACTTGAAAACGAATAAAACTGACATGTTTCTTTCTCACTTCCGAAAGATGTTCATTCGTATTAGATTGTGTGAATTTTGCAACTTTCATTGCTTCGCTTCCAGAATCTCAACGATTCATCCATACTACAGTACGACTAATTGGCGCAAACATATTCCAACATACAATTAAATAACATGGAACAATAATTCTATAAGCTACCCAGATTTACGTCGTTATCTACTCAAACTTTGAGTTGATCGGTAAAAATAGGTAGCGTGTTTTGTTATGGCATAACACTTGTACTAAACTTACATTTACCTAAGTGTTGAGGTCATCACTCGTTTCTCAAAATTGAGGAAGTGCACTTTAGTTGATTTAGGGTAGGTTTTGACCCAAAATTAGGTAGCGGTTGGTATGAGTGTAGATGTTCAGTAGAGGTAATCCTTTGGAAATAGTTTAGTGATTCTAAAAAACCGCTTTACCTAATTTGTCCAATGTTTATAACTGATGAGTCATTTCTGCCATCATTCATTTATCTAGAAACTGAACTAAAATTCAAAAACTAAGTTCGAAATCTATGGAACGCTACGAAATCAGCTGCAAATTTTAGGCTAGGAATCTAGATCAAAAAACAGGTCATGAATTCAGTTCTAGAGCATGGAACTGAAGCCATTTTTAGAATTTTCCGAATTGCTTTCTTGAACTGAATTCTGAACTTGAATTCCTAACCTTAATAAACGGCTTCAGTTCCAACATCTAGCTACAGAAGCCATGTTATAAATTTAGTTCCAGCATGTAGGTTCTGAATTCTGGAAATGAACACTGGAACTGAATTCAGGAATTAAACTTCGGTTTTAAATTCAGTTCTAAATTTCAACTTCAGAGTTCAGATCTAATATTTAGTTTCAGAATGCAGATCTAAAATTCATATTTTAAATTTTGTTCATGAATCAGATTCCTGTATTCGAATCCCGAAATAAGGAACTAAATGCAGTTCCAAAGGTTGTATCTCATTCTTGTTTACGTACTTTCGAACGAATACGAATAAACCATTCTAGTTTCCACTCGAATGAATTCTAACGCGACTCGTTTGCCACAAAATATTTAAATATCAGTAAACTTCAATTGAACATGCTTTATTTTATAATAAATGCATGATTTCACAAATGTTATAAATATGTAGACTATGAAAACATAACCAAAGTGCAAGAAAAATAAAAAAAAATTGAAACTTTACTGATTGGACTGATATAGCTTTTTTTATTTTGTGCAAAATTTAATTTCAAACTGTTATCCACCGACTTGAATAAAATCGATTTGGACAACGATATTTGTTTATTTATTTATTATGTAGCATTCGTCATATGTTTGATGCTTGGAATCTTTCGTCAAATAGTTCAACAAGTACGATGATACAAAATCAGCAAAAAAACAAGCCAAATAACAAATTATATCGAACATTTTTCATTACAACTTAAGTCTGGGGTGGAATCACGTAAGGTGATTATCACCAAGTGATTATCACTTTTGAAAATTTGGAATCATGTAAGTTGATAATCACCAAGTTTTGTCACCACTGCTGAAAGGCTAACATCACTATCAAATGTTGGCATTACGTAAGGTGATAGTCACCACGATTTAATCACCTTCATGTCAAAATGAAGGTGATAGCAATTTAGTTATCACTTTTAGTAGTGATTTGATGTTTTGCGAAGTGGCTTAAAAAATTATTGTCCGTTAGGTGAATTTTAAGCCATTGATACAAACACTACCGACCAAAATCGGTCAGAGAGGATAATTTTTTAATAAAATTCGTACTGATATTGTGTCAAAATTAAATACCAAAATAAAAAGTAACTTAGTTTGTATAGTTATAGAATAAACGGTAGTATTTATCAATTAAATCAATTCATTTATGTTGTAATTATTATTTGAAGGAACATCATTGAGGTATTCGTAGAGTCAAAGATAAATTGTTTTCTAGAAAAGTGATAAGTTTATGAATGTAGACATCTCCTGTTGCACATAACGTAACAACATAAAAAATGTATGCTAACATTTTCGGCAGAATTAGATTAGTTGCTAATCAGTACCGGTGGGTAAAATTTCCAAAATGGAACTAATATTCGAAAGCGCTGTGATCATGGTACTACAAGAAATGCCATAATCGTAAAGTGAATGAAAATTATACACAAAATTATTTAACGGATCTTTCTCATTCGAGAGAAATGCCATCCGTTGTGAAACATCAAGAAGATCTAACAATTCGTTCCATTTCAAAGCTGGCAAATTTATCCCAAAGAACTGGCAGTGACATTGATTTCCATTGAAAAATAAAAATCGGCACTAAGTTAAACCAACAAGTGAATTTTTTATTTGTTTGTGCGCAGTTTGCCCTACTCGCGAGGCAATTTTTTTTTACTTTACTCTTCGATCCATACAAATCATCATTGATAAACATGACTCGAATTAATGAAAAGGATTGAAAACTATAGGAACAAAAATTTAGATTTTAAAATATTTTATGGATATACGCCACTTTCATATGTTACTCCTCTTAATATCAACGGTATACGCCACATTCATATTTTATTCCTGAAAAATTGACAGGTGATAAATTGAGTGAAGTTGGCTCAATCACCGGTGATGGTGATAGTAAAAGTGATCACCTTCGGTGATTCCAAACATTCTGGTGATCACCTCTTTATCACCAGGAGGTGATAGTCACTTATCACCTTACATGATTCCACCCCTGTACCAGAACTGACGGTTTAAAGTAAGATTGGCATTGTTCCTATGCATGTACGACGTTTGCAAGTGTGATTGATTCGAACGTAAACGGTAAGATGAATTTGACATACTTTTGAACGTATCACATACGGGCGTAAACAAAAATGAGGGTGACTATTGTCGTGATTTTTTCTTGGATTTCTGGTATCTTTGTTCATCCTTTCAATTTGCAGGAGGAAAATGCACCCATTCTTCATGGAATTCGTCGAATCAATCCTGTCATTTTTTTCTTTCTGCTTTCAGAACACTTAGATTGAAGTTTGTATAACAATAATTACCGTTGTTTTATAGAATTTAGACTACAATCTATAAATATGCTAAGACTATATTGTGTCATTAATTTGAATAATTTGAGTTGTATCTGGATTACTAAGCAATTTAATTATTATAATATTTTTGGATGGTACTCAGTGGTACATATTTTCGGCTTTTGGCATTTACACTACCGTAGATGGTTTACTTTTAAAAATAAACGAATCGACCTCAATAATGAATTTTGCAACACACCTTGCCAATGTGCAAGATACTACTAAATTGAGTGGTAATAAATAACCGTGCAATACTCTTGACAGATTTCACCGTCAAGTTCAACCAGCTGTCAGGTCTAATTGATGTGCGAACTTTTCACCAGACGAACACGGTCGCTTCTATTCGGTTGCGAATAAGTTTTATATCAATCAATTTCTGCCAAGGTAGGTACTTGAATCTTCAATATTGGACTGTAAATTTCCTCAAATACGTAGTAGGGCTATACAGTAGATCATTCGGCAGCAACAGTCACCCGGAACGAACCGTCCAAGTTACATAACTTCGCAAAAGGTTAGACATGAAATAACATCAGAATGCTTCACAATTCACAGATGCTGACGAACCAGATCCAGCAGGCAGCCCGTATTCTGGGTGCCCAAGCTCGTCGTAACTATGGAGTGACGGCCGTCATCATGTCCAAAGCTACCGATCCCATCCAGCAGCTCTTTGTCAACAAACTGCGCGAATATGCCAGCAAGAGCCAAAGCGCGTAAGTTATTCAAAGTGTAATAAGAATACTAACTAACAAAAGCCCGTTCTAGCGGTGGCAAACTAGTCGACGCATCGCCGCAGATTGAACGCGAACTGAAGCAGGAACTGGAGAAACTGGCCAAGCAGTACGCTATTACCGATGGTGACGTTACGGCTTTTCCCTCGTTCAAATTTGAGGAACCGAAGCTAGGTCCGATCAACTCTAGTAACTAAACTCGTTAAATCGTCAACAGTGCAAATAAAATCTTTTCGCGTAATAATAAAGCTCTAACACAGTTCAATTCACTGTCATTTCATTCCAAAATGTCTAGAATTGCAAGACATTTTGCATTTTACTTTATTTTTTTCCGTTCGGTTAAAAAAAAACGCTACAAGTTACTGAGTGTTGAGTACATATTCGATGGTCTCTTTTAGTAGCGGCATCCGGTAGTCATCGGCTACGGTGAGGAACGTTTTCAGTAGCTGCCGCAGCTCACCTGCGGATATAAGATTTTCAAAATTTCCGGCACAACCACAGAACTCGGCTAAATTTTCGCGCTTAATTTGCTTGCAACGTCCACAGCGCAAATCCTGCAGGGTGTAGGACATTAGCTTTCGCTGTACGACATCCAGCAGTCGCATCTCGATGTCCACCGTATCGTAGTCAACGTTACACTGGGCACACAACCACACCGGTTGGCCATCCTTCAAGGCCCGGTGGTTATCTTTGCATAGATCCAGATCGCGACAATGGTTGCAGGCCTTACAGATCACCTCCGTCAAGGAGTACGACTTCAGTGGGTCCTTCCAGACGGCTTTGTCACTGAAATCGCCAATCCCGACCAGCAGCAGCATGTTTCTACGAAGGGTTGTTAACTGAAATAAAGATTTTTTTAGAGGACATGTTTCATCTGCCATGATTGAGGTTATGAGCTTACCTCTTCTTCAATCTCTTTGTTTACCGCCAAAACCTTACATGTGGCTTTGATGAACTCCAGAGCTGGTCCCTCTTTACCTCTGCCGTAATTCTTGTGCATTTTCTGAACCATTTCGTACGCTACGTGGGCCAATTTCTTGAGAGCTTTCGGGGCCGGCACTCCGCCTGCAAGAGTTTCCATAAAGGAAATCAAAAACTGCTCAAAGTATTCCTGGCATCGTCCCTCTTCCGGTAGTAATTCCGCAATGTTCCAATTCATTTCCAAAGACAGTTCCTCCTCTTCTTCCCCTCCGGCTTGTGAACCATCGACACCGTTATCATCGCTGCCCTTTTCCAGTTCCTTGGGCATATTTCCTCGTATACCACCAAAATTGGCCGAATCGATCCACAGCAGAAACTGCCAGGACTGTTGGTAGGACAACGAAACGCTGTGAAATAGTTCCTTGTTGCGAATGTTCTGAACAACATAGTCCGTGTAAGCGATCGCGTCGATTACCGCCTTCTTGCCCGTATTGATCACAATCCGGTTGAAGTCCGCATACACAATCTCGGCTTTCAGTCGCTGGAATTCGGCAATAATTTGCAAGAACAACTTTCGCATCAACGTATTCAGAGCTCGGCGCAGTGCAGGATCATACAGTAGTGCCTTAGTCGATCGCACCCATCGATAGAAGTGTATGATCTGGAAATCGGAGAATATATTCCGATTGATCGATACCTCGCGTAACCACCCATTGACCATGGACCGCATCACGCGAAAAGCATGTGAGCACAGTGCCGTCTCATCGTAGCTCGGCAGTGTCTGAACACCCTGATTACTGATCATATCGTCCAGTGAGGCTTGCGGGATCACATCGAAGGTTATGGCAGCGGAAGCCCCTTCCATTTCCTGAACTTTGCTGGCTTGAAGCAGAGCCGAAACGGCTAAACTTTCGATGCTCAGCTCTACGCAGACGCTGTTGTAGAACCCTTGCCGATTCTGAACCACCGAGATCGTATCTTCGAATTCCGCCAAAAGACGACTGTCGTCAGCTTCACGACCTCCCAGATCGGGTCGAGAACTGGGTGACCACCACAGGACAAAGTTGTGCTTCTGCAGGTGCCGAGCGTAGAAAAGGTCCGCTCCGAACAGAACGGTATCGGCAGGCATGTTCCCGATCGGAAGATGGAAGTACCGGCACTGATCGAGCATCATCTCAACCACATGGTTCAGATTGAGAAAGTGGCGAATCATCGACCGAGCTCCATGTCGTTGCCACTCGAGACCGGACAGCAGTGATGCGTCATCCGAAATGTGTATCTGTGTTTCCGGAAACTCCAGGCATGCCGGAAGAATTTGGTTCAGCTTTTGAAGACCCATGGCGGTTTGGACACACAGCAACGTAGGACCACGTTTTTCGTTCTTGTAGTTGGCGAGAGCCTGTGACAGTCGCTGGTAGACCTGTTTGGAGTCTACTTCCAAAAAAGCTTCAAACACCATGTCCGTTGGTGGGAGATTCTCTTCGGTGAAGTTCTCGCTATCGGTTTTGAGCAGCGCCAGTCTTTCGGACGTGTACAGGTTTTTAAGGGTTGGCAGTTGGTTTGTTCGAACGCTGTCCAAAACTATCACCAACGCTTTTTTGCTGGGACCCATGAATAAACCCCACATTTCACGTTTCCCCGACGGGATACTGTGCTGATACAGGAAGATCTTTTTCAGATTCACACCACTCTTCAGATAGGGAGTGTGGGAAAAGTTTCGCATCTCCAACTGTTGTATGTTGAAACAGTCCAGATCTTTGGTAGCCAAAGCAGCTAACGATCGTGCTTCCGATCTCTGAACGGCACACAGGCAACCAATTTCCATGAGAACGCGGAACTCCAGCGATACCTGGGTCTCGTAGATTCCTTCGATGTCGGGAGTAGCAAGATCCGCTAGCATTCCCAGGCGATTTTCCCGAAAGACCTGCTCCGGAACGACATACTGATAGAGATGGTAGACAGGGCGAGCTCTCGGTAGAATACGATGGACCTTCTTCCACATTGAGCCCTCTTCCGGAGGGGCTTGAGTTCGTTGATTAACGTAGAATATCCTGGGAACTAATAGTTTGATTTTGTGCAGCTCCTCGCCCACCTTAGCCCAGATGTTGAAGTGACCCATTTCATCCGTCGCGATAATCTGTATCACTTGCCATGGTTGCTCGATCAGGGATCGTTGAGCTTTTTTCAGAAAACCGCCCAAAGTAGTGGCCGGTCGAGCCGCCGCCATCGAACTTGTGGGTTCTTCTTCGTTTATTCTCGATCGTTTACTTTTGGGATCTCGGAACTTGCTACGTTGAGCCAGTTGCCATTTCCATTTCTTCTTGTGATATGCCAACCAAGCTTGCAGTTGCTGCTTACCTTCGCCTACTGGTGGTGGAGCTCCCAGAGCTTCCCGCCAGGTTTTGGGCTCTGGAGTTGCTGCTGCTGCTGATTCCTGCTCGTTCGACGGTGTTCTCCGTCGCTTAGAGCTTACAATTGGTCCGTTGGGGCCCGGGCTAGGTGAATGCGATCGGCCGAAATCTTCCATGTCTCGGAGCGCCGGTTTCTCCTTCGTAACGAACATTTCACTGATTCTTCTCTGCTTGAGGGTATCGTTCTTCTCCAGCATTTTTTTGTGCAACCAGTCGGGATGTTGTACCCTCGGAACTGGATTGTTCAAGCCTTGCAAAGCCGCCGGAATGGTGATGATCTTCTGGATGGTTCCTCCAAGCCGCTCGATGTAGTACTGCCAATCGAGGACATCTCGTATATCTGCATCACCCATGGTGTTGTCCTTTAACCACCGACGAAGATAGTGTCGCCTGACGCTCGGTTCCGACTGGAAGATCGCCAATGGAATCGCTCGTTCCGTAACCGGAGCACCGTCCGGTTTTTTCGAGATGATAAATTTACAAGCCAAACCGGCGTCTTTAACCATTTGATCACCCAAGAACTCGGCCAAACGTTTTGCCGTCGAGATGGATGTAGATTTTTGTTCGCCGTAGTCCTCCAACTTCCGGGACATCGAACGGTTCTCGGAGATCAACTCGAACAGCTCACTGTCCGGCATGTTGTGACCCTTGCTGTACAACACATCCAACCAGTAGTCGGCGATCTTGGCAACCGATGCGTAGCACTGTTCCAGTGTTGAACCCTGCAGAAACGCTTCGAACACGGAACTCTGGAAGATTTTGATCAACTGCAGTTCACCACGCCGTTTAACCTCGAAACCCTTCAGTTCTGCCAGCGAACCGTCGAAATTGAAAACCGCATACCGTTTCTTCAGCTTTTTACCTTCCTCCTTGGCCGCCGGTAAAACCATCGCCAGGTAGGGTCCATCCACCTCGAAGAAAATCGAATTTTCCGGCTTAATATAATACTCCGCGGGACTTCCCGGGGCGTAAGCCTTTTCCAGCACGTGGTACTGATCGTTGGTGAAATGATCTTTAACCATGGTGTTCAGAACCGCATTTGGGTAGGAAACATTAATCTTTTTCTTTTTTGCATGGGTCGTTTCTACTGTGAATTCCTGTGGAAACGAAGCCGGAAGAATACACCAAATACCGTCCGTATCCAGCTCCAGAGGACGACCGACACGCTCGATAATTTCCCGTGCTTTGGTAATGATGTTGGCCCCCGTTAGGCACACAATTCCGGCCATAGACATGCTGTGCCAGCGAGCACCCTTTCGCATTACGTAGCCATAGAACGAATTCAGAATGCACTTGTGAGCCAACTGCAGCGAATCGTACAATACCTCGCGACCTTTGGCAGCCTTGATTTCGCCCGCATCGCCACTCTTCACCGCTGCCACCACCGTCGCTTTGGCAACCTTCGTCAGCGCTTTATACTCGTACCGTCGATCACGGAAGGCACGCACAGTGTCCACGTAGAAACTGTTCTCCTTCTGACAAATGGTAGACGTACGCGTTTCAAGCTTTGTGATTTTCGTCTTCTTGTACGCTTTCCGGCAATAATCGCTCAAACGCTTCTTCTCATAGTTTGCCTGATCTTCTTTGGACAGTTCGTGAAATGCCCGCGGAGGACCTCCCGGGAAGAGTGGTGGAAACTTTTCTGTCTCTAGCTGTTGTTGAATACGTTGGAACTCGTTTCTCGAGGCCGGCAGCATCTCTCCTCGCCACATCCATTCCATGTTCCGTTTACATTTGGCGTCCGGTCGGTTGTAGTCACAGGCCGCACAGTCCGTCTCCGATATCATCGACGACGGTTGCAATCGATTGGTCAAAATAATATTCGGATACATCGCACCGACATCCAAATGATAGATAACCGGTTGCTCGATCCGAGTCGGTGTGTCATGCAACTGCTGCAAAGCCGCCTTGATTTGCTCCGTCACCTCATCCAGATTGGTGACAAGCTCCAGTGGAACTCCTTCCTCAGTCACAATCGCATGTTCCAATACTTTATCCACATTCGCCTGCAACTGAAGCAACATGCTCTGATCCAACCGAAAACGAGTCGAAATATCCGCCCGAAACACACCGGACTCCAACGCTTCCACATGGCCACCCACGTAGGTTTCCGAGTCCAGTACGTGCCCGTCCGGGGTTAGTTTGTTCAGCTCGGAGATCTGCTTGTTCGGAAACACGATCGTCGCGTGGAAGGCTTCCTTCATCAGAAGCGCTTCGCACAGCGTTCCCGAACCCTTACGCAAAATTTCGTCCGGTTCCATTGGAATGATGGTGGCCAACGCAAAGATGAACGGATGGACGTACTTCATGTACAGATAGTACGTAGCCACCGCATCCGAGACCGAGTAGTTCGAAAGCACCTGTCGGAAAGGGAATTATGCGTTTTTACGTTTTTGCTATTGCACCGAAGTTTTATGTCTAAACTGATGTCTCGAACGAAACAAGTTTCGGCTTGCTGGCCGTGAAGATTTTGGTAATTTGAGTGATTAAAAATTGTTCTTCGATGTACTAGTTTTTTTTTGCAAATCAAAGCTGCTACGTTTCCTTGGTAACGACGAAACGCAGAAACAAATAAGTATGGTTATGTGCATTTAGCATAAACTAGGGGGCAATTTTTAGCCTCTCAAAATGCCAAATCTAAAAATATATTACCTGCGGCTGCTCGACGGCCATCCGGCACATCTCTTCCGGGTCCAGTTCGACCGGATCGTAGCGAAGTTTACTTTTGGCAACCGCTTTCAGACCTTGCGAACCCACCGGCAGATAGGAATCCCGTTTCACCCAGCACAGACAGTCCATGTGGGTGGCCGGCCGGCACAGATAGTTCCCATCGCGGGCGTTTACCTTGGAGAAGCCGATTTCCCGCTTCATGTCCAGATCGTACACAGCCGCCCGGGCTTCCACAAAGGGCCAATCGAAAAAATCCCCATTGTAGGTGACAAAAATGTGCGGCTTGACGTCGAGAATGTGATCGAAAAACTTTTGAATCGTACCCATCTCGTTCGGCTCGTTGAATACAATGAACTGTCCCTCGAATTCCGGCTTCGGTGTGTACTCGAAATCCTCCACGTCGGCACTGATGATCTCCCGGTTGGTAATCAAATATCCCTGCCCATCGATCATGTAGGAAATCATCATAATCTGATCGGATTGAGCATCGGGAAATTTGAGCGGTAGTTTAGTGGTTTCAATATCAAAAGCTAGCACCACCGGCTCGGGACGATCTAAAATATCTGGCCGGGGAGTGATGACTGGAGGATCATCTCCTCCTCTGCATCTCATTGTGTACCACAACCCGCAGAATATGTTCAAATCAATCGACACTCGTACGTGATACGGAATGTCATGTTCCCTAATGTCCATGATACTCTCGTAAAAATCCTGATTTTGATTGGTACCGAATTCTTCCGAAGAAACGGCCAACGAATTACTCAACATCTGCATATAGTAAGTGTTTGCCTTATCTCGTTCCTTATTCTTTCGGACGGCAGCCGACAGGTCCTTCTTCACTTTACTCATGTGATTATTATTGGCAAAGGTAAGCTTAAGCAGTTTTTGCTTCAACCCACTCAGGTGATTCGGCAAATCTAGATCCTCCCGTTCGATGTGTTCTACGTTCAAAATTTGACCGGCATACTTTTTAGCCAAAAATTTAGCAACTTCCAACGAGTGGCCTTCTTTCGTGATCAACAACAGATAGGGTGCATAGATTACGGTCATCTTGTACCGTGTGCCATCCATTTGCAGAAAGTACAAATCGAGAGCCGCCACCAAACGACGGTCTTGGTTTAAAATTTCGGTCTGGAAAAAGGAACAATTGAAACACAAACCATTTGAAATGCTAGCTACTTACCGAATGCATATTGACCAGGAATCCGGTTCGTTCCACCGTGTCCTTAACACGTTCATATCCATACTTGAGGTCAATTTTATCATTTTCCCTCGATTGTCGGTAGCCAATCTCGTTTGTATCATCCCTTTCGGTCGAAAAAAAAAAACAGTTGGATTCAATGTCATAGTCTAATTACTCCAACAACTTACCCGTCTGCCTTTTCCGCAATATATTTCCCGGTATTTCTAACGAAATTTGTCATTGTAATTTTCAAATTTTCTCACAGAAACAGAAAAATACGATCACCATTCATGAAAATTTCCGTATCGTACTTTGTGACGTTTCTGGTTTCGCGCCGTTTCAATCGGAATAGATCTGTGCAATATTTTATTTTGGTTCATGCACGTACACTCAAAAATTAAATCACTTGAGTTTCATAAGTTTATTCACGTGAATGCATTCCCATTCGATAGTAAAAAATATAGTGGTTTTCAGCTGGGCGTAGAATGCGACGTAATCGTCGCAGAATTAGGTTTTTTATCATGACGACACAAATGAACAAGTATTCATCCTTGACAGTTCAGCGGTACTGCTTACAAACAAACTTAAACAAAAATCGAAGAGCACATCTAAAACAATCATCTTTACACTTTGCAACTGATCACTTTTATTTAATAAATATCAAAAACAAACCGTATTCAATCGTGATCAAATGTTTTAAAACTTTATTTAGGCACTACGAACCGTGAATGGTCTGATCCAATTTGTCAATAAACAAACAAAAGAAATTTATGTTTACAAACAGTACTGCTGAACTGTCAAAATGTGTTCATCCGTTTGAGGTTAGCAGTGACGGTAAAAAACCTAATAGCGAAATAATGAGCGTCAGAACCTCAGATGCCAGGTTTGCAGATTGGTATGTAAATTTGCAATTTCGTTTGTTAGCAGACTTTACAATTAAGCAGAGTTTTTTTTGCAGATTTTCGAAGTTTTTATAAACAATTGACCAATTTAATTACCTTTGCTTTTACTATAGGCTTTTGTTAGGTTTTTCTCGTCACAAATATTAAATATTGAGCTCGCATAAAAGCATTTCTAGTACGCAGATGCCCAACATTTCACCTGGCATCTCGGCCAGAATGTTGGACAGTTGTTTTAACCCCTTCGCTGTCAGTTATATTGAAATTGACTAGCATTAGGGCCATAAGAAAAATCATTCGGCTTGAGATCAATTGCAGTTTCAACTGATAAAATTTTTTAGTGACAAGTGTTATTTCCTTGTTTATTGAAAGCATCAAAGACGACCAACTTTTTAGAGTAGACGATTTAAGATTTTTTGTAATAGTTTATATTTATAGTTAAAATCGACAATGTGTCGAAAAAAGCACGAGGTTTTGAAGATCAAGGCGTCGATTAATACAAAATATGAATGAAAGGGCATACTAAGCACAAAATAACCATTATGACAAATAAATAGCCCATGCTTAAAAAATTCGGGCAAGTTGTAGCCGATGGCAGATCACATGCGCATTATCAAAATGAGTTCATTATAATTGAACTTTACGTAATAATTATTTTGCTAATAGAAATTTGTCATGTGTGAACTAAGATCACAGACTAACAGACATGACAGTATGAGTAAATTCTTATAAAAATAATTTTTCGTGATGCACTAGTTCCACCTATATTGTACTGCGCGAACTATTTACTATCGGTACACCCCTTGTGTTATGTAAAAGTTAATTTACTAGTTGGTTCCCCCCCGTTTGTCAACACCGATCAGCTGCTTGCAGGGATGCCTGATTTCATCATAATATTTGGAAATGAATCGTCACAGTAAATTATTATATTACGTTAATAATATATTAACCTTTTTAGCGATGTTGGAAGGTAACCATTTATTTTTCTCAACATTGTTCATCTAGACTATTTTTTATTGTGTTGGCAATTTTCACCCGAAATTAAGTGGCGGCAGATCAGAAGCAAGTAAATATTGCCACTAAACGGGTTCGATTTTGTATTGCGTTGAAGGATGAGAGGTAGGCACAATTTTGTATATAGTTTTGGCAATATGTATTAAATCTGTATCCTGCATGAAATTCGCATACAAATGCAAATACATATCAATACATTACAGGTAATTCTGTATAAATGGCAACTCTGTTGGTAAATGAAAAAAATAAACACAGTCTGGATGACAGACAGGATGTTTTTGATAGGGTAACGTGGCGCCATCATGACACATGTGAGTACTGTCCCAAATAAAGGAATATTCGAAATGACAGTTAAAATGATTGAAGAATCTAATTTGAGTGTCCTGTCTGTTAGTCTGTGCTAAGATTAAACAAAAAAAATCTACAGGAATGTGTAAAATTGGGTAAGTTTAGTTTCTACGGATAAATTTTTTTTCAACAGAAACCAGTGTAATGTTGACATCTCAAGTACTAGAATCTATAGCGATCGATTGCCATTTATTTTGGATACTTGTTCTGACCGAGCATTCTAATTCTAAATAAATAGGTTTTCGCAGAACGGATCTCAGAGTAAAAACTTCTGCTTTTTATATGAATTTACCTGTTGAAATCGTCAAAGACATGAACTAATTTAAAATTTTCTTACCGATTTGACTGCAAAAGTTAGATTAAGTTCGGTAAATCGGTACCATAACAATAAAACCAAATGTAATTCTATTTTGCAGAACACAGTCAAAGATATTATTTTGTTTAACACCGAGTTACATGTCGTTGCTCCATTTTCCATCCCGGTAAAGACTGGCCCTGAGCCACCTACCTTCTTTGCTTTGGAAACCAGAGATCTGAACTGAACAAACCGCTGTGAAAACAGCAGCTGTACAATGGGGGTACAGCTTACCTTAACAATCACGATGATCAAGGTCACTCCGATGCGTCAACGTAAAGCTATCGAAGTACAATAACGTTACCGCATCACTGTAAATGTATTACATTTGAATCGAACATGAAATAGATCATGTTGAAACTTTTGTGTAATTTTTTTTTGTGGAATTGAAATTCTTATAACTTTTTTGCATGTTTTTTTCTGATCTTCAACATTGTCGAATCAATTACTGTTTCAAGAGCGAAATAATTGAAAGTAAAATGCAAATAACATGGCTCTGGTTATAACAAAAAAAGTAACTGTTGTTACTGTTCAATATTACTGTTCTAGAGCCCGAAATCATGTTGGGTAAAAATTAACTCGACTATTGTTGAAATCATCATGACAATCTATTAATAACTGCTTGAAAATTACTATGCTCTCGTCAAATTTAGCCTTCCGTGTATGCCCCGTTTACACTTCTGCTGGCTGCCAGCATGCTGGTGTCAGTGGACTGCCCTCTTAGGAAAAAAACGTTCAACGGTGGTCCTTCGTTGGTCTAATACTTTGGATCATTGGACCTATTTTTCCTAAGAGGGCAGTACACTGATACCAGCATGCTGGCAGCCAGCAGAAGTGTAAACAGGGCAGTAGTAACTGTTACCATAATATTTCTCTGAGTGTAGAAAAGAGTTGACTCAGTTTTACTAATTTTCGTACAATTAATGCAGAGTGTGTAACAAAATTGTAAATAAAATCGGCTAACATCTTTAATTATGCAAGAACTGCTTTCCTGAATAAGGGAAGGTAAGTCGTATATAAATCTGAATTTTGAGACCCAATTTCGACCAAGTACGTTATTCTAGGAAAACAATGACCCTGTTCCAGCAACCACGCTGGCTTCGCAAATGGATTCGACGTCGCATGAACCCGTTGCCAATTCAGGAGGCCGCCCGGTGGAAGGGTAGACTGAGTATCGTTTACGGATTGTTGGCATGGAATGCACTCGGATTCGTTGGCTATATGATCTACACCGGCAAAAATGACTGGGCTAAGTTCTACGGCTATAAGACAGAAGAGGAAGCTGCTCTTCCCCCGGGTTAGTATTTTTTGGTGATTATATGAAAAACTGAACTGAATCATCGGACACCTTTCAATTGCAGCTGTTCGGTATGCTAAACAACTTAATATGCCAAACGCGCATGTTTTGAAATTTAAGGGGCTTTCGAAAACAGATGAGTACGAACTAAAAGATATGGAAATTGTAAGGAAAAAGGATGTTGCGGAGGAAGTTTTGGAATAAGTTTTCAGTTTGATTTTTTTTGTATAGCTTGCTTATATTTGCGTACGATTTTATAATGAATAAAATACATTAAAATTAATCCGTCTTTTTCCTAAAACTCGGAAAGTCCTATGCGCTGAATAGCAGTCGGTTTTGAAGAAGACGATGCTGGTTCGGTAGTAACGTGTTGGAAATATCTGGAACCAAATGAAACCAAATTCCTCTCCATTTATATGCCCATTTCACACGTTACGCTGCGTTCGCCAAGTATTGTTGAAGCCATAATAAATGTTAATAGTATACTTTCCAAGGAACTATTGGATATCACAATTTTTCGAAACATAAAACCGTAGCTAAAAGTTCGCTTTAAAATAACTGCTGTCAAGTTACCTCGCCCAATTCTTCTGAGCCACAATGGATATAATATGCCGAAAAAAAATCATGGGAGCGAGGTAATCAACCGCTCCAAAAAATAAGTGAAAACCGAAAAACGGAGTATCTAGAACGTGGTTCTATGCGTAGGCACAATACGTAATCTCTTGATTGTAATGCATATTGTCATTGGTTCTTATATAGAGCCTTCTTCTACATTACGGAGTTTTTATCTTCGAACGGAACGGATGATTAAATAATTGTTGGGTCGAACGCAACTCAGCATCGTTCGAAAACGTGATCCGTCGAAATGCAGAATATCGGCTTATAGTAACTTATTTAACGTGCGTAAAAGTCGGTTTACTATTCCACTATGCGTTCGAGTCGTTACTGCTTAGATAGGCCAGTCGTTTTTTCTCCTCCATCATCGATCGGATCGCTATCCTGAAAAATGAGAAGCAAAATTAAACAATGGAAAATTTCGTTTTGGTTTGTTCAGTAATTAAATATATATCGCCAGAAATGCGTTGTTAACCCCCTTCATCACAGCTCCGCTATTCGCGAAGAAGTCAAATTCTGGCTTTATTCACACTCGCTTGGTGCGTGTTTTGCCCTGCGAAAATTGAACAAAGCTAATCAAATTATTACTAGATTTACTCTAAACTGATGATTTTTATTTCCGATTTGCAAATAAGTAATTTTAGAAGAGCTGATTTTGCATAATGTTCACCACCCGTTGTCCACTTATCTTTGTATTTTGCTACAATGCAAACGACCAGCAGCAGGATGACGTAATAGAAGGGAAACTGGCTATGGACCAGAACCAACCGGCATGATAGATTTACAGATAGTAGGAGAACTTCGTATAGTTCTTTGGGAATATATTAATAGTTCTAGAAGGAACCGGGTTATAGAATTCAGAAACTGGACCTGAATCCAAGAACCAAACAGGCTCAAAATTCAGTTGTAATTAAGTTCAAGAATTGAATTCTCAGTTTGAATTCCGAAACTGAATTTAGCTCCGAAATCCAGTTTCAGCATGCAGGCTCTGAATTCTGGAACTAAATCTGAAAATCCCAATTCTGTACCTGAAACTAAGTACAGAATTCAGGTGGACCAGATTATATTTGGAATTCAGTTTTAGAATTCATTTACAGAAAGCAATCTAAAATTCAGCTCCCGAATCCACAGATCCAGTGTTCAGCAGCTGAATACGATTTGCGACCAAATAAGAGCACGACCTGAGTGTTTGAGGTTTTGTACCACGCAAAAGTTCTGCTCTCATTGCTGACGACTGTTGCTCCCGACGACCGAAATCCAATTGAGAGCATGATTTTATTTTATTTTTTTACCTTTTTTAGTATTTGTTAACATTTTTTCAGTGCTAAACAAACTTTCTATTTGTCGAATTTTTTAATGGTTCGTCTGTTGAATGAAATTCAATTACTTTTTGGAAAATAAATCTGTATAAAATGTTCAAAACGACGTATGTAACAATGAGAGATTCTCTTTGTTTACTTTCTCTTCTGATTATTACGGCACTCTTAGCAGTCCTTCTCTCCAATTATTTACCGATAATAATAACTAAAGCTATCATCTTTTAATCTGCTCTGGAGAAATTACCGAAAAAAAGAAGAAATATTTCGCAATAATCGAAAGAGAATCTCTCAATGTTACATACGTCGTTTTGAACATTTTATACAGAAATATCGAAATTTCGAATTTTGACTAAAAGTTTTGACAGTTCACAGCAAGGGGCAGAATTTTCTTTTACATTCTAACATTCCCTGAGAGAAAAGATAATGCTAATTTAAATTCAATGTCATGAACGCAATGAAAAAAAAATCGCAATCAAAGTAACCTGTAATACACCGTTCATTTCATTTCAATTTTGTTCTATATATCAGAAGTAACAAGCTTTGCCTTAACGACGTAAAATACACTGATGGCATGATAAGACAGTTTTGGTTGTGTTGGTAATTTTCTCACGAAATTAAGTATGGCGCGCCGGGATTCAAGCATGTCAACATAAACAAACGACCAGTTCAGATCGGGATTTCACTTCAGTTGTCGCGCAGCCTGGCGAATTTTTGGCACTATTTGAAAATCTGGACATTTTTTCTTCAAGGGCTTGCAAGGTAACGTCGAAATATAGAAAATTTTATACACATCCGATTCTGTTCATTTCGTTGGAGGAAGGATTTGGCAGATCGCACTGTGGTATCTATTACAGTTATCATGGATAATGGAGTGATTGTGCTGTGGGTGGCATTTCAAATGCAGGTGATGAAAACGATAGAAACATCCCGGAGCAAAACACCGCATTTCACTGTCAATATTTTCGCAAACAGAACCAACTCTGAATATTTTCATAAAAGCAACTCCCGGAACATCATTTGTTTATGTTTTTTCTTCTTAACGTCTCTCTGTTATTCTAAAATAAAATGACAACCGCACTAACACATAGAAAAACGTGATCACCAGGGTATTTTACATCGTGCGCTGCTTGTACAGAGATGATACTTTCAGCAAGAGCTGTCAAATCGGTAGGAAAATTTCTAATTACTCCATCTTTTCAACGATTTCTTATGAAAACGGGCAAATTCATTTGAAAAATCATAGTAGGAGTTGAAGAAAATGTTTTTACTATGAGGTGGTAATGTTGATCTTAGTTCATTGTGGGAAAACTACCGTTTATTCAGAATTGGCACATTGGCGACAGCAAAGCTGGTTTACCGGTAGCGACACCTGCCAATGAAAAATGGAACCAAGAAAAGGAGGATTCTTTCGGAAATTCGCCCTTCTTTGAAAAACAGCTGATTTCACTTCTGGGGCACGCTAAACGCAAACTATTAAACATGACTGAACTAAAAGTCTTTTCCGTTGCGAGATGGTGTTACTAAAGATAAATAATAAAGACATGTACGTGCATAAAAATATTTTTTAAAAATGTGGTTCGTTCCCGGTACCTTCTGAAATGACCGCACTCACCGCTTGGTGGAGCGCGAGATTAATTGCATTGTTATCATTTCAACCAAAGTGTGCCATAAAATCTCAATATATACAAATGAGCCACCGAATCGAAAAGGTTCTCACGGTTTGACATTTGCATAATGAATGCGATGATGGGAACTCAGCAATGCAACCAATTTATCACCATTGGTGCCAGTTTCACGGAGGACCGTAGATATGCGCCAAAAAAAGATCGTGACTGTCATGTCTGGAAATTCGTTTGTGGTGTTACTGTGATGTCTTTTTCAATTTGTATTGAATTCGTTAAAGTGATCCTTATTGATATATAATACATTTGGAAATATCGTATTTTAGCAGGAAGCACATATTAATGTGAAACTACGTGCTATTCCCAAGCAAGTTGTTTCAGAAAAAAACATTTTTCAAGCTTAATTGGTTCTGATCAATAACGGAGTAGCAACACACGGGCGTTCTCTAATGTTAATATTCTGAAACTGAATTCAGAAAGTTAATTATAGTTCAGAAATCAGTTCTAGAATTCAGATCTTGCATTTTGTTTCAACTCCTGAATCCTAATTCTTGATACGAATTTCTAACCTTAATTAAGGCACTAAATTCAGTAGTCCATAATCGAGAATTTAGAAACAGTATCTGAGGTTTAATTTTGACTTTTGAACCTGTGTTTTGGAACTCTGAAACTACGTTTTAAACCATAAATTAAGTTCAGAATCCAGGCTCTGAATTCAGTTCCTGAATCCAAATCAAATGTCATGTTCAAAATAGAGCTTAGTATCGCCGTCCTGATACACTACCCTCAAGACGTTCAAGAGTAGTAACATAGCAAAGTTTGGATAGGTTACTACGGAGCTGACAGTTTATAGAAATTTTTCGTTTCCTAACAAGTTCCAGAAAACCATTGCAATAAACCGCTGGCTTGGTAATATTTACCTTAAGGTCTCATACTTTACCACAATCAGGTGGCACTCCTGGCGGAACAGTTTCGTCAACATTCCTGCGATCCCTTCCAGTTGCTGAAGCTGGAACATGTCCCATTTGAGTTTGTGATCGTTCTCCGGTGAAGCTGAAACGGACGACGGACAAAAATGGTGAAGTTTAATCACAATTCTGAAGGTATCTTGGAGTTGGATCTCTTACATTTAGCATAGAATTCAAGCCACTCGGGAACCGCCTCTAGCAGGTACGGATTTGCCGGTACCAGTGCACTGTGCGGCGTGAAGTGAGTATGTGATGCGATCAGCGGCCGAGGGATTTCCACTGGAGTGGCGTGATGTAGATAACAGGACGTCAAGTACGGATGGCTGTCCTGGGCTTGACCGGTGATGCAGCTGTAAAAGCGAAAAAAACAAACGTCAACAGCTGCTACACTGGGGATGCTGAGGAGCTTCGTACTTGTAGTAGAAGGTGCCATGTTGGGCCGATTCGTGTCGTTCCCAACCGGTCGGAAGACCTTCCCGTTCCAACGGATGGGACCAGTGAGTAGTTTTTGTGTTATGGTCAATGTAGTACTTGCGACCACGTAGCGTATAATCCACGGACCAACCCGGTGGCAGTGGTAGTTCCTCTTCGGCAGCCGAATTGCTACTATCCGGAGTGGGTTGTTGTTGTTGTTGTT
Source organism: Malaya genurostris (assembly GCF_030247185.1). Taxonomy (NCBI): domain Eukaryota; kingdom Metazoa; phylum Arthropoda; class Insecta; order Diptera; family Culicidae; genus Malaya; species Malaya genurostris. The sequence continues at coordinate 11,642,079 of NC_080570.1, forward strand.
GTCGCTGTATGGCAGCAGTCGAGGAACTATGGCGGGCATTGTGGAGCAGAGCTTCACCGTAGGTCATGCCGTTGTTTTCAACGTTGGAATAGAGAGGTTGTTGCGGTTGAGGTTGCTGACTACGGGCTGCCAGATAGTTGATGGAAGATGAAACTGACGCCACACTGCTCGTGGTATTGTTCTGCGTCACAAACAGTGACTGGTGCGAGGAATTGTTGTAACCTTGGTAGATGGCTGTAGCCGAATTGGTGTTGCTGTAGATCGGTGATTCTGAACGATTGATTTGTGTTGGGTTTTCATAGATATGGTAGTGATCTTTCGGGGTGGGCAGCTGCTGTCGTCCCGAGTATTGCCGGACGAATGTAGGCTGTTGTTGTTGTTGTTGTTGATCACTGGATACATTGGCACTATTGGTGGGGGACGTTGGATTGTTGTTTCTCAGTAGATTACCGTAGTTCTCGAACCCGTTACGGAAATGGTTACTGCTGGCATTGTGATGCAATTGATTGTAGGAATACTTGCGCTCGAAGTTCGATATATACTGCTGTTGTAAGTGTTGCTGCTGTTGAGCCTGCTGAAGCTGAAGCTGGAGGCGATACTGATGAGCTGCCTTGTCCACTTCCGTTTGTTGCATCAGAATCTGATCAATTGTTTCAATGTCTACGTAGTTACCGTGGCTATTGTTGTTCTGCCGTTCGATAACATTCGAATTGGTTGCTGCCAAATTCAGATTCGAAGGTTTGGTCGGAATCATGATCGGTTGATGCTGTTGCGGTAACTGGTTCTTGTTGTTAGCCATCATCATAACACTGCTGGTCGGATTCAAAATATTTGGTTGATCGCTCTGCAGTGATAAATTGACAAACTTCTGCGCTAGATTCGGAATTTTACTGCTCGGAGTATACTTTCCCTCGTGACCTAAACCTCCCATCGAAGCCGTCACCTTGACGTTACCAAACTTTTGCACATTATTAATGTTGTTGTTGTTGTTGTTGTTTGGCATCAACGGACCCGGCATGTAAATGTTGTTATTCTGACCCACACTACTGGCTTGGGAAGAGCTCCGTCGTTTATTTATCTTGAGTTTTCCGTGCGACTCACTTGTTAGTACGTTGATTACTATAATAAAAAGAAACATAGCAATAAATTCCATATCTTAATTAGCCACCATCAATTGTTACTCACTTGGTATTTCCGGTGGTGTATCTCGTTTTACGTATTTTCCGACCACCCCATCTTTGATGGATTTATCTTTACTCTTGCGTGAAAGCATTTTTGCGACTCGAAAAAGAACAACCAAAAACCCTTCCACGACACACGAGAAAGCTCAACCCGAGCCCGAAAAAAAACACGGTGAACCTCAGTTACAGCTCCAATGAAATGAAGCAAAAGAAATGATTAACTATTGCACTGTGGCGATGTGCTCGTGATGATCGAAATGATGCTTTTTTCAGGTGCTCCTCTTCACGCCGTCATTCTTCGCTCAGCTGAAAGTACACACGACTGTGGTTCAGATTTAAGGTATTCTTCTTTCTTGACCGTGGACCGCGTAGTTATTATTATTATTTCGGTCAAGCAAGATGCTAGCCCTGGTAATGACGATATCGATGATGATGATGACACTCGCTCTCCAATCGTTTTCGGTTTTTCTTCTCGTTTACCAAATATTATTTTGTTTTCGTCTTCCGCCGCTACTCTTCCTCGCCAACGATCGGGAAGCAGCATTAATGATTTGCACTTGGACCATCGCATTTCATAATTTTTTTTTTGCTGCTACACTGGTCACTGGTGATGAAATTCTTAGAACGAGCACCGTACTGGAATACTTTTTTTTTCTTTTCTTCGTCACCTTTCACCTTGGGGTATCGTCCACTTTCAAACAACTACTCACTCCAGTACGGGTGTGTTTGTTTGGAATTGGTTCTTTTTACGATCCTAATGCTCTGCTGGAGCAAAATAATAAAATTTACTGCAGCTGCTTCACGGTCCGTGCAAGACACTCTTAACAAAAATACAATACGAGCAACTTTTGACATTCCGCTTTGTTTTGATGATGATGGTTTGATCGACTCGATGAACTGAGGCACTCGGTTGTACAAGACGACACATGACTATTTGAAAATTACGTTTGAGATTTTGAGTTTTAGCAATCCGAAGAAGTTTGGGGTCAGAAATTTTCATGCGACACAACGATACAAGAAAAACAAGATGAATTAGATTGAAACAAAAGATCTAATTGTCTAATCTATGCCATTTTTTTAAGATTCTGGAACCACAAGTGCAAAAATACACGCCAAGGAATGGAGCTTATTTAAAATAACAATTCAGATAGTAGATTTTGAAATATGATTCAAATTAATTTCAAGCTAAAATATGATTGTTTCGTTCAAACCTTTTACACACTTCAACATCGAGAATGATCTCTGTTTAATGTGAATAAAAATTGTGGTCTTCCCAAATGAAAAAAATAATTGTTCCAGCTGATTTTATTGTGGAAATAAATGACCTATTTCAGTTCAACATTGCGTATCAACAAAAGTAGAGTTGATTTTATTGGTAATATCTATGTTGTGAAACGTTCAATATTTAAAATTACTGATTCCTTACACCATACGCAGATCGAATTCTTGCACCACCCTCATACCACTTCTTCTATCAGGAACGAGGAGGAGAGGTTGTGAAACCTACAGGGTTTTCACCGGACTGCGGCCTAAGACAAGACCTGACATTCTGATTGGTTGATTTTGATGTTGGTACCTGCACATTGTGAAAAGAAAAAACTTTTGCAGGGTACGCGATCAATGATGCCAAGTATAAAGAAAATCAGAAAACAAGTTAATTAAAAAGTATAATTTTAGCTCACCAATGAAAATGAAAATTTTCGGAGAATTTTTCACTTTTTTCAATCTCACTGGTAATAAATGTTTATAGTGGCAGCACTGTGTAATTAAAATAGGCATCAAGCCGTTTCTCTTTTTAGTGAATTAAAGTGTAACCAAAAAAGATTTGTTAAATTAGTGTAAACTCGAAAGTGTGTTTAGTTTTACGATGAGAATGAACTGTTGTGTTCCACACTGTGGTCGCACTAAGCATTTCTATCCAAACCTGACTTTTTCCGGTTTCCAAAAGATCCGGTAATACGTCAACAATGGATTCGATTTTGCGTTCAACATGAGATATTTCGTGTTTCGTCATCAAAGCTCAATTAATTGTTTTTAATTTATTGACATTTATCGGAATGCAATCAAAAATGCATACTTTGACAGGTCGTTTATTATTTGGCAACACGGTCTCAGGTGGCTCCATCGTTGGGTGAACCTCACCACTCTTCCACTACTATTCTGGACAGGGATGACAGGTCATTTTTTTAAATATCTGTCCTGACTCAAAAATTTATCTGGATTTGTGTGGGTATCAATATATAATGAAATTGTGACCGGGCTTCATTTTCAGTGAGCAAAAAAAATGTCTCACCACCTAACGTATAGAGGCCAAAACCGTTAAGATCTGACAAAATGTTGAAAACTTTGTAAAATCTGGCAAAAGATCTGGTTTGTTAGAGAAAAATCTGGCATTCGCCAGATAAATCTGGAAACCTGGCAACGCTGATTCTGGGTAGCATGACACCAAAAACATCATATTAACAAGATATCCAGCTCTCACATTTCCCGAACAAATCATTGGCAACATCCTTTTTTGCGAGCATGTCGCCCTCAGGTGAGTCCACATCGAATCTCATACATAGAAGTAGGGGAGAGAAATGTCAAATTCGTGCGCGCCAAAATAGCAGGGCTGCGCACCCATACAATCGACATGATATGTTGAATGTGATGCCGTGCGATGGCGTTGTTGAACTGAAGATTGATTTCGCTCCAAGCTGACAGGGTCTGATGACACTCATCGAGTGCCAGGTGCGATACCCAAGAGAGGGAGAGTAACTCACTTACGAGTAGCCCTGGGGAAACTATAGGTAGAGAGGAACTGGTGGTGAAGCTAACAAGTAATTTACATGAAACCCACAGGGTTACAGTTGATTCAATTCTTCTTTACGCTTAAGTTAATAAGAAAAAATGATTCATTTTATCTACTGTCTTATTTGTGTAATGATACTACAAAGTTTATCGTTCAAATGAACCGTTTTTAGTTTTATTCCTTATAAACCAGAGCTGTGCTGACATAGGACTACGTCTTTTTTTACTCACTTGGGTGCATTTTTAAAATTTCACGACACGAAATCTGTATTCGGCGCAAAAATGTATCTGTACCATAACGGTATCAGAATCTCGTCAACATAAGTTCACGGAAATGTGACCAAAGCTCAACCTTTTCGCCTGTCTATGCTATCAGCAAAAATCGGTATTTATCTGTACAATCCGAGAACTATCGGTATTTTGGGAGTACATATCTGTATTGCGGTATAGAGGTCAAATATACCGATAAATCGGTATACCTGGCAACGTTGGTGAGAGGTAAGATTTGTTATTGACTCATTTGGCTCATTCAATCTGTTAAAGAAGGTTAGATGCACATTTGGAAGAACGAACGGAAGCTCATGTACACATTTCATCTCATTTAGAACTCGCTCTTCAAGAGCCGAAGATCCGTTCAGTTCGTAGCTTGTTTCCACCTTACCAGTGCAGTGAGCTGCGGTTTTTTTTAAAAAAGAGCTGTGAGCTGTCATCTCATTTCAAAGATTCGATTCACTGGAACAACTCAGAAGCAAATTGCCAAGTAAAGGTGTTTTGAAGAATTCAACAAAAAGCCAAAAGAGCCACAACGACCTCCTACCAAAACGAATAACAATACTTCTCATCGGATGGACGAAAATCGATGTGACACATAAATCGACACCACTGACAGTAGCATACGTAGGGCGCAGCTGTTCTCGAAGTAACTCAACGAAAAACTACCCACTACGAGCTGTCAGTTGGCTGGATTTATGCTCGTCTTTCTTTAATTGCGAGCGCGCTCAGTGGGTACAACCTTCTTCTACGCTACTGTGGGTGGTTGGGTGCAGTTAGTTGGATGTCGAAACTTTTTTTTTATACACAAACGTTTACTGGCCAAGTGCAGTGAAGCAACAAGTGTTCCATTTGCATAATTTCTACGAAGCATAGATACTTGGTGAAATTCGGTTCGCAAAAATTTCACCAGAAGAATTTGATCAATAATGGTAAGTAGTTGATGAATTTGTGAAGATGATTGGCAATTCTACTTGATCCTGTCATTTTAGGCTCGTTACTTCAAAGAACAAGACATCGATGGTACGTGGACAATTTTTATTGAGGTCACGTTTCTAAACATTAACATTTTTTCGTTCCGAATTTCAGAGTTCCGCGAGTGTTTCTATCTGTTTGCTCGGAGTGGCCATATTACCACTCTGGATGAGCTGACAGTAATAATGAGGTCACTCGGTTTATCGCCTACGATTCAAGAGTTAACATCGTATCTGAAGAAGAAGAATGGTCGCATGAGTTTTGCCGACTTTTTGGAGGTCATGTACCAACATTCGCGTGTGGAGAATCTTCCGGAGGAAGTGATAGATGCTTTCCGAGCTGGCGATAAAAGTGGCCGTGGGACGATTCCGGCTCGCCAACTGCGCCATCTGCTGCAGAACTGGGGCGAGGGACTGTCATTCAGGGAGGTGAGCGAATCAGTGTCACACACACTGTCGTTGTTATCTTATCTCTGGAGTGTGTGAATAAATTTTTGTTTTCAGGTAGATAACATCTTCAGGGAGGCAAATGTTTCTAGCAACGGACACGTACGTTATGCAGATTTCGTACGCATCGCCTGTGCCCCCGTACCGGATTACTACTAGACTGCACAGACTGGGCCACAGCTCACATTTAACACAAATTCCATCCGTACTTTATATTTTATTTATTTTAACGCACGACAATCAACTTCAGAAGCGAATTCCAGCGTACCTTTTTACAGACGGTGCTTGTGTACGACAAACAAAAAATGCATCCACTCAAAACTTATTATTATGCATCACACTTTTCATGTTCCGGAGTGCATCTCCGGGAAACGCGAAATGCGTTGATGCATATTTTATACTATATTAAGCATAGCTTACCAACGGTCCACAACTACACAAACAGCCAACTTATGCTGTTGGAACATTTTTGCCTTAAGCAACACGGAAAAGTTTAAATTTTACCGCAGTGATTATGATTCAGTATTCGACAGCTTCCAATCTATGCATTTCGGTTTTACTTGATAATAAAAGGTTTTATTTTTGTGAATGTTAGATTGAAGGATGTGTCATCGATGACCAACCGAGAAAGGAAACTCACGCCCATGTTCTATAAATTGGAAACATGTCGTTGCTTTAATTTGTGCTAAGCGATTTTAGTTTTTTTTTTGTTTTGGTATTCCTATAAGATTGATGTCAAGTTTACTCGCAGATTGCTCTTTTTCTCGTTCACTTAATTTGCTCTACACTCCTCCCGTACTCGTCTAAATGATATATTAGTGTGGTATTCTATGATATCTAGGTTCGTCCTAATAAGAGGGTTGTCATAATCCATACAAATGCATTTTTTTTTTAGAAATCATTCAACATTCTACTCATGATCGTGGACATACAAAAGGAAACTTCAGAATAGAAGGTTTGTATGTTGCCGTTTTCTACTATTAAACTTTCCACTCACACAAAATGCTTTGGGTTTTCTTGTAATGCAAGATACCGAGTTTCGTGATTTGAGCTATTTACTATTATTAGGTGTACAGATAAGGTTCAACCGTTCGCCAAAAGATGTCCCTACTAGTAGGTCTCGTTGAAGTTGTCAGCGGTAATATCCGTGAAGCTAGTTTTGTCTAGTTCGGTAAAGTATTTCGCAAAATATTATTCATTCAAATGAAAGGGAGATGTTTCTCAGAGTCTTAAACAACGGTTCAAGTTTCCACTCGCAGACATTACGGTCTCCACACGCTTCCTTTCCGCGACACATTGGCCCTTATTCTGCGAGTCGAGTGAGGTGAGATAAGTCGAGTCACCCGAGTCACGCGATTCTGACAGTCGAATGAAGTGACAAAAGTCACCAGGATGAACTTCGATGAACACTCACCGTATTCGTGCAGTCGAATCTGGGTGACAAGAGTCACTATGCAGTGAGTTTCAAAGTCGGTACCGGTAAAGCAAGTGACAGAAGGAATACATATTAACCGAAAAATCTTAGATATTTTCAAGCCTTTGAATTTTTTAACATGGTTTGATGTTGTTATTAAACAACAAAATTAATTGTACCAATTATGTTGTTACTTTTTAGATTTCCTATGAAAAATTCAATTCTCATACATTAGGATAAATGTATACTTCCAGAGAATTAGAAGAGAGATTGAGCTGTAAAATTATTAGATACAACTTTATGAGCACGATGGACTAGGCTCATAATACTTTGGGATGAAAGGACTAATACTCACGAAATGCGCGAAAGCACAGATTATTGTAGAAAAAAAACTGTTTTAACCCACATAATGTGGTGTAATGATGCTTTTCTCATAAAACTCATGTTTTCATAAATGTTAATAAGAAAAAAAAAAGCTTTGAATTTTGAACAAGGAAAGTTTTTTAAGCATATAGCACAGCCTATATAATTTATAAAAAGCTTTAAGGCAAGTTTACAGAAGTTTGTCTTTTTTTTGCATTTTGCTCTACATGGCGGAATACATTTTAAACACACTTGCCCTGTTGTTCTGGAACCCGAAGTGACATAAAAAAAGTCAACGGCAGACTATAAAACCTTTTATTATGGTCTAAATTTGCAAAAATGTACTAAGCTGTTTCTTAGGAAGTGTTTTCTGTTCAAAATTCAATGACAAAATATTCCATGCTGAATATTAATCATTATATATTTATTTTTCATCCAGACTGTTGATTTAGTCTCATGCACTATTTCGATTAAACCCAACTAAAAGTTATTTAGCAGGAATTTGATTTTGTAGAAGTAGCAGGAGTGCTGGAGTTGGTTTCTCTCGAGTAGCTGGCAGACAAAGTGATAGTTTGTTTGCAGTATTTTCTGAGATCGCCAAATCGCCATCGCTTATTCTGTGCTCCTGCTACTGTATATAATATTTAAGTGTAACTAAGTATTAATTTGACACGAAATAAATAAATGATATGCAACCTGTTATGTGGCCCAAAGTCATTCGAAACTCTCAGAATCATTTGACCGTTAAAAGCCAATCATCAGTCAGTCGAAAACTGAATATTCGATCTTCAGCACAGTGGCTTGGTATGCATTATTTCGTGAGAGGAAGGATGTTCAGATATCGAGATAGAAAATTATACTCAGGGCATCTGTGCCTCATGAAGACTCTCATACCAGCACACTGTACCATAATGAAACCAACACTTTAATTGGACTCGTCCTTGCCAAAACCGCAGCCATTATTAACTACTCGATATTGTTGAGAGATTAGCTGGGAAGAATACAATTAGGAATCCTGTACGATCCTTTCAACTTGAACAAGAATGTTACAACGGGTCTTTGTCCACCGGTAAGCATTTTATTCGAATGAGTGACAGTGGTCTGGACTGCAATGTAGGTAAACTTAATACTTAATACCTGTAGGTAAACTTAAATCAAATAAACAAATCTTACAGTTGATATTTCGCTCCTCAGAAGCGTACTTTGCAGATAAGACCGATCGTTGCAAACGATTCAGAAATATATTAAGGCCAGTAACTTGTAGCGATTTCCAGGAATATCGACATTAATTATTCATACCAACTAACGTCAAATCATACAAACTAACGGCAACGGAACAAACCGGAATCCGAAAACAAACTCAACACTAAAGATTTATAACGAGAAAATTTAAACCTCACAACCGGCAACATTTCCCACTCGTTTTGACGTTTGGGAAAATGAATCGTTCGTCACTTGAGGTTCACCATCTCACTCACCATAGAATGAACCTGTCACATCACCCGAGTCGACTCCTAGAATAGGGTGACTACAGTCATGTGACAGTGAGGTGAGATTTGTCGAGTCACGTCACTCGACTCGCTGAATAAGGGTCATCGTGTCAATTTCTCTACAGGTATGCGTCAACACATTCCTGAGGCTTGCTGTACTCGGGAGACATTTAGAACAGGCCTTGGCTATCGTGACGCGCCATACTGAGTAATCCAGGGAAACTAGATCAGGACTGGATGGCACGATGGAACGATCTCTCTACTGCAGTAAATTTCACACTCTGACACACACACACACACACACACACACACACACACACACACACACACACACACACACACACACACACACACACACACACACACACACACACACACAACGTTCGCTGACGTACCGAACGGGCAGCATTCAGTTCTTCAACCGATTCTCTTCAAATCAAAGCTCAGTTTAACCACCGTCAGTTAATCTCTTGAAGTAACAAAATATCTCTTACAATTGAATGAGAGAGCGACATTCAAATGAGGCTTTTTAGATGAAAGACAAACCAGATAGTAAATGAAATATCAATTACAGAATACACATACATTAACAGTTTCCTCCTTTAGTTTTTAGTATTTAATACTTTACTCTATTTATAATGCTATTCATTCGAACTTGCTCACTACCAACAGCGAAGACGGTGAAACAGCTAGCAGCTATTTGGTACTTGAAACTGAGCAAGCAAAACTTCAAATGACTAGACACAATTATTCAACTGACGGTGAATTCTGGGAGCTTCACTTAAAACAAATTGTCAGTGGCCAGGCCCGTACCCAGTATTTCGTTTCGGAAGGGGCCCAAAGATAAAAAAATAATGTTATTGAAGATTGCTTATGAACCTAATTCTCGGTGTGCCTTTTACCGGTGTTCTTAACAGATATACTTTTTAACTAGAACTGTTATTGTATTACATTTCTTTACATCTACTGTCTTGTTATTTCTGCAACACATGTCTTATCTGTTTTTTTGATTTCGGGAGGGCCCCCCCCTCTAGGTACGTGACTGTCAGTGGCCATAAATTTTATTTTTATCTGATATTATTCGATTGAAAATGAAATTTTACCGCACTGCTTCTGAGTGTGGTTCGAGCTGTGGCACGGAGTGTCAGATAAAGCTTGCTTCAGATAGAGATGGAACAAAGACAATTGCCTGTATTTCAGTTATTTGTTATTGAATTCAAGATTCTTCGTTTTCTTCATACTTTTAAGAAGAAATACGGATAAAGTTATTCGTCACGGTTTCGAATGAATTCTCGAATTTTTCCTGTAACACGGCTCATTAGGCGGCGCACACCTTCTTCGTCCATCGTTTTAGCTATCTTATTCCACCAGGTCGTCATCTGATTGATGTCTTTGACAACCTTTCCCTTTGCCTTGAGTCTCCTCTTCTCGATTGCCCAGTATTTCTCAATAGGGCGGAACTGGGGGCAGTTGGGTGGGTTAAGGTTTTTCGGAACATACTGGACCCCTTTCTCTGCATACCATTCTTGAACGCCTTTGCTGTAATGACAGCTTGCCAAATCTGGCCAAAACATTACGGGATGGTCGTGGGATCGAATGAACGGCAGAATTCGTATTTGGAGACACTCTTTTCGGTATAGTTCCGATGTCATTGTCTTATTTGTAACGAAAACTTTCGTTTTTTTGCCATAGCTGCAAATGCTCTGCCAAATCATAAGTTTTCTTGCAAATTTGTCGGCAAAAACAAATTTAAATTTGGCTGAAACATCCCCCCCGAGCCGTGTCCAAATAAAATTTTTGATCTGGGGTTTGTCCGAAGTCAGCCTTGACATAGGTTTCGTCGTCCATCAGAAGACACCCGTCAAACTTGGTCAGCACTTGGTCATATAGTGTCCGAACACGAATTTTGACCACACGATTCTGTTTTATGGTCCGATTTGGCCGTTTACTGGCTCGATATGACTTGATTCCTTCCCGGAGTCGAGTTCTCCTCACGGTGCTCACAGCACCGAATTTTCTGACCAAATCACGGTCCGACAGATTAGGATTCCTTTTAAACGTCTTCAAAATCTTACCACGCAGTTTCCGGTCGACAATTCCACTCTGACGATTGGCTTGAGGCTTCCGAATCGTCGTCAATGTTTCCTCTTACAGTTTGATAACACGCCATACGGTATTTCTGGGCAATTTCAGCTGTTTAGATAGCCTAGATGCAGACCACAATGGATTTTCCAAATAACTGTGCACAATTTTTTCCCTTCTTTCGGCTTCCATGTTGATTGTTTACAAAGTATGTACAGTCGATTTGCGGAATGTCAAAAATCATACGTGAAGCTGACAAAATTCCAGACACGTGGGCGCCAAGAACTTCCAAATCCGTCCACCAGGAGCGCCACAATATGAGCAAAAGTTTGTTCCAATTCTAAATGAAGCAAGCTTTAGTTGAATTGCAACATTTGGTTTAGGATCCTTGATTGACGAAAGGACCTACTGCAAAAAAAAAACAATATAGACTTTCGTACAGGGTTGTTACGAAAAATTTCAAAAGCAAAACGCGCAAAATCCGCGCAAAGTTGAAAGCTAAAACGCTCAATATTCGAACGAAGCAATACAGCACTATTTTTAATGCAGGTGATATTTTCCGCAGAGCTTGAAAATCCACTAATATATAATTTAAAAATCTGCATAAGTTTGTCATATAAACACAACAAATAAGTCCGAATACAACACGTCACTTCGAGATGACGGGAAAACAATTTCATTTTTATTTTCCACCTTTTTCGATGTCCTTAGTAAATTTATACTTTCAGATGTGCGCAAATAGTTACAGTAAACATAAAATTGCTTACAATTGTGATTTTGAAACAAGTTAAACAGATTTCAGCGAAGGCTATTTTTTTCTTCTTTGCTCTTTTTAATTCTTTTTAATTTGCATTTTTTAATTCTTTTTAGTTGCTCTCCAGCAGGCATAAAACCTCCTCATCTTTTGCATCAACAGATTTCAATAATCTAAATGATACATTCCCTTAAATATAGTGCTTTTATAGTAACTAAATCTAATGAGACAATAACATCAGGAAAGATTTTGAGTCGCTTAAATGCGTTGGATATCTTTTTGGTAATAATAAGGTGACCAGATAACAGTGAAATACGGAGCTTTCAAGCATGTACATCAGAGAATATTTTAGTAACGCGGAAAATAAATCCGAAAAGTTTAGAGGCTTTAGTGATAGTAAACTCTATGCGCTCCTTAAAATTTAACTTGGAATCCAGAATAACACCCAGACGATGTGCGTTCGAGAACAGTTTGTGAAATATTATAGTCGAACTTGAATACAGACTTTTTGCGACAAAAAGAGATGACGGAGCAGTTAGTAGCATTTAGTTTGTTTCCATTTTGTTGGCGTTACACCAATTAGTTGAATTATCCAACTGTTCTTGTAGAAACTCTGAGTCAGCTGCAGATGTGATTGTATGAAATTATTTAAAATCAAGCATGAACGATAGTTTCATACACTTGATCTAAAAATTTTGATCGTTGACATACAATAAAATTATAAACGGTCCAAGGTGACTTCCTTGAGGAACTCCAGAGGTAACCGCAAATGATGAGGTTGTACAGTCTTATATTTTCACTACCATTTCATAACTGGTTAGATATGATCGAAGCCAATTCAAAAATCATCCGTCAAATCCCAGTCTACTTACCTTGGAAATTGTTATGTGATCAGACATGTAGTCAGATCAACTATGAACTATAATTTCAAAATTTTATCCTCTGAAGAAAACGTTTTCTAGAAAATCGCCATCTCGTAAATTTTGATTTTATCAAGGTGAAAACTCCCCAATTCGGTCAGCTCGACCAATTGCTGAAACGTTCGCTCATCTTTACCATTTTCGGGTTTCTTAAAATTCACAAGCTCCAAAAATTTAAAAAGACCTTTTTTTCTTAGAACAAATGATTCACAAATGTGAAATGTTGTTTCTTGAAATTCGCGCCATCGCATCAAAATCTGAGCAGAAACCGTGCTAAATCCGCGAAAATCGCGAAATCCGCGCGCGACCGTAACAACCCTGTTCATGTCTACCTTGTCGCCTTTTGAAACGAAAGCCGAGTCCATTTTCTGCGACCATAACGCTAGCGTTTTCTTGCTCGTCGGCCAAGTCTTTCACTGGGAGAGAATTTGTTCCGGTAATTCGTCCGAATCTTCCTTTTGATGTCAGCGATTGCTCTCGGGACCTGTGACCACTTTCGCGGACAATTGTCCTCTCTTTTCTCGATCTACGACCCGTTTCACGTTCTGCCGGGACACTCCTACAGTGATTCAAATGTCATTTTTCGAAATTTGAACGTGGTACAAATCCCGAATATGCTAGCGCTTCGTCATTGTGTCAAACTGTCAAACTGAGTAAATCGTTTTCGTTTATACACAGCCTACTATGGTATGAGCTATAGCCCGCATAGGTTTGACTGTCATACACGACTAGCTAACGACTGCCATTGAGTAAAATGGCATCCGGCTGCCTCCGCGCTACAAAACATACACCTCAAATGAGACAACCGTATCTACCAGGATTTTGCCACATCGGTTCTGCGGTAGACGTGGCAGATGACACGACCTGCCACCACTCGTATATCAAAACTGTATCGTAAATTCAACTACCTTGTAACATGTAATGCCAACTTGAAACCGATGAACAAATGTTTTGAACTGGCAACCAAAAATAAACAACTATTGTTTCAAATAACGTTCACTTTCGCCGTAGCTATTAGTTTCGGAAATGAAAACAATAGAAATCATTTTGATTCTAATTCGAAGACTAGAAATACTTTGTCTATTTGTGTGGAAAGAATGAATTTATTAATTCCCCAGTACTCGAATTGAAACTTGTATTTTTTTCCTTCAATATGTTGTTGAATTCTTAAGAAGTAATTTATCATAACAAAATAACAATTTGCATTGATCTATTGGAATTTCTTGGATCCATATTAGCAAACTTTTTCACAATATCTGGCACAGTCTCTCATAGATTCGCCGGACTCCTGCCAAAATTTTTTTTCAACAAACTCCTGTCTAGGCATGCGAGGAAGAAGAATCATCTGTTGATCAATCGATTCTCAAGCGAAGCAAGAAGTTATTGGTAATGAAAAGTGATTTTTTTTTATTTCAGATTCTTTTTATTTCAGATATGACTTCATTCGGGACAAAAATGGATCTAACACTGATAATGAATTCTGTATTGGAGGCCCATTTTTTGGACACGGATGTCATTTAGTGGTTTAATTTAAGTCTCTTCTGGTGCCCATGGCTGCCCAGGTAGCCAAAAGGCCGTGCGAGAGTTTCGGTGCATGCAAAGATGAATCGGATCGTATTCCTGCCAATGCTGCTTGAATTCCAATTCCAACAAGCACTGTTAGCAGCTGTTATTCATTTGAAACATTCCATATATTCCGCGAGAACGAATAGCAAACCTTGAAATCGATATAAAATTGTCGCCTTTGAAAAAGTACGGGCCGATGATGCCACCGATCCATAATCCACACAATACAGTGACTTTTTTTGCTCGTTGACGCTTCGTCGCTGAACACAATTTTTCGATTGGAAAAAGTGGATCATCCTACAACTTTTCCAGCGCCCGTTCACCAAATGTTAGATGTTGTAAGTCGATTCGTGATTAAATTATAAACCAAACTGAACAAATTTGATAATGACACCAAGACACTATTCACGCGAAAACAGTGTTGCCAAAAAGATACCAGCAAAAAAAAAATTACCCTTTATTTCAAACAAACAAAAAATGACCTTTCGACATTGGCGTTGAAGAGAGATTCGCTGGTATGATTGTGGTATTTGTTATTTTTTCAATAACCTGACAATTGCTTTAAAAACGGCAATGTAAACTAGAGCACCCCGGAAAGTTTGACACTAAACCGCCTAAACTACTGTTACTCGTGTGCAGGTCTATCAATGAAATTTTCATGTCCATCTGAAACAAAATAGTCAAATTCCAAATTTCAGATTGGCACAATAAATCAACGCACTACATGCCAATGGTTGCGCAGTCTGTTCAGTGTCTCTAGGTTTATTCCTATTGCTCGATGTTGGAATAATTGACAAATTGTCAAATCTTCAAAATGGATTGTCAAACATTATTCCAAAGACATTCTAAAATCGTAAACCGAGTCGTTCCATGCCGGTAAAACATGCAAAGAAAAATGGTGAAACATGGTCTGGATTAAGTTGCTCAAAAACTGGTTGCAAAACTTTCCGACATCAACAGTAGGTTTGACATCATTTTGATTGAATTGACTTTTGAATATATATGAATACTTTGCCACTCGTAGTTCATTATTATTCGCACTGCTTTTATTTTGCATATCGCGCATTGCTTGACATGGCTCGGTTTCACCAGGAATAAAAAAAAATACTAAATCGACCTATTAACTTTTCTGACAGCTCATTTACAACCACAAACTCAAATGAGATTGTTTTTTTTTCATCAGGAAACGCCTGCATTAAACACGATTCAGACAATCAATCCATTTCGGTCGAAGTGAAGATTAATTTAATAATTTTTTTTACCGAATATTACTCACGTACCCGACGTCAACATGTTGTTGTTCCGTAACCGCTCCATGCCGGTGATAGTCGCCTGATGCCACGTGTGAATCGCTCTTACAATATTGTTTTGGACACCCATTTTTCACCAGGGTCGCCGTTCATTTTTCACTGGGCATAGAAACCTCAATTATAAAAACGAAAACGTATGAAAACCTTGTCGATCTACACATCTACAAGTCTTTGTTTCGCACAGCATACTCCGATCCGCACATGCTCGAATTTGTTTTCAGTTTTTCAACTGACTCACTCCGCGTTTTGCAACATTTGACCCATACGAAAAGAAATTATTTACGAATTTATCGCTAAACTATCATCTACTATTGACCAATCGTTTTTTTTGTTGAAGCTTAGCCATCTATGTACAGTAGAAAATGCATTTGGCGAAGTCTAATTAGCGTTTATTCTCTATTCTAGGCTGCACATAGGCAAGTGTTCAAGACTCGTATCGTATAAAATTCGTTAAGCGAGAGAGTTGTGAATTTTATTCTTTCTAATTAAAAAAAAACTTGATACGACGCTGGTCACTTTCGGGTGAGCAATTTGTACACACTTTTGCTTATTTAGTTCAAATGTCAAAAAGTGAGTTACAGTTATTTATAAAACTGAGTAACTTCCACTCTGTTTCTAACTAAACAACAAATTTTGCTCACCGTGCTTTGAAAACGTTTCGGGAGAAAATTGTTGAAAACTTTATCCGTAGTGAAGCCATTACAGGTTATCGACGGATATTTGACGAACTTCTTGTCAGTTCGGTTGGACCGGGCACCGGTTTTCTCACCGTAGTTGCAGGGGCAGATTCGGTCCCGTCAAAGGTAAGTTTGAAGTTGTTTGACGAAAACTGTAAATATTTTTCCGATCATGCTTCAATATTATTTGGAATTATCATTGGGACCATATTGTGTCTGTTGATAAATAAATGAATGAGCCAACCACCCTGCCAAGATGGTTTTTGCCACAGATTCGAGGGGTACCATAAGCAAAGGGGTAAGACATTACCCAAGTAAGTCGAAGTCATGTCGAAAAGTGCTACAGCTAGTTTTTTTTTACTCATTCACATTTTGCAATTGTTTGCTGATCCACGAATGACAACTACTCGCGAAACTAATAGTCTGAATAGAGACTCTGAATCCGGTAACCGTGGTGACGTTTATCGCATACGCACACTGAGATCACACTTTTTCAAATACAGTTTTCTTTGGGCTTCTCCTGGATCTGAATTGTTTTTGCTTTCCATCGAGATCTTCCAACAGTATTTTCGGTTTACGGTAAACACATTTGTTGATTTTTTAAAAGTTCGTTCCTGTATGTATTGTATTTAAAATTATTATTTGTAATTGCCTTTAATACATCTGAATGATAGGTAGTGTTTAAAAAATTTCGGAGAATTCTGTTGGTGGGTTGTTAATTGCCAAAGGTTCGATAAATTTGTGGGTGTTTATTGTTTTTTATTTTTATTACAAAAAGGTGCATTTACTGATAATGGCTCGACTGCTGTGTTCATTTTTATTTCATTTGCCGTTAATTTGCAAGACTTAGTATTTAAAGCGATTAGTTTGTCAATTGATATACCCTAGTTTCCTGCTTGATAATTTGCATTTTTTTTGTGTTTCATTAATAAGGGAGTTTGGAATCTCTTATCCGCAGCTTTACAAACGTTTTTATTTTTTGGTTTTATTAAAACTATCAAATTATCCTACATGATGGTTTTCTAGAGATTAATTGTAATTTGTTTCAGTTAGTTAATTTCGTTTACCTTTCTATAAATGTATTAAAGCTTTGTCATTTCACTTTGAGTTGATGTTTTTAAATAATTTCGCCTAGATAGCTTGTGAGTGGTGTCATCCGTAGCCGTCAAAATGGCAATCGCCATTTTGATAATCCGGCTTCCCTACCCGAATCGAACTCACCTTGTGACCCCCCCTAACAGAATACTGGCGAATGAGGAAAAGAAAGATGGACCGTCAGCCGTTACTGGACTACACCACCCAGAAGATTCAAGGCGTTTTGTTTTTGTGGGCCCGCGAACGCTTCTTGAAACCGCCCATGTGTTTTAGCAGTTGGGAATTTTCGTCATCGTTGTCCGACGATCGGTGCTGCCACAGGCGAAGCTTCCGCGGTATGTAGAGCAGTCCGACCAGGGTCATTGCTGGAACGAGAAGGAGGTACGTAATTATTCCAGGAAAGAATTTCAAAATGATGAACGATCATCGAAAACAGACTTCGGAATCCGGGTGGGTTATCGTCATGATTTTCATATGTGACGAATGCCTTTCCCTACCTTTAAGCAAATATTTTCTTCCGAGTAACCAACAAAAAACTTAACTTGGACGTCTTTTATCTGTGGTACAGTGGAAGCCTCCGTACATATTTCCAAAGGAAATAACTTTATTTTGGCACTATCTCCATTATATAGGTGTGTGTGAGTGGGACAGAAATTGTGCTAGAAATGCTAAGAGCAGAGCGCATTTGCATCGTCGTTTTTCGCGAGCAAGCGGCAGAAGGTTTAAAATTTGTAGTTTCCATTCTTTATCCTCCTTCGAGAGCTGAGGATGGGTGTAAATTACTTTGAAGTTGGAACATCTCCAGAAATTCCCGGAGATTCCAATGCTCGTTACTCATTCCCACTGTCAGATCGAATTTTATGACAAAATTGTTCTTGAAAATTATAACTGAAATTAACTCCAGTTTAATAGAAAAAAAAATCTAAAATTACAATTAATTTGATTTATATTCAGAGTTACAAAAAATAGTTTTCTCCTCCGATTGCATCGCTATTCTTTAGCTGTTTCCCATCATAGTAGGCACCGTCAAGAAATAACAGTCGACGACAGTTCGGCAAGTTTTGTGAAAGCTGTCTTCCTCCTACTAGTAGGCCGTTATATTTGAAAGAAAGTTCTAGTTGGATATCGAAAGATTGCGACAGATTTTCCTGCAGTTCGAGAAAAGACAAACAAAAATAAAAGGCACAATCAAACGGCGTCTGATAGTTTTTCTGCTCTCCAAGTATTGCAATTAAAATCGGAAAAAGATTCACCGGGAACGGAAATAACGGAAACCACTCAGAAAATATATCACAAGGCGTGGCGCAGTCAACAATTTGACTTTTGAAATCGAATAAGATGAGGTTGACGGTGCGTGAAGCTTCATCTTATCATTTGAACTACTGAATGCAAAAATCGAGAAAATCGTTTAAGTATTTTCTCGGATGCATAAAACCATATAAAAACATTGAGTGCGGAAGTCGAACTTGAATCTTGCAGAGTAAAATAAAAATAAAGATTTTTGCATTCAAAGCTTTCGGGCCATCTGTCACTGCGGATGAAGCATGAATTGTTTGCTTTTTTTCACGGGCGGTGCTTCGTCACGCCCCACAGTGCACAGTGGTCCGAATACTATTTTTTTGGTATGATTGTGCTTCACAGCTGGGAAATTTTATTTTGAGCAGCTTTTTCAAAGTAAAAGTAGGGTGCGTTAGCAACAGAAAGAGAGGTTGGGAATCGACTTGTATGTAGGAAAGACTGGGTCGCAAAGAAGGATGCTCTGAAAATAGGCCATTTGTGGATTTTCTTTGTGCGCCGACATTTTCATTGAAATTCTGCTGTTTCTTTACATTCGAGGAAAACGCTGAATGACCTCGACCATGGGGTGCTGGATGGTCGCGAATAGCAACTCTCACCACCAACTTCAAAAAACTGAACCAGAATTGAGACATGTCCCTCAACCACATTTGTGTTTTCTTCGATGTGTGGGCAAAGGGTCCCATCTTGCTGGAACACAATATTTGCTTCCTTGCCGTAGGTAGATGTAATCCAAGGCAAAACATGATTCTTAAAAATTCCTAAGTACATATCTGTGTTCACTTTCTGACCTTCTTGAATAAAAACGGGATCCATTTTTTGACCATAGGAAGCAACCAACCCAAACCTCTGCTGGATTCTTGGTCCGAAACGTGAATTTGATGTTATCAGGTACATCAGATACTTTCTTCGAACTTATATACCGGTTGGTTGCTGTCGACAGTAAATAGCTTCTCATCCGTAAAGAGAATTATGGTGGACCTCTTCTTCAGATTACTAAGCGGTTTCTTGCTTCGCTCCACTCTAGCTGCTTTAATTGTGCCAGTAATCAGATGTCTTTTAACTCAAGCTCTAGATTTTCCATTTAAGTCATATGTCACAACTCTTCTTATCGTTGCTTCTGATACATTAGCCTGCTTTGCCATTTTTCTCATGCTCCGGGTTTTCTTGGTACTGTTGGGAGTCCGACTAACGCCTCGGCACGAAATACAGTAGCGCTTGAACATTTCACAAGAGACATGATATCTGAAACTGACTTCTGGGTGTGAAGTAATCTAAGAACGAACAAAGAATCTTCCTTAATAACAGATCGGCTGAAAAGTTCGTATCGTTTCTATGATAGGGCGCCACTAGAATTAAATCCATACCATTTTCAGTTAGTACCAACCTTCAAAAGATACGTGAATAAATTTGACAGCTGTCTGATTATTAGTTTATGAGATATTTGAGTATTTTGTGTGAAGCTACTTTTGTTATTGTGAAAAAAAAAATGGAAAAAAAAGGAATTTCGTGTGTTGATGAAACACTACTTTTTGATGAAAAAAAGTGCCGCCGATACCAAAAAATGGCTTGATGAGTGTTATCCAGACTCTGCACCGGGCGAAGCAACAATTCGTAAGTGGTTTGCAAAATTTCGTACTGGTCATATGAGCACCGAAGACGATGAACGCAGTGGACGTCCAAAAGAGGCTGTTACCGATGAAAACGTGAAAAAAATCCACAAAATGATTTTCAATGACCGTAAAGTGAAGTTGATCGAGATAGCTGACACCCTAAAGATATCAAAGGAACGTGTTGGACATATTATTCACGAATATTTGGATATGAGAAAGCTTTGTGCAAAATGGGTACCGCGTGAGCTCACAATCGATCGAAAACAACAACGAATTGATGATTCTGAGCAGTGTTTGGAGCTGTTATATCGAAATAAAACCGATTTTTTTCGTCGATATATAACAATGGACGAAACATGGCTCCATCACTTCACTCCGGAGTCCAATCGACAGTCAGCTGAGTGGACTGCACGCGATGAACCGAACCCAAAGCGTGGAAAGACTCAACAATCGGCCGGTAAGGTTATGGCGTCTGTATTTTGGGATTCGCATGGTATAATTTTCATCGACTATCTTGAAAGGGGAAAAACCATCAACAGTGACTATTATATAGCGTTATTAGAGCGTTTGAAAGACGAAATTTTAAAAAAACGGCCTCATTTGAAGAAGAAAAAAGTTTTGTTTCATCAAGACAATGCACCGTGTCACAAGTCGATGAAAACCATGCTGAAATTGAACGAATTGGGCTTCGAATTGCTCCCTAATCCACCGTATTCTCCAGATTTGGCCCCCAGTGACTTTTTCCTGTTCTCAGACCTCAAGAGAATGCTCGCTGGTAAAAAATTTAGAAGCAATGAAGAGGTAATCGCTGAAACTGAGGCCTATTTTGAGGCAAAGGACAAATCGTACTACAAAAATGGTATCGAAAAGTTGGAAGATCGCTATGATCGCTGTATCGCCTCTGATGGCAATTGTGTTGAATAATAAAAACGAATTTTGGCAAAAAAAAGTGTGTTTCTATTAAACGATACGAACTTTTCAGCCGAACTGTTAAAAACAAATTCAAATAAACCAATCTGTTTGTAAACAATAACTGACAGTTGGAGCAAAATTCTGTAAAACTAGGTTGAGTAACTTGAGCAATAAGGTAGTAACTAAAGTCTCAGAATTTTCTGACGAATACTGTAAATTAGATTGATTTTTATGTTCTGTGTTTGGACCTGAACTTTCACTATTAAGGGCTGAGGCCAGTGTGTTTTAGGGCGTTTTAGAGGGCTATTTTCATGCTTCAAATCTGATTTTCTCAGAAACGGTGACGAATATCAGAAAATCCAACTGAAAATCCTCGTAGAAAATAAGTTTAGTCTTTCTTCTGAAGGAAGAACTGCATAGCTGAAAACGCCGTCTTTCAACTTGTTCATTGAATATCTCGCCTTCAAAAGCATGGATCGAAAATCTATCCTGATAATGTCTAGATAATTTAATTTAGATGCGATAAGTGCATAAAAACATATATGTTTTCGCGATAAAAATGAAGTGAATGTTATTTTTGTGAAGGTAAGTCGATTTCTACGGCGGCGCCATTTTTTCTGAGAGAGAAATAAAATCGGCTCAGCAAGACTGCCGAACAAGCGGTAGCTTTATTAGATTTATGTGATGTAGTCAAACTTGTAACTGAAAATATCAAAATTTTCTTGGCCACCCGGCCACATCGAGAGTTATTTTGCACATTTGCGAAAGAGCACGGAGAGAAATGTGATACGCAAAGCGAGCCACGTGGTTATACGCGACCTACTGGTCTCAGCCCTTAAAGCAACGTTTACGTATTAACCCCTTAACGCTCAAGGGAAATATGTTTCCCTTCTATAAAAAACGTTATAGATTCTTCAATTACTATTAAGTCGATGTTTTTTTTACTGAATGTTAAAGCGAACTTATTTCCAAGGCGACAAATGTGTTTCTGAACGAATAAGTAAAAAGAACTATCAATCCCTATTGCACTAAAAAAGTTTGTGCAAAATGACGGAAAGAAAATAGAACAGATAATAAATGTGTTATGTGCAACGTCCACAAGTACATGAAATCGTTTCGTAGAATGCCATAACTAACTATTTATTTTACTATTTTGATAATTAAAGCAATTAAAGCAATAAATTAAATTACGATATAATAAACCCAACTCTTATTTTATTTATTTCTAAGAATCATAGGGAAAAATATTTCTCATGAAATTATAGGAAACTTATGCACCCTGATATGTTTTTCTGGTGATATTCTCTTAAATTTACTCCCCCAATAGCTAAAATATTGTCTTGTACTGGCATATTTCGTCCTGCACATCTTATGGTCGTGAAGTGGTTAAACGTGATATTGACAAATTTACACCTACTTTCATTGTTTTGGTAAAAAAAACAAAGAAAATACTTAAGCAGGAGAAAACGCGCTCGAAGTTTGAAAATTTGAAAATACACTTAGGTAAGAGTAGAAAAGTAAGCCAAAATCACCCGCATTAAACACGTCAAAGTTATCTGAAAACACACAGCAGAAGAACTCAATTGAAAAAAATTTCGCAACCACCGAACTCTCCGGATCACGCCATATTCGACTATTTTTTTACACTCACTTGCAGAGCAGCATTTTAACACATAGCTTGTAGAATGATTTAGTCGAAAAAATGTGTTTTTTCAAACATCCATAATTTATTCGAAAGAAGGATGAAATGTGTAGAATCCAAAATTCAGATTAAATTTCTGAAATTTTCTTCGTTTTTTTTTATTCGAAAAAAAAACGTCAAATGGTGACGCTTCTCACTGCTAACGCCCGTTGCACAGAGAAAACACCGATCCTTGTCCGTTAGTGTGTGCATTTCCTATCCCTTTCTTGCAGACGTGAAGTCCAGTCACTGTTTTATTAAATTTTTTTTCCTGGCCTGTTTCCTGAAGCAGGAAGTATGGTAACGAATAGACTGGCAACTGGTTGCTTTATGCCGACCATAGCAACCGGGTGGGGGTCGGGGGTGGGGGGGTGCTGAGACATTCTCTGCACGCCAGTGTCATTGTTCTTATATTTTCAATTTCAAATTTTACCGCTCCGTGCTGGGGCAAGCAAATTTTCCAGCGACTGAGTAATTGGGTTTAGTTGGTAACAAATGATTTCTTTTTCTAATGGAGTTGGGTTATTAGAAAGGATAGCGCACCGGTTTGGACGACATTTATTATAGACATACATATACTTACAGTTGAGAATGCACGGAAAGATGACGTAGAAGTTGAGCGTCGTCGACCGGAAGTACAAGGCCTCTGTAACGTACAGCATCATGGTGATGGCCAGCGAACAGCCACCCATGCTAACCACACTGTTGGTAATGGAGATGGTGTAAAACAAACTGATTAACTCTTCATAATTCAACCATCACTGAATTGGAGCGGAAATGGAACGAAAAAAAAAAACGACGGAAAAAGAATAGAAACGAAACGTTTGACTTAATGTGATGAACCGCACTGATAAACGAGTTCCTTCTGTTTCCATCTATCGGAAAGAATTTTTTTCGACGTTTGTTCATTTGATCTTGATGTCGCATGTTTTTTTTCGTTTCAATTCCCTGAAAATTGTGAAGCCAATTGG
The DNA here is from genome assembly GCF_030247185.1 of Malaya genurostris. Classification (NCBI taxonomy): domain Eukaryota; kingdom Metazoa; phylum Arthropoda; class Insecta; order Diptera; family Culicidae; genus Malaya; species Malaya genurostris. The sequence continues at coordinate 11,665,885 of NC_080570.1, forward strand.
CAACAGCTACTGATACGACCCAGGAAGGTCTGCGGGTTGGGTCATACTCACGGTTTGTAGTGTATATACAGGGTGCAGTGCACCAAGGCGACTGCCTTCAGAATGCAATAAATTCCCAATATCCTGGAAATTGTGTAATCTCCTGCCGATGGAAGCGCATCGAGAAACGGAATAGAAACAAAAAAAAACGGAAGGAATAAGTTAGAACTGTGAAGCACTGGAAGGACAAATATGTCGTAAAAATAATAGGTTTCTTCTCGACTGCAATGGATATAAATGACAATTATTTGCGAAGCTTGAGCACCATGAGGAAAAGTGCCATTTATCAATGAAATAATGTTCCAGAACAATTCGAGCGCGTCCGTTGTTTTTTGTTTGCGTTGATTTGTGGTGCACAAGATTTTGACCTACCTTCGATGAACTGGGTCTCGGAGTGGTCCCCTAAAAAGCTTCTTCGTTCGATGTAACACCGAACTGCCGTCCCCAGATCCATGAATGCTACGAAGGCGATCCATCCTCGAAACGCGTACAGTAACTTGCGCTCCATCTAGCAGATTCTACAGCTTATTGTTTTGTATATGCGGGAGTGCGCGCGCGCGTGTGTGTGTCTTTCGCTATCAGTCAATCGGTTTCGGTACTAATTCCCCTCTCAGCAGGCCGTTCAATTTTGTTGATTTTTGAGCCCTTGTTGCGATATATTGCACGAAATATTCGTTCAATTTGCTGGAACGGTTTGTTGTTGTTTTTTCTCTTGCAAAAATAGAATGAAAATTAAGTGTTACCTTACCATAGAAAGAAAATTTGTTGTTATTCTACGTGAAGTAGAAGTATTGTGCAGGTATGTATTGTTAGTTTAAACAAATAAATGGAAGAAACTTCAGAAATTCAGCAGTAAAACTAGTCCAACGGGGCTCCAACTCCTCATGTTAAAAATGGCTCAACAATGGACCTCTGTCTGCCGGGTTTGTTGAACGAAAAAAATGGCATTCGGTCCAACGGTCTGTTTCAAAATCGGCAAATGAAGGTCCCGTGTTGGCCTCCCGTTGAACGATTGATTGGACTTTCATTGGACCAATGATCCAACATATTGGACCAATGAAGGACCACCGTTGAACGTTTTTTTCTAATTGGGTCATGTGTGTTGACTATTAGCCAGCCTCCTGTCACGACGCCATCTTGATGAGATCAAAATCGGAACTTCAAAATCAGCTGATTGCAACGTAAACAAACAAACAGTAATACATTTGTTTTACGCGTTTACCTTGTTTAGTGCACGAAAATTAGTGAATTTTTGGTCGGCTCTCTCACAATAACTTGTCGGTTTACCTAAAATACAGCAGACAATGTTTTGGGTCATCAAGTGGAGATAATTTTCACAATTTGAGAGTCGCGATGAGTATCAAAACATCGCAGTGTTTGGGGCTCGAAACGCGAGGGGCTCAACGTAATCGGTATACTTTTAAATGGCTGGTGCTCACATACCGGTGTCAGATGGGTGCTATTAGCTTTCGTACTAATAGTTTTGGCCTGCTTCGATTGTTACTTTGTTTTGTTGGTTGGTTGGCGTGTTTTTGGCAGTCTGAAAGGAGAAGAAAATTTCAATGTCATTCTATTCAGATTGACTTATTCTCGAAAGTAACCTAAGGATTCCCTCTAAGAAAAAAAAAACGTCTAACAGAAGTCTCCCGTTGTTCGTCCAACGGGACTTTCGTTTGCCTTTTTTATAAACAAACTGGTGAACCGCCTGCCATTTGTTTTGTTCAACAAACTCGGCAAACTCGATAGAAGTTCACTGAAGAATTTTGGATGTTCCTAGCTACCTATTTTTTCAATCAACACTACATATCTGTAGAATACTACCAATTTTGATCAAACTAGTCGCAAATGAAAGGTCTCCCCGTCACCCAGAACGCTATTGAATGGTTTTGAGATCGGATGTTTACTTTTTAGGTTATACGAAGTTTTCTGTCAAAATATCTGTCGCAATTGACCTTGAAAACAGAATATTATTTTAGACTTAGATTCCGCACGGTAATAGCTATCCAACAAGCCATAGACTTTCAAAATCCGTTCATTTTTCACGAAGATATCAATATTATTGTGTAAGCGACTTTTCGCCTTATTCCAGTAGTAAGAGTTTTGAGCGCTGAATGACAAAGTAATGTTTGGGAGCAACGTTGAACACGATTTTTTATACAATTATTTCTAAGTATCAAAAAGACTGTGTACCAGATGATGCAGCATTTTCAAGTTGAAAGCAGTTCTATAATTATGTTGGTTTAAACTACTAACAGCAATAAATGCTGGAAGAACATAACACGAATATACTATTCGAATCAGTTCGTCGAGATCAGCAAATGCGTGTGTGATAAATAATTACACTCAATTTTTTCGGAGATGATTCAACCGTGTTCTACAAACTCAGATTCCTATGAAAAGTCGTATGCTCCCAAACAAGGTTCCTGAATTACGTTTGGATCCGACTTCTGGTTCCGGAGCTACAGAATGAAACGAAATTAAAGAAGTGTTACTCATTTTTCTTGTGGATGGATGATCCGATCTAAGATTCAAATGAAATCTAGGATCCATAAAAGATCAAAATGAAAGATCTTACTATAAAACATCTCGATTTTTAGTCAGATCCAACTTCCGGTTTAGGGGATACAGGGTGATTAGTATGGAAATGTCCATTTCACATAAATTTATCAGGTTTATCGGGTTTGTAGATTTGGATAGTCGATAACCAAATAAACTTATTTCAGTTTTCGATTTGAAAGGTGCCCGAAAATTCAATTCGCACTACGATTTTTCAAAAAGAACGCACTGATTTTCAAACAGTTTGAGTCAAATGTAAACTATACAACTCCTCAGGATTATTTATCAGACTTCGGCTATACCGATTTTCGGATTCCAGTGTTGAATAATTTCTCAAATCTGAATCATTTTCTCAAATCGAATTAAAAAAAATCAAATTAAAGGATTTATGGTCCCATACAAAATTAATGAATTTTATCCGATTCTGGAATTACAGGGTGATGAGTTTTCAAAATTCATACCGATATAGAAGATGACAATCCAAAAAAGCTTCAAAGTTGCACTCAAAACTATTCATTACACTCTCACAAAGTCACTATTTTCACAAAAGTGTATCAAATGTTATAATACAGATACGTATTTCGGAATGTAATTTACATCCTTCTTCAGTGTATCGGTTTTATAAGTTTATTGAAAGAATGCTGCAGTGAAGTTCCTTGGATACTAACGTAAGTAGGTAGAAACGTAAGTAGGTAACTTTCCAATTTCAAAAATAAAGTTTTTATCTTTCGTCGCAGTATCTTTGCAAAGGGGCAAGGATAGCATTCTGTGAATCATATGGTGGAATGCTGCCATTTTGTGTTGATGGGAATGATTAGAAGTATTTGGTATGACACGGTTCGTATTGGTAGGCTTCCCATATATTTCGAAAGTTAAGGATTTTGCCTCCCGGACAATAAGAATATCCAAGAAAGGTAAACTGTTATCTTTCTCTTCCTCATAGGTGAATTTAATATTTTTATGTAAATCATTAATTATTTATAAGAAGTTTGATAAATCGTTGCGTTTGATGATGCGAAATACCTTATGATCAAAAAAGAACCGGAATTTTCATTTTAAAATTCCCGCGCTTGTCCAATCGGTAAACTTTTATTCTCTCAACGTTGGCAACACTTTTATACACATTCTGTCAAATTTTGACGCATATCGTACGATTAGTTTTTGTTTGGCGTCTATACAAAGAAGTTGAAAAATTTTCGTGTGGCGATTTTTATAATGGATGAAAATTTAGAACAACGTGCGTGCACCAAATTTTGTGTTGCAAATTGATTTAAGTATTCCGAAACGTTGAAAATGTTAGAAAAGGCCTTTGGTGAATCGTGTCTAGGAAAAACACAGGCATACGAGTGGTATAAACGCTTCAAAGGTGGTCGTACAAGCTTGGATCATGATGAGATCCCTGGCCGCCCAACAACATCTGTTACTGAAGAAAACATTGAATCGGCGGAGCAAATCGAGTTGCAAAATCGTTCTGTACCGATTAGAGAGATTGCTGTGTTGTTGGGCATCTCTTATGGATCAGCCGAACACATTTTAACTGATGTTTTGGGTTTGAGACGCCGATAATGCGCCGGCTCACACAGCGTTGGTTGTGTCGCAGTTTTTGGCCAAAAACTTAACCAATATCATCAACCAAACACCGTACTCTCCAGATATGGCCCCGTGTGACTTTTTTCTCTTCCCCAGACTCAAATTGCCATTGCGGGGAACGCGTTTTGAGACCATAGAGACCATAAAAGAGAATTCGCTGCGTGAACTAAAGGCCATACCTTCGGCGGCCTATAAAACTTGTATGAAAAATTGGATCGAGCGTTGGCATGAATGTATTGCCGCAGGAGGAGAGTACTTTGAAGGCGATAATAAAGAAATTTATTAAAAATTGAAATTTTGCGGTTTTAATAAAATTCCGTTTTTTTTTTATCATAAGGTATCTGTAGAACTTCCTATTTTTATATGAAGAAAACACCCCATTTTCACACTATTTTTTAAGGAAAAATATGACAACAAAACGTTCCAACGAACTGAACGAGTATGTCGTACAACAAATGTTCGACGCCCAACAAGATCCAACCTACAATCGTTCGAAAACACAGTGCAAAAACGATACCGGAAAAAATAACGTTATAATTATTATCGATCCACTCCCTAATTCCACATGAAGGTATGAGTAATATAAGAATTTTTTTGTAGAGTAAATTGTAAAGCTACTTGTAATACCTATCGGTGAAAATGAAACTTTCAACTAATTTACTAACTAACTTACTAACTAACACAAAGAGCTAATTGATTCAGTTGAAAACTTTACGGAAAGCAGTCTTTATTAAACATTGCAGAGAAAGATCTGTCTACCTTGTGAATTTTGCAAAAAAAAAAACATTTAAACTTGAAATTTCCATTGAAATTGACAAATAAACAACTCAAGAGGCTTCAAAGGGTGATCCACAAAAAAAAGGCGGGTGAGTAATGTCAGAGACATAACTGGATGTCGTGAATACGAAAAAACTGACACGCTCCCATCACTTTTCCGAATATCAGTTAGTTGATTGATTGTATGAATTGTGCAAGCTTTCCTCTTTTTCACTAATAGAATTTGAAGCGATACACCTACATTAAAGTACAGTTTAGTTACATTAAACAGCTACTATTCTACAACTATATATTCCAAACTTGAAACAATTCCTTTTTAATTTGCTAATATAGGAAGCTAGGTACGACAAATTTGTAGTTTATTTTTATTGAAGCTATGAAGTTCGAAGATATCTGATTCTTCTCGAAATTTCAGTACGAGACAATTGCAATGGCCTGGTCTGAAATGTATCTACGATCTTCGGTATGCAAGAGTGATTCTAATAATAATAATAATAATGATAATAATAATAATAATAATAATAATAATAATGATAATACAGATTAATCTGTATATATGGCAACCCTGTTTCGCAAGGCATATTTTCACACGACCCCATACTAGTATAAAGATGTGTTCAACATCATCATTTTCGCTTTCGCATTGCCGTTCGTAATTGAATGTGTTAGTGACGGTACAAATCTGCTTTTCTACCTGTCTTCGGAGCCATCGTTCTGACGGTGTCTCGTACGTACAGAGTAGCTGCTTTAACTTAAATGACGCTATTTCTCACATCACATTTCCTTTTATACGTACTAGTGGTAGCACGGTAGGACGTCCTCCCCTTTGTTAGAATTCCTTTCCTATACGCAGAACGGGAAACAGTGAAACGATATAAAAGAGAGAGTTAGCAGAGCGGCAGCTAGAGGCGTGCAAAACAGCTCATTTTGGTGAACAGCTCCGAACCGATCAGCTCACCAAAGTGAATCGATTCGATGTATCAGCTCATCAGCTCTTTCAGTTTGAATTTAAGGTTCATTTTGTGCGTCATTTTTCTTATGCACCGGTTATCTTTCATATGCATGATCGAAATTGAATCATTGATTTGAATGCAATGCGAATTAACTTATCTTTAATTGATGTCGACTAAATTGAATCTCTTAAAGAGCCGAAGATCCGATCAGCTCGTAGGATGTTCCCTTCGTCATAATTTAGTGAACTGGGTAGCAAATGAGTGAGCTGGTGAGCTGCGGTTCTTTTGAAAAGAGCTGTGAGCTGTCAGCTCACTTCAATGATTCGATTCACTGGAACAGCTCAGGAGCGAATTGCCCATCTCTAGCGGCAGCCAGTAATACTGAATGGGTCGTCGAGCTGTGGAGGAACAATTAAGGGCAAGGCAAAGTCCCGCTCAAACCGTGCTGGTCTGAAGTGCCCAGTTGGCGGCAGAATCCATCGTTTGCCTCGGAAGGGGAACTACGCCGAGCGTGTCAGTGCTGGTGCATCGGTCTATCTGGCGGCAGTGATGGAGTACTTGGTTGCCGAAGTGTTGGAGTTGACCGGTAACGCTGCCCATGACAACGAAAACGAAAATCTTCCCTCGTCATCTGCAGCTGGCCATCCGTTGAAAACCCCGTCCTTTTCAGGATGACCACATCACTGTGATAAAGAAATATTTAGAATTGCTTTAAGTTTAGCCAGTTCTGATACGCCTGGAAAGTAGAATGCGCAAATCAAGTGGAAACATTTGTTCTAACAATTTTTGTTTTCGGCCGCATACTAAAGTACTCGCGACAAAAATACATATTGATCTGTGGCAACTCTGTTTCACACGGCATATTTGTAAACTAGTATAAAGATGTGTTCAAAATCATCACTTTCGCTTTCGCATTGCCGTTCGTAATTGAATGTGTTAGTGACGGTGCAAATTATTTTAACTCCCATCTTGATGAATCTTTTGGTAGGAAATATTGAGATCTGAGATGGTTCTCGTGTGTGTCTTGTTTCGGCAATGGGCCTTGCTGGACTTTTTGGCTGCCTTTTTCGGTTTCATTGTGCTGACGGTGTCTCGTGCATTCATATCGGGAAACAATGAGACGACAGGTCCTCGATGTTGCTGTCGTGTGTCTTGTTTCGGGGAGAGTTGCTCAGCAAATGATAGGAAAAGTGAACCATTCAACTTTTATATGGATGCTCTTGTATAGATACAGACATCTCGCGTTCTGATTGGCTGGTGCTGTCATGGGTTAAATCAAACAGGTTTTTCAATAGTGTACTATTGAAAAACTTCAATATTGTTGTAATACACGTTCAAGTTGAATATTTTCGATTCTATTGGTAGTTAGATTATATAAATCCTTCTACAGATCACTGAGCTATGAGCTTTCAAAATACGAGAAAGGCAAACGCGCCATATGAATTATCCTCTTTGATACTCGTTTATACCAAACATTTCAGAAAAGTTTAATTGTGAACTATTTAAGAATATGTCACACAACTGAAAGTTTTAGCATAAAATTGTGATCATATTTCCGATGGCATGTAGCAAGAATTATGTTGATTCGTTAGATATAACAGGAGATATTCACGATCAAAAACTTATCACTCTCTCAGAGGGTAAATTTTGAAAAGGCGCCCCATAGTAAAGTAAGTCGTATTCACGACAAAAAAACCAACACACAACAACCAAAAACCAAATACAGGAACCGACAGTTTACACAAAAGTCGTAGTGAATCAATCAAATCGCGTGAGTTGCTGTGATAAATTCAGCTTCCCCCGATTGCCTTTCCTGCTGACGGGAAATCAATGTCAGTGCCGCCTACTGTTGTCGGTCGATACCCCAGTCGAAGGAGTCAGGCGGATAACAGCAGTGTGGTGACAGTTAGTGTCAGTGTGGCTGATCGGATGAACCGAGTTGCCCCGGTGGTTGGCTAGTGGTTAACAAAAGGAAACCACACAAAACCGTGAAATCGCCTACTTTATGGTGTTATAAATGATCCGTGCCATAGATTGGTGTATCGAACGTGATCAACGTTAAAAGCTTAAAAGCTGTTGCGAGAGGTAGAATTCCTATCACTGACTTTACACGGAGTGTGCGGAAGGGAAATATTGTCTAAAAAATCAAACTTCATTGATTTTGTAAATATTTGATAACTTATAATTACTAGTACGGGTACAGGAGCTAACCAAAACGAAATATTGAAAAAAAAAATCGATCCGAAGATATACGGTTTTGGAAAATTTTCTTTTAGAAAGTTACACGCTAAACGTACACACCGTGCACCGCCAAAGGAGCCCAATCAGCCGGCGAACGGCGAAAATGGCAACGAAACCGATTGTGTGTGCTTTTGGGTCAGGCATGCGATAGCAGACTGCAGATAGCGTTCCGACTCCCAGTTTCGTACGTGCCACGATTTCAGTTTACTTCCGAAACCGCATTCGCTAACAGTGCGGCAAAAATTTCCCGTTCTGCCGATGGATGCAATCGAGGTGCAGGGGAAGTAAGCACACAGCTGGAATGCGTTCAATGGAAAGCGTTTGTGTGGTAACCAGGGGAGTCGGCAAGAAATTACGCCTGCACAGAACTTGGTTCTCAGTTTTTTGTTTGTTTAAATTTTAATAGACGCCGTTGAGTGAACAGCAAACATATACCCGTTTGCCATCGGACGTAACTTTTGATTCCCCCACGGTCAACGACTGTGTGGTTGTGTTTGAAGAACGCGACAATTGAAAACAGGTACTTTCAGCAACGCTAGAACGAAGGACCATTTTGATCCTGTACCGGAAATTACCTCGAACGTGCTGCTCGCATTCAATTTTAATTCGATTAGCCAAGTGTGAAAACATGCGATTCTTGAGTAGCTTTATGCTTGTGAAGTTGTTTACGGTTGTGGGAACTCGGAGTCATTAGACTCTTCATGTCGATTTATGTACCTGTACGAAGGCATGTTGATTCCGTAGAAAGATTAAAGTGAAATTAAGTTGTATAATACTAAACAGATTTTATTCCGAACCAGCATTTTTTTTTTGTTCTTGCTATCCGTGATAACAAAAAAATGCATATCTTTGCTGACATAATTTTTTTCTTTGAATTACATTTTTGTTGAAAAATCAACCGCAAAATATTTTTCCATACAATCACAGTAGACATTGACTATTAGGTTTTGCACGAACATGACATAACCTCACAAAAATGAACAAAATGAATTAATTTTGACAGCTATCAGTGGTTTGTTTACAGTGGATAAGTTCATCGGAAGTTCATCGTTTGATTTCGAATTTTGCACGCTGCTTTACATGAAACGAGGGATCATCAAATTTAGCGATATGGATGCAGTTGAAAGCAAGCAAAATCACTATCCGCATACACATACGGATTGTCCCCCGCTTCAATCCACTTCTCTCTCCTTTTTTCATTTAACCTATTCATAAAGAAATTTCTGCTTGGTAGTGGAAACGAAAACAGAGCAATTTTTTAGTCCCTTTTACCGAGGAACACGATTTCAACAAACACTTTTTGGTCATTTCCGAACTTTGAATCTTCATCTGAAAATCAAAACAAACCACTGATAGCTGTCAAAAGGTGAACTTGATTCATCGGCAGTTCATTGGTAGTTCATTCGAGTGATCATCGTGCAAAACCTAATTAGGTTTTGCACGAATATAACATAACCTCACAAAAATGAACAAAATGAATCATGAAAGTTCACCTTTTGACAGCTATCAGTGGTTTGTTTATGTGTTCATTGCGTTCATTCTAATTTGAATACGTGTTAATAGATATGTAAATAAACCACTGATAGCTGTCAAAAGGTGAACTTGATTCATCGGCAGTTCATTGGTAGTTCATTCGAGTGGTCATCGTGCAAAACCTAATTAGGTTTTGCACGAACATGACATAACCTCACAAAAATGAACAAAATGAATTAATTTTGACAGCTATCAGTGGTTTGTTTACAGTGGATAAGTTCATCGGAAGTTCATCGTTTGATTTCAAATTTTTCACGCTGCATTACATGAAACGAAGGATCATCAAATTTAGCGATATGGATGCAGTTGAAAGCAAGCAAAATCACAAACTATCCGTATACGCACACGGATTGTCCCCCGCTGACAGAGCGAACGGAAACCTGCACTCAGTCTGAGGGCTTCAATCCACTTGTCTCTCCTTTTTTTCATTTAACCTATTCATAAACAAATTTCTGCTTGGAAGTGCAAACAGAGCAATTTTTTTAGTCCCTTTTACCGAGGAACACGATTTCAACAAACACTTTTTGGTCATTTCCAAACTTTGAATCTTCATCTGAAAATCAAAACAAACCACTGATAGCTGTCAAAAGGTGAACTTGATTCATCGACAGTTCATTGGTAGTTCATTCGAGTGGTCATCGTGCAAAACCTAATACTCCACCCAACTGCCAAACATGAGTTCATTCAGTGAATTGAAGCTGTGACAGTTCTATAGTATTCACCCGTACTCGAGTGATCAGCAAAAAAATTTACCCGTACCCGACCCGTACCCGATTAAAAATTAGGTTTTGCACGATGACGACACAAATGAACTGCCGATGAATCAAGTTCATCTTTGACAGTTGGCGTGTACTTGTTTTGTTATGCGACTGCAAGTTAAAAATTGAAAAAATGACGAAAAAGTGCCTGTTAAAAACGTATTCCACAGTGAAAAGAACTAAAAAGATTGCCCTGTATGTGTTTCCAGCATCAAGGAGCGATATATGTATGAATCTGTCGAGTGTGAGGCGACTTTCAATTTTTACATTCGAACGATGAACTTCTGATGAACTTTTAAACTGTAAACAAGTACACGTCGACTGTCAAAAAAAGTTCATTCTGTTCATTTCTGTGAGGTTATGTCATGTACGTGCAAAACTTAATTAAAAAAATTACCCGTACCCGATAAAAAATAAAAATTTTTACCCGTACCCGATTAAAAATTATCTGTACCCGTACCCGACCCGAATGAGTAGTAAAAATTTTACCAAAATTCAGGATGAAAAACATAAAGTGTTTTAGATAGCGAGCCGTATCATGCTCTAGTTGGTAAGTAAAATACATTAAAATGCTTGTTTACATTTAAACATATAAATACACTGTGAAGCTGGAATAGATTTCCATTGTCTTTGGTATTTTATACTCATTTACAAATGTCAACAAAAGGGAGTAATATCTACTCAAATTTTTCGAGAAGCATATTTACCCAAAATGTCATAATTCCCGTTGTATTCAAAACAGTGCTATTTTTGATTCTATTCTTTAGAACCACAAGTAAGCGTGCTCATTATCTTGACACACAAATAAAAATTCACATTCGAATCACTTGAAAAATCACGTAAAATGGTTCCAAATGTCAAATTGAATATTATACGTGACGATAATAAATGTTATGCGAACATCCCCTAAAATGAATAGAGTATCATCAGTTTGTTTACGTGAATTGACAAAACTTCAAATAATGTACGTGTATTCCCGGTGTGAAAAATTCAATTTTGAAAATGGTGAGTCCTTCAAGTGTAAGTAGTTTGAATATGCGCGAGAATTTTTTTTTTTGGTTAGAATTTTTTACTACAAAGCAAAATGGATTATGATTTTGATTTAAATTATTCTGTCAAATATGCCCGTTTTGTAAGCCTCACAAACCCACACCCACGTTGTTACCGGTAGCTGGTGGTTTTTACAGCCATTGAACTTCTGTGCCACTTCCGGTGGAACCCTCAACGGGTGAACACGGTGAAAATTTGAGTATTTCGCGAGAACAGATTTTCACCAGTGCTTTTGTGACTCCGCGTTGTCACGCATCGCGATTTTCATATATAGTCCAGTGAAAAGAAACGAAAATTAACTGGCAATATAGCCTAACTTGCTGTGCCATCTATCGGTGTCATTTCAAGTGAGGTGACACCACCCAGAAGTGAAGAATAAGAAGAACTTCTATGCAGATTTTCTGAAATAAATGTTTATGTTTTTATGGTTAGAATCCTTATGATTTAGATGAAAATTTAGAAAATCTCCAACCAATATATAAAATAACAGTTTTCTGGTATCTGAATGTGATATGAGTACTACACTACATTTTATATATGAATCAAATAATTTTTACTGGATTGTGCATTAAACAGCTTTAGAATGGCAGTCCATTAAAACCTACGTGAAAAGTAGGGTCTGACCGCAACATCTTAGAGCTAAGGCAGTGTCTAATTAAATATGTTATAACAAAATTAGGGTGGAAAATATTCACATAACTTTTCACGTAACTATGATTGATCGTTTTTTTTTTAAATGAAGAAAGGAAATGTTTTTTTCTGAAAAAAGATGCCAGTTGTCAGGTATGGTCCTAGGCGCGAAAACCCCTTGAATCAAATTGTTTATTTTTCGGAAGAACTGTTTTGCAATAAAAAATTCTCGTCAACGTGTAAACATATTTATGTGAAGTACAAATGGTCTGGTAATCGATCAGAAGAAAAAAATTACCCGCACCCGACCCGTACCCGATGGAAAATAAAAATTTTTACCCGTACCCGTCGGATACGGTACGGGTCGGGTTTCGGTTAAAATACCCGAGACCCGACCATCTCTAGTGTGGATGATGATCACGACACAGTGCAACTCTGGTTACTGCTCTAATTTCTTAACAACCAGAGCCATCTTTTGAAAACGGACCGACATAATTTGTACTCTCAATAGAAAAAAAAAGGAAGATGAATTTGATGACCGATTTCAGCAATTCAAAGTCAACAAAACCACTCTAACATGTATAGTAAATCCGGTTAACACACCTAGTAACGATATCCACTTAGAGCCATTTGAATTGAATGAGTGTTTTTCATTTAAAAAATATTTGAGAAAGGCCAAACTTTCTCTAGTACTATTTATTGTTTTAAAGAAAATATTTTGTGGCTCTTTAAAAAGATTCATATTTTGTAAACTACATTTTTGGCTTTAAACAATCTAAACGAATCTTTTTTTCAAAAGATCTGGCAGTGTGTGATAAAATATCAGTCAGTTCGGTTTTACATCTCATCCAAGTCAGTCGATAAAACAAAACCGCTTACGTTCGGGACAGAAGAAACCAAGTACAGTGTTGTGTAGTGAGCAATAGAACGACCTCAAAATGAGAAAACCAAACGAACAAAAGCTACCGCCGACACGAAAGAATACAATTGTTGTTGACTTCAAGCAGTGCAAAATTTGACCTTCGATACGAGAACTTGAAGGTTTGCTAAAGGAGCAAATGCATCTTGACATTAAACGTGTGCATTTACTTGAATGCAATAAGACGAATAATGTTGTTTATATCCAGTTCTATAAAGAGTTGGATGCAATTCAATTCGCTAAAGACAATAATAATGTGCACTATGTGGAGCATGAAAATATCAAGTACAACATTCCAGTATATATGGAAGATAGTGCTATAGAAGTGCGTGTGCATGATCTTCCCTCAAGCGTCATCGATCCTTATATGTCCCAATACGGAGAGATTCTTTCTATCGAAAAAGAAAAGTGGAAGATTTTTTCCCCCGGTATTCTAAATGACGTACGTTTGTTACGCATGTGCTTGAGGAGGCCTATACCTTCTTATGTGACATTCGGTCAGGATACAAGACTCCCGTGCAAATCACTTGTTACCTATGATAATCAGATGGCCACATTTCAATATCGCCAAAAAGCTGTTCACTACGGTAAGCCATGTGATAAACTGGACAAGGAGACAACTATACCAAAGGACAACGGTGCTTCCTTCACACCAACCCCAAGCAGCCCCAGTACACCTGTGACAGTCACCAACAACAGTGAAGCATCCCCTTCAACGACACCATCCAACATATCCCATATAGAACAAAGTACACCAGCTGCAGTTAACAACTTACCCTCCAACCAATCAGCAATTGCAACCAATATACAACAAGGTGCATCTACAGCAACTAGCAACGAAAAGAAGACGGAAATCGACAACAATACCATCGATGCGGCAATGGATGACGAGACGAACCACGAACGAAGGGCCCCTCAATCCTCGCAGGAGGGAAATGGAAGCTCCTCTCACCCTAGAAAAAGGGTGACAATGAGATCCAACTCGAAAAAAAAAAATTATTTGAAAAATCGGCTCAATCGGCCACGTAAAGCTTGTACGCAAATAGGCCTGAATAAAAAATATCTTTTAAATTAAAAATATATATATATATATATATATATATATATATATATATATATATATATATATATATATATATATATATATATATCAGTCAATTCGTTACCCTAAAAATTAGCTACTTTGTGAAAGATTGTAACTTTGCAAAGCGTATTCTTAGTACTACATCCCGATACAAGCCGTTACTTCCATTTTCAGCCAAATTCGCTGACAATTTTCAATACGTTTGGATAATTGATTGCCCATTATTTCTTATTTAACGTACGGTCACTCAATTATGAGTGCGGTATATCTTCCGAAGCAGTTTGGAAATGTTCACCGCATCTCGACCCGACCTCACCCGACGGTCGACAGAAAAAAAAATTTTTTCCACCACATGATGAATGTTTCAAACCCGAGGAAGAAAATGATGTAGTCTTTTTCGTATGGAGTAAGAAATAAAAAAAAAACATTGATAACGCCACTTGAAAAGATATTGAACGGTCGGGGAGGGCAAAAAAAAGCGTCCTTTGATTGTGGTCCTGTTTATCAGCGAACGTGCTGAAGTATGTGCTCAGCCGGTGTGAAGGACACGGAAGCGGAAATAGCGCACACGGTGGATGTCTACCCACACCAAGCCAACTTAATTTGCCGAGCAAGTACTTTGAACCCCGTTCGTTTTCTTGTCTTTGAAACGTTGTTACTCTTTGCTAGCGGCTTGATGGATGTGATAAGGTGCAATGGTGATGACGCTTGAAAATTGTGGCAGATAGTAGATGGTGTGACTATGTTGCGGTATTTGCCCATTGAATGACCTGTCAATATCGTTTCAGGTTTCAGGTCGTGTTGTTTAGCTTGGTAGACAGTTCTGAGCCAGTGTGTGACTGGAATGGTTGAGTAAACAACCATGCGTTCCCATTGCCATAGAGCTCTTCCGAGGAGACGAGTGGTTCTACAAACTTTTCAAACCTACTCGCTGCTTCTTATGACACGCACACACACACCCAACCCACAAATGAGTGGGGTCGGTTAAGCTGTCAACTCTAGAACGGAAAGAAATCCCATAAAATTATGACTATGATTCATGATCTCATGGTTTAAAAAAAAAACTACACTTCATTACCATAAACGTTGATTATTCTGCTTTCATTTCCTCTTGCGGTAGAATAAAAGAAAACATTCGCAAGGAAATAATTTACGAGTTGGGAAACACAACGCGTCATTTATCTGGGTCACATCAAAGACGAACAGGAAGTCAATGGGAGAGTGATGATGTTGTACCGGTTATAATTATCCCCACTAATTAGCACAGACTGCCAAACTGTTGAAGACGACGACCACCGGACAGATTTAGTGTCGATTCATACACGCAACATTGCGTGTCAGCTGTTTCTACAACTACTGGATTGGATGGATGGATGAATGGATGGATGCAGTCTACGAACTGGCTGGCAAACGGATGCAGCTCCGATTAAATTTAGAAACGTATCACGAAACTGCCAGGCATCTCCATTACAATAAACTAACCGGCAGTTAGACTGGTTCAAACCGCAGAATAATGGTTCCAATCCTTGTTTTCATTTAAAGCTCGAACGGAACGGAGAGTTGGCGGGACGAAGACAAGGGGGAAAACGTAGTGCCGAGGAAAATTGCTCGTAGCCTGCCTGCATCGTAAAGGGACACACAGCGTGGACAAAAGAACAGTGTACGACAAGGAAAAGTTGCACGTTTAACGAAAATGCAAAGCAGTCACATAACCGGTTCGGGGGGTAGGGAAATAAGCTGCACTGATCGAACGAATGTTTCACCGAAACGACTTTAAAGCACATGCAGTCTGAACTAGATTTGACTATTTTGAAGAAGAAATATAACTGACCCAGAGTCGAGGGGGATGATAGTAATTCATCTCGTTTCTGTTAATGACATATTTATTCGAGTTTTACTCTGCTTTTTTAAACTTGGATCTCATGTGCATCATTTTTCGTAATATATTTATGTCGTTTTCGCTTGAGAAAACTAATGGCGTTTTCGTTTTTAATTTGCACTACACCGGTGCAGTGCTACACTGAGGCATGCATAAACGAACAAAACTGACGAAAACATAAACAGTAACCATTGACTACAATAAACGATTCCATTGCACAGAGCTACACCAAACTTTTGATGAGTGCTACACCAGTGGTATCGGTGCAGAAAAAGTGTAGCACTGGTGTAGTGCAATTGGCAAAAACGAACGGTTTCAGTGCAGCTTTCGCTACACCGGTGTAGTGCAATTTAAAAACGAAAACGACATAAAACTGATCCAGGACAGTTGCATCAAACAAACACTTTTAACGAAACTGTGTTGGTTACGCACATAGCAACGGGGATCTGAGCAAACCTGATATAAATATATATGGTTCGAAACTGACTCGATTTTCAGTTCAACAATGGTGAAACTAGGTTCGAAACTAACTTCAAACAAACGGTTTGACAGCGATTTTCAGATCGCTTTGGGTGTATCAACGATTTGTCTACATTATTCATGAATAGTTTATCAAAATATGCTTCATATGATGGGAAGAATGATTCCAGCTTAGTCGTAGAAATAATGCGTAGTATCTAAGTAAACATTGTAAACCATTTATATGTAGTCTATATTTGCTTGACGAAAATAAAATAAAAAACAGAACACGAATAACACTATCGTTTATGACAACTGACTAAAATCTGATTCTTGGGTCTCCCGCAAGGCCCATGCCTCAGTCCGCTCCTCTATAATTTTTACGTGAATGACATTGACAGCTGTCTAAGAACCCCATGTACTAGAGATGGGCAAAACAGTTCATTTCAAAGAGCCGTTCTGTGATGCAGAGTTCTGTTGAATGAACTAGTTCTCCAGAGCCGTTCATTCGTTCTATTCTTAGTTGGTTTGTTTGTTCAAATGTCCCGGGTTGGCGGTTCAATGCATAGGACTCTTGTCTTACAAGCCAGTTGTCGTATGTGCGAGCTCCGACCTGGAAGGATTCTTAGTGTCAGTAGGATCCATAGCACTAGCCATGCAATGATTCTGCATTGTTTGTTCAAAGACTAAACGAGAAACTTTTGTAAGCTTAAGCGAGGAAAAAAGGTCCCTCGAAGTAAAACTGAGGTTTCGTAACGAAACTTTCTTATTAGTACCGTTCTTGAAAAAAGGTTGAGCGAGCTCAAAAAACAAAAAAAAAGATCCCTCGACTTTGAACTGAGGAACTACCGTTCTCGAAAAAAGAACTATAGCTCGTTCATTCTTTCAAAAGAACTAGTTGAGTTTGAAATGAGTTTGACGCGCCCTTCTCAAACAAACCATCAGGCGGGTTCAAGCATGTATAGCGATATGCTTCATCCATGCACTGGATATTATGGTTGGAAGAGCATCTTTTACTCCCGCGGAATACGAGTAAGTGACTCTACTTACGTATCCGCCCAACCCTTTTTGTTCGCTTTTCGGTAACAGCTATAGTAAGAAGGTGAATGGATGAGTCATATCGGGGCTACTGTAAGTCTACCCGCATCCACTGGCAAGTCCTTGAACTGATGGTGGCTTCACTTCACATCACATCACATCACATATAAAACTAGTAGTCCTCGGTTTCTGCTTCCGAAAGCACCGATAATAGTGAAGAAATCTCCAAAAACGGAACTCACTTCGATTTCTCAGCAACGGTTAAACCGATTTTCACGAATCATGATTCAAATTGAAGCTCTCATTGTCTTTAAATATACTGTGCAATTTCATCAAGACCCGACTTTCGGTTCCGATATTATAGGGCGATGAGTGTCAAAACATTCAAATCGTTATTCAAAATGACGATGCAAAACTGGTACGTGCGGCTTTGCTTCGTTCGCAGCGTGCTTTGTTTAATTTCGTGTAGCCTACAGGGTTGCCGAATTAAAATTTAAATTTTTCAGTGGTCAAAAAGTTTAAAATGAAACTCACTCAATTTTATCAGAGATGATTTGATCGATTTCCACAAACAGGCTCAAATAAAAGTTCCTATACTCTAATAGGTTGCTGTTTAATTTCATCCGAATCCGACTTCCGGTTCCAGAACTATAAGGTAAAGTGTGTAAAGTAACTGTTTACAAATTGAAAAGGTTGTGTTAGTTTATACCCAGAAAGTTTCTTATTTTATTCAAGATTGAAACAAAAAAAATTCTTCACAGAATGTTCTAGTGATATTTTTGATAATATAAGTGATATGAGAAAGGCATAACCACTGGGTGGATTAAAAAAGGTTTTAATTTGATAACAAGCATGCCAAATTTATTGGCTTAGATCTCTTGCCGTATATGTAATGAAAATGAAGCATTATAAATGTTCTTCAAGGAAAAAATGGCACAAGAATCGATCTGGTTTTCTTAGCTAAAAAACACAATGTCAAGCATTCCTAATAACTCTTCCATTTTAGGACACTACACATTGCGCAAGCTGTAATCTCTTGGACTTGGTTTTAAGACCAGCATGAATAACTTAAGGAACATATTATTGTTCATCAAAAAATAGGAAATAAAAACCAGGCGAACGGCCGAAAAGGGAAAAGCCGGATATAAACAAATGACATTATTAATAATAATAAGACCACTTGAATCACTCCATAAGAGAAGGGCAATCGAATTGGACTAAATACTGATAGACAACCTTACTAGCCAAAATTTGAAGCAAAGCAAAGTGAATTAAGGGTAATACAATCCGATGCGGAAGTTAACTAAATGACCAGTATTACGATCCTACAAACAGTAAGAATCCTTACAAATCAAGACGCGAGCTTACGACATCGCTCGGGAACTCTGAATAGCTGACTCTGGCAGCCGAAATTGAAAAATAGTAAATTGATCTGAATATACTCTTTTCCCTAAATTATCAGTAGTTAACAATTTTGTTTCACATTAAACTAGAGAAAAGTTTGAACATAAAAACGTTTAATTTGGCAGCCAAAACTTTGTTGCTGACCTGTCAACCATTTCTTTCAATTAAGATATGTGCCGTTAATATAGAGATGCAATTAGGTATACCATCTCTAGTTTTCGTTAATATAGAATAATTTGTTTTTGAAGAGAGTTTTCGTCACAAGACTAACTTTTCAATCGAAATCGGAATTAACTCAACATCAGAGATGTCCATCTCCTCTGTGTGACGAAGAGCAAGTGTAATTTCTCTTCTCGCACTGACAACATCAATGAGAGCTCTTCTAGAGTATGCACGCATCATGAGAGCGCGTGTTTATTTGATTTCGCCTCTAGCACTGGATCACACTGAAGTGCCAGTGCAGAGCTCTCAAATTCTCTGAGGTAAACGCAAATATTTTCACCGAAGTGTACATCATAGTTGCCATTTTAAAATCTGTGTTTCGACTTGGAAAATCTGTGTACTATCTGTGTTGCATATTTTCGATCACAATCTGTGAAAAACATTTTGAAAATCTGCCATTGTTATGAAAATTCATAAAAATCTGTGAATTTTGATTAAATATGTGTTCTGTGACACAGAATCTGTGTGGCAAAATAGACAAAAAATCTGTGGTTTTACAGAAAAATCTGTGAATATGGTAACTCTGGTGTACATGCCGATGAGCACTCCGGTGTACGGTT